>NC_141682.1:12345000-12977500 GCF_028749965.1 Puma concolor
GGTTTTGCCGATCTACCCACAGGTTGGCTTTTTTCCAGGCAACAGAGTCATGGATACTAAAAGCAAAACCGTAGGAAGCCATGAAAACCCTTGATTTTGGCTCAGCGAATCAAGCTGTCCCAGCTTTGGAAACCTCATCCGTAGAATGAAGGATGATCCCGCCGATGCCGTGAGTCAGGTATTATTTTCAGCACCGTGGGGGCCACTGGTGTCCATTGGTGCTTTTGACCGAGAATGTCCCATGCTCTGCCTTCCGGGCACAAGGTGGGATCGTGCGTCGGGTGCTCCTGGGGCAGGATGGGGCCGTGCGACGACCATGGAAGGAGCTGCGAACGAAACTGAGCGTCCCTCGCTTTCAGACAAGAGCCCTCTTGCTGGGGTGGGCTCTCCAGAGCTTCCTTTCTATCTAGAACGGCCACCAGGGACGGGCAAGATCGCGACCGTTCCGCCAGCATGGGTCCCACAAGAAGCAGAGCCCCACCTGCGGATGCAGTGAGCGGGTAATCTGAGCAGGAAATGCACTTGCCGTGAGGTCTGGAAATGACCACAGGGCCGGCATAGCTCCTCCTGTGTGATTCCAGAGCCAAACAAGGTGACACACGACAAACTCTGTTACAGTTCTTGGCTCTGAATAGGCAGTCTTCATTATTATTATTATTATTATTATTATTATTATTATTATTATTTTAATGGAGAGGAGGGACACTTCTTTCTAGATCACTCACAGCACACACTGGAACACAGGTCACTCTGTCCTGGTGACTAGGCAGGTACACTCAGGAAAACAAAGTGTGTGCAGAGCATGATATCCAAACTAGCGGGAGAATGTCTGTTTGGGGGTTTGCTTGTTTGGGTCCCTTCCTTCCTTCCTTCCTTCCTTCCTTCCTTCCTTCCTTCCTTCCTTCCCTCCTTCCTTCTCTCCCTCCTTCTCTCCTTCCTTCCTTCTCTCCCTCCCTCACTTCCTTCCTTCTGTCCTTCCTTCCCTCCTTCCTTCCCTTCCCCCCCTCCCTCCTTCTTTCCTTCCCTTCCTTCCTTCCATGTTTCCTTCCTTCCATCCTTCCTCCCTCTCTCCCTTTTCCTTCCTTCCTTCCTTTCTTCTTGTTTTCTTCCAAGGTACACTTCTCCTAGAAAATGGTGGGTGAACTGAATTGAATGCCACACCCGGGGCATCAGCCAAGCCTTCTGGGAACAAAGTGAAAAAGGAACACCAAAGGCCCCAAGTTGCAGAGAGCCTCCCCCAACGTCAAGCCACCCCCTCCTCCTCTCTTCCCCCTTCAGCGGTTCTAGGCTTAGCGCTCCATCCCATTTTACATAATTAGCCGCATTTTTACCTCTGACTGGGGATGACAGCCGGGCCCTTGTTTGCAGGCGCTTACAAACCCAAGCTGGAAACGGTTCTCATTAGCATGCACTCAGGAGTTTCAGACAAAGGTGGGCTCAACGGAGGCTGTTCAGCGGCGCTGTTGGCTCATTTGTGCAGACACTTGACCTGCGTGCTTTCCCCGCTGGGACTGAAAGCAAACCTTTGTCGTCTTAACATAAAGCACCGGCCCGCTTGCCCTGGGGGCGGGGCTCGCTAGACTCGGTGCCCAGCCCCCCGCCCCCTGGCCTTCCTCTCCCGGCCGCTGGGGCTGCGGACAGGCGGACAGGCGGATAGGCGGACAGACGGACGTCCACCGGTCCCTCCAGCCCGCCTGCAGGCATGCTGGCGCTGCGGTCGGGAGCCTGCCCTCCAGCCCCCCACACACGGGGCGTTTGTAGAGAGCTCCAGCCTCATTTCTCTAGAAACAGAGTCTACCCTCGCGCTGGGCTACCAGCCGGACTCCCTGAGCGTGCCCTTGCTGGGCTCTGGTCAGCAGCCCCTCCCAGGGACCGGAAGTCCCCAGTGACACGTGGCAGCCGAGGGTGCCGATTGCTGTGGGTTACTCCCCCCTTCCCACCCCAGCCCCCTGCAGGACGCCCGCAGAATGCCCCACTGCCCAGGCCGTGTCCCTCCCTCCCTCCCTCCCCCTTCTGTGAGGTCTGCCGCCTTCTCCTGCCTCCTGTTGGATTCCAGAAGCTGCGGCCGGCCGCTGCACCTGTTACTTTTCCTAGCTGGGTCAGGCAAGTGGGTCGCGGCCTGTTGCAGAGCCTGGCTCTTCCCAGGCTGCGCCCCACCCCTCTGCTGCATTCACCTAAGCTAAGCGTGGGCAAGCTGGGCACACTGAGCCGAAATACACGGATCGGGCTGAAGTCATAAAGATGATCCCCAAAGAGCCACCTTTTGGTAAACAGTATCTCCTGGGATGAAGCCATCCAAATTTGTGGTGCGCTTAGAGGACAAACGTCTCTCTCTCGTGCGGAACGGGGGTAAGATCCGAGGGGTCGTGGCAAGGGTCAGAGGAAAGGTGTGTGGAACACCAGCCCGGCACCTGCTATGCAAATTCCATCCGGTGTGATCGCATTCTCGCCGCCCCACCATCAGGGCACACACCTTGGCCCCCGTATTTCCGTCACAGCCTTGGAGCCTTCGTGGCTCTGGACCGGGGTCCCTTCTCGGGCTGTCCCGGGGTTCAGTGAGCCCACAAGTGGCGCGGGAGGTAGCACCTGGAGAGCTATGTCCCCGGAGATCAGTATCTCCTCCAGGTCTGGCCCAGAAGCTTTACCTCTTCCGAACACTCTTTAAGCCTCCTCGCATTGCCGGGGCTCCGAGCGAACCCATCTCCGACAGGAGGAAGGCTCCTCAAGGCAGGTGATCCTGGAGACCGGAAGGGAGCTTTGACCCCGTGTGCTCTCCCCGCCGGGGACTGAAAGCAAACCTTTGCCGGGGTCAAAGCCCCCGGCAGCCAGGTGTACCCTCTGGGCCTTCAAGCGCGACTCCATCCGGGCTGCAAAGTGCAGAAGCCCGCGCGGGGCTTCTAGACCCTTCTGCCTATTCTGCCGCAATCATTGTCTGAGTTAGCTAATGGCAGGGTACCGGGACCTCCTACTGAGATTCCATTACCTTGTAATTTTCAGCTTGTTCACTGTTGCAATAAAGCCCCTCTGTCTTATAATTCCCCAGCACTCACGTCTCATCTTCTCAAGAACTGAAGTATAGAAGATGCTTTCTGCTGGGGATTCATTGAGATAAGTTATTGAAGTCAAGCAGAGAGGCAGGCTTCCAGCACTCGGCCGTTCATCTCAAAATTTATGGTCGCGCTTCCTTTTCAAGGTCTAGGGTAATCACAAACAATGTGCTCCCTGCAGGTTTAAAAATTCATACGTTTCCTGTGCAACGAAGGCGGAGGGGCGAGGAACTCCCATCCCCCCGACACCCGCACCCACACTCGGGGGGCTCATGAGGAATAGGAAGCTCGGAAGAGCTGACTCAGTTTTTGATGTGATTTCTACGGGCCTGGGATGCTAGAGTCACTCAAAGCCATTCGGCAGGGAGGAACCGTATCTGCACGTACTCAGTGGCCTGATGCGGAGCGTGGCCATGTGTTTGATCTAGCGGATGGTCTTTCTGGAAAGTGGCCGCGGCCCCCTCCCCTTCCTCCCAAATCTTGCTCCTTGGTCTCGGAGGTATGGCCCTCCTCTTCCCTCCGTGCAGCCTTAGCCAGCTCGCCTCGTGTGTCGCCCCGCCCACAGGTCCCCTCTCCTTTCCACCCAGCTCACCGCCACCTTTCTGATCCTCCTAGAACAGTGTTCTCCTGAGAGCTGGCCCCGTGAGGCCCTTCCAGGGGCCAAGGAGAGGAGCAAACTGAAAAGCCCTCAGGGTGGGATTTGAGGCCCAACTGTTGCCTCCCCTTGAAATCCAACAGCACAGGGAGTGGGAGCCGCCCGTGAGGGATCCCGGGGAAGCGTCCAGAAGGGATCGGAGTGACTCACGGGAGCCTGGAGTTGCTCCTTCTCCATCCCAGCCCTCCTCGGCTTCCCAGAGAGAGACAGAGACGGAGCATGAGCGGGGGAGGGGCAGAGAGAGAGGGAGACACAGAATCCGAAGCACGGTCTGGGTTCCGAGCTGTCAGCACGGAGCCCGACCCGGGGCTTGAACTCACGAGCGATGAGATCATGACTCGGTCCGAAGTCGGATGCTTAACCGACGGAGCCACCCTGGCGCCCCCCAGCGTCCGACTCTTGATTTCAACTCAGGTCATGTTCTCACGGTTCCAGGGTCAAGCCCCACATCAGGCTCTCGACTGACGGCTCAGAGCCTGCTTAGGATTCTTTCTCTCTGCCCCTCCCCTGTTTGCTCGTGCCCTCTCTCTCTCTCTCTCAAAATAAATAAATTAATAAACATTAAAAAAATATTTCAGATCAGAGCACAGATTACTCTAACACAGAATACATGAGGCTCCTTCCTGTTGACAGGTGGGATAAACGTCCCTCCGCTTTGAATCTACGAGGACTAATGATTGCTTTGACTCATAACGTATGACAAAGGTGACCTGACGTGTCTTCTGATGCTCTTGACTTCCTCTTAGGACTCTGACTCCATGTAAGAAGCCTGACCGCCACGAGGCCACCACGTTGTAAGGGAACCCAAGTCACATACAGAGGCCACCCATAGGCCGTACGCTCTGGTTGATGGTCTCCACTGGGCCCAGCTTCCGAGTCGTCCTACCCCAGGCACGAGCCTGATGAGTACAGAAGCTTCTAGATGACTCCGGTCCCCGACCTCTGCAGTCCCCCTCAGCCACTGACAACTTCTCAGCTGCGGTCCTAGACCTCATGAAGTGGAGAAACAAGCCGTCCTCACCGTATCTGTCCAAATTCCCGCCCCACGGAATCTGTTAGCACAGTGAAAGGCTGTGATTTTGCATCACTGCATTTGGGGTGGTCGCCTTCACAGCCGTGGTGCATGGAATGGAGGGAGGGGGGTCCTCTACCCGTATTCTGGGTGCCGTGGGCTCCATTCAGCCCCTGAGTGTGAGATATCCAAATCCTCCAGAAATTCTGGCTTCAGCCTAGTTCTAGTCACCGACCAGGTACCCGGCAGCCAGTAAACAGGCGGTCTGGTGTGGGAGGAAAGACGAGGCTGAGACAAAGACTGTGTATGACCTCCCGTCTGGGGAAGAGTCCTTCTCCCTGCTCTAACTCTCTGGAAAATGACTCAGCTGTTGAGAATGACAGACAGGAAATCCCTTCCAGAAACTACAGCCACAGGGAGGCCGGGGCCTCTTCTGCTTTCGGGGCGTGCCGGAAGCAGGGGTCTCTTATTTTGGAGGGGGCCGGGGAGGCTGCCCCCTCCCCGTGCATCACACTCTCAGGACAGCCGAGGGGCTCTGGGCATACCTGCCGTCCTCAGAAGGGCACCTCGGCAGCACCCTCTGGCTGATCCCACGGCTTTGCCAGCTGGCTGCGGAGGAGAGACTGGAAAAGCCTTGTTAAACCACACAAAGCCGGCCTAAGGAGCGACAGAGTGGGTTACGGCTGCCTCTCCAGGCGGCTGTGCCTGATTGCCCGTGATCCCCACTCCGCCTGCTGCCACGGCCTGCTGGGCTGGAGACGTTCTTCTTGCACATTCCCTCTCCACCCTGCAGATTCCTCGGAAATTGCAAACATGCCTGTCTTGGCCAGCCTGCCTGCGAAGGCCACTGCGGCGGCTGGGCAGGCTCCAACCGCTAGTTCACTCGCTCGCACGCATGCAAACCTCAAACACTCGGGGTCGCGGCGGTCACCAGCTGCTACTTACGCGTGGCCGGACCCAGGCCGGGCCCGGTGCCGGGGCCGACTAGGCTTTGTTCCCCGCACAGCGGCCCGTCTCAGGCCTCCCCAGAGATTCTAATTTTGCTGATGGGCTGTGAAACCTTCTAAAAGCTCCCCGGTGGAGGGGATGTGCAGCTGGCTTGCGAACTGAGGCCAGGAGAAGTGGGGCTGATATTTATTGAGCATCTATTGTATGCCAGGCCCAACCCACGATACGCTTTCTCGTGTCATCTACAAAAAAAGCTCTTCGGGAAGCATTTCCTTTTGGAAGGAGTGAGGGCGGGCGCGTGTAAGGAAATTCAAAGCGATTTGCTCAGGGGCGCCTGGGTGGCTCTGTCGGTCAAGGGTCAGACTTCGGCTCAGGTTATCATCTCACAGTTTGTGGGTTCGAGCCCCGTATGGGGCTCTGTGCTCACCGCTCAGAGCCTGAAGCCTGCTTCGGATTCTGTGTCTCCTTCTCTCTCTGCCCTTCCTTGGCTTGTGCTCTCTCTCTCTCTCTCTCTCAAAAATAAAAAATAAACGTTAAAATTTTTTTTTAAAAAAAGCAATTTGTTCCTACCACTCCATATCCACTTAGAATGGCAGAAACGGGGGCACCTGGGTGGCTCAGTCGGTTAAGCGTCCGACTTCCGCTCAGGTCATGATCTCACAGTCCGTGGGTTCGAGCCCCGTGTCAGGCTCTATGCCGACAGCTCAGAGCTTGGAGCCTGCTTCGGATCCTGCGTCTCCCTCTCTCTCTGCACCCTTCCCACCCCTCCCCCGCCCATGCTCTGTCTCTCTGAGTCTCTCAAAAATAAATTATTGCAAAGAAAACTAAAAACAAATAAATAAAAATAATAAAAAGAAGTAAACCAAAAGAGTGGCAGAAAGGAAAAAGGTCGACGATACCAAGTATTGGTGAAGGGGCAAAGCAAATGGGGCTTTCCTGCGTTGCCTGTGGGGATGCAAAATGGTACAGCCATTCTGGAAGCCACTGGGGCCATGTCTCTCAGAGTGAGATATATCCTTGCAACGCGACCCAGAATTCCACTCTTGGCTAGTTACCCCGACGAAATACAAACAGGTCCACTCAAAGATTTGTGCTTGAGCTGCTCACAGCAGCTTTGGAGCCAGAAATGAACCTAGGCATCCGTCGACAAGTGAACGAAGAAGCCAATTGTGTGCGGCGTCCATCGAGCCCAAAGCTATTCAGCCCCGGCGAGGGGCACAATACCCATGCACAGAAAGTGTGGATGCATTTTGAAAACACATCCGGTGAAAAAGGGGGGGGGAAACACCCAGACACAAAAGAATATGAACTGAGGGTGCCGTATGGATCAAGTTCTAGAGAAAGCAAACACGTCTATGGTGACAGAAAGCAGATCGGCATGGGTCTGGGGTTGTGTGTGGACGAGGGGCGGCTGTCAGGGGCCGCGAGGGTACTTCTGGGGTGACTGTGGCAATGTTCTCCATCCTGACGGTGGTGGTGGTTTCACAGGCCATGAACTTGCCAGAACTCACCAAACTGTAGGCTCAGTATGCGTGCATTTTGTCGTTTGTAAGTCGTACCTCGATAAAGCTGAGAACAAAATAACGGGCGGATGAGGCCAATATGGAATCCGGCACAAGTGGGTCTGATATGAAAGGTTCCAGTGCTGCCCTCAGAGGCATGTCATGTGCGGACAGCATCTCCCAGGGGGAGAGCCCATTCACCGTTTACTCTGGATGGGATCAGAAGTGTTGTTTAGGCTCAAGGCGCCCACTGGCTCAGTCGGGGGAATGCGTGACTCTTGATCTCGGGGCTGTGGGTTCAAGCCCCATGTTGGGTGTCGAGATTACTTAAAAATAGAAAAAATCTGGGGCGTCTGGGTGGCTCAGTCGGTTGAGTGTCTGACTTCGACCCAGGTCACGATCTCACAGTTCGTGAGCTCGAGCCCCGCGTCGGGCTCTGTGCTGACAGCTCAGAGACGGGAGCCTGCTTCGGATTCTATGTCTCCCTCTCTCTCTCTCTCTCTCAAAATAAATAAACATTAAATTTTTTTTTAAATAGGAAAATCTTAAAAAAAAAACCAGCAAACAAGTGTCCATCCATAGATGAATGGATAAAGAAGATGTGGGTTGTGTGTGCATGTGCGTATATGGGATACTATTCAGCCACATAAAAGAATGAAACCTTGCCATTTGCAACAACATGGATGGATCTAGAAGCTTTTGTAACACTATGTGAACTAAGTCAGAGAAAGACAAATACCATATGATCTCACTCATATGTGGGAATTAAGAAACAAAGCAAAAATGACCAAAGGAAAAAAGGAGGCAAACTAAAATAAACAGACTCTTAAATACAAAGAACAAACTGGTGGGTGGGGGGATGGGTGAAATAGATAAAAGGGATCAAGAATACACTTACCTTGATGAGCACTGAGTAATCTATAGAATTGTTGAATCACTACATTGTACCCCAGAACCTAATACCACACTGTATGTTCATTATACCCGAATTTTTTAAAAAAAATTAAATTTTCAAGTGTATTTATTTATTTTGAGCGAGAGAGAGAATGAGCAGGGGAGGGGCAGAGAGAGACAGAGAGACTAACAGGCTCTGTGCTGGTCAGCGCAGAGCCCGACACGGGGCTCAAACTCACAAACTGCGAGATCACAACCTGAGCCAAAGTCGGACGCTTAACCGACTGAGCCACCCAGGGGCTCCTAAAAAAAAAAAAACAAAGTGTTTTAAAGAAGAAACAGGGCTGGGCTCTGGGAGGGGGATGGAGACAGCCTCTCAGTTATGATGAGCAGTCTGATTTCTCCACAGGTCCTTAAGTCTCCTGGCAGAGATGTGTATATCTGGGTTCTTAAAAGGCTTCCCGGAGATTCTGCCGTGTCCGCTCCCAGCTCAGCTCATTTCACACAGACATGCATTGCTTCCAGCATAGTCCTGGGTTTTGTCTCCAACCCCAGTAACGTTTGGGTCTGGAGAGCTTTCTGCGGCCAGCTTCAACACAGGTCCTGGCACTAAGCCAACCCTCACGCCGTGGCCCATGGTACGAAAAGTGGCCTCTGTGGTCCAAGGCTGGTATAAAGCTTCACAGCACAGCCTTCTTCCAGATAGAAGCGGTATTTCCCCCGGGGGAACCTGCCGGGACCGTGTCTCTGCCGTGTCTCTTTTTCCTTTTAAAAAAATAAAACCAAAATCACAAGTAGATTATTATAGCAAGCAAAGTCCCTTGCAATAGGAATCGTAGATCGTTGTACGTACAAGCAAGAAATTGTGCGTGCTTAGAACCTTCGTCAGTTTCTGGGGGAATCAGATTAGCGGATGTGAAATTCGAGAGCCGGAGGACTGTTTCGGGTGGAAGCTCAAAGCTCAGGTTCATCAAGCTGTTTTCCGAAGAGTGGGTTTGGGCGGTTCCTTAACTGTGCGGGGCTGTGTTTCGGCAAAGCGGCAGAAATCCCGTAGCAGCAGGCCAGGGACAGGGGTGCGAGCATCTTGGCCCTGAGGTCTTCCATCCTCCCCCACCTGTGACCTGGTACATCCTCATAAGCTCACAAACTGTCCTCGGATCCCGCATCGCTAAGAGGGCTTTGCAAGCGAAACCACTCAGGAGGCTCGCAAGATCTAAGGAAAGGAGGAGGGAGAACAAAACAAAACAAAACACAGACTAGACAGAACTAACTTGCATCTAACAAGACGACTTTCGAAGGAACACGATTCAACCACCACCATCGCTCTTAGGGTGAAGACAGACTCTTGTACCTGACCCTTAGAATCAGTCGTTTGTGTCCTTATTTGATAAAGCTCCATCAGGGCAAGAAACTTCAATTGTTTCTTCTTCGCCTCTAGAACACACACACACACACACACACACACACACACACACACACAAATACTTTAAGGGAAAGGAAATAAATGAATGAATGAATGACCATCCAGTGTCCTCATCCTGAAGATGAAGAAACCCAAGCCCAGTGGTGGTCAGTGTGTGATTTGGGGAACCCACCACAGGTTAGAGACAGAGCTAAGACCAGCACTGAGCATCATGCAACCCTCAGCCCGGACCTGTCTCTCTCCGTTGCTGCCACTCTTTCCAAATGAAATGATGACTTAGTTGGGGGGGGGGGGGGGAACAAACAAACAAACAAAAAAACCAAAAGACAGCCCAAAGGAAAAGCAGCATTTTCCACCCAATGGGTCCTTTTATTGTGCTCAAAGAGAAAGGGCCGTGCCCAAAAGAAATCATGAAAAGAAGCAGGGGGATATTCGAAGCAAAGTACTCGATATGAATAATAATGAACAAAAACATTCCTGCTTATTGTTTATCTAATTTTGAATTTTAATGAACAGCAAGGGTGGTAATTACTCAATTCCTATGTTTATATAAAACCAACACATGAAACCTCACAGTTTGATATTTATGAAGTGTCAGGTTCCCTTAAATACTCAGCTTTGCAATTAGAAGGGTCGCTATTCATTAACATTTTAAACTAGATAAATAAAGAAAGCGTTGTTATTTATTCATTAAAATTTTTTAAAATAACCCGTAAATTATCCACTCATCTTTTGGGTATACTCATATCACTTAATTAACTAGGAATCAAAATGCTACTAAGAAGCATGTATCCCCACACCTAGAAATAGATGTAATACCTATTAGCAAATGGGATGATTTAATCAGGTTAACAATTCAGATTCATCTACGCCTGACGATTTGGAAAGAACACTGGTTTTATAGAGTCAGAGGGAGCTGGGTTTCTTTCAATCGGTTTTCTTCCGAGTGACCTTTGGCTACTTGCCCCACCATTCTTGAGCCAATGCCTACATCCATAAGAAGGGATTATAATCTTACCTCATAGAAAGGGCACGGCAAAACCTTGGTTTGTGAGCATAATTCGTTCCAGAAGCATGCTTGCAATCCAAAGCACTCGTATATCAAAGCGAATTTCAGGAACCGTTGGCTCAGTGGTGATCATGTGGCATTCGGCATCACGTACCGCTCATACTGGAAGACATCGCTCCTTTATCGAGTTAAAATTTGTTAGAAATATTTGCTCCCTCTTGCAGAAACGTTGCAGAACAAGTTACCCGCAGTCCAAGGTTTTACTGTACAGTGACTGGCTCGGGGTAGGTATCTTGGGAGTCACGAAGGGTAGAGCATTGCGATGGAATGTTCTAGATGGGGCTCCCAGACCCAAAGAGATGGTCAGGACATAAAGAATGGTCACCCGCAAGCTGGTGGTATTTGAGGATGCTAGAAAGCTCTCTGCTGGAGGGCTGCAGACCAGAGCTGGGCCGTGAAAGCGATCTAAGCACCAGGCAGGGACCACGTGTGGTGGGCTCATCACTGTAATCCCAGGGTCTAGTACCCAGGATATAGTAAGTGTTCATGGATGTTTACAACAGAACAACGGCATGACGACCGTTGCATCCACACCTCTGGATGCTTCCTGTGGTGTCCAGGCTATCTCTCTTTCACACAGCTCACTGTGTCCCCAACTCTCTCCAGCCACCCCAGGGTATCACACCAGAGGAAGCCTGCCTAAGGGCCTTATCAGCAGGGGCCTTTCCTGGCCAGCTCCTTGCCCCAGGGTTCCCGGACTCCGCACCCCCCACCCTGCGCCGGCTTTGTCTAATTTTCAGATGAGTTTGGGGGTTGACGGGATCAGAGAGCGCGACTTCGGTTGCCACTCGACCCTTCCCAGGAAGCGCGGTCCTCTTGCCTCGCTACCCCGTGTGTGGGGGGCCCAGAAGTCCAATGTTTGCCACGCCCGTGCCAAGACGTGGGATGGGATTGCTTCGACCCCTGCCTTGCGGGCCGTCTCGCCACTTCCTTGCCCTCTGTCCAGCTCAGACGATGATTTCGTCACCCCAAGTCTCTGCCAATGTCACGGCTCCTCCTCTGGAAGCTTCAGCTCCCTTTCCTTCTGGCCAACACACACCGCACCACCATGTGGCAGCGACTGCCAGCCAAATGTGGGGCTCCCCAGGAGTGGGAAGCGAGCGAGGGCACATGGCCACCTTTCGGAAGAGCAACCTGGCAGAACCCAAGAACTCTGACAGGGGCTACTGTTTTCTATTGGCCAAGCAAAGTAGGCTGGATGCCTCACATCCTAACGGCCTGTCTCCCCTGATCTCTGGACAGAGGGTCTGAGTCAACGGAGGGCAGGTGGGGTACAGGTGTCTCAGCCCAGTTCAGGACATTAATCAATGGTTCCCGGAGTGGGACGATTGTAGGGGCCACTATATTAAGCACATCTTTGTTTGTTTTTTTTAAGTTTATGTATTTATTTTGAGGGAGGGGGAGAGAGAGAGAGAGAGAGAGAGAGCGCAAGCAGGGGAGGGCCAGAGAGAGAGGCAGAGAGAGAATCCAAAGCTGGTTCTGCACTGACAGCGTGGAGCCCGATGTGGAGCTTGAACTTGTGAACCGTGAGATCGTGACCTGAGCTGAAACCAAGAGTTGGACACTTAACCGACTGAATCACCCAGGCACCCCTATTAAGCACTTCTCTGTATTCTGACGGTTGGCATCTGGGGCCTTACTGACCCCAAGGAGACTGCCCTTCTCAGGGGGAGCCAGTTCTTACAGATGGTAAATGACTGTCCTACGGGCCTATCTGTCACGTGCACACCATCCAATTCAGAGCCTACACCCCACCACCTCCCCTGTTGGGCTTTCGTCCTCCAGGCCAATAGTCGCCTGCCTTAATCACCCCAGGGGCAGGTACAAGGCAACTTAAAACAGTCCTTACACCCCAGGGACGCCTGGGTGCCTCAGTTGGTTAAGCATCCGATAACCGACTTCGGATCAGGTCATGATCTCAGGGTTCATGAGTTGCGTCGGGCTCTGTGCTGACAGCTCGGAGCCTGGAGCCTGCTTTGGACTCTGGGTCTCCCTCTCTCTCTGCCCCTCACCCACTATCTCTCTCTCTCTCTCTCTCTCCCCCTCTCTGAAAAATAAACATTAATTAAAAAAAAAAAATAAAAGCCCTTAAACCCCAGAGACTGCAGAAATTATCCCCACTAGCCAATCCTAAGCCCGCTGACCCTAACTCACATGCACCTTCCCATGGAAACCACCATAAAAGCTCTTGCCTGTATCTCCCCGTGGCTCCCGACCGACCCTGGTGCTTCCCCATGTGGCCTGCATGGGATGGCATGTCCCCTCTTGGGAACTGTGAGAAACAAACAGTTTTCACTGGCAACTGTCTGCTGATGCGGTGGCTTCAACACACCTGAATGATAATAAAGCCTCCATTTTCCTTTTTTTTTTTTTTAATTTTTTTTAATGTTTATTTCTGAGACAGAGATAAAGCATGAGCGGGGGAGGGGCAAAGGGGGAGGGGGCGGACACAGAATCCGAAGCAGGCTCCAGGCTCGGAGCTGTCAGCACAGAGCCCGAGGCGGGGCTCGAACCCACGGACCGCGAGATCGTGACCTGAGCTGAAGCCGGACGCTCGACCCACCGAGCCACCCAGGCGCCCCATAAAGCCTCCATTTTCAAATGGCCACTTGTCCTCTGGTCCAAGCCCTGGACAATCTACTATGACCTTCTCTGAAAACTGTGACCTCTCAGAAACTGACAGCCTGAGATAAATAGCGGGCTGAGACATCAGATGCACCACAAGGAAAGAGAGGGAGAAAACACGTCTTGGGTGCGATCTCCCTCACGGCCATATGCTGAAGAAACCATCAGGCTACGGCATGGGGAAGAAATGAGAGGGATGTTATAGGATACTCGATGGCGCTAAGATGACCCCGTCTGGGCAGTTTTACGGTGGACCCAGGTTGTGGTTGTAGCAACCACAATCGGAAATCCCCCCTGAGTGGAATGAAGAGCCAGACCTGAGCTGGGGATCACTACGGAGCCCGCAGAAGCTTGTCAAGTGCGACCAGGTCGATTGCGTGTTTGTAACAAAGATGTTGCTCTGGGCTGAACGGTGTCCCCCTAAAATTCATAGGTGGGGGTCCTAATCTACCCAGCACCTCAGAAGTGACTGCATTGGGAGACAGGGTCCTTCAAGAGTTCAGTTCAAATGAGATCATTAGGATGTCTTCCAAGCCTATAGATTAGATCCTATAGTCCTTAGAAGAAGAGGGAATGTGGATGTAGACACTCACGGGGCAGGGGAAGTCAGCTGGCTACCTAGACGTCAAGGAGAGAAGCCTCCGGGGAAACAGGAAACAACCCTGCTGACCTCTGAGCTCAGATTTCTAGCCTTGCGAGTAAATAGATGTCTTTTGTTTAAGTCACCCCGACATCTATGGTACTTCGTTATGGCAGCCCCAAGCCGGCTGAGGCACTTGCCGTCCTCCTCCATTGCTCAGGCGTGCTTTGAGAAAGGGGAGGACGGGCTCTGTAGCGTGGCAGAATGTATTTGCGTTTGTTTTTAACCCCGGCTGCCAATAGACTCGCTTCCGGCCCTGAATTCACCCGGGGGTAGTGACAGGTGAAATCACCACGTCAAAACACGGGCATGAATAGTGGGTGTCTGAGCTGCAGCCCACGGAAACTCTTATCACTCCCAGTGCCCACATCCCTAGCTCACCCATCCTGCCATCCTCAAAGGTGCTTTTGAAATTTAGGAACGCTGACTCATCCATAAATTCAAAACTTGACTCGACTCTGTCGTGCGGTGGCTGTTAGATGATCAGGTTGAGCCACGAGAGCGAGCCAGAACTTTGTAGGTACATGCAAATGAGGCTGTCAGACTTGCAGATCATTGGGAGCTCTTTAAAAGAGTATCAGAGTAAGGAAAGGCTTCAACCCTCACCCTTTCTGAATACTGAAAAGTTATCAGGGAGAGAAACTCTGTAGACGTGTCTAGCAGGACCTGTACTATCCCTAAACAAAATATTTCATATATAGCCTTATATCTTCATATATATATGTTATATGTGATATATATATATCCTATATATAAGATATATATATATCTTATATATATATCATATATATATATACATACATATAGGATATATCTTATATGTGTCATATATATGAGATATATCTTATATATGTCAATATGTCATATATATGAGACATATCTTATATATCTCATATATATATCATATATATGAGATATATCTTATATATATGATACATATATATCATATATATGATATATGTCTTATATATATCATATATATGATATATGTCTTATATATATCATATATATGATATATATCTTATGTATAGGATATATATCTCTTATATATGTATATCTTATATATCTCATATATAACGTATATATAACATATATATCTCATATATATTATATATATCTTACATATATATCATATATATCTTATATATAATCATATATATCTTATATAATCTTATATATCATATATATCTTATATGTATATCTTATATATATCATAGATATCTTAAATATATATCATAGATATATATATATGTATCTTATCTATATCGGAAAACAGATATATATATATATACATATATACACACATACATACACACACACACACACACATATATACACACACACACAAAGAGCATCACTCTATACCTATCACGCACATTGCTGAGAGGCTCAAATGGGAAAACCACTGTGAAAACATTCCCGGAACTCTGCCAAGCAAAGGCAGGGACCCCTTACTCTTTACCAGATCATGCCTTCAGCTGTGGGACAATAGCAACGTGAGCATTCAGAAGAAAGCATTCACGCGGAAAGCTGCCAACACTACCTCCTGCTCTGGTTTCACTTTGACTTTTCATCTTAAGGTAAGTTTAGACTGAGGCTGGCCCCAGCCATGGTAGCATTCTGCATAACCTTCGTGAAACTACCAAAACTGAGAAACTAACATGAACACAATGTTACTAACGAAGCTACAAACTTTAATCAGCACTCCCCAGGTTTTGCACCAATGTCCTTTTTCTGTCCCAGGATCTAATCCAGACTCCCACGTGGCATTTGGTTTTCACATCTCCTTAGCCTCCTCCCAACTGTGACGAGCCTCCCCTGCCTTTCGTGACCTTGAGACTCCGTTATTTCATAGACAGCACTTCAGATTGGATTTGCCTGCTTTCCTGTGATTGGACTGAGGTTGTGAATTATCAGGAGGGATTTTACCGAGGCGATGTGTTCTGAGTTCTCGGTGCATCACACCCAGGAGTACTTGATGTTGCCGCATTTTATAGCAATCGGTTCTCAGCTTGGTCACTTGTTTAAGATGCTGCCTGGGGGATTTCTCCAGAAATATGGATCCTACCAATCCATAAGCATTACTTTTGAGGAAGACTGTGCAAATATCATGCATACTTTGAGACTATGCAAATATCATGTCTCTCCTTACATTTTCATCCAGTGATTTCGCCCATCATTCAGTGAATCTTTTTTTAATTGAGATAGAATTGATACATGACATTGTATTAGTTTTAGGTGGGCAACAAAATGGTTTGATATATGCATATATTGTGCAATGATCACCACCATATGTTTAGCTAAAATCCATCACCATACCTAGTTACTTTGCTTCTTGTGATGAGAATTTCTAGGATCTGCTCTCTTCACATCTTTTAAATACGCAGTACGGTATTGCAAATGATAGTCACCATGTACCTTACATCATCAGGACGCATTTATTTTTATAACTGGAAATTTGCACCTTGTGACCCCCCTTCAGCCATTACACCCAACCACTCCTACCCCCCTGCCTCCAGCAACCACCAATCTGTTCTCTGTATCTCTGAGTTATTTACTTTTTTCTTTTCTAGCTTCCACCTATAAGCAGGATCATACAGTATTTCTCTTTCTCTGCCTTATTTCACTTAGCATCGTGCCCTCAGGGTCCACCCATGTTATTGCAAATGGCAGGGTTTCTTTTTTTTTATGACTATTATTCCAATATATATAAATACATATACATATATTGGAGATATGTATGTATCTCACATTTTCCTTATCCATTCATCTGTCTATGGGTACTTAGGTTGTTTCCACTTCTTGACTATTGTAAATAATGCTGCCATGAACATGGTTCATTTTGTTGTTGTTCTATACGTATCCTGTACATATGCCAAAGTATCAGAATACTTATTTGCATATGCAAAGTATCAGTGCAATTACAATTTATAATAATTTTGCTTGCAGTCATTATTACTGAGGTGTTCTAATGGTGATTTTCTATTTCCCTCATTCTATTTCCTTCCACATTTGTTATTTGGAATTATTCTGCAATGAAGAGTTATCTCTTTCCTTTTCTCCTTCCTTCCTTCCTTCCTTCCTTCCTTCCTTCCTTCCTTCCTTCCTTCCTCATTCTATACATTTACATTAGCATGAACTCTAGGTGTTTGTCATACTTTAAGTTTTAATTCAATAGCCTCCCTGGCCCCTGGCAGCTCCTTCGGCACTGACTCAATATCGGCCTTGCAACATGCCATGTTTGTTTCTTTCTGTCCGATTGGTTAGGTATTTGGTTGGAGTGATCTTGCGTTTTGCCTCCTTGGCCCGCGGAATGTGGCTAGTTTCTAGAAGCTGAGAATGGCAAAGAAATGGATTCTCCTCCTCTTAAGTCTGCAGAAGGAACCAGCCCTGCCGACCCGTTTTAACTTTCTGGCTTCCAGAACTGGAAGAGAATAAATCTGCCCGGAGACGCTTTAAGATAATCTGTGATAATTTGCTAGAGCAGCGGTAGGAAACGATTATGGCACATAGGCCCCATGACCGCTGATGGCCACGACGCTTTGGTCACTTGTTGTCTGTGAGTCATCAGGAGGATTTAGAGTTGGGATTTCATGTGGCAGAAAGACATCTGCCCCGATGACAGCATGAGGAAGCCAGCTCCATCCACAATGGTGTCCAATGGGAAGAGACTCAAAAATCCTGCGGTGCGGTGGGGGCACCATCCAGGAAGCCATCTAAGTGTTTCCACAACAGAAAGTCTGTGCTGCTCATGGCATTGCATTCCTGGCACCTTTCCCTCCTGTAGCACACACAGGGCCCGTATGCAACCTCCAAAGAGGAACTTGGAATTGAATGCCAGCCAAGACTCAGAAGAGGAATGCATACCTATTCTATTTTTTCCCCCCCTGTCACCAATGCTGCGTCTTTTAACCCTTCCCAGTGTAGCAGGATTCCTGCACAGAGGGTCATGACCCTGAGGCTTTTCTTTCCAGGAAGCAACTTTATTACCTGCGGGCACTGGCACAGTTCAGGTGGGTTCCTACCCGAAGAACTGAGACCTGAACACCACGTGGCATAGTCAGATATATAGAGATATTTTTTGTCTCCCATATAGGGTAACACACAAACATGCAGGCTGATGAAATGGTCTGAAGTTTCAAGGTCCTGAGCAATGTCTAGCAAAGGTTATAGCCAGGTTGCCTTGAGGGTTTGTTCTGTTTGTTTGCTTGTTTGTTTGTTTTAACATTCCTTAGGGAGGGGACATTCCTTTTTTTTTTCAAATTCCTTTGGGAGGGGACTCTGCCACACCCGGGGAAAGAACAAAACCCTGCAGGTGGCTAAGCTAACAGAAGAAGACTTTGGAGGTTCTCCAGATTGTCAGCTCTGCCTCCTAACAGCCTTTCAACACTTGGGTAGGGAGAGAAAAGAGAAAAGACTTTTCCCAAATCCTTCTGAGGTCCAGACTTCCATGTAACGCCAACTTGCCTCATTGGATGCCTACCGCCTCTGAGATCCTGTGTTTGCTTTTTTAATTTATTTTGAATGAGAGAGAGAGAGACAGAGAGAGAGAGAGAGAGAGAGAGAGCATCCCGGGCAGGCTCTGCACGGTCACCGCAGAGCCCAATGTGGGGCTCGAACTCACAAACTATGAGATCGTGACCTGAGCCAAAAGTCAGATGCTTAACAGACTGAGCCACCCAGGCACCGTCCCCCCCTCCCCCCCCCCCGCCTTTTTTCCTCCCTGTGTTCGCTTTTGCTTTAAGATCTGTTTGTATACATTGGGATATATAAATTCCCAGAGTTTCAATACTGTTTCACCAAATGTACAACAAGAGGAAATAAAAGTAACAGATCCATGAGGACTGAATCTGGAGGCCAGAAATTCTTCAGAGAACGGAATCAGCTTGCCTTCGTTTTTGTCTTCATGTTGCAGAATTTCCTCTGCCTTTAAACAGACCGGGGGCTGTTCGCTGTTAAAGATGAGATCAGTGGTTTGATGTGGTTCAACAGCGTGCCCGACATCCACGCTGATACCCTTTGCCTGTTTCAAAGGCAAAGTGAGTGGTTCTAATTCCCATTCGTGCACTGAGAGATCAAATATGAATACTTCCTGAGGAAACGAGACTAAAACAGGCAGCCCAGAGATGCTTCTAAGCCCCAATTATATTCCATTTTCAGGTTGTGTTCTCCTTCTTAAAATGATAGAAAATTGTGGAGTGTTTCTAATCTTTGCAGCTTGGATTGAATCCATCTTTCATGAATTGTGTTAAAGTGGGCTTGCATTAAGAAGGGCTTTCAAAATAGCCAAGTAGCTGGTGAGGTTGGGTTGAGACTTGGTCAATTGGAAAATGTTTTGGTGCACCAAAAAATGTCACCCAGTCCAGTCAAAAGCCAAATGTATCGGTTCTGAGTTCGACGGATTTATTTCTATTTCCTTCCAAATCTCCCTTCAGATGGAGAGGAGAGCAGCATTTATTAAATAGGCCAAGTGTTCTATGCATGTTGGTATTTTGCACATTCATCTCACAAGTGCAAGAGAGACCTTCTCTTCCTCCTTTTTTAAAAAATATTTATTATTATTATTATTATTATTATTTGAGAGAGAGGGAGAGAGCGTGCACGCATGCACATATATGGGGGAGGGGTGGGGGGGGGAGAGAGAGAATCTTAAGTAGTCTTCACGCTTAGCAGGGTCCCTGATGTGGGGCTCAATCCCTCGACCCTGGGGTCATGACCCGAGCGGAAACCAAGAGTCAGATGCTCATCTGACTGAGCCACCCAGGTGCCCCTTCTTCCTCCTTTTCAATGTTAGGAAACAGAGACGCTTTTTTTTTTTTTTTTTTTTTTTAAGAAATTGTTGTGTTCTCCAGGAGAACCAGGATGTAAGTCCAGGCATGACGAAGAGGTAAGGAAAACAACAGGTGCTTTGGAACGGAATTAGAACATTTGCACGACCATCTATTGGCTCTATGGCTTGAGAAACTTCTTTCGGGACACTTATTAAATGGAGATAACGATATGTATCTTGTAAGGCGATGTGTGCATGTATCCGGACACACAGGTATGTTAAGTGCCAGGCCCCTATACGTATTCCATGAATGATAAATGGTATTATTCACTCGATAATTGTTGGCCACCTCTTAATTGTCAAGCACTGGTACTCCACGGTATACAATGGCCGCCATTTTTAATTGGGTTTCCTCACCTAAAACAATACAATGGATTCTTCCACTATAGCTAATATTTGCAGAGAAACTCCTATGTGTAGAGACAGTGTTTTAGGGGCTATCCAAGGCATAAGGGTAACGTTGCCAAACAATAAAATGACCCTGGTCCATAATGATCCTATCGTATTGGTGCAGACCTTCCCAGGAAGGCAATGTATGGGTCACTGATGAGTCTTCAAAGCCAAACACAGGTCATCTTGAGGACAGCAATAGACTTGCCAACGGGTGTTTAGCTCACATAGCTTCAGAGAATCAACATCCAGATTCTCATCATACATATATATTCTTTGTTAAAACAACAACAACAACAACAACAACAACAACAACAACAAACTCTTTTAACTGGGAATTCACCTGCAGTGGAGGTGACGTGGTTTCTGTCTTCATGTTCCCCTAAAAAGTCACCTTGCTCACATTGTGCAAAAGACAGACACACGTCTCACCCATCACCCTTCCCACAAAATTGCATTTCTTCATGGGGGGGGGGGCGGGGGGGTGGGGAAACTTCTGGGGTTTTGAACAAAGGAGAATTTAAAACGTTGGTCTCGAGGTTGGAAAAGAACAAGCTCTAACAACGGAAAAACAAGTCCTTTTGCAAATTCTGTAGTTGCTGATTCTTTTCTTTCAATTTGAGGACTCCATTACATTGTGAACAGGCAGATCATTAAAATTAGTTTTTGATAGTATATCAAAATGCATGCTTTGCAGAGAACCTGAAAAAATTGAGTTGTCCTTTTTTGTTGTTGTTTTTAAAATTCTGCTCCCATGGACTCATTTAAGGACATGAGTTTTCTCAGCATCTCAATAAATAAATATTGAAAGTGAATAAATAATGTATCAAACTATTTTCGTTGAAGGAATAAGCAATATTTATTCATAAATACACGATCTACACGAAAACTTTCTATCTCATCAAGATGTGATTTCCATTAAAATCTTTATGTTTGGAAATGATCACAATATGCTATATATTTCTATTGTCTGGGTAAATAGGATATAATAATAATTACACTATTTGTAGCTCAGTTCACATTAGACAAAATAAATCTTGGACCATGAAAAATCAAAACCAATTTCAATTCGTACACCAAAGGAAAAGGGAAGCTTCCGACGTCGTCTAGGAACAGACCTTGGCGTTGTCCGAGAACCGGTCCAAGGACCGTCCCGGAGCTCACAGCCAGACCTCGGTGTCCTCCTGGGGGACATCAACAATCCACAGACATCAGCCAGCATCCGACTGGCGTCTGATGCTCTGTGCTCTGTGACTGTGACGCAGGGAGACGAAACAGCCACAACAAACAAAACACAAAGATTTCAGAATCGTATCTAAGCACAGACGAAACCAAAGTGTCTTAGTTCAAGCCACTAGACTGAAAATACTGCAGATTGGGTGGCTTAAATGGCAAACATCCTTTTCCCATCTCACAGTTCTGGATTCTGGTAAGCTCAAGATCAAGGCGCTGGCGGGTCCAGTGTCTGGTGGGGACCCGCTTCCGGGCTCCGCGAGGACTATCTTCTCACCTTGTCCTCACGTGGCAGAAGGGGCTAGGGAGCTCCGTGGAGGCGCTTCTAGAAGGGCACAGATCCCATTCAGGAGGGCTCCACCCGCACGACCTAATCACCTCCCAGAGACCTCACCTTCCCATACCATCACATTGGGAATTAAGACTTTTGGGGGACAGAGTCGATAGCCCAAAGTTGTCGTGGACACAATGATAGTACCACACATCACCCTCTCCCAGCTAATAGGAGTGACTGGTGCCTCTTTTCTGATTATTACTTTAGCCCCGCTCTTCTCTTCTAGGTGAGGTTTCCATAAAAGGAGACTTCCAGAGAAGAATTATGAAGACGGCCAATCACGGACTTGGCCCCACTTCCCGACAGCATTAGAGCTAGAGGGAAGTCCGCTTGGCACAGCTCCCGCCCGTTACCTAACCGGAGTCCAAATCCCGTATTAAATCCTTTCCACCATCTTATGGAGGCACCCAATGCTTCCCCATGGGGTACATTCTCCCTTGTCGCAACGAGCCAGACCTATAAGCGTACCCTTGTGGTGTTCGGCTGGGGGGCACTGACAGAAAAGGAGGTGCCCCCAAGATCCAGCCCCAGTCCTCACTGTCCTGGATGGAAACCGTGGACCCGGTGCTGGCATTCACATCCGAGACCTGCTGCGTCTCTAACGTGTTTGAGGTGCCCCCCCGCCCCCGCGTACGTGACCGAGAGATAAGTTCATGCCACATCGAGCTCTGATATTTTGTTAAATATCCCAGCATTCCGGGGTTTAGCTTGTGTATCTGATCATATTTACCCTGCACTTTGATGAAATTGTTCTCCAGTCTTCTAACACCTGCTCCTGGTCTGTCTGCTTGCCTAGAGTCTTAGAGAGCCTTGTTTGTCTCTAACAGGAAATGGCTACCAGGAGATGTATTAGTGAGGGTTCGACCAGAAATAGAACAAGTAGGACCTGTCTATAGTAGATTTATTGCAATGAATCGGTGAGGCAAGTCCAAAGTCCGGAGTGCAGGCCATCAGGAAGCAGGCTGGAACTCTCAGCACATGCTGAAGCTTGTATCCACAGAAAATTCTTCTTCGGAGAAGCCTCAGCTCTGTTTTTGAGACTCTTCAGCTGCTTGAATTGGGCCCATTCAGATAATGGCGAATAACCTCCTTCACTTAAAACGACTGATCATGGGCTGGGATCGTATCCACAAAACCTCTTCATAGCAATATCCAGGTTAACGTTCGACCGAATAACCAGGGACTGGATTGTGGCCTGGCCGGATTGAGGCACGGCATTGGCCATCCCGGGCAAAAGTTGGGAACGGGGCTGATCAATCTGTCCCCAGGCTGGGCCCGTGGACTGAGGACTTCACTGTGTTCCTGGCACTTGGCCTCTTGTTTCAGACCAACTTTGATCTGGATCACCATTCTCAAACCAGATAAGGACATTCCTTCAGGTCTGTGTTGGTGCTTCTGAGAACTGTGTTTATTTTTGTCTTCTGAGAATCAGGAGTTTTGGTCTGCTTCCTGATGATGGCTGGGTGAGGACTGCCTTTGGCCAGGACCCAGAGCCACAAAGCTAAATCAGCCCCTTCTGATGGATTCCAGAAGCTCTGAGGCTCTCCTCCATCTACACTGCACCCCTACCTCATTTACACTGTTATCTCCCCCATATCTACACTCTGCTTCCCCACTGTCTATGTTATGTCTCTCTCCCGTCTACACCCTGTTTTTTTCCCACCTACACTGTGCCTCCTTGCGTCTACATGGTGCCCTGCTCTGTCTACACTGTGTCTTTCTCCCATCTACACTGTTACCTCTCCTCTCTCTCCACTGTGCCTCTCCCCTGTCTATTCTGTGCCTCCCTCCCATCCACACTGTCTCTCTCTCTCTCTCTCTCTCCAGTCTACACCATGCCTCTCCCAGACCAGACCTACTTCCTCTCGCTTTCTCGCTGTAACGCTAACTTGTGTGGCTCTGTCGTTAACTGTGCCATTTCACCAGGGACCGCTCAACATGGCAGTGGCCACTTTGGGGAGCTTTGGGCGAGAAGAAGAGTATTCATTTAGAAGGTAGCTTGGAACAAGAAGTCCTCGAGAGGGGATTATCTGTCTTGATTGTCTAAAAGAGGGAGCGTTTTGTTTAACCCAGAAGTCATGCCTCCGCCATTTCAGCACTTGGGAGTTCGTGACTGCCGACTGGCTGATTGCTTGGGCTGAGAAGACTGTCCTGTGCCCAGAAGTTACATCAAACCCAGATGCATGCCACCCTCTCTGAACATACACGGCAAACTCCGGGTTTTCTTTTTCTTTTGCATCTAGACTTACTGTCCTCCCTCTGTAGAGAAGACATGATTAGCCTTTTATAATGATAACTTTGTATTTGCCTGGAGCTTGCTTCCTCTTGTTGGTGTCTGTCTCTCTGTCTCTCTTTGTCTCTGTCCCTCTCTGTTTCTATCTCTTTCTCTCTCTCTGTCTCTCTCTCTCACTGTACGTCTCTCTCTCTCTCTCTCTCTCTCTCTCTCTCTCTCTCTTTCTTTCCCTCTCTCTCCTGGGGAAAGAGAGGTTAAAGATTTAAAACAAAACATTGCTCAGTTGCTAAGTCAGCAGTCCAGGAATATCTAGTCCAGATAAACACCCAACAATGTCTAAAAAGAAAGAAGTGATTATGCGGTGTTTTTCTTTGTGGACCCCCCCAAAGTATATTTATATAATACCCTTTGCTATTACAGCTATGAGGTTAGGGGAAAAATGGCTTTAGCTCTAAGATAAAACAAGACTTTGGGGCATGAGTCAGTCTTTAAACATGAGTTGACCCTGTAAAAATACCTTCCAGCGTAAAATTTTACTGGTGTAAGTACGGAATTAAATGTCTCCTATTTCAACTTTCTAAACTGCCTACGTTGGTTTTACGAGTTACTTCAGTTACCACTGTCTCCATAGCTTGTTTAAAATTAAAAATTTATACACATCAAATTACGTTCGTGAAAATGAAATGATGGTGATGGATGTGTCTTTAAAGGGTTTAATTTTATGCAACTCTCGCAATACCACAAATCATAAGGACTTAGTGTATTAGCCAAGTTATATTTTTCAGAACCATAACTAATTTTAAGACTTTAGACAAATCTTTGAATTAATTAACAATCTTTGGATGCTAGGGCAGTTTTTAATTAAGAAACAAGTACAAAACACTGGTCATTAAGGTTTCTTTTATATATTTTATTTATTTTTGAGAGACAGAGCGCGAGCGGGGGAGGGGCAGAGAGAGAAGGAGACACAGAATCTGCAGCAGGGTCCAGGCCCTGAGCTGTCAGCTCAGAACCCGATGCGGGGCTCGAACCCACGAGTGTGAGATCGTGACCTGAGCGGAAGCGGGACACTCAACCGACTGAGCCACCCAGGCCCCCCCAAACACACTGGTCATTAAACATAATTTATCCTGACCTCTTAAATGACAGTAGATTACCAAATTGTTTTTGTTGAGCAATTGTAACAGTTTTATAGCAATTGCCTTTCGATGATATTATATATTTACATTTCTTTATTCATTTATTTTTTGTTATCAAAATTATAGGGGCGCCTGGGTGGCCCAGTCGGTTGAGCGTCCGACTTCAGCTCAGGTCACGATCTCGCAGTCTGTGAGGTCGAGCCCCGCGTCAGGCTCTGGGCTGATGGCTCAGAGCCTGGAGCCTGCTTCCGATTCTGTGTCTCCCTCTCTCTCTGCCCCTCCCCCATTCATGCTCTGTCTCTCTCTGTCCCCAAAATAAATAAACATTAAAAAAAAAAATTAAAAAAAAAAACACAAAATTATTAAAACGATGTGATAGGAGTGCTCGTTTATTTAAAAAGAGACAGTTCCTGATTTTCTAGTTTTCTCTTTTGTCTGGAGTAAGGAAACCTCTTTGAGGAAGTATTCACGCCTTTTTCGAACCTTCTAGAGACTTTTTTGTGTTTCTGATGTATATCTGTTTATTGATGGATCATGCTTTAAAAAAAAACAACACCTAGAAATTGCCAAGACATTCTGCTCTACAGAGCTGAATTTGCCATTGACATTTAGGCCTCACACAGAAATTAGATCAGTGTAGATGGCTACGTTAACTGCCCTTAGCGAAACCTACTAACTTGAAAATGATAAAAGAACAAATATATATATATATATATATTGATATGGTGTATACACATATATATGTGTATATATATACATATATACATATATGTATATATACGTATATATATGTATATATGTATACATATATACATATATATGTATATATATATACATCAATATATATATATTTATATGGTGTATTCACCATATATATGTAATATATATATATATATATGGTGTATATACCGTATATATGTATATATACGGTATATACAAATATCATAAGAGGTGAATGGTTTGGGTTAATCCTTGACTTAAATGATTTAAAACCCACAAGGATTTCCTGAGCACAACGGGAACCCTTGGAAAATGGACACCGAATTGATTCGTTCCTGTTGTGATAAATGATACTTATATTCCCAAAAGAGTGGGTACCCCACTGGGACTGTACTTCGGAAGCAATTATCAGGCTCATACCTGCCCGCTTCACTCTAATGTACCTACGAGTTTGGGGGTAATTACCGGAGACTACGAGATATTTAAAACAACCACCCCTCTCAGGAACCTCCAGCATGAGGTAAACACAGGGCACTCCGGGAGGCCAGACTGATGCCCTCTTCATGCAGACCCTCCTGATTGCAGTTCCCACAGTGATCTGAAACTTGTCATGGACCCCAGCAGATGTCGTAAATAACACAGCATCTTCCCTGGGTACCCAATAAATGAGTCTAAATTCATTAGCCAGACTTACCACGGACAATCACGTAGCATCTGATTTCCTCGAAGCTTGAGGCCCCTGTGTAAATACTACAGGGCAAGTTTCAAGACTGGGCGAAAAGAAGAAACCGCCTGAGTCTCTAAACACAGGCCCTGCTGGATGCTGGGATATGTTTTCCTTGCCTGGGGTTTACGGTCTAGGCCTCTTGCTTTGAGACCTGTTACAAAGGACTAATAATCACGTGCTTTCCGGGAACTGCCTGGGTTACAGTTGGCCGAGGTGTCGGGTCCAGAGTCCTAAATGTTCCTGGGCAGCCACTGGCCCATCAGAGGGTTCAACAACGCATTTTACAACAGAGAAAATGGACTGACCCTAGTCTGACTACAGACAAGGTTCAGGAGACACCCTCTTGACCGCGAGCAGCAGAATCTCACATCGCGAATTAATATCCTGCGGTCTGATTTCATCTGTCCTTGCCTAAAAGAAGGGGCCAAGAAAGCACAAAGTCCCAGGTAAGAGGGTTCCGTACCATTAGAAGCCTTTACCCTGCACACCACCATCCACATAAAATTAAGATAACCCATCATAAAATTGCCCCCACTTCCGAGAGCATCCAATCCAGAGTGAAGCCAAGCTACCCTAAGCGTTCCCCCAATTACTTAAAGTTCAAGTCGTGTAATAAACCCTATCAAGCACCCTCGTCCTCAGATGTCCAATGGTTCCCCGTGGTGTGTGCTCTCCCTCGTTTCAATGAATAAACCTGATTTGTTCAATTACAAGCAAGTTCTGATTGGCCTTTGGCTGGAGGGCATTTACAGTACGAATTTTTGCTGCAGCGAAAGATGGTAAGAGAACTAATAAAAGTCTTTCAAGCCCAAACTATTATGTTAGGATAAAATCCTGTGTGGGGGATAGAGATCAGATTGGAAATACAGGCTTAGTAAGGGAAATCTTAAATGTTCTCACCGCTAAAGGAGGGTTTGTTTGCACATTTTAAAAATAGATGATGCAGGGGCACCTGGGCGGCTTAAGTCGGTTGAGCGTCCGACTTCGTCTCAGGTCATGATCTCACGGTCTGTGGGTTCGAGCCCCGCGTCAGGCTGTGTGCTGACAGCTCGGAGCCTGGAGCCTGCTTCGGATTCGGTGCCTCCCTCTCTGTCTCTGCCCCTCCCCTGTTCATGTTCCATCTCTGTCTCTGTCTCTCTCAAAAATAAACATTAAAAAATAAAAAAAAAAATAGATGATGTCATGTTTCAGTGTTACGATATGTAGATTCCACTGGATACTTTTATTCTATTTTTATTTTTTTAAGTTTCTTTATTTATTTTGAGAAAGAGAGACAGAGAGGCAGAGAGAGAAGGAGAGAGAGGGAATCCCAAGCAGGCTCTGAACTGTCAGTGCAGAGCCCGATGCAGGGCTCAAACTCACAAACCGTGAGATCATGACCTGAGCAGAAACCAAGAATCGACCGAGCCCGACCGAGTCACCCGGGCATCCCATCTATTGGATACTTTTAAAAGAAGGTAGTGATTGTTGTGTTTTATTTACTTATTATTATTTTTTTTTAAGTAGGCTCCATGCCCAGGTTGGGGCCTGACCCTGAGGTCAAGAGTCACATGCTCCCCTGGTTAAGCGGCCAGGTGCCCCGTAATGGTTTTATTTTCTAAATGAAATGTTTACCATTCACTGGAAATAATGCCTTTTGCACTCGGGTATACTCGTGATGAAAATATTTAGATATGAATTTAAACATGGGCCAAAGATGATAAAGAAACAGCTTATCCGCAATAAGTCAGTAGGGCAGGTCAATAATTGAAGAGAGTTTAGAAAGTGAAAGTCTCCCCACCCGGATTAATCCGCAGTGGCTCTCGCTGGGGAGATTTTCGAATCCGCATTCATTTCAACCGGTCTTTTTGAAGTTTGCTGAATCAGAACCACCAGGCTGGTCCGCACCGGCCGTGCTGCCCTATTGCAAGGTCTCCTGTCCCTGCCTTTGGTTCCGGAAGGCCCCTCCTCCCTGAGGACCATGACAAACTCCTTGTGTGTAACAAAAAGCCTGTGGGTTTAATGTATTTGGACGTGGGGTATGGTGGTCCCCCAGAAGGTGTTTGCTGAGCCCCCTCTCTCCTTCCTTCCTCCGGAAGACGCTGAGAACACAAACATCTCGTTTTAAATTTGAAGTCTGGGTGAAAGAGGCATCGCAGTTTGTTTTTTTTTTTTTTTCCAAAATTGTCTCAGGGGAGTCACAAGCAGAAAGGTTTAACGACCCTGTTCTGGTCCGCAGGCTGTTTCACCTGCCACGATGGGCCCGGATGCAGCACGGTGTCTGACAGGTAAGAGGTCCTCTGCAGGCCGGTGGTGTAGGACCGAATGGAGTCATTAATGAGCAATTAGCATGGGCGCTAATGAAGATGGTGAAGGGATAAAGGAGGAGATGCAGGGGCTGGGACAGGGCGCAGGGTGGGGGAGAGGTGCTCATCCAGAGACACACAACCGAGGTGTAGACAGGGATGTCTGTAGCAAAAGAAAAGAATCATTGCCTCTTCCCACCGAATAAAATCAGGGGGCACTTCATTGGCTAGCTGAGTCCTTGAGAAAAGTTGTTGATGTACATCCTTTCTGAATTCTCTCCTCCCCAAGCGTTTTCTCTTTAATGCAGTCAACACAAGGCTTTTGTCCCCTCCCCCCGCCATTGTCACTGGACCGGCTCTTGTTTGGGACATTCATGGTCTCCACAATTGCTGGGTCCAGGGGTCAGCGCTCATTCCCTTTCTCACCTGACCTATCAGCAGCATCTGACGTGAATCTTTACTTCCTCCTTTTGGCTTCTAGAACGTTCTCTCATGAGTCTGCTGCCACCCGTTGTAGCTCCAACTTCCGAGTTGCTCATGCTTCGAGAACGTTCTCTCACAAGTCTGTTTCTACCTGGTTTTAGCTCCAACTTCTCAGTCGCTCGTGCTTCTAGAACTTTCTAGAATGTCTAGTTAGCTTCTACCCATTTTAGCTCCAACTTCTGGGTCCCCCATGCTTGTTGCTCCTCACTTTTCTCCATCTGCACATGTCCACTGTCAGAGTTCATTCCTAATACCTGCTTTCCTTCTCTATGTGTGATCGTTTCCGTGGTGATCTCATCTGCTCTTGGGGCAGAAAATACCTCCAATCACTGACAACTCATGAGTATCTCTGGCCCAGACATCTCTGAACTCCAGACGTTTGTCCATCTGTCCCCTTGATCTCCCTACTTCAATGCCCAGCTGAATATATCACAAAACGATGTCTGCAACAGAACTCATGATGTCTTTGTTTCTTTCCTCCCATGGCCTTGCTTTCCTCACAGTTTCCTCCAGTTAAGTAAATGTCAACTCCATCCTTGGTATTGTTCAGGCTAAGAATCTTCAAGTGATCACTGAGGTTTCTCTTTCTCTTATACTCCCCCCCACCCATCGAATCCTCCGTCGAGTCCTTGTGCTCTGTCTTCATAACATATTCAAAATCCACACATTCTTCCGATCGCGTCTGCTGCCATCTTGTTCCAAGCCACCCTCGCCTCCAGTCTGCGTGATTGCAGAAGCCCCTCAAACCCTGTCTCGTTGCTTCTGCCTTTATGCCGCAGATTATTCAAGACCTGTGGCTAGCCGCTGACTCGAAGGATCCCCAAATTCTCTGTGGCTGAACACAAACACGTTTTATTTCTCACCTGTATCTCGGTCTCACGAAAAGAATATGGTGGTCTTTGAAGTACTGATTTAGGCGCTCGGTTGTTTTCACCTGGTGGCTCTATTTTGTGACTCCATCTTCTCCCTGGCATCCGACCATAGGCAGGTGGGACGACATTAGACCAGAGTGCATAAAGAAGACCGACCAATCATGGACCCATCTTGGCCTTGCACCACACACTCATATTCTGTCGGCCAGAATGAGTCACGTGACCCGTCCAATTGCAAGGAAGACCAGGAAATGTGGCGGCACGCCCAGAGGCTCTGGGTGGGCATTCGTGCTTCCTCCTGTGCCCTCATTGCCTTGTGCTCCCCACACAGGAACCGAAGATGACGCCTGTCACGTTGCCAAATACGCAAAACTTTCCCGATTCACAAGGAGAGATTGCTTTTCATCCAGTTACCGCCCCAATCAGTGGATCGCCCTTCAGCTCTGCGCCCCCTGAATTAAATCTATTGGCGCTCCTGGTGATGTTCTCTGGAGTGGCGTTGTTGTTTCGCCTCACTGTCTCTTTTCCACTTTCTTTGGCAACGGCATCTTAATAATCTTGTGAGGCACCGTCCCTCCTTTACCTAGCAATGTATATGCAAAAGCAAATGAAGTCCCAGGATGCCATGCGACCAGTTATTACATCACTCTCTCACCGTTCCATATGGAACGCTATTGTTGGCCACGGTGACGTGGCCATCTATTAGGTTTTTCCAGTTCAGCATTTATTTTCCTCTATTCTGGCAACAGTTCCTGGGGAAACATGCACTCTCATGATGTGAGTCCAGTTTTGGCCAACGTGACCCGGCTGCTCTAACAAAAGGCCATAGACTAGGTGGCTTACAAACGACAGGAATCTATTTCTCGCGGTTCTGGAGGTTGGGAAGTCCAGGGTCAGGGTGCTGGCAGATTCACTGACTGATGAGGACCCGCTTCCTGGTCCATAAATGGCCACCTTTTCACGTTAGCCCCCCTCACATGGTGGAAGGGAGCTCTCTGAGACCTCCTTTATAAGGACACTAATCCCACTCCTGAGATTAATTCATGAAACTAGTCACCTCCCAAGGGCCCCACCTTCAGATCCCATCACAATGGAGGAATACGTTTCAACATATGAATTTTGGGGAAACACCATCATTCAGCTTATAGCACCCCTTTAAAAAAATTTTTTTAACATTTATTTATTATTGAGAGACAGAGAGAGACAGAGCATGAGCATGGGAGAGGCAGAGAGACGGGGAGACACAGAATCCGATGCAGGTTCCAAGCTCTAAGCTGTCAGCACAGAGCCCGATGTGGGGCTCGAACTCACAAACCGTGAGATCATGACCTGAGCCAACCAACTGAACCACCCGCCCCTCATTTAGCCACATGAATCAGCTAGACCTGACTCCAACCCCAGGCTCTAAGATTGGGCATGAGAACCAAGGAGGACCATTTTTCATTCATTTAATAAGTATTTTGGAGTATCTATTATGTGCCAAGCACGGTCCCAAGTTCTGAAGAGATTGCAAAACACATCGCAGACAAAACCCCAGCTCAGGGGAGGATTCGGGCTACGTTCTGTGTGCCTGTGGGTTATTTGCCCCTTCGAGGAAATCCTACGTGAAATCCGGCCAACACCAAGGAAAGTACAGCTGAGATTTGCAGTGAGGCAAATCCCTTTGAGCACCTGATTCCAGCAAGTATGAAGCCAAATCTAGACTTTTCTACTCTGGGAGCCCTAAATGCCTTTTTACTCCAATCACTTCGAGTTGCGTTGTGTCCCTTTCAGCAGAAAGAAATCCTGCCGCACTGCCCATTAGGGATGATGCAGAATTCCGTGATGTAATGCCTAGAAAGCAGGCCATCGACGCCAGCCTCGGTGAGAGCACTTCTTTGCACATCAGCACAAATACGTGGAAATTAAGTGAAAAATATCCTCACTGGACACAATCAGGAGGAAGTGAGAACAGAACCTTCCTTGAATTTTAACTAAAGACCTCCAAGTCCTGCCCGCCCCACCATTTTACAGAAGGCCAAGGGAGACTTTACTTACCTTCCGCACAGAACAAAGAACGCGGGGTAGAAATACCATGAGGGAGGGATGGCCTCTTTTACTTCAGATGCTGCCTTAGAAGGTAATATGAAGAACAACCTCTAAGTGCATGCGGACAATATACCTGTAAATATGAATACAGTGCTTTAAAATACTTGCCACGAGGCGCCTGGGTGGCTCAGTCAGTTAAGTGTCCGACTTTGGCTCAGGTCAGGAGCTCGCGGTTCGTGGGTTCGAGCCCCGCATCGAGCTCTGTGCTGACCGTTCAGAGACCAGAGCCTGCTTTGGATTCTGTCTCCCTCTCTCTCTGCCCCTCCCGCTCATGCTCTGTCTCTCAAAACAAACAAACAAAAAAAAAAATTAAAATACTTGCCATGGATATTAATTTGTAACTCCAAGGTGACAATTTACTCATCGGACCTAGAAAGGAGAAGGGATTAAAAATTTCATCCACACATTCAATTATTTATCAACCCACCTTTTCTTTAGGGTTTAAAACATCTGAGCAGGCATCAGCTCAGGAAATAACTTCTTGCCGGTTACACTTTTCTGCCCTTGCTGAGGTTATTTGGCAAGCCGGTCCTTAAATCTGAACTAAAGTACTCAGTTCGTTAAAATACGTACGGCTATCGCAAGAATGGATGTTATTTCTTCGCATCACTCTTAGAAAATACGCGGTGTGCCGACCGCCCTCGTCAAGAAAGCTGCATTTAAGCAGCCTGTGTCAAAAGACCACAAAGGATCACAATTTACATTTTGACCCAGTTCCTTTCTCAGTCTTCATTAGAGAGAACCACACCAGCAGGTCCGCTGTCGCCAAAAGGGACGTCGGTCTTCTCCATTCCCCTTTACCAGGGCAAATTCAGCTGTATTTCCCCGGAGCCGTGCAGTTATTAACGTGACGAGTACCCACAGGTCGGATAATAAGCGATTATGGGCCATGCGTGGTATCACCAGTAGAGTGTCTTAGTGTTGAAAAACCCGATCATGACTTCTGAAAGACAAAGAGGTCTAAGAGGAGTCAACGGCGGGGAAGAGGGGGTGGGGGGGCGGGGACAAGCTTACGAAAAGGTGGAGAATCGGTAAAATAGTTATGCGGAGCTGCCCTGCTGACACGGATGAGAAATTGCTTGGAAAAAGGCACAGCCGGGAGCCTGGGAAGCCCAAAGCTTCTCCCAGGTGTAATTATCAACATGCTAAGATGCCAGGTTAGGTGCCAGTGAGCTGGGGCATCCCACCTCGTCACAAAGAAAAATGAGTTTTGCCACGTTGGCCTCGCCGTGCCCAGCCAAGTGTGGCCACCGTGGCACCTTCCGTGGCCCGTGCAGACCCCCATCGTGAAAAGGTTGGCATCCGCCATGTAAACAAATTATCTTCAACAAAGGGGTTTACAAACGCTGGCTAATTAGTTGAAATTCCCCAAAGCCTTCCGCTGTTTTTAATTCAATAACACGGTGTAAATTTTCCAGTTAGAAAAAGTCTAATAGGAATTGGCAGAAAACTGGGTAATTGATATTGTTAGCCACCGCCGCACCAAGCGCCCCAGAGTTATTGTTTGCCGGTGAGCGGGATGGCGGTGATTTCCAGAGAGGATAAGGCATGGAGTGGAATGAATTAACAATATAAACCGTAGACAGCTGGTGCTCAATAGCCTCTCCGTGGGCTCAGCCTCTAGCTGAGAAAAAATTGAAAGGACATATAAATAGACCTACCTCTCTCCGGCTTGGATTATAATAAAGCATCATAGCAACCGGCACAAATGGCCAGCTTGGAAACCATCGCGAAACCATTGCTGTGGTCCATCAGCAAATCGCTGACGGTCCCTGAGCCTTGTTTTCACGGTCAGTACCGACAAAGGTCTCTGGCCTCTGGACTCTTACTGGCCACACATGGAATCATTAAGAGAGGGGACATGAGGGGCTCAGGTGGCCGAGGGTCCGACTCTTGACTTCGGCTCAGGTCGCCATCTCGCCCCGCATTGGGCTCCCTGCATTGTGGAGCCTGCTTGGGATTCTCTCTCTCCCTCTCTCTCTCTGTCTCTGTCTCTCTCTCTCTGCCCCTCCCCCGCCTGTACTCTGTCTCAAAATAAATAAGCAAACATTTAAAAAAAAAAAAAGAGAGAGAGAGAGATTGGGGACATGAAACCATCTAAGCATGGAGGGAGGGTCTCAGAAGATGAGAGTGGGGAAAACCTAATGGAAACTGTATCTTTTCCCATCATGACCAAGCCTAGTCCACGCTTCTTAAATTCGGGTACATAGACCCCAAGTGTATCTGGTCACGTGGGAGGCAGGAGGCTGAAACTGCAGAGTGAATGTGGCCAATGTTCTTGAAGCACCAATTTGGCCTGCCAAATCCGATGAGATATAACCCTCATTTGCTGTTATTTTCAGATTTTTAAAATATTCTAAAAAAAATAACGCATGGCCTTAAAGTCACATAAAACTAAAAGACCTTCCTTAAGGATATCAGATCCCTCTCCCATCCCACGGAAGCAACCGTTTTCCAGCACTTTGACCTATATTTTCTAAATTTTTTTTACATTTATTTATTTTTGAGAGACAGAGAGAGACAGAGCATGAGCAGGGGAGGGACAGAGAGAGAGGGAGACACAGAATCGGAAGCAGGCTCCAGGCTCTGAGCCATCAGCCCAGAGCCCGACGCGGGGCTTGAACCCATGGACTGTGAGATCAAACTCAGGAGCCTAAGCTCTTACCACGCCTCCCCTCTGAGACATGTCTCTCAAAACAAGTCTTTACCATCTGACGATCTCTCTGTTTTCATTCGTCTTCTGGGGATAACCCCTCTGGAGCCCCCTCCAGCTCCAGGCTGAACTGACTTCTCTTTAGACCTCCCGTACCACTGTCTTTATGGACTTAACCTTGGCTGTCCTGGAAATCCTTTAGGGCTCTTTTGTGTTAAAGACCTTGTTATTCATAGTTGAATGATAATAATTTGGCTGCATGTAGAATTCTAGGTTAGAATATACTTTTCGATGCTGTTTGTGAAGGCATAGTGCCGTTGTCTTTGAATTTCCAGTGTTCCACGTTTGAAGTTGGATGCCTTTGTTTATTCTGGGTCCTTTGATTTGCTTTCTGGAAAGCTTTTCACAAGATTCCTTTGAGTCCCTTTGTCCTGAATTCTCATGATGATTTGCCTTACGTGTTCTTCCAGTCTGGAAATGTTTCTACATTATTTCCTTGATCGTTCCCTTGGCACGTTTTCCTTTGTTCTATGTTCCTTGACCTCCTCGAATGTTCTCTCTCCTAACTGGTTATGTCATTCTCTCATATTTTGTTTCCCACCCAAGTCTTTATCTGTATGTTTAATTTCCAAGAGCTTATTCTCGATTGTCTAAAGGTTCCTTTTTAGATCATCATTACATAGTTTCAAGGGTACTTATCTTGGACTCTGGACTCTTACTGGCCACACATGGGATCATTAAGAGAGGGGACATGCGGGGCACCTGAGTGGCTCAGTCACTCATTGGTGATATCAGGTATACTCATTTTGGAGTTCACGTCTGCTTCCTGCGTTTTTTTCGCCCAACGCTTTATTTTTTCAAGTTCGCCCCTTTGCATATATGAAACTTTCCCCTAAAAGTCGATTGCTCCTTGACCATCTGTTCATATTTAAGGAGGCATTGGAGAGTGAATCGGAATTTCTGCAAGCACAGATGAGGCTTTTCAACGGGTCGACTTTACTATTGAGTGGCCAGCTGATACTTTTGCTGGAAACGCCCCCCACTGCCATATTGGTATTTGTATATCTTTTCTCTGAGGAGATTAAATTTCTCTGGAGAAAGAGCTTCTATTCTGCTGTGTGGAGCCAGGATGCCTGGCTGCCAGCATCCTGAAGACTGTTGAAAGATAACGACTGGATTTATTTGAAGAGGTTTACTTAATTCTCCAGATGCTGGCCTCTGTAACAGATGCTTCCAATCCTGGAACGTCTCTAGCTTAGTTTCTCCGGGGAATATGGTTCTGCTGTCTGCAGTGTGGGGAGCACATTCTCTCCCAGCACACTGGGCGGGTGGGGGGGGGGCCAGAAGGCACCTAGTGACTTCAAATTACAAGCCTTCGTGGGGTTCATTAGAAAGAATTGGCTTGCTTTTATAGGTCTCTGTCTTGATCCTCACAAGTGTCCCCTTCGGCATGAATATAGGCTTTTGGGTGCCTGGGTGGCTCAGTGGGTTCGGCGCCCGACTCTTGATCTAGTCTCAGGTCATGATCTCACGGTTCGTGGGTTTGAGCCCCGCGTCGGGCTCTGTGCTGACAACGGGAAGCCTGCTTGGGATTCTTTCTCCCTCCTTCTTTCCCTCCGTGCCCCTCTTTTGCTTCCACTCTCTACATAAATAAACAAACATTAAAAAAAAAAGAGTGTAAGCTCCACCTTCACTGTTTTCACATCTTGTACAATTGTGATCAGAGAACCACGTATCTCTTTCCAACCTCTGCCATTTCCCCCCCACATGCATACAGTTTCGTAGAGACCCATTATTTAAGCATTTGGCTGAGATATTCGTTAAATCGTTAATAAGCATTGTTCACAGAAATAGTGAAATTAGTTAATAAGCAAGACAAGAGTTGAGAATGCGAAGAGAAATTTAAGTTTGGAGACATTTGGCAAAGCCGCGCGTCCATAAATTTTTCTAGATTTGGGAATGCCGTGTAGCTGTTAAAGCCCATCTGAAATACTGAGACAAGAAATCTGGTTTGGAGTATGTCCCCATGTTTGTGTCACTTGTCTCTATCAGAGCAAAATGAAAAGGAGACATGGCTTGCTCTTGGATCAACGAGTTCTGTGACGACTTAGAACATTTACTGAATGGACGAAAAGGAGCGAGGCTTTCATGCAGTTGTGGGGTCTGTTTTGTCTTTAAAACTGTGCCTGGGCCATCTTCCACGGTGCCTTAAGCAGTGGGCTACAACCGTAGAACCAGACAGAAAAGAGAGACGGTCGGTGGATGGATGGACAATATGGAAACCTGCTCAGCGAGCAATCAGGTGCTAATAGTCAATTCAATCTGTTGCTTTCGATCAGTGGTTTTGCAGATAGCAGGCAGGTTGAAGGAGTGAAATTACCCCGCCCCCAGCTCCTTTTTGTGTTGACTCTGGCAGGAAATGACACGTCTGTGTTTTATGGGGGGGAAAAAATTAAGAAAGAGTTAAGGAAGCCTCAATGTTCAAACACTCATTTTAGCTTAAATGTCTAATTAAGATTGTGCTGTCTTGGGGCGCCTGGGTGGCGCAGTCGGTTAAGCGTCCGACTTCAGCCAGGTCACGATCTCGCGGTCCGTGAGTTCGAGCCCCGCATCGGGCTCTGGGCTGATGGCTCGGAGCCTGGAGCCTGTTTCCGATTCTGTGTCTCCCTCTCTCTCTGCCCCTTGCCCGTTCATGCTCTGTCTCTCTCTGTCCCAAAAATAAATAAACGTTGAAAAAAAAAAAATTTAAAAAAAAAAAAAAAAGATTGTGCTGTCTTGATGATTTAACAGATCCAAAAGCAGTGTTTTCTTACGGCAGCTGATCCCAGTGCAAGCCCTGCTAGCCAAGCATGAAGCTTTGTTAATGAGAAATATAAGCTTATAGTCAGGCCTCTGGATACTGCTATTAAAATGTACCTAATCATGTTCTTTAAGCAGAATTAGATAATCACAATGAACTGACTTTTTCGCTCAGACGATGAACCTTTCCATTTGATAGATTGTGCATAAGTAATTTAACTTGGAGTTCATTGATACAAAATATCACTGTCACCAAACTTTACAAGAAAAAATAAACTCTAAGCGTTAATTTTTTTTTTTTTTTCCTTTGGGAGGGACTCTTGGCCGACCGAAGGTTTTTCCCACACCGTCGTAGACTTTTACGGCCTCTGAAGCACTAAATGTGTAATCTTCCAGGAAAATGAGGCCCAGGCAGCTCTCTAGCTTACAGACTTGGCCAGGCTGTTCGGCACCTTTCGTTTTAAGTAAGAAGTGGGGAAAGCGTGAAGACATTAAAGGAGGGGCACCTGGGTGGCGCAGTCGGTTAAGCATCCGACTTCAGCCAGGTCACGATCTCGCGGTCTGTGAGTTCGAGCCCCGCGTCGGGCTCTGGGCTGATGGCTCAGAGCCTGGAGCCTGTTTCCGATTCTGTGTCTCCCTCTCACTCTGCCCCTCCTCCGTTCATGCTCTGTCTCTCTCTGTCCCAAAAATAAAAATAAAACGTTGAAAAAAAAAAAAAAAAAAAAAAGACATTAGAGGAAACATTACCAGCCATGGATAACAGAGACACATGGAAAGAGGAAACAAAACAAGTAAGCTGGAAAGGAAACGTAGACGAGCAGGTCTGTGGCACAGCCGCGTGTTCCCAACCCCCCCAGCAGGACAAGAGCCTGCAGGAATCTGAAGAATTGAACCCAGCTACCAGATGAGGGTCCGAATAAGGGGATGCTGTAGAGACGGGAAGGCGGGAATTTCGCTTTTGCTTTAAGAATCACTCACGGGGGTTCCATCCAAAATGTTCTACAGAGGGCACCTGGGTGGATCTGCCGGTTAAGCATCTGACTCCTGATGTCGGCTGTCAGGACCTCCCAGTAGTGAGGTCGAGCCCCACGTCCAGCTCCGCATGGGGCATGGAGCCTGCGTAAGATTCTCTCTTTCTCTCTCCCTCCGCCCCTCCCCCCTGCCCTCTCTCAAAAAAACCGTTCTACCGCTTAGACGGGATTTATTGACACCTCATCAGCAAAGTGAGTTTGTACAACCTGTAATGAGATAGATGTTAGAAATATAGGGGGGAGCAGTATTGATTACGCATCAGAATTGTGTAAGGGGCTGGCAGGTAAGTACATAAAATTTACTTATAGCGTATCTTTCACTCTACAAGGAAAGAATAAGATTTTGTTTCAGGCTCCTTTCCTAAACCATCTGTGGTTTCACTGACCCATTCCACAAGCATTTCTCATAAATCTATCCTATGCCAGTGCTGGGCACAAACCGGAAACACAAAGATATATAAGATACAGACCCTACCTTAAAAACTGACGGGCAGGGGCGCCTGGGTGGCGCAGTCGGTTAAGCGTCCGACTTCAACCAGGTCACGATCTCACGGTCCGTGAGTTCGAGCCCCGCGTCAGGCTCTGGGCTGATGGCTCGGAGCCTGGAGCCTGTTTCCGATTCTGTGTCTCCCTCTCTCTCTGCCCCTCCCCCGTTCATGCTCTGTCTCTCTCTGTCCCAAAAATAAATAAACGTTGAAAAAAAAAAAAATTTAAAAAACTGACGGGCAGATCGGATCAGAGAGGCAACAAAGCAAATCAATCATTATAACATTAGCCAACATTTCCTATAGTGCTTATGCCCTATCGGGTACTGTTCTGAGCACCTTAAATACGTACCTCGTTTAATCCTTGCAATAGTTTTGGAAGGAAGACATTTTTATTATCCCCATTTTACAGATGAAAAAAACCTGAGGCCAAAAGTAGAAGAGGCAGTCAGGTAGTTCGCCCAAAGGTGCACAGCTTGGGCAGAATCTGGCCCCACGCCATCTGGCATGAGGCTTCTTTATCTTAATCAAACACTCACTCAGCTGTTAGCAACACAGTCTGTGGAGGGACTGTTGGGGCTCAGAAGTGGGGCATCTAAGTTAGAGAGGAGGCGTCAACTTGAGTGAGAAAGGGAAAACCAGCAAGAGTTAACTGGCACAATGAACTATATCTAATTACAACTCAAAACCTCCTTTGTAGAGTTCAGAAGACATTCTCATTGACAAATATACACACATACGCGTATATATATATATATTGGCATATCTCGTATATAGTTCTCAATGATATATATATTTTACAATAGTATATAATTTTTACAATGATTTCTCAATGATATATATTTCGATATTATATATATATGTATATATAAACTATTGGCATATCTCGTATATAGTTCTCAATGATATATATATTTTACAATAGTATATAATTTTTTCAATGATTTCTCAATGATATATATTTCGATATTATATATATATGTATATATAAACTATTGGCATATCTCGTATATAGTTCTCAATGATATATATATTTTACAATAGTATATAATTTTTTCAATGATTTCTCAATGATATATATTTCAATATTATATATATATATATATACACACATATACATATACATATATATATATATTTTTTTAATTGACAGCTAGGAGTTGGGAAGAGAAAGGGGGTAACGTGAAGGATGGTGTCCAATGTCTGCAACATAGCTGGTGAGAGAGAAGAGAGACAGAGAAAATGATACCTGAGCCTCAGACCCGCCTGGCACAGCTCTTCCAGGTGAGTGGGGGCAAGGTGTGGAGCGGGTTCAAGAGGGACTCTTACGGCTGAACCACCAGAGTTCTAGCAGCTTCTGATCTGTTTCAGAAGGCTCTCATCAGGCGAGAGCTAAGGATCAATGACACCACAGTACAGGAGAGGCAGTGAGTGGAGACTAACCCCCGGGGCACCTCTGGGAAGATTCTTGCAGTGACCCACACTCAAATCAAGGTGTAAATGTGGAGGCTGGAGTCCCACGTATGATGTCTGTATCATAGAGCTTCTCGGAGGCCATAGTTAACCTCCAAGGGCATTGACACCCACAGACCCTCCACGGAGAGTCACGGCCTTGCCAGACTGAGCTGTGGCTTGCCGGGAGTTAAGTAGGTACCATCCCAGCAGGAGCTGTGCGCAAAGGGAGTGGGTCCGCACACCCTGGCCTCGCATCCTCAGCAGCCGAATCAAATGCTCCTGCCTCTACTCTTGGGTGGCCCCTTGCCCTGGATAGGCTTTCCTCCTCCTCCAACAAGGACATGAGTGCCTTAAAGGCTTAAATGTTTAATTTCAGTAACAAAGTGAAATGAGCAAGGGACCTCCTTCTCCCTATCGAGGACCATTAAACTCCGGTTTCAAATTATCTGATGCTAAATAAAGTGTTTTAATTTTCAGCCAGCGTGTATTGGGGGTGACTCTTGAATTATCCTGTTGGGCCCCTGGGGCCTCGCGTCCCTCCAGTTTTAGTGTCACGATCCAGTCACCGGCCCAGAGCGGAGGAGGCACGTTGCTATCAAACCGCAGGGATTTCTTGGGTTGGGTTTGAGGTCACCCTGTATAATTTTTGGCTCTGTCTCCAGAGGAATGGAAAGGCCCGGGCCCTGGGGATCCTATACTTACCTGGACCTGCTTCTTCTCTCCCGATTTATTTCATCTGATTCATACTCATGGGTGCACCATTAAAGTGCGTTCTGCCCCTTAGTAAATGTAGTGACTTCACTTACCATCTGGCCCCGGGGGTCTCTGAGGTGGGTGCACACTCCTTACCCTAGAGCCTACAAGACCTTCCACTGTTGGGTGCTAATAAACTATTAAACGTTTTATTTCTTTTATTTTTAAATCATCCTGGCTTAATATATTTCTGTTTTATTTTTTAAAAACTTTTTTTTTTAATTTTTTTTTTCAACGTTTTTTATTTATTTTTGGGACAGAGAGAGACAGAGCATGAACGGGGGAGGGGCAGAGAGAGAGGGAGACACAGAATCGGAAACAGGCTCCAAGCCATCAGCCCAGAGCCTGACGCGGGGCTCGAACTCACGGACCGCGAGATTGTGACCTGGCTGAAGTCGGACGCTTAACCGACTGCGCCACCCAGGCGCCCCAAAAACTTTTTAATGTGTATTTATTTTTGAGAGAGGGAGAGAGTGAGAGAGCATGATGGGGGATTGGCAGAGAGAGAAACACACACACACACACACACACACACACACACACACACACACAGAGAAACAAAAGCAGGCTCCAGGCTCTGAGCTGTCAGCAAAGAGCCCGACGCGGGGCTCAAATCCACGAACTGTGAGATCATGACCTGAGTCGAAGTCGGACGCTTAACCGGCCTGAACTACCCAGGCGACCCTATGTTTGTTTTAAAATGTACGTAAGGGACACTGTTGGTTGAGGGTCCTACTCTCGATTTCGGCGCAGGTCATGATCTCACGATTCGTGAGTTTGAGCCCCGGGTCAGCTCTGCGCGGACATTAAGACGCTTGCTTGAGATTCTCTCTCTCTTTCTCGCTGTCCCTCCCCGGCTCATGCTCTCTAGCTTTTTCTCAAAATGAATTAAAAAAAAAAAAAAACCTTAAAATACAATACAATACAATAAAATAAAGTGTATGTAAGGTATAAATACAATAAGACGTGTTACACACGTATGCATATGATTCATACCCAAATGTTTACAAGGGAGCTCCCCTTCTAAAAATCCAAAGAGTTTGCAGATTACTGTTAGAGCCTAAAAAGCGTGGCCTCGCATCTTTGCCTTCTCTGTTCGCTCCTATAGCCAATCATATTTTTTTTAGTTTATTTATTTATTTTGACACAGAGAGAGTGCTCTAGAGTGTGAATGGGGGAGGGGCAGGGAAAAAGGGAGAGAGAAAGAATCCTAGGCAGGCTCCTCCCTATCAGTACAGGTGGGGCCCCAACCCACCAGCCCTGAGATCACGACCTGAGCCGAAACCAAGAGTCAGACCCGACTGAGCCACCCAGGTGCCCCTCGCCAATCACTTGTCATTTACCCATCGCTCTACAAACACGGATTGAGGACCCCGTATGGGACGAGCACTTGCTGGGTGTTAAGGGTATGCAGACAAACAGAGCACCGCAACAGCCCTTGACTAGCCCACCATCTATCTGGAGGGAGATCCAGAAGTTCAGACCAAGTACAGCCCTAAACCTAAGGGCTGAAAACGAGAGCGTGTTCATGGCACTCTAAGACGAAGCGACAGCTGACGCTGAATTGAAAAAGGTCGGGAAAGCATTTACCGCTGTGACATCCCGAGGAAGGAGACCCTTTCATGCGGAAGGGGCAGAGTAAAGGCATAGACCCATGAGAGTACATAACAGCGACGGGCTAGAGCCCAGCCTCGCGACGGCCTGAACTGGTTGTGGATTACAACCCACATGGGGTGCTGGGTAACAAGAAACGGCAGGCCTGGAAGCGGGGAGCCAACCTGGGTCACCTGAACCCAGGCAACAAATACGAGCTGGGTTTCATCTTCTAGATCCCCTCCCTAATCAGTGTGATCCACCCCCCCCCACCCCCACCCCCGGGGCCACCACCATCCAGACCATCCAGACCATCCAGAAGCTCGTCAGAACCGTGGGAGCACGTAGCGCGAGGATCTCCACTTTAACCGACACCCAAATCCCAGTCTGCATTTTTTACCAAGATCTCCGGGTAATTCAGCTTCATATGAAGTTTGAGAAGCAGAGGGCAGGACAGTGAAGGACCAGCGTAGGCTCAAGAGCGCAGGCATCTCACTTTACACGTGACACCGCCAGCTGAGACAAGTTTCCGAACCCCTTCCTGCCTCCCTCCTTCCTAAAATCACTCTCACAGGGTTTGGTACCTCTCCTACCTCATAGCCTCGTGGTAAAGATTCAGTGAATGGTCCGTTTAAAAACAAGCGAGCAAGCAAACAAAAAACCCTTCGTACGGTACCTGGCCCAGAATTATAAATGATCAGGAAGTGGTAAATAGATTTTTTTTTTCATTGCCTAAATATTCAGAGTCCTTCTCTCTGCTTTGTGCTTGAGGGAGACCTGCAGAGGTCGGCCTATTCCAAGCGCGAAGATGAATGAAAGATTCGGAGCTTCATAAATAACCGAGGCAATGCTGATTCGCGCTTTCGGAGAAGGTAGGACTTACTGGCTAAAAGCCATTTGCAATTTTTTGCACAACCGCGATGAAATGGTATGTTGGGCAATTCACCCACGTTTGGATCTTCCCAAAGGGAATATTATTATCCCCCTTTTCCCGGATGAGGACACTGAGTCTCTAGAGAGTAAATAAACTGCCAGTGGTCATGCAGTTACTAAAAAACAGGATTCTGCCAGATGTGTCTCTCCCCAAAGCCTACACAATCTTTGCGACACGCCGATCAGCCTTAGAACAGAAAAGGAACTGCCCCCCGCCAGGAAGTCAGGTAGCTAATGGGTGATAATACCATCGAAGGACGCATGCCTTTAATTAAAAAAAAAAAAAAAATTCAAACTTAGAGAAAAGTTGGAAGATTCAGAGAGTGAATACCGCATCTTTTTCACGTAGATTGACCAATTTTTAACACTTCACCACACTTACTTTTCTTCTCTCTCTCCTTCCCCTCCACCCTCCCCGCCAACCTCCTCTCGCTTGAAAATAACTTGTAGGACATCGTGTCCCTTTACTTCCAAATACAACAGGGCACATGTTCCCTAAGAACAAGGACATGTGCTTGCGTAGCCACAGCATAGTAATCAAAATCAGGGAATTTACCCTTGCTGCATACTGATACTACTGTGTTATCGATAAGTATTACTCAAATGTTGCTTTTGTCCCATTAGTATCTTTTACAACCATTATGTTCTAGTCTGGCATTCGTAACTAAAATAACTGTCATCTGTAATATTTATCTTATGGTAGAAACTGTCCATGCCCTTTGTAGAACTCTGGAAAATCACAAAAAATTATTTATTTATTTATTTAAAGTTTATTGAGAGAGAGAGCGCGCACGTGCAAGCGTGGGAGGGGCCAAGAGTGAGGGGAACAGAGGACCCCAAGCAGGCTCTGTGCTGACAGCAGACAGCCTGATGCGGGGCTCAAACTCACAAACCGTGAGATCATGACCTGAACTGAAGTCAGACGCCTAAGCGACTGAGCCACCCAGGCACCCCTACAAAAATGTATTGAAATATAAAATGGCAGGGCACCTGGCTGACTCAGTCAGGACCCTGTGACGCAGGGTCCTGAATTCGAGCCCTGTGTTGGGTGTTGAGACTACTTAAATAAACAAACGAATGAATGAATGAATAAAATAGACACTGCGATCACGTATTTCCCTTTAGAAGGTTTTATGGGCAGGAACGCATGAATGTGTTTGCAGGCTTGTAATCATACTGTGCACAACTTTATTTTTCTCAGCGAACACCATATCCCAAATATTGGATCGCAAGTATTTTGTGAAATCATTAAAATCTCTGTAAATAGGAGGCTTGGTGAATTCATATACTCTGCCGTATTTTCCTCATCATCTATTGTTTGACACGATAGTCTCTATCCAAGTTTTCTCCGCCAAACAGCACCGTGATGAACATCTTTGCACACATCATCTGCCACCCATTAGCATAAATCACAAAAGTCTCAGCCATGGTTAGAAAAGAGCCAGTCTTTCATTTCAAATCCTTTAAGTCAAAAAAAAAAAAAAAAAATCTTCACGTCTTAAAGCTTAGGCTTTGCATAAAACCTATTGAAATAAACTCGATACACAAACAGCCACTTAGGATTTCAATAAAAATACATATGAGAGCTATGTAGCTAATCTATTTTTCCCCTTCCCCCAACCATTGCTTCAGGTCAGGGGCTTAAGAATAAAATCACCCCAGGGGTGCCTGGGTGGCCCAGTCGGTTAAGCGTCAGACTTCATGCTCAGGGCATGATTTCACGGTTCGTGGGTTCGAGCCCCGCATCGGGCTCTGCGCTGACAGCTCGGAGCCTGGAGCCCACTCCGGATTCTGTGTCTCCCTCTGTCTCTGCCCCTTCCCCGCTCGCGCTCTGTCTCTCTCTGTCTCTCAAAAATAAATAAAAATGTAAAAAAAAAATTCTTTTAAAGAATAAAATCACCACACAGGGACTGAGTTTCCAAATTCAGCCTCGTGTGTAACTCTCCATTGTCCTAACATACCTATCACAATGGAGGAGAAGCCTCCTTCTTCGTACCAGTAAGAATGGCTGTTTCCTCCTGACTTCGTACGTGACGTCCCCTTACTCACGCAGACTTGGAATTGCCTCTTTACCGGGGTTCTTGGTCCCAGCAGACACCAACGCTGGATGGCTTCAGCAGGAAAGGGAATGACTTGGGGCATCAAGCTGGGAAGACAGGAGGTGAGAACACGGCACTACCCAGTGGTCTGATTAGAGCGAGTTGGGTCTCCAATGCTGGACACCCGTCCCTGTAGCTTTCCTCTGGCCAGCACCTGGAGAATTCTGTCATTTTCCTGTGTATGTGTCTACATCACGCCTTCAAGATTTAAACCAGTGGGGTGTATCATCTGACTGTCGTAGCTTCGGGTAGAGCCCACAGCCTACCTTCTGGAAACTGGGGCGAGGGACTATCTATCGCCTTGCATTTTCAGAGTGAGGAAGAACCTGAAAGGAAGAACTTTGCCGACGAATGACCAGAGGTATAGCAGGGGCCACGGTCTTGTTCATATGACACCTGCATAGCGTTTATCGTTCTTCCTCTTACCGCGCATCCATTACAAACGGATGTGCTGCCTAATCACTGGAACTAGGTCTCACGTATTCCACATATGTCCACGTCTGCACCGTATACCCACCAACGGCGGGGAGCCAAAGTCTTGCTAGTTACATCATCCAGCTTCGTTATGGAAGATCCGAAGTCAAGTTGCCCTTTACAGGCAAAATCATCGCTGTCAGTCATTGTAACACCCAGAACTTTCATCACTTTTGGAGAACAGGTGGAGCTGGAAAATTGTAATTTTCTTCTCTGTGGGTGGATCTAAAGCCTCGGTCCTAAGACACCTGGTCATCCTGCCCACGTGGAGATGCAGGAGACAGTAGGTGTATGAAGAACACACAACGTTTTATCCCTGCTTCTCCCTGCTCCCAGCAACAACCCGATTGTTCTCGGGGAACTGGGTTCCGTCACCTTATTATGGCAAAGAACTGTCTCCCAGATAGTGTCATAAATGAATCTTTGAGAGGCTACTCCACTGTTCCATACGACTTGCTACTTTGGAGTGCACGATAAGACCGAAGAACGCCACTGGTATAACCCATTATCATGCGTCTTTCACTGCGGACCACATGTCGATTGAGCCGCCATGTCAGTGTAGATGACATTGAGGGGCCCGCACATGCAAAAGCACACTTGCAAAAGCACAGAAGACAAGGGGGAAAAATAATCCAAAATAAGGGTCTCCTCAGTGAACAGAGATTGTATCCCACTCTGGGATGAATTAAAGTCTAATGAGATCACTAGACCCGCATGTTATTGGCTGCTGTCCATCGCTAGGTATATTGGTATATCGGGACTCAGTGTTGGTTGCTGACTAATGAGAAGCCAGGACAGATCAGAAGAGGTTAAATCCAAGTTCCTAATCAACATATACCTGTGTTGCTGCCTCTGTAAACATTCAGTTCCTGAACTCATTAAGCAAGCACCTTGACTGGCATATTCCTAATTACAGCGAGATTTTCAGTAAAGACCTTTTGTGGGCTTTCACCGGGATACCAATATTTTTTACATTCTGGGCCCATTCCGGGAAATCCATTGGCACGACTTCCCCTAAACTCCTAGACATAAATATTCTAGTCTTGCCCTCATCGGGTCCTAAATCTCCTTGACAAATCATTTTCCAGATTGGATGGTAAGAAATACTGCTCGATGCTTTAGTCTCTGGGGAGATTTCTTTTCTCCACGGGAAGGGGTAAGAGGACGCATAGACTGAGGCACCGTTCAGGGTCCTAGGAATCTGTGAGCCCACTGAAGTTCATCTCTGTGGGGACAGCTCCAGACAAGCAAATGGCTAAAGCCATATGATATTAAGAGGATCTAAAGAGGCGACCCAGATAAAGGTGGTTCTCGGCTCTGAAAGTCATGGTTTTCTCCTAGAACTCTAAGGGTCTGTGACAAAACTTCCCTTCGGGGACTTTCCAGAAGCTTCTTGCATGATCCTTGTTTAAAAAAAAAAAAAACTTTTTTCAATATTTATTTATTTTTGAGAGACAAAGCACGAGCAGGGGAGGGGCAGAGAGAGGGGGAGACACAGAATCCAAAGCAGGCTCTGAGCCATCAGCACAGAGCCTGACGCGGGGCTCAAACTCATGAACGGTGAGATCATGACCTGAGCTGAAGTCAGACACTTAACCGACCGAGCCACCCAGGCGCCCTGCGTGATCCTTATTTATCCAAGGACCATCAGAATGGTCCAGGGGCATGTCAGGTTGAACTCCAATCGCGACCTTCTCTTGTTCTGCGTCCCACTCAAAACTGGCAATGTGTTAGGTCCCAAAATAAATGGGTTGGAGCACTATTTACAATATGGCATATGCTGCCTCTAAACCCCAGAGGCCCACCAAACCTTTTTCTTAGTGATGTCTCTTTCTTTTTGTCTCTTTCTTAGTGATAAGAACAAGGTACAGCGGCTTGTCTCTTATCTTAGAAGAAAGCTGCGCTTCGATGCCTATATCATTTCATCTTCACGGGGATTATGTCCTCATTGGGCATGCGTGTGCCTGTCAGAATATTCTAGTGCTTGCCACTAACCACTAACCCGGTTAATATGGGCCAGGGTAATCTCTTACGGAATCTCAAGATGATCCACATCCCTAGCTTGCACTCTGATGGGAAACAGGCAGGTTTTTGCGGCTCCAAGATCCACGGAGAGGGGGTAATGCTGTCTTTGCTACGCAAATACTTACCGCTTTTGAGTCTCAGACTAATGAGTCCCAAGCGGACAGCATTCACTGAACTGACCGCCACACACCAAGGTCCAGAGCCTGTGTTGATTGCCCGGTAAATGTAACACATTTGGCACAACAGCTGTATTCGGGGTTGTCACCTTGTGAAGTTTATAGAGTTCATTGTCATTTGGAAAGACCCGCCTGGTGTTTGCAGAGACCAGAAGGGCTCATCGAAAGGAGATGGGATAAGAACGGCCACCCTGGCATCATTCAAGCATTTGATATCGGCCCTGGGAATGACCAGTTCTGAGTAAGTCCCAGAGGCTCCGTTTGGTTTTTCTTAACATCACGAGCCGTGATCGTTATAGTGAAAAGATAAAATTGAGAAATCTCCCAGTTGCTAAACACATCAGTTGCAGTTATACGTTGGGAAACGGATGAAATAACCACGTGTAGATCTGAGGGCCTAATGAAAGCAATTTGATTTGGGCCCAAACCTCACTGCTCTCAATAAGCTCTTTCTAAAAGTTTTTATTGAAACTCCGTTTACCATACAATGTAATAGTCGTTTCAGGCATACAACAGAGTGATTCAAGACTTCCAAACAGCACCCAGTGCTCATCGTGACAAGTGCCCTCCTTAATCCCCATCCCCTATCTCGCCGCATCCCCCACCCATCTCCCCTCCGGGAGCCATCAGTTTGCTCCCTGTAGTTAAGAGTCTGTTTCTTGGTGTTCCTCTCTCTGTCTCTCTTTCCCCCTGCCGCTATGGTCGCTTGTTTTGTTTCTTAAACTCCACGCATGAGTGAAATCAAACGGTATGTGTCTTTCTCTGCCTGACTTATTTTACTTAACATCATATTCTCTAGTTCCATCCATGTCATTGCAAATGGCGAGATCTCATCCTCTTTATGGCTGAGTAATATTCCATTGTGTGTGTGTAGACATATGTTTATGTATATACATTGTATTTATATTTATATGTTATAAATACATACATCACCACATCTTCTTTTTTTTTTTCAACGTTTATTTATTTTTGAGACAGAGAGAGACAGAGCATGAACGGGGGAGGGGCAGAGAGAGAGGGAGACACAGAATCGGAAACAGGCTCCAGGCTCTGAGCCATCAGCCCAGAGCCCGACGCGGGGCTCGAACTCACGGACCACGAGATCGTGACCTGGCTGAAGTCGGATGCTTAACCGACTGCGCCACCCAGGCGCCCCGACATCTTCTTGATCCATTGATCAGTCGATGGGCACTTGGGCTCCTGCCATAATTTGGCTATGGTTGATAATGCTGCTATAAACATCGGGGTGCATGTATCCCTTTGTTTTAGCATTTGTGTATCCTTTGAGTAAACACCTAGGTGTAATTGATGGATTGTAGGGTAGCTGATTTTTTTCTTAATTTTTTTTACATTTATTTATTTGTTTTTGAGAGATAGAGAGACAGAGCACAAGTGGGGGATGGGCAGAGAGAGAAGGAGACACAGAATCTGAAGCCGGCTCCAGGCTCCAAGCTGTCAGCACAGAGCCCGACACGGGGCTCAAACTCACAGACCACGAGATCATGACCTGAGCCGAGCCACAAGTCAGATGCTCAACCGACTGAGCCACCCAGGCGCCCCTAGGGTAGTTGATTTTTAGCCTAAGCTCTGACTCTAACTATGGAACAAGGTTGGCTTTATCAGATTCCCTGGAATCAATTTCACTTTGTGTCCAATAGACCTCAAAAATTCTTGGCATCCTCCTTTTCCTAGGGTTCAGTTACCCTGACAAAAAGATAAAGCTTCATTTTAGGAAGGATTTGAGGAAATCTCTCTCTCTCCCCCTCTCTCTCTCTCTCCTCTATCCATTTATGTTTAGCAATATTGCAGATCCTTCTCTTACGGGGACCCAGCTTCCCCTTTAGGAACATCACCATTAACCATCATGAAAGATACCTACAGAAAATGTCACCTTAATTGCTGCTCTAGCCTTCCTGCCCGTCACGGCAATTATATCAGCCTTGCCTCTGATGCCAAGTCTTTCCACCTTCCCACAATCCCACCATCCCTGTTCATGCTGAGAAGTCATGTTTCCCTACCGTCCACCCTGGCCTCCAGGGAGCACTCACTATCAAGCATCTCAAAGATATTAGAACCCCCTGCCCATGACTTTTCTTTTACTGCCTTCATGAGTTAAAAGTTTTAGTCTTCTGCTTTTATCGGTCTTAACTGATCAAGAAGAAATTGTAGAGCGTAGATTCAGATTAATGATTCAAACCTGAAGTAAGATTACGCCGATGTAATCGCCACTGATGACCCTATGGGGAGGAAGAAAAGTGCTTCTGATGTTCTTACTGAGACAGAGGCAAAAAAAAATTTGCCAGACCAGGGACCAATCCACTAAGAAAATGATATCAGGGCCAGCAGCCCCAATTGGAATGACCATCTGATTCGATATACAATGATCCATCCCAAACTCTGAAACCTGGCCACTGCTGACATATACCAAACATCTACCATTCCGTGTTACTAATAGCAATGCCCTTCTTTGGGGTTTTCCAGAAATGATTTGCTCTTTGGTTAAATGAGAGGAACTCCAAGGACATCTGTACGGCCCGTTCTTCCAAGTGCACAAGATAATTGTTCCAACCCATAAGAACTGGAAAAACCAACATCAGGAAAGTTTTAGGAGCCCACCGGGCACTTGTGAGGTGGGTTTGGGTTCACACCCCACTCTAACTGCTCAACGACAATGACATTCTAGGTCCCCAGAATTAGCACTAACTCAGAGCCACTGTTTAATCACACCCAGAAAGCCAGTACCTTTATGCCTGTAAATGGTTACAAGTCCCTTTGTGAAAGGCTATGTCTCTTTCTCTGGCTTTTGATACTATTAGGGAGATGGTTGGAAGCCCTATGATAAACCCACTACAAAATCCCTCTGCCCTGAAGACCTTTATGTTACATCAAGTAGTTTCTCATATCTGAACCTCGCTCAGCCTCCGTTTCAGTCTACCAACAACAAGAACAAAAAATTAGAAGGAAAACTCGTTTCGGAGTAGCACATTGCATCCAGAATCTCTGACGAGTTTACTCATGTCAGTAAATTCAGATGGCTCTAATATTGTGGGCGACGGTCCTAGGTCAAGCTTGCTTACATTCTACTGGCACATACTTTACCCAAATTCCTTTCCTCTTATAAAATAGCAAGTTCCTGTCGTTCTTTCATTATGCCCCCATTCTCATAGTACCTTCGGGCACGGCGGGATCTGTCGCTGGTTCTGGAAACTGAGAGTTTGAAGGAATTACAGAGTCATCGATAAAGGATAAACAACCTCTTCAAACACTGGGGGAAGAACATCTCAGTAAGAACTGAGAGTTCTCAGTAAGAACATCAGAAGAGCTTTTCTTCCTCTTTGGCTGGTGGGGGACACTGAGGGTGGGTTTGGAGTTTGCATATCCCCGGAGTCCTCTGAATCTTCCCAGAAACCTGTTCTATCTTTTGGCATGTCAGTCTTTCTCGATCAATGCCTGAACCTTCATATAAGAGACCTACCGAGACATTGATTCAACTGTCACTGACCTTCAGTAACCAAAGAATTAATCTCTTTATGTAATTTCTGGCTACCTCAGATCTATAGCTGCAGAAATTTAGAGTTTCACTATGTTGTTGTTGTTGTTTCTGCTTTTTCTTTAAACCAGCCATTAGGGAGTCTTTGTTTATCATGCCCTGAGCCAAGGATTCGGGGACTTGAGCTTGTCATTCTCTATTGTTAGAAGCGGCCATCCTGCCCCCGAAAACATGGGATTTCTCGGATTCCTCACGCTGGTCCATCCCATTGGTCACTTAGTTGTCCAAAGATCCTAGGTCAGGTAAACCCAAGCAATCATTGTATCTTGCCATTGCGTATCGCAGAAAGCTACGTTCTGATTCCTGACCACTAATTAATATCATTCCGGACTAGAAGGACTTCACCTTCTAGCCACATAAACTAACACAATTCCGGGATCAGTTGGGTAACTCTGACATGTTATTCCTTCAGAACGAGACAGAACATGGACCGGGCTAGACAGCTGGGTAGAAAAGAGATCTTTTGCTAAAAATTGAGTCTTTAGGTGAGGAATTTCTACTCTAGAAGTTTAGTTGCCACGCGGGCTTGAATATGGAACACCACACTTTGGTTATTTCGAGTACACATGTAAGATACCAAAAAAAGAAGAGAAGACTTTCACTCTGAGCTCTACACTCAGGAAAAGGAAACACGCGTTGGCCTCATTAAGGATCCCTACATTAATTCACCTTCTCCCAAAGAAAAACTTCCTCTCGCCAGAAATGCGGCATTTCTTCCCTTCGAAACTCGGCGCAGAAAATTTCCAAGCAGACTTTCTTCACATAAAATGCTGGTTGGAAAGGATCTGTGTTAGCACGGCCATCACTCAACATTTTCACCCAGTACGAAAACGGATTGAGTTTCCCCTCCCTGGAAGAGAGGACAGGAGTCACGGGTTTGGAATCCCATCAAGGAGAGAACAGAATGTGCTCGACTGGGGAACACGTTCCCCACCCACCTTTCCAAGTCAGCACAGCAGCACCGAGAAGACAGGAAAATATCAGGTATGCTTAATGGTAGCTGAAGTGCAGCCAAATAGCACACTTCCCCGTGCACTCTCGCATGCTGGCGCTCTGAAAGATGCAATTTCTCCATTTCCAGAACGCCACAATTTTTTAGCTGCACAGCATCCTTCCAATAAAACACTGGTATTTTAGTCATCTCTTCCTGGAGTACCATACTTTTATTTTTGTAGGCGTCTCTAAATCACATCAATTCACAAAAGACCAATTTCTTGCTGCTGTAGTCAAATCAGATGTTGCATGCACACACACACACATACACACGCCCCGTGGGTGTTTTCTTTGCTAGTTAGTCGTAGATGAGAAATTTGTAATCTGAGTCACAAAGCTCCCTTAGGCAGAGACCAGGGCTAATGAATGCAGGGTAGGAGCCCATTGTCCTCTCCAGGCACCCGTTGCCTCCCTGACACCCCCACTTCCCAGCTTACTGCTCACATCGTGGCTTCTCTGGGGACCTGCTACAGGAGCCCTTTTAAATCTCATCTTTGTAATGATTGCTTGCCATCGTTTACACAGATGTGAGGGTCCTGATATCATCAACATGAGTCTATTTTAATAGGACTATCTCGTATCGTTCATGTAAAATCTTAGGACTGAAGGGATCTCAGGGATTTTGTAGTTCATGTTACATATGGGGAAACTGAGGCAACAATAACCTAAGTCAGTACATACAGAACCCAGTACATACTGAGTGTGTGCTCTTTCCTCTGCTTGGGAGTAAGCAAAATTTTTCTTTAAAGGGCCAGATAGCAAACACACACACACACACACACACACACACACACACATATATATTTACTTATTTATATATATATGATGATTTATATATAAATTTATATTTATATATGTTGATATATTTATAAATATAATATAAATACTATATTATATACAAATATTATATTTACTATAAATACTATATAATTATAAGTAATATATTTATATTTAAAATATATAATTAATATAATATAAGTAATAAATTTATATAATATAATAAATATTACATATAATATATAATATAATAAATATATAATAAATAAATAATAATAAATAAAAATAAATAAAATAAATAATAATATAATAAATATAATATAAGTAATATATTTATATATAAAATATATAATTTATATATAAATATATAATAATATTAATATATAACATATATAATATATATAATTTATATTTTATATATAAATATGTTACTTATAATTATATAGTATTTATATAATACTCTAGTAATTATATAATATATAATTATAGTAATTATATAATATATAAGTATATTTTATATAAATATATTACTTATAATGATATAGTGTTTATAGTAAATATAATATTTGTATATAATATAGTATTTATATTATATATTTATATAATTATATATATATATAAATTTATATAATTTATATAATATAAATATATTACTTATATTTAAATATATTATAAATATCTATTTATATTTATATAATATTTATATATAAATATGTGTGTTTAAATAATTATAAAGCCTTAGAAACAGAAACTATTCTTAGCTTTAGGACCTTACAGAATTGGACAGCCAGCTGGGTTTGGTTCAGGGACTATAGTTTGCCACATTTTATTCTCTTTCATAATACTAACATCCGTCATCAAAAATAAGGGGAGTGTAGGGGCACGTGGGTGGCTTCCTTGGTTGACCATCTGACTTCAGCTTTGGTCATGATCTCACTGTTCCCGAGTTTGAGTCCCACATCGGGCTCTGTGCTGACAGCTCAGAGCCTGGAACCTGCTTCGGGGTCTGTGTCTCCCTCTCTCTCTGCCCCTCCCCTGCTCATGCTCTGTCTCTCTCTCAAAAATAAATAAACATTAAAAAAAATTAAAGTCCAGATTTGTATATAATAGAAGTTGTGATTCCAGCTCTAGTTCTGCTCTCTGAGAGGTACCACCTTGTATTAGTTTCCTTGGGTTGCCATAATAAATTACCACACACTTAGTGGCTTCAACCAACAAACATTTATTTTTTTCACGGTTCTAGAAGCTGAAAGTCTGAAACCAACGTGGCAACAGGACTATGTTATTTCTGAAGGCTTGTGGGGAAGAATCCTTCTTCGCTTCTTCTTAGTTTCTGGTAGCTTCCAGCACTCAAAACTACAGTCTCTCCCTCCAAGTACATATGGAGTTGTCTCTCCCTGTTTCTCTGCATCTGAGAGTCCTCTCCTCTTCTTATAAGGACACAAGTCATTGGATTTACAACTTGTCCTGATCCAGTATGACCTCATCTTAGTTTGACTACCTCTGCAAAGACCCCATTTCCACATAAGGTCACATTTGGGTACCACAGATTAGGATTGGATATATATTTGGGGGGGAGGACACAAGCCAACCCACTATGCACCTTGACTGTGTTATTCTTAGTTTTTCTTTCAAGGAGCCTCTTTGTTGTCTCTCATCCTCTGTGGCTTCAACTGGAATGGGTTTTGAGAGTATTTATTACAGAATAAGCCCTCAGACATTGAAAGGAATTCCCTGAGGAGCCTGACAGACAACTCCTCTTATGAAATGTGTTGTGCACACACATGGTGGAGTGCATCCTGGAATACTACTGTTCTTTGAATCACGTTAGGGAACCCCCAGTGTAGGGGAAGAAAGTGAGACCCACGGATGACAGACACCAAGAGGAACCCCAGAGACAGAGGGGAGGGGGATACAAACCAAGTCTAGAGGCAAGCTCCATAATCCAGAATAGTCAGCACTAAGTAAAATGTCATTCTACTTCCAGGGATTAAGAGGGAGCAACTTCAGGGCAATAGGCGGGAGTGTCACTTGGTGTCAGGCTATTGGACCAACAGATTGTGTCAATAATTTGATCCTTGACACTTGAGGGATATTTCCAATAGAGAATGCATGACAGTCAGGGCACCTGGATGGCTCAGTCGGTTGAGTGTCCAACTCTTGATTTCAGCTCAGGTCATGATCCCAAGGTCATGGGATCCAGCCTCGCCTTGGGCTCCATGGTGAGTCTGCTTGAGATTCTCTCTCTCCTGTTCACTCTCCGCCCCTCCCCTGCTCATGTTCTCTCTCTCTCCAGTAAAGAAAAAAGTGAGGGAATGCACCACCAGGGGCTGGCTAAGGGTGAAGGACAGAAGTCCCCAAGTACTAGAGCATTCTAGACAAAGAAGAACCATGACTGCGGGCGACGTTTTGACATGAGAGTGGGAAAAGAAGGTTAAGATGATTTTCAACTACAGCACACATATGGTAAGGAGAATGGTGGCCTCCCAAGGAGGTTCACGCCCTAATCCCTGGAACCTGTACATATATTAAGCCACAGGGCAAAGGGGGATTTAGATTTGGAGTGTCCAGATGGAGCAATGTAATCACAAGAGTCCTTAAAAGTTAAAGAGGAGGTCTGAAGAGTTAAAGTCAGAGAAAGAGATGTGAAAATGGCAACCAGGACAGGCTATGTGGTATGGGAAAGACGCAACCCACCATTATTAGCTTTCCAGATGAAAGGGAGCCATGAGCCAAGGAACGCAGAGCCAAAGAAAGACCAAGAAACTGTCCTAGATTGTTAGAGGCTAAAGAGTTGTGACTCAATTCAATGTGTGATCCCGGTTTGGGTCCTAGACCAGAAAGAAGATATTAGTTGGGTCACTGAAGAAATTTGAATGAAGTCTAAGGATGGGTTAATGTTTCAATGTTAATTTAGTATATTTTTTTAGCGTTTACTTATTATTGAGAGACAGAGAGAGACAGAGCATGAGCATGGGAGGGGCAGAGAGAAGGAGAGACACAGAAGCCAAAGCGGGCTCCAGGCTCCGAGCTGTCAGCACAGAGCCCGACGCAGGGCTCGAACTCACAAACCGTGAGATCATGACCTGAGCCGAAGTCAGACACCCAACCGACTGAGCCACCCAGGCGCCCTACTAATTTAGTATTTTTAATCATTATACTGTGGTAGGGTTTGGGTTCCATGATGGTGAGATACTCTTATGGCTCACCCATCCAGCTAATTACAACTCTGAATTCTAGAGAAGACACGAAAAGGAACTCCCAAAGATTCTGTAAAGTAACCAAAAGTAGGCGGGTCATAGAGGGGAGATGACACGTGAAGAAGTGATCTAATTAGGAGCACACCTTCTTTGGGAGCAAACCTGTCTTTTTTTTTTTTTCCTGGCACAGCTTCACCTCAAAGCGGGGGGGGGGGGGGCCCAGTCATGGGGCAACGTGGCACAGTCTGCTCCAGGAGACACCCTGCCATCTAGAAGTCCTGGTTGTTCACTTTTCTGATCTACTTGGGCATTTCTGTACCCACAGTCTCCATCTCTCTTTTATTTCCTCAAAGGTATTAATCATAGTCATTGAACATTATGTGTTTGATAATCCCGGCATTTGAATAATGAGGCATCTGATTCTTTTGTCTGCGGCCCTGCTGGCTCAGACGATGGCACTTTTGTGTGTTTTATGAACACTGAATATGAGTCATCTTCCCATGAAATGCCATCTGTGAATGTTCTTTGGGGCCTCTTTTGAAGATGCCGACCTCTATTGAAGGCTCAGTACGTTCTAACACGTATTGATTGGGTTCCCACTGAAAGTCTAGGTGACACTACCCACCTAGGATCGCTTCACGATAAATTCTCAGCTTGAAGTATTTCAGGCTAACCAGGTAGGATGATTCAGGGCTACAACCCTATATGAAGGCCAGTTCGTAATTGAACATTCAAAGGTAGATGTATCTGTTTCATTGGCCCAGAACAAAGAGAGATGTGGAGCAAGTGTATGTCTCGTTTATTCATACCACGATACTTAAGACTGAAGTCTTAATGAGACTTAAGAGGTCACCGTTCTTGTGGGGTTCTCCTATTAGCCACCCCATCGAATCAGACACTCAATGACACCAACCTATGTCATTAGGCCCCCCAAAACTGTATAGGGATATCAGCCACTTCTGGTGGTATTACCAAGGCCAAAGCCACCATCCAAGCTCTTTTCCCTTCTGAAGTCCAACCTTCTTCTTAAAAAGTGTTTATTTATTTTTAAGAGAGAGTGATTGGGTGGAGGGCGGGCGAGGATCCAAAGCAGGCTCCACGCTGACAGCACTGAGCCTAACGTGGGCCTCGGACTCACGAGCTCCAAGATCATGATCTGAGCCAAATTCGGATGCTCAGCCGACAGAGCCACCCGGGTGCCCTTAAATTCCAACTTTCATTTTGTTGGAATGAAACTGAGATTCCCTTAAATCCTGAGATTTCCTTAATTTCTTGCCAGCTCAGAAAGGCTTTTCTCAATATTTTCAACAAAATGTTTTTAGTTGTTTTAAAAAGAAGGGTTATACCACACTTCACGCCAGTCAGAGTGGCTAAAATGAACAAATCAAGAGACTATAGATGCTGGCGAGGATGTGGAGAAACAGGAACCCTCTTGCACTGTTGGTGGGAATGCAAACTAGTGCAGCTGCTCTGGAAAACAGTGTGGAGGTTCCTCAAAAAATTAAAAATAGACCTACCTATGACCCAGCAGTAGCACTGCTAGGAATTTACCCAAGGGATCCAGGAGTGCTGATGCAGAGGGGCATTTGTACCCCAATGTGGACAGCAGCACTTTCAACAATAGCCAAATTATGGAAAGAGACTAAATGTCCACCCACTGACGAAAGAAATTGTGGTTTATATACACAATGGAATACTACTTGGCAATGAGAAAGAATGAAATATGGCCTTTTGTAGCAACGTGGATGGAACTGGAGAGTGTGATGCTAAGTGAAATAAGTCCTACAGAGAAAGACATTTACCATATGTTTTCACTCTTATGTGGATCCTGAAAAACTTAATGGAAGACCATGGTGGAGGAGAAGGAAAAAAAAAAAAGAGAGGGAAGGAGCCAAATCATAAGAGACTCTTAAAAATTGAAAACAAACTGAGGGTTGATGGGGGGTAGGAGGGAGGGGTGCGTGCGTGATGGGTATTGAGGAGGGCACCTGTTGGGATGAGCACTGGGTATTATATGGAAACCAATTTGACAATAGATTTCATATTCAAAAATAAGTAAATAAGAAGAAGGGTTATAAAATCTGCCACGCTGCTGGAAACAGATATATGTGTATCCACCGTTGGCTGTGGACTATACTTTCTGAATCTCCTACTCTGAAGAGATGTCAGTGATTCACTGACATGAAATATCCAGAATAGATAAATCCATAGAGACAGAATGCAGATTGGTGTTTGCCAGGGACTTGTAGGCAGGAGAGAAGGGGGAACAATTGTTTAATGGGTGCGGGGTTTCCTTTGGGGTGATAAAAATGTTTTGGAATTAAATAGAGGTGATGGTTGCACAACATATGGAATGTACTAAATGCTACTTCATTGTTTGCTTTAGCATGGCGAATGTTGGGGTGCCTGGGTGGCTCAGTTGTCTGAGCTCAGTTGGTTAAGATTATATGATAATCTCAAGATGAAGAAAAATCCTTTGAGAAAAGTCAACATTCATTCATGATAAAAACTCTCGTCAGAGTAGGAGTAGAAGGGAGCTTTCTCAATCTGGTAAAGGATATTTATGCAAAACTTAAAAGTAATATCATGTCTAATGGCGAATGGCTAATGCTTTCTTCACTACCATCAGGAACAAGGCAAGGATACCCATTTCCACTGCTTCTATTCAACATTGCCCTGGAAGTCCTATCCGGGAGTATAAAAAGAAAAAATAAAATAAAAGAAGCATCCGGTTTGGGAAGGAAGAAATAAAATTATTTTTATTTGCAGATGACATGACTGTGTATGCAGAAAATCATGAAGATTATATACGCAAAGGCTACTATAGCTAAAAAGTAAATATACAAAAAATAAGTTATATTGCGATATGCTAGCAACAGCTGGAAAATGAAACTTTAAAAAAACTCCATGATGTGCAAACTCAAAACTTGTAGAAATATGTAACAAAGTATGTGTTAGATCTATATACTAACGCCGTAAGTATTTCTGAGACATTAAAGAAGACAAATAAACGGAGAGATACATCTTTTTCATGGATTGGAAGAATCAGTATTATTAAGATATCAATTCTCTCCAAATTAATCCATAGATTCAGTGCAATCCCAATCAACACATCAGCAGAATGGTGTAGAAACTGACAAAGCAAATCTAAAATTTCTATGGAAACATGAATGGCTTAGAATACCCAAAACAGTTCTGAAAAAGGAGAACAAGTTGGAGGATGTATATGACCTAATTTCAAGACTTACTATACAATTACAGCTCTGAAGACAGTGTGGTATTGGGGTATAGATGAACGGAACAGAAAATAGAACCCAGACGTGTACCCACACATATATGACCAATCGATTTTTGACACAAGTGCTAAGGCAACCGAATGGGGAAAAGATACTCTTTTCAGCAAATGGTACTTGAATAGTCAATTGAATAATCAATCGGTTTCTAGCAAAAGTACCACGTCAATCCAACGGGAAAAGGAACATCTTTTTAACACACGGTGCTGGACCAAACTGGAGAGGCGTGTGAATAAAAATGAGATCTCAAAGCCTATCTCACTCCACACACAAAACTTAATGCCAGCTGGCTCTTAGACCCACACATAAGAATGATCTATACCATAATATTACAAGAAGAAAAGGTATGAGAAAATCTTCATGAGCTGGGCAAAGATGTCTTAGATGGATCACAAAACAATACAATAGAAAATGTTGATAAATTAGAGTTTACCAAAATTAAAAAAAAAAATTAAGGTCATCAAAAGAAGTGAAGAAGTAAAAAACAAAAACAGAAACAAACAAACAAAAAAAAACCCAAGCTACTGACGGGGAGAAAATATTTGCAATATGTGTATCTGACAAAGGACTCCTGTCCAGAATACAAATCAACAAAGCAGGAAAACAATCCAATACAAGATGGGCAGAAACTAGAATCGATACTTTATAAGGAAAGATCTATGAATGACCAGTAAGTCTGTCATTAGGGAAATGACAAGGGCTCCCTCACACTTGCTAGAGTGGCTACAATATTTCAAATGATGGCCCATATCCGTGTTGACGAAGCTATCAAGCAACTGGAAATGTGAGGTGGAATTGTCATAAAATAGTAGAATCCCTTTGCCCGATTCTCATATAAAAGTTGTGCATTCATCAGCTGTGACTCAAGCAATCCCACTCTTAGGTTTTTACCCAAAAGAAATGAAAACATATGACCACAAAAGGACTTCTGCCAGAATGCTCTCAGCAGCCTTCTCATTATTCGTAATGGCTTCAAACTGGAAAAAAAAAAAGTACTCACCACCAGCACTTAAATGATAAATTTTGGAATACTACTCAGCCATAAACAATGAACAATTGATCCAAACAACAACCTGGATGAATTTCAACTTTGTTATTAATTAATATTATTAATATTATTAATTAATATTATTAATTATTATATTATTATTATATTATTATATTATATTATATATATTATATATATAATATATATATTAATATTATATTATTAATATTAAAATAATTAAAATTATGAATTTCAACTGAGTATTAAAAGGAACACAGGATGTCTTTACGATGTATTTATGACTTTCTGTGAAGTCTAGTTAACAGGAAAAAGAAATCTGTTGATAGGAATCAGCAGATGGGGAAGGGCAGGGTGAGGGGTAAGCAACAGACCAGAACGGGGCTCGGATGAGCTTTCGGTCATGATGAAAATGTTATGCGTCTTGTTTGGGGTGGCAGACAATTGCCAAATTTAACCCAACTCAACACTGAAGACCCATGCATTATATTTTAGGTAAGTTATACTTTAATTTAAACACACGCGCACACACACACACACACACACACACACACACACACACCATGGTCCAAATTCTTCAGGGAGCTTGGAATGCTTGTTAATACCTAACTTTTTGTAAAATAAGAAATTTATTGTCAAATTGGTTTCCATGCAACACCCAGTGCCCATCCCAACAGGTGCCCTCCTCAATGCCCATCACCCACCCTCCCCTCCTTCCCACCCCCCCATCAACCCTCAGTTTATTCTGTTTTTAACCTAACTTTTATGTGCCACTCCAACTTTGACTTTTGTTTAACCTGGGGACACAGGTCCAGATTTAATCCCAGACAAAGATGTTTGATCCATCAATGTCCATAATTAGACCCACAGACCAACACCTAATTCTAAGTCTGCTCTCTTGTTCCTTTTCATTCTTCCTTCATGGATGCATTCAACTGACACATTTTGATCATCTCCTACTCTTCCAGACCCTGGAGATACATCAACAAACAAGCTAGACAAGATCCTTCCTTTCCAGGAGCACATAGTCCAGACGGAGAAACAGATAAGAAGCAAGTAGAAAGACTTCCAGAGAGTCATGACTGAGAGGAAGATGAAAAGCAGAGTAGAAGATAGTGAGTAACTAGTTGTTGGAAAGGTATTATGTGATGAGTTTAGGGGGGCACATTTACAGGCAAAGACCTTATTGCTGATGTTGAAGGAGGGTTGACAATGCGGAAATCTGGGAGGAAGAGTATTGTAAGGAGAGGGACTAGCAGGGGTCAAGCCCCCAGGAGAAGAATCAACTTTGGGTGTGGGAGAAGAGAAGGTGGGAAGTAGTAGAAAGCCAAGCACCTGCAGCAGAGGAGACAAAGGGAACCAACTGGATACGTGAACATTAGGGGAAGGAGCCTAGTTTATATAGGAGTTTGGATTTCATTCATTCATTTTTAAACAGAGAAGGTTCATGATCTGTTTTAGATTTTAAATGTGTATGTAGGCAGTTGTGTGGCAAGCATATCGTAAGAGGGCAAGTGTGGAAGCAATTAAGTTGGTAGGAGGGTCTTGTAGAAACCCAGGTGAGGGATGAGGATGGCTTGGACCAGCATAGAGACGGGAACTGGTGCAGAGTAGTCAGACTGAGAGCATCTTGGAAAGGCCTACAACTAAGGCTATTCACAGACTTCAGACTACAATTCCAGAGCAATTCCGGCCACTTATTTTCTCTGAAATTTCCCATAGTATCAGTTAACTAGGCTATGTGTGGCCCATTCAGGCTGCTGTAACACAATACCCTAAATCAGGTGCCTCATGAACCACAAACGTTTACTTCTCACAGTTCTGGAGGCTGGGAAGTCCAAGGGCAAGGCACCATCAGCTTCGGAATCTGGTGAGAGTCCACTTTCTGGCTCATGGACGGTCGTCTTCTCACTGTTTCCTCACATGGCGGAAGGGTCCAGGGAGTTCTCTGGGGTCTCTTTCATAAGATCTCTAATCCCATTCATGGGGGCTCTACCCTCAAGACCTAATCATCCCAGAGTCCCCACATTTGAAAATCATCACATCGGGGATGAGGATTTCACATGTGAATTTTGGGGGGACAGAAACATTCAGTCTAGAGCCAGTCACAATAAGGCTAAGGTAACCAACTACTCCAAAACAGAGGGACTTGAAACAATCCTTTGTTCTCACTAATCTGTTGGCCATTGTGGGGGTCGGCTCATTATACAGTCTGAGGTCTCTGTGCATGTGTGGCTAAACTAGTCGAGCTCAAATAGAGCAACTTGGCTCTGCTCCCATGAACCTCATTCATCCTGGGGCCAGTAGACTGGCCCAGGCATGTCCTTCTCAGGGGCATGGCCAAGGACAATCATGCAGGCATTTTGCAAGGCCTCCTGTTTTGTGTTGTGTGTGCTACCATCCCATTGGCCAAAGCGAGGCTCAAAGGGCTAAACCTGGAATCACGGGTCCAGGAATAGATTCTGCCTCTTCGTGGGAGGAGCTGGACAGTCTCATGGCATAAGGCATGGATAGAGGGAAGGGTGAAGATGGACATGAGGGCCATCTGCCACACTCATATTCACGCTTATGCCTTTGGCCATAGGCATGAGGGGTCCAATGCAGTGGCTCTTTCAATGTAGCTGGCCCCCCCTCCCCCTTCCATGGATCCAACTCCAAGCTTGAGTATGATTCAGGCAGAGTTCAAAGCAGCCACTGCTACTCAGTAAGGAAGATATTGCTGCTTCTGTTGCCCCACAGTCCCCAAGGAAAGGTTCCAACTGGGATAGTTCGCCAATGTTAAAGAGGATGGTCACTGCGACAAGAAAGGCGTGTAGCATTCAATGGTAAAAAGAAGTGGGCTTCCTAGAGAATGTCGCAAGCTCAGAACAGGGATGGGGCTTCCTGAAACAGCCCTACAACGTTAATATTTCAAGCAACACTGTCAACTTTGACTCTTGAGCGCTGATGAGCCACCACGTCCATGAGCTAAATGACGGCGGTGGCTCATCTGTCCCCAGGTGAGACAAAAGCTTCAGACTGCGGTGTCGTCAATTGCCCCGTAGTGACCAAGAGCCCGAGCCTTTTCACCTGGCAGAGGCTGTCTGTCAGGGCAACGAGAAGCCAACTAACTCCAGGTGAGGGTCAGCCTGACGGTAAGATGATATTTTGGATGGCTCCTGAATGTGCAGGAAGAAGGAAAAAACCCCTCCCCTTTGGGGGAAGAGCTGTTCCAGCTCTTTATTCGTTTTGATAGCGAAGTTATGCATAAGATAATGTGTAAAAATGGGTGCTACATAAACAAACCTTCACAGCGGCGCTAAGCTCACCAAACGCAGGCACTTGGCCGCGTCCGCCAAACGGCACACGCGCTTCCGTATGGTGAAACCAATTGACGGGAGAGTCTTTGCAACTGTGGCCTCTGTGTGCCTGGGCCAGTGGGCTTATGTGGGTGTTTAACACTCATTCAACAAACTTTTGTTATATACTTGTTCCGCACAGTGTGCGGGAGCTGGAGCTGGAGAGGAAGGGCGGCGGTGAGGGGGAAGGACAAGCCAGGATTCTAAAAAGAGATGCCAAGGGGCAGAAGAGTCTCCCATCTCCCTCCACTTAGCTTCCCTTATGGAGGAGGGTCAGAGCTCTAGGTGGTGCGGTGGGCAAGGGGTGTGGAGCATAGACCAAGAAGTTAAAAGAACAAAGGAGCATCATGGTCCCCCAGCAAAAAGGGCCCTTAAGTTAATCTAGCCTACTAGGTCAATGTCTGGCATGGACAACATATACGGATCCAGATGTGGCCTGTAGCCTAACGGAGTTCTGGCAAAGTTTCAGCTTTTCTACTCATCGCAAAGTGGCTCTCAGAAGAGCCTTCTGTTCGGTGAAAATTACCAAATCAGTGAAACTTAACAGCTCAGAGCAAAACTGTAAACTAGCCATCAAGCATCATGCGGTTGTTTCTCGTGCCCTTCAAGGTCTCGGCTTTGTGTAACCATGACAGAACATTCCACTAAGACTCTGCTCAAGTATTCCCGAGGCACGCGTGGCTGAGGGTGCGAAATGGGCCTCGGGTCCCACATCTCCGAACAAGTTTGCTTTACAGGTTCATAGATGAGAGCAGCTGAAGACTTGTAAACAATGACTAACTCAATGTTCTTTGAATGCCCATTCCCTGCCAATGGGGTTCTGAGGCATACAGGGACAAAACAAACGTCCCACGTAGGCAAAGCGCATACACGACGTATCCCTAGTCAAAGACATTTCGTTATCCATGCATTAAGGAAATTTCTTATTCAGAAAATGGCGATTTTCCAGACACTGTAACTCACACTGTTCTGGAGGCTGGAAATCTGGGATCAGGGGTAATCAGGGCCATGCTTTCTCGAAGCTCTAGGGGAGAATCTGCTGCTTTCTCTTAGCTCCTGGTTTACCAGCAACCCTTGGTGTCCCTGGGCTTGTATGGCAGAACTCCATTCTCTGTCTCTTTCTTCTGTGCGCATCTCTTCTCTTCCGATAAGAACACAAGTCATATTGGATTAGGGCCCACCCTAATCACCGCATCTTATTTTCTTTACATCTACAAAGACTATTTCCAGGGGCGCCTGGGTAGCTCAGTCAGTTAAGCATCCTACTCTTGATTTCGGCTTAGATCATGATCTCATAGTTCCTGGTATTGAGCCTCACGTCGGGCTCCGCACTGACAGCTCAGACCCTGCTCGGGATTCTCTGTCTCCTTCTCTCTGCCCCTCTCCTTCTCCTGCTCTCTCTCTCTCTGTGTCTCTCTCTCAAAATAAATAGACTATTTCCAAAAAAGTTCACATTCATAGTGCTGGAAGATAATACTTCAACATATCCTTTTGGGGGTGCAATCCAACCCGTAATAATAGCCCAAAGTTGGAAGGGTAAGATAGTAGTTGCTTGTGAAGAAGGGATATACCGTCTCCACATAGTCTTAAGAGACGAGCAGGAGTTTGACAGACAAGGGAGAAAGAGATCGTCGAAAAGGAAGGACCTGCATTGTTTGGGAACTTAGAAGCACGAAACCGAATTGTGGGCTCAGCTCGGAGGAACAGCACAGCAAAATAGGCCTTCGATAAATGTCTGCGAAAGTGGTGTCTGTGGGAGGGACAGGAGAAGTAAAACTGGAGGTTGGATCAAAGATTGCAGGTTGGTGAAAGGCGTTCGTCTTACAGAGGATCCTGGGAGTGAGCAGGTCAAGCAGGAGAATTGGCATGATGGATGTCGTGGTCCAGGCTGGTCAGAGGAAGAAGCAAGGGCTCCAGGGGCTCGGGGCTGGCATCAGTGGCATTGGGAGATGCAATCAGGAAATGTCTCCATGCAGGCAAAAAAGAAGGTGGAGAGAGAGAGAAGGACAGGCTGCTGGAAGGACAGAAGGCTGCCGTCGTGCAGGGGGAGTACTGGGCTGTGGGAGAATGCTCTGGATACCTCAACCTAAGGAACAAGTCAGTGGACCCTCAGTAAGCTTCCTCAAAACCTGCTGAGTTATATCTTTCCCTGTCCACATGTCTCCATATCTATCATTCTCTCCCTCTCATTCCCTTTGTTTCTTTCCTTCTTTCTTTTTTCTTTGAGAACTTTATTTTTGTAAAATAAAACACAAACAGGCAAAAATGCTCAAAACATAAACCCACGACTCAGGGCATCATCTCAAAGCAAAACCAGCACCCAGATCAGGAAATAGATCACTACCAGCCTCCCAGGAGTCCCTCGTGTCCTCCCTCAACACATTCCCCCCTCCCTTTCCACAGGTGCCTGCCTGTCCTTCTGGCTTCTAACACTTCTCTTGTATCTTTGTTTCTCTTTCTTGTTTTGCTTCTGTGGTCGCATCATCTCCTTTGCCCTAATTTCACCAGACTCCTTGAGCCCCTTCTCAGACCTTCCAGATCACTCAGGGATCTCCAGAGAAACAGAACCAATAGGAGGGAGAGAGAGAGAGACAGAGACAGAGAGAGAAAGAAACCCAGGAAAATGTTTTTTGTGGGCACCCCATGGCCCAGTCAAGTCAATACATAAAATTAACCCTCACATTCTCCTTTTTTATTTCTACCACTATCCCCTGTTAATTGGTCACAAAATAGGATCAGAAGTTTAATCCCCAGGGGATAATAATCCCCTGTTCTTAATTTTTTTTAAATGTTTTGGTTTTTTTTTTTAACGTTTTATTTATTTAAGAATGGGGGAGGGGCAGAGAGAGAGGGAGACGCAGAACCAGAAGCAGGCTCCAGGCTCTGAGCCATCAGCCCAGAGCCCGACGTGGGGCTCGAACTCATGGACCGCGAGATCACGACCTGAGCTGAAGTCGGACGCTCAACCGACTGAGCCACCCAGGCGCCCCCCCGTTCTTAATTTTAAAAGTGACTGAGATAAACATATTTTATCTTTTTCTTCTAGAAGGCAACAAAGCTGCTTGGGGGGGGGCGGTGTACATCTCTGGTTATCTTCTCTTTGGGGGGAATCATGGTTCTGTGCTTCTGCTCTACCCAGACTTTCAGTTCAACGTGTGCTTGGGGCCACCTCTGCCTAAGTCTGGGTCTCTAATTTTGGCCCTAACTCTCCCTCTCTGGATCAGCTCAGCCTGTCAAGCCTGGAAATCCTAAAAACCCTGTGATTAGTTGCATCACTTTTTACGGGAAAGGACAAGCAACTAACAGTTATCTTTTGGTAATTTGTCAACCTGAGAGACAGTGATTTTTCTCTCTTCCCGTATTTGACGTGTCTGCAGGTAAGAAAAGTGAAACCAAAAAATGCCATGATTTTCCCCAAATCACTCAGCCAGTTAACGGTAAAGCCAGGCTACTGCCTCTTTCTCCCGCGCTGGGACTCTGGCTGCCTGAGGGGTACCCTAACCCTTACTGATCTCCCTGCTCCCGCTGCTAATAATCTAGTCTTGGTATCATGACCAGAGTGGTTCTTTTATACATAAATCTAACCATTTCTTTTCTTTCCGCAAAATCCTCCAGTGGCTCCCCACATCAATAGGAACGAAAGGTAAGATCTTTAGCCCGGTTTATGTCGCTCCCCTTTGTGATCTGAGCCTGCCTTTTCTCTTAGGTCTCCTGCCCCTTTCCCCTCTCACCCACCATCTGACCCCTCCCGCCTACCTGCCAATCTATAAACACACACCGGGATGGTCCGTGCCTTAGGGCTACTTGCCTGGTACCCTAGAAAGCACTCCACTTTGAGAACGAAGCTTTATTTTAAAGCCGGCCATCACATCAGTATTTACCACAGGTAATAACGGAAATAAACCAAGATGTCCAGCATTAGACCCATACAACGGAGGAACCCCAATGAGTCATTAAAGTTAATGTCATAAAAATACAGAAATAACTAAAGCAACGAACTTATCCTCAGAATTCTCACAATTTAGTGGATGATAGCTATTTTAATTCCCCAGAGAGTGCCTATCTGAACTCGCATGTTGTCTACTCTTCTCCTTTAGAATCTTTCACTTACGAGTCACAGGCGTTGAAAATTCCCTGTCTGGGAGTTCCAGCATCCTCGTGTCTGAGCCTGGTTCTGGAGGGTTGCTTCATATTTTCAGACCGTGTTTTCTCTTCCCTTTTTATATGCCCCATAACTGCGGAAGACCACGTATGTTAGGTGGGACCGTCAGTACTGAGAGAAATATTTTTCGTGCTTGGAGATGATGCCTTTCTTTCTGCTAAGCTGTTAGCATGGAGATTTTTGTTCACCTAGTTAGGAGGGGGGGCTGAATGCCAACCCAGCTGGCCTGGGTTTTGGTCCTCGCTATGGGTATGCTCAGCACGTCGCGAGTTTCGGATTCCTCTAGCAGCCTCCTGTGTATAGGATGTGGGTTAATCTGCCACATGATTTTTCCCTATGATCCCGATTTTTCCCTATGATTTTTCCTATGTAGCATGAGGTCACCCACTTGGCTTTGAGTCCCCCCCACCCCCCCAGAGAGCGCTATAGCATGAACTCGCCCACGTCTGCAGTTTCCAAGGATGCCCGACTCGCACACCAGCCTGCACTAACAAGTTTCGGCAATATGGAAACAGTCCCAGCCGAATCTGCTTACCCATTTATGAGACATCAAGTGACACGTGCCCAGGTAACCCGAAGCTAAGATCCCATTCCTCCCTGCAAATACCCATCTCTCTCCTGCCATCTCTCTCCCACCTTTGCTGGGGTTTTTTTGATGCACTCAAGAAAAGCAATACATTTTCAACGTGTCTAGATTTCTTGCTTTGTTTCGTAAGGGTGGGGGCAATGCTCTTTCCAGCCGTCTGGCTCTCCGAGCGCGATTGCTGCTTTATTTCATCAGAGCCTCCCTTCAGTTGTTCTCTCTCTGTGTCCAGGGATTTGGTTCAGTCAGCAAGGGATTCTGTGTTCCACGCTTCTCTGTTGCCAAAACTTTTGTTGGAATTCTGACCTGCCTCCCTCAAATAGCTAACCCCGTGCGATGGCAGGGTTTTGTTGGATGCTACCTGCTGTGAATATATCATAGATGTTGCTAGGGCAGAAACGCAACGCCTCGCTAGATGTCTCTGAGCATCTGAAATCGGCTCTTAAAATGTCAAACATCCCTTTGGTGCCCTTTTTGCCCCCATGTGCAACATTACAATTTTCCTGAGGGACGTGGGGGGTAGGGCATGAAATTGGTGCTATTCTTTATCCACAGAGGTCAACGGCGTTATTTATTAAACACCGACTATGCAAGTAGGGTGGTTCCAAGCTCCGTGGAGGGCCATGGGGCATCAATCTTGTTCTTAAGCTTTGGAACAAGAAGAGGCAATAATCCAGATCTCTGGCTACGTAAGTTCAAGTGCTTATGGAGGTAATTTTCGACTGCTAAGAGGGTCCCTAAACTTGCCAAGCTCGCGAGTAGGAAGACACTTAATCCTATAAATGAAGCCGAAGCCAGAGGCTCATTACCCACCAGCAGTCGATAGGCTGCCCCTTATTTGTTTCCGATACGTCCCCCGACTTCCCAGTTACTGACCCTATTGAACGGCAAGGACTTACTTGGCTTTCGGCAACCTTCGCTAGACATAACTTTGTCCCTTAGTTCTGTCTTTTTCTTCCAAGACAGGAACTGGCATCTGCACTTCTCCGGTGATGGCCTCCATACACCCATGCCATTATCGTTATAATCTCTGTTCCTCTTCCTTTTCCTGGTTGTATCATCCCAGTGCAGCTGGCTCTCACAAGGTAGCCACTTAAACGTCTCTCCATCGTACATGGGTGGTTGGCACCACTGAAGCCCAAGACACCTCTTTTCTTGTGTCTCTTTCCCAAATGGCAGCCATAGAGTGACATTTTGTGGAGGCCCGGGAAGCAAAGCAAGTGGAAGGGTTGAGGGTGGAGCCACAGATATTGATGACACAGAAATGAAATACTGTTGTAGAGGGATAGGAAAACCGATCGCTGGGGACCTGGGCTCCTGGGGCCGATACTCTATTCCATGAGAACAAAGCCAGAGCCGGAAGAGAAATAGATGGTGAGAGGCATGGGATTTGGAGTCATGCCAATGTGGATTCTCACCCAGGCTCCACAGGCGTGCCTACATGGTGACCTCGAGCAAAAAGGCTCCACGCTTCTGTGTCTCGTCTTCATGTGCCTATATAAGGATTCCGTGATACGGTTCATAGAAAGCACTTGGCACATTATGACACACGCTCAACAAATTCAAGCAGCTCTTACAACCGATACCGTAAATGGGATTTGGCCCAAGTGGAACAGGCAGGAGCCCCGTTCCTAACACAGGCAAGCCACAGCTGGACAAGTAACAGAAACACCATGAGGGGTGCCTGGGTGGAGCAGTCGGTTAAGCGTCCGACTTCAGCCAGGTCACGATCTCGCGGTCCGTGAGTTCGAGCCCCGCGTCAGGTTCTGGGCTGATGGCTCAGAGCCTGGAGCCTGTTTCCGATTCTGTGTCTCCCTCTGTCTCTGCCCCTCCCCATTCATGCTCTGTCTCTCTCTGTCCCAAAAAATAAATAAACATTGAAAAAAAAATGTATTTATAAAAGAAACACCATGAGACTCCTGCCCGGCTGGATGTTTCGTATGGACTCTGGCTGCACTCGGAGGTAGCCAACATGAGGCATCTCAGTAAGCTGCTGTTGTCCATTTCTGGTCCGTTTCCCTCTGCCCGGGCGGAAGGGAGAAGAGACGCTACCATTTCCTGAAACTTCCTATGTACACGCCACAGTTCCAGGTGCTTTTTCTCTTTCCTTCTTCTTGGTTTACCAACCACCTTTCACTCTATGTGGCCCAACAGCCACAGCCATCAGGGGAGAGGCAGGAGCCCCGGTACCACACCCTTCCCTAAATATTTGGTCGCGCAAGCAGTCGACACTGCTCCCAGACACGTTTTAATGTGAGAGCCTCGTAGTGTGGATGCAGACGTTCCCCCTCCAAGGGTTCCTGTAAGTCAGGCCATTCTGCCTCGGGCCATTGCTACGGAGGTCACCCACCAGCATGATAAATAATCTGGACAAGCGTTCTCAGGTGCCATATTTATGGCCCAGTTTGTAGCCAAGAGCAGTCAGAGACAATGGCTAAAAACTAATTTATCATAATGTCACCCTGGATATACGGCAAATAGCCGTAAACAAGTATGTAGACTATAATTAAAAATATGATAACATTATAAAATAGGACGATGGCTAGTTAGAGAAGAAGATCTATCCAGCAGGAACATGCGTATATCACTTGAAATATTGCCTCAATTACGTGAAGTCATCATCTCAGGCTGCCCATCTCGAAACAAAAAACAAAAAACAAAAACCCGATCCTTACAAACGCAGACCTCAAATGACAAGAGCTGTCTATCCCCTTCCATCCTGGCCTCAGCACTTAGCACTAAGCTCCCTTTTCTGTGCTCTGCTTGGGATGCTTCTCCCTTCCTTTTGTTCATGATCCAAAGCAACATGAGGAACCACTCCTACTGGACTGACTCAACATCTGGAACTTGCCATAATTTATTTCCATCGTCTGCGATGCCCCAAAAGGTTTGCCTCGCCCTGGGTCTGCCAGTAAAGACCAGTCACCATTGGCCCACCTCGTTTGCATCGTATGTGGAGCCTCCTGTCTTCTACCCTGGTCTTCCTGAAGGGAACCCAGTTTCCTGCTAGTGTCCTTACCATGTGCCGATTCTGAATTAATATAAAAAGTATTTTTACTGTCCTCACCATGACTTACCTGGGATGTCCTGTCTCTCTCCATTCACTCATCCAAATATTACCCACGCATCTTCCAATTCAAAATTTACCGCTTGCGCGAAGCTGCCTCACCTTTGTCTCCTCAACTCAGCTCTCGATGTAATTACAGTAAGTAGCAACAAAATCTGAAATAAAACTTATAATTGCTTTCTATGTGCCCACAAGGTTTAGGATCTCTTAAGAGTATCTATCCCCTTGGGGCGCCTGGGCCGCTCAGTTGGCTGAGCGCCCGACTTTGGCTCAGGTAGGTCATGATCTCCTGGTTCATGGGTTCGAGCCCTGCGTCAGACTCTGTGCTGACAGCTTGGAGCCCGGAGCCTGCTTCGGATTCTGTGTCTCCCTGCCTCTGCTCCTACCCCATTTGTGCTCTCTCTCTCTTGAAAAGAAATAAATAAACATTAAAAAAAAAATAACATTTATCCCCTCTAATGCTGTTAAAAAAAAAAAACAAAACAAGACAACCAGTCCAAAATGGAGTCACTTATGCTAAGTACTATGTCACCATAAGTACTATGTTACCCACAATTTCAGTTCTCCCAGGAATGGAATCTTAGATCAGTCTGTCAGGAATCACCTGATTAGCACCACGCAGATAATCTGCCCACTAGATGATCCCCTAAAGGAACATGACCTTCCAATAACCACCCCACCTTTTCTCCTTGCTCCAGCTCCCTCCCATTTTGTACAGCTCCTTGGAACACCTTTCCTACCCGCTAGATGGGATACGGCTTGATTCAAGTTGAATCCCTTTTTGCTCACTAAACTCTTGAAAATCTGAATATGCCTCAGTTTATCTTTTAGCAGGACTTAACGTAACTAGAGGCCCAGAGTAGACACCCAATACATTTTTTGATTGGTTGGAAACTGGAAAGGATGTTTGACAATTATAGGATGGATATTTGGGGAGCATATATAAAAAGAACTTTTTAGCAATACATATCGGACAAAAAAAAAAGAATTAATCTATCAGGGTCCAATTCAGGGGCCACCAAGAACGGACATCCTGTTAACTAACCCCCAGCTTTGGACTGAGGTCTGAAGTGTTTACCACTGGATTAGAAAAGAAATGATTGATATGGAATCACGCAGCATTGATAAAAAGAACAGTAGCTAACACTCAGTGTGCCTGTGTGGACTTACCAGTCTTCAAAGATAAAGAAAGAAGGCAAAAGCGAAGACAAGCAAAAAATAGCAAATTTCTTCTACGTAGAGAGAAAGAAAACCCCAAATGGCCTCCTATCGTTCTATACCAAGTTCATTACTAAAACCAAAGCAAAACAAGACAAAAACCACTTGAGTAATATCAACCGAGTGTAATTTAAGGAATTCGTACCCAGCCAAGCTGTCACTCAAGTATAAAGCACGAACATCTTTGGTCTTCCAAGGCCTTACGTAATAACGCCCCCATGAACCTTTCTTAAATAAACCACCAAAGAATAAACTTAAGCCAAGAAGTGAACAATGATGAAAGGTTGGCCACGATACTAGAATTAAGCACTGAATCCAATTTGCCATGGGACCAAGTATAAAACATCTGAAAATGTTATAAACCATGACAACTTAGAATTTTGTATCATTGGGGCGCCTGGGTGGCTCAGTCTCTTAAGTGCCTGACTTGATTTCGGCTCAGGTCATGATCGCCGGGTTGTGGGATCAGGCCCCACATTGGGCTCTGTGAGGGGCATGGATCCTCCTTAAGATTCTCTCTCTTTTGGGGCGCCTGGGTGGCTCAGTCGGGTGAGCGTCCGACTTCGGCTCAGGTCAGGATCTCACGGTTTGTGAGTTCGAGCCCCGCGTCGGGCTCTTTGCTGACGGCTCAGAGCCTGAATCCTGTTTCGGATTCTGTGTCTCCCTCTTTCTGCCCATTCCCCGCTCGTGTTGTCTCTCAAAAATGAATAAACGTTAAAAAAATAATTAAAAAAAAAGATTCTCTCTCTTTCTCTGTCCCTCTCCCCTGCTCACTCACTCTGTCTCTAAAATAAAAACTTAAATTAAATTAAAATTAAAAAAATAAAAGAAATTAGGAAGACTTTCGTTTAAAACAAATAATAATGAAGGAAAAAAAATACAAATTCCATACCAGTCCTTTTAGGTTAAACTAATGAAGGTTTTTTTCCCCCCCGGTATTTCCCTTTTAGGATAAAGGAAGATGTATTTATTTTTTTTTTTTCAACGTTTATTTATTTTTGGGACAGAGAGAGACAGAGCATGAACAGGCGAGGGGCAGAGAGAGAGGGAGACACAGAATCGGAAACAGGCTCCAGGCTCTGAGCCATCAGCCCAGAGCCCGACGCGGGGCTCGAACTCACGGAACGCGAGATCGTGACCTGGCTGAAGTCGGACGCTTAACCGACTGCGCCACCCAGGCGCCCCAAGGAAGATGTATTTAGAACAGAAGTTATATCTGCATATGTGATGCAAGGGACACAGGGAGGGTCAACTGTGTCATCTATTCCAGTAGAGTTCTGGGACTGCTTCTTACTGGTTCTGCCCAAAGCTGGAGGGCAGAAATAGAAATTCCCTCACATGTCAAGCTGTGGGCTAGGTGAGGTGTAGGAGAGAAGGTTCAGGTCTTCAGTGGGGGATCAAAAAGAGATTAAAGACGCCAAAGATGGGGGTGCCTCGGTGGCTCAGTTGGTTGAGCGTCTGGCATTGGCTCAGGTCATGATCACAAGGTTCGTAAGTTCGAGCCCCGCGTCGGGCTCTGTGCTGACAGTCTGGAGCCTGGAGCCTGCTTCCGATTCTGTGTCTCCCTCTCTCTCTGCCCGTCCCCTGCTTGCATTCTGTCTCTCAAAAATGAACAAACGTTAAAGAAAAAAAATTAAAAACAAAAAGATGCCCAAGTTGGAGGTGTAGCAAAATGAGGAATGGAAGATTTAAAAGTTTTAGAGAAACTTCAAAGAAATGCAAACTATGGGAATAGCTTTGTACATAGTTTAAGCTGCAATTTAGGTTTTAATAACCCTGCACCCTTTGCTTAAAACTTTCCCCCCAGTGCAAAGGCCTGTCTAATCACCTTCCAGAAACATCCCACCTACACTTCCTGGCCCTTGATCAGCTTGATCGCATGTGAAACCTGGGCTCTCTCCCTATGTTCCTGGGCATGATTCTGTCTCTATCCCGCCCAAACTCAAGGGCCCCTTACCTTAAACACTTTCTTGACAATATATTCTAATCCCTTAACCCTGCCTGCGTTCCAGCAGCAGACAAGTGGTTTTAGAGAAAGAGGTACAGATGTTGACCATCCCCAGTGGGGAATGAGGGACATAGCTGGACAGACACTGAGAAAGATGTCGAATGACATTCACACCTTGGCTGAGGTGGCAGGCAGCACATTCTTAGACATCCGTCGATGAGGCTGTGTGCGAAAGCCGTCTACACCGGGATCCTGCGGGCTCTCGGCATCCTAGCCCCCCTGGCTTTGCATTCTGGCTCTGTCACTTTCCGGCGCGGTGGACATTTGAGCAAGGCTTTGCTTCTCCCCCCTAATTTGTTCATCTCTAAAATGGGGGTCATCGTGAATAGGCCAAAGTCTTTTCATTTTGAAATACACATTCTCCTTTGACCTTGAGTCCCTCTCCAGCTACATCCGATATCTCTCCTTCTTTTTCCAAGGTCCAGTTTTTGAAATAGCACTTCAGGCTTTCTGCTTCCATTTCCTTATCTCTCATTTACTCCACAAACAGCTACAACCTAAGGTCACTAATAGTCTGTTCAAATGCCCCCTTTCCTGTGCGACCTTCTCTAAATCCATCAATTTACAATACCGACCTGCTCCAATAGAAAAGAGCAACGCGTCCCCTCCCGGGCATTCCCGTGTCTTTTCCTTGATTTATTTGTCTCCATGGGACCTCTGCCAAAACACGCAATTCGCTTCTCTTTTCTGACCACGTCTGCATCCTCCAATGAGAATGTGAGCTCCGTGAGAGCTGGGATTTTTTGTTGCTTGGGTCCAAGCAAACATGTTAATATTTGTCAAGTGATGGGCTGCCCGGGGGGGGGGGGGGGGGGGGGGGCGGGGCTCCGTAGGTTAAGCGTCTGACTCTGGCTCAGGTCGTGATCTCAGTGTTCATGGTTTTGAGCCCCGCGTCGGGCTCTTGGCTGTCAGTGTGGAGCCCGCTTCAGATCCTCAGTCCCCCTCCTCTCTCTCTCCGCCCCTCCCTGGCTCACACATTCTCTCTCTCTTGCCCTCTCTCTCTCAAAAATAAATAAACATGAAAAAAATATTTGTCACGTGAGTACATAAGCAAGTGCTTATTCAGTCCTTAACTTACTGGACTTCTGAGACATCTGATGCTGGTTTTTGTTTCCTTTAGTGACTTCTTACTCTCTCGCCCCTTAGCTTCTGTGATAACTTCTCCTAGGTTCTCACTATCACATTGATGGCATCTTGCCCACAAGCTAGGCAGGGCCCTTCCTTCACCCACATGTGGGCCCTTCCTTCACCCACATGTTAAGGATCAAGTGGATGGCAGGGTTCCATATTGGATCTTTCTCTTCACTTTCTTTCCTTAAGTTTGCTGATATGCAAGGGACTCTTCCAGGAGCTTTGTGCGCACTACCACTTGTAATGTTCACAGCTGCCTGAGAAGTAGGTATGGACCGTCAATATCTCATGATCTAAGTGAGTAAGCTGAAACACAGAGAGGTTAATATCTTGCCCAAGGCCAAGAAGTGAGTTAAGTGGTAAATCAAGAATCACTTCTGGTCAATGTGGGTTCAGGGACCCGGCAGCTCTTAGCCATTTGGTAATACTGACTCTCCAGGTATACTCTGACTACTTCCATTTCTATATCTCCCATCCCGGACCACCCCCTTGAATTCCAGACCACATACAGACCTCACCACATCCCAGAGGTTGCTGAAACTCAGTATCACAGCTGTTGAACTTATTGTCTTTCCCCCAAACCAGATCCTAGGTCTCCCATCCTCGTCAACAACCACCTCACCCATGCGGTTGAGCATTCGAATCACAATTCAGAAAATGAACCCGGAGCCTCTCCATTCCCTCATGCCCGTTCAATACAGCAACAATCAAGGTTAAATCCAAGTTTCCAGATGACAGCCAAGGGTCAACCTCCCAGGCAGGTCTTTCCAAGTTGAGCATTTAGGCCTATAATGTTAACTCTTTTCTGCTCACCAACTACATGAGGAAGGGCCAGGAGTGCAGTAAATTGAAGGGGGTGAGCAGGGAGGGAGGAAAGACAGGGAATATGCTTCTGTCAACACATCCAGATATTATCCTGCCAGACTTGTTACTCTTGGTTTATATACTCTTGGTTACTTTTGCTTATCTATAGATAAGCAAACAGAAGCTAGGAGAAGTTCAAGAAATGCCTATAAAGCCGTGAACCTTAGTTTTCCATCTGGGCCTGTGTGAATCCAAAGTCCATATTCCTTCATATTCTCCCTTCCTGCCTCCATTTCGAGTCCGCCATTTTTACCCCTCCCCCCACCCCGTATACCCCTGTTTCATCCTGCATTAATGGTATTATCTTGTTCTTCAATCATCCTTTTATTTTTCAACTTTTATTATCCTTTTTATTTTTATCATTATTATTTTTCACATTTGAGTACAGCTGACACACAATGTTACATTAGCTTCAGGAATACAGCACAGTGATTTGACAAGTCTGCACATTATGCTGTGCTCAAAAGTGTGGCTACCCTCTGTCATGACAGCACAATCGCCACACCATTGACCTTATTCCCTATGTTGTGCCTTTCATCCCCAGGACTTCGTCTTTCCATAAATGGAAGCCCGTTGAATCATTCTTTCAAATAACCTCCACTCTTGTTTCGTGAACAGCGGTGGAAAAGACACAAAGTTACTGGACTATTCTTTTGAGTCCTCTCCTTCCCACCCCAACCCTTGAGCTCTTTGAAGATGGAACTCTTCTGTTCTTCATGCTCATCACATAAGCGTGGTAAAACCTTGGTCTGTGAGCATGATTGATTCCAGAAACATGCTTGTAATCCAAAGAACTCATATATCACAGCGAATTTCGAGAACCATTGGCTCAGTTGTGATCATGTGACGTTCGGCATCACGTACAACTCGTATTGCAAGACACCCCTTGTTTATCGACTCGAGATGTATTAGAAATGTTTGCTCGTCTTGCAGAAAACTCGCCGAATAAGTTACTTGCAATCCATGGTTTTTCTGTAAATGCATGCACATGTGGAAGGGAAGGATTCGCGGTCAGAAGCACAGGGCATCTGAAAACACGGACACCACGGAGGAGCGCACCCGGACGTTTTCAAGGCTGGGCGACAGCTGGGGATGCCACCTTCTTCAGTCCTTTCAACCCCCGTCCAACTTTTCACGCATGGGGCTCAGCAAGACTGTCAATACGTCATCTATGTGTTGGAGACACCTGTTTTCCTTCAATGAGAAAACCATCCCAAACCTGCACACATGGCGTCTGGTTACATCCAAGATAGGGGCCAAGGAGAAGAGAATCTGGCAAATACGCGAGAAGTATTTAAAACTCCTGGAAGTAGTGAGCTGCCAGGGGCGCCTGGGTGGCTCAGCTGTTTAAGCGTCTGACTCCTGATTTCTGCTCAGGTCATGATCACATTGTCTCTGAGATCGAGCCCCGCGTCGGGCTCTGTGCTGACGGCACGGAGCCTGCTTGGGATTCTCTCTCTCTGCTCCTCCCCCCGTCAAAATAATAAATGAACATTTGGAAAAATCATTAAAAAAAAGAGTGAGCTCCCAGTGCTTTTCCCTTGTCCGGACCGGATGGCCACTGCCCTCTGGCATCCTACTTAACGGGGACCGTCACCCATCTATCTATCTGCACTTGGGTCCCATATTTGCACTCAAGCAATATGCGGGGACCCTGATTTCTCAGCACAGAGAAGCCAGGAGCAAGGGTTTCCCTTCAGACACTGCAGGCGGTCACACACAATGACAAGTTACTTGAGGAATACGTAATCAGTAGATTTAAAGGAAACATCGCTAATGTATGTAGCATGCACCCAGGAGAGGGAGCAAATTGTTGGCTGGAGAATTTTGTTTTTAATTAAACAGGTAATGTATGCCTGCGTTTAGTCCTATAAATGAAAATGTATTCACCACAGAGGCATGCATCCTATTAGGCCCTCCTGTACATAAACTGTATGGGTGATTACCACTGATTACTGTACTATTAGAGGCCCGCGCCTGGAGTGGCTTGATTGTAACATGCCTGGATCCCGAAAGGGCTCCCATGTGCTTTGCCTGGATGGTGGCAAACAAGCAGGGCTTCAGATTGCCCGGAAGTTCCGCTGTGGGTTTGAGTAGCTGCGGGTGGGGGGTGCAAATTCACCCTGTGGAATGCCATGCTGCTGTTGGGCGGGCCAGACAGGGAAGAGAGATTCGCGGGGGAGAAGTTGGGGTCACAGAGCACAAAGCCTGGGTACGGACCGGCCCTGGCAGGTGCCTGCCCACCTCTCTGAATGATGCTCTCCCAGGAGGCTTGGGGACTAGGGCCACTTTTATTTGGTCTTCATAAAAGTCACACCTGCACCATAAGACGCTCACCCTGGCCCTTTGTAACTCGTTTTGGAAGCCATGTACAGAGATGGGCCAATGAAGTCAACGCAGTTCATGGGGACTCTGCCACCATGCCTCTCCTTCCTGACCTGCAGAGGGGCTCTAAGGCGGCCTCTGACCGTATCCCATGCTCGCGAGTCTCACTCTCTGTTCTTTCTCCTCTGTGGACTTGGGCTTTCCAGTCATTCCCTTCCTTTTCATCAAAAATGCTTGTACCATGGGGGCGCGTGGGTGGCTCCGTCAGCTGAGTGCCCGACTCTTGATTTCAGCTCCGGTCATGATCCCAGGGTTGTGGGATCGAGCCCCACATCGGGCTCAGTGGTGAGCATGGAGCCTGCTTGGGATTCTCTCTCTCTCTAAAATAAATAAAAAATGGAAAAAATACTCATCCTGCACAAAAGGCCATGGATGTATGAGGTCTCCAGAATAAGCAAATCCGTAGTCTTAGTTCAGGCTGCTGTAACAACAGTAGACGTTTACTTCCCACAGTTCTGGAGACTGGAAGTCCAAGGTCAAGGTGTCTGCAGATTCAACGCGTGGTGAGAACCCACTTCCTAGCTTGTGGATAGCTGCCTTCTGGCTGTGTCCCCACATGGCGGAGAGGGCAGAGAGCTCTAATCTCTCCTAGGACCCTCCAATCTCTCTAAGGACCCTAATCCCATCATGGAGTCCCAACCTCATGACCTCATCTAAACTTAATCACATGCCGAAGGTCTCACCTCCTAATCCCCCCGGGGGTTAGGGTTCAACATGTGAGTGTTGAGGAACATAATAAAGCAGTGTACAAGGCATAGAGACAAAAAGCAAGTCGTCGCCAGGGGCTACGAGAAGGGGAAAAGGGGGGAGGGACTCTCTCATGGGCAGAGGGTTTCTTTCCTTCTGGGGTAATGAAAATGTTCGGGAACTAGTCAGAAGCAAGGGTGGCACCACACTGCGAAGGCACCTAATGCCACTGAATTACACACTTTAAAATGGCTCCAAGAGTAAATTTGGTTACCTGTATTTTACACCCCGTGTCCTAATATGGGATCCATTTACATGATAAAAGCAGTTAAGAAGAAGCCTTTGGGAAGGATTGATAACCCCTTGCTTTGAATCACGTCTGTCAAAGCCTGAAGCCCAAGGAACAACCGGTGGTGGAAATTTCAGAACCTAAAGGGCACTGGATGAGACCGTCCCGAGTATCGCTTGCCTTTGACCTTCAATTCAACCACGGTCGCGGTACCACTGTGGAGGGCTCCTTGTTTGGTTTACACAGAAGCTGTGTGAGAATGTTCTCTCACGCTCTCCGGTTTGGGGTTGGTAGGAAGGAAGGGCATGCTTATGGAAAATTGTTGCTGGTTAGTTCAGCCCCCTCAGATGCTTAGCAAAGTCTGTCCTTATCCTCTGAAGAACTAAATCCCACGGGTCTGTCTCCAGCCAGCCAGTGAGACCTGTTATACCTCTTTTGGACTGAAACTTACCCCTTCATACACAAACAGCTACCCCCTTCTCTCTCTCTCTCCAAGGTCTCTTTCCTACCCAACCACCCATCCGTGCCTACACCCCCCTTCTGGGCCTGTCGGAGCGTCATTGTCAAATCGTTAAAAACATCATTTTCAAACAAATAGATAATGACTGCATGTCAGAGTTTCATTTAAGTCTTTCCTGGGGAAGCCAGCAGAATGACAGAAGTGGTTTTCTGGAGGAGGAGACACTAGGATTTCTATAACGCATGGACAAATGAGAAGGTAAGACCGCCACATGAGGTACAAAACTAGGGAGAGGTCCTGCAGGGCAATAAAGCCTTCGGGGTTATTTCTTTCCCAAGCAGAAGGAAAGAAAACATCGTCACACATCACCAGTTCTCCACACGTTTGTCCATAGCTTTACAGGACCGTGAAATGTTTGCGTCCGAATCGGTTGTTGGTCAAACCCAGTTACAGTCCTGAGAGAGTCCGACGATCCTCTTGAGGACATATGAGAAAACGCTCTGACGTGGCATTAGAGGGTCACACTATTATCTCTTTTGCCTTATTTCCAGGTTTGCATTTTTTAAAGCAAAGCTTCGTTAGCTTTGGTGGTGGTGGTGTCCCCCTCCCCCCCCCGCCCCACCCTGCACTGGCTCATCTACAGTCCCCATTTATTCAATCAAATACTCACCTAGGTGTTCTTAATCAGTTGACTTTAAGTAAGGGAGATTATTTTGGATAATTTGGGTGGACCTGATTCAATCCATCGGAAAAACTTAAAAGCAGGGCTGGGACTTCCCTGGGAGGGGAAAAATTCCTCCTGCAACCCCCAGCTCCAGCCCGTGCGGGATCTACCCTTCACAGTGTTATACCCTGATGGATTTTGGACATAGCCAGCCCCCACCGTCACATAAACCTTGCAATAAATGCATGAACATATATCCACCCTACTGGTTAAGTCTCTCGGGTTGAATCCCGATTGATATACCCTCTTTGTGTGTGTGTGTGTGTGTGTGTGTGTGTGTGTGTGTGTGGTCAATCCATTGTCCTTCTAAGAACAAATTCCCACCTTCACAAAATGGAGCCAAGTATTTTTAAAAAGTAGGTCCTCTTAAGATGTCTGGTGACTCACACCCTCCAAGAAGAAACCTCTAGGACTAAGTCTCAACAGAAGATTCACCTGGTTCTTCTCAAACAAAAGATGACCAAGTAAGAAAGGGACTTATATAGTCCAGAGGAAAGACTAATGACTCTTCTTTCCTTAAAGGAAAGAAGGGATTGTCTTCTCTCCTTGACTAAAGTTTAGTCAGTCCCGGTCCCTGGCCTGCTGAGCCAGTTTTTCAAGAATTTCCTCCACGCCTGGGACACCTGGGTAGCTCAGTCAGTTGAGCATCTGGCTTTTGATTTCAGCTCAGGTCATGATCTCAAGGGTCGTGGGTACGAACCCTACACTGGGCTCCGCGCTGCCTACTTGGGATTCTCTCCCTCTCCTCCTCTGCCCCTCTCCCACTGCCTGTCTGTCTGTCTCTCTCTCAAAATTACATAAATACTAAAAAAAAAAAAAAAAAAAAAAATCCTCCACCCTTGTCAGCCAATCAAATTCTCTCCACCAACTTAATGTTCCACCCACGTCCCCACCCAGCCCATTACCTGTTCGTTCTCATCTGTCCCTGTTACATTTGGAATTGAGTCCCATCTTTCTCTCGTATTTGCAATAGTTTCAAATAAAATCTTCCTTGACGTTTTATATAGGCATCGGGATGATTGTTTTCTTCAACGATACTCAAGAAGATTGGCCCTTAGGAGTGAGAGAGGCAAACTTCCAGTTATAAAGTAAGCAAACCATGGCGATGAAAAGCACAGTGTAAGGAATACAGTCAATGATATTGTCGTAATGTTGCGTGGTGACAGACGGCAGCTGCACTCACTGAGATGAGCACAGCATCACGTACACAATTGTCGAATCACTACGTCGTGCGCCTGCCACTAATCTCGCGTTGTTCGTCAACTCTCCTTAAATAACAAAACAATGTTAAAAAGAAAGTCGCAAGGACTAGGAAATACGTTACCGGTGCTGCACAATATTTAATCGAACAAAGAGTCTATGTGTAAGTGGACCCTCGCGGTTCAAACCCATGGTGCTTAAAGGTCCACTGCAGTTTATGTTGAACATCGGGGGCCCAGAATTGGGGCACGCGCTAGGGAAGGGTGCCTATGTGACCAGCTTCCACTAAAGCCCAAGGGCCCTGAGTCTCTAGGGAGCTTTCCGGGTAGACAACATTTTACCCATGTTGTTGCAAGCCCATGCTTAGAGGATTGAAGCCTTGGGAGCCGGTGCCTGGTTTCCTTCAGAATTTGTCCCATGTGCCCTTGCTGCTTTCACTTTGTATCCTTTCGTACATCCCAGCCGTGAGAATAAGAATTTTAAAAAATCAACCATAAACTAGCTCCATGAGGTCCCCTTTCTACCTCCACCAGAACTAGAGGCCTGAATTTCTCTAGCGTCATGACCATGCAGGAGAAGAGACCATGTGCCTTAACAATGAACAACACCAGCATGTGCTGAAGGTTCCATCTCGCCAGGCTCTGCCCTTAGTATTTTACGAGGATTATCTCCCTGCCCCATCCTTTTTTGTTCAAACAGGTTTGGGTTTTTTTTTTTAATGTTTATTTATTTATTTTGAGAGAGGGGGTCAGGGAGAGTGAGCAGGGGAGGGGCAGAAAGAGAGGAGAGACTCCCAAGCAGGCTCCTCACCTGTGGGGTGCAGAACCCCACACGGGGCAAGAAGCCATGAACCGTGAGATCGTGCCCTGAACCAAAACCAAGAGTCAGAGGCTTAACCAGCTGAGCCACCTCAGGCTCCCCCGCGCCCAGACTTTTAATAGTCCCTGCGTGCAATTGACATCGTGAGCTCAAGACCCTCAGCTGGTTTGCCTATTGATATCGGTGCTCAGGACGTTCACACGTTGTCTTGTTGGTATCTCCAGGAAAGTGAACATTAGGACCATGGTGTCATAGTATACACTTGGACTTCCTTAACTCGAAGTGGGTCAAGTTTTTCTCCGGACCCTTCGGCCACACTCGTGGGGCCCTGTCCCCTCTTCTAGGTGTTCTTCTTCCCAGGAGTCTCAAGACCTCGTGATCCCACGACGGTTCCATTCCAACCAGAGGATCTATTCTAGATCAGCATTTACCTGAGGTGGACCCCAACCCCAACGGTTTGCGTTTGGAACCACCTCTCTCACTGAGGGTGTTAAGGCTTGGGGGGTTTTGTTGTTGTTGTTTTTTCCTTTAGGAAGTACAGACAGCAGATGAGAGGCTGAGGGGAGGTATCGTCTCAAAGGTAGGAGAGGAAGACTTTTCCAGCCCCTTTGAAAACTCACTCTATCCAGCTAAGCCCATCCGCAAATGCTGACATCCTTGAACAGCGTAGGAGTCAAAGGTGGACACGTTGGGATGGGAACACGTTTGTAGAAAGAGAGAGTCCCTGGGGACTGTGCGGAAGTGGTTAGGAGCAAACAAACGAGCAGGGGTGGAGCGGATCTTTCCAGCTGGAGTGTGTATTTATTTAGAGCTTGCACCACATAATATTTACAAGATACTTAGCATGCATTAATTACGCTGTAATGAACTCTATGGCTATAATATCAATGTTCTGTCAGGACTGGAAAATGCCCCCCACCCCCACCCACCCCACCCTTTTTTATCACCTTGCGGGGGGAAAAAAGAAAAATTAAAATTAATTGCATGCCCATTAAATGCTTATTTTTAATAGAAAACTTGCAAATGACGGGCAAATGCAAAACAGGGTACACAGTAAATCAAAAGCAGATAACACACACTTCTAGACACACTCTACTGTTTTTATGAGCATGTTTTACAATCCATTCATTATGCTGTCTGTCCTTTTGAAAGCTTGTGATTATATCGCTCATACAAAGAAACATGTGAATGGCTGTGTAACAAGCCATGAAAATCAGGACAAAACTGAGCATTTCTGCTGCCATTTGAATCCGCCTCCCTCCAATCTCTGCCTAGAGAATTCTTACAGGAGGCTCATCCCTTTAACACCCACTCAAAGCCTTGCAGAAGGGAGCGAACTGGGGAAAGACTTAATATCGTGGCTCATGATTCAAGATGGCGGTTATCCAAAGAACGGCCATCAACCATCCAGTTTCTTCAGGTAGCCACATTTTCTCTGGAGGCAAGGAGATCAGGGTTCTATGGAATGTTTTTCTCAAAGAATCCCAGGTCACCCCCAGACCACTTCCTTCCCAAACATAAGTCATCTTTATATTACCCAGGGCAAATCACCATCCAGACTGTCTTTCTATCATGGGAGTCCCTTAACTCACCAAGCAGAGGGTAACTGATTTCGTTTTCAAAAAAAAAACCAACTTCCTAATTTAATGCAAAATCTTGCCTCTCTCTAAATTCCACTCACGGTTCTAACGTTGACCACCTTTCAAGTATTCGGTAACAGGCTTCTGACGCCTGTGAGAGGTCGACTTTTGGATGGTGTGAAGAATGTCTTTGCCTTGTGAGAGGTCATACACCAAGCGGGAAGTCTACCTATAGATGAGTACAGAAACACTAGGTTCCAGACTGGGTGTTCCCACAGCTGTTCGTGGTGACCCTTCTTTGCTAGGATCTACCCTCTCCCCACCCGCAAGAGGAGAATACCCTTGTCCCTTTCAGATGAAAAGGCTCTCAGGTTCTTAGTTTGCCTCTCAGTGGTAGTCACTTGTCTGGAGTCAATCCCAGTGCGTTTGTGCATTTCCTAATTACAGCTTCCAGTTTTATGATAAATGCAGGGAGCTTCTTTTACAGCGGTTACAACTCGTGATAAGCAAGGCAATAAAAGTATGAAATGAACATCTTATTCCAAGAGGAGGATTACAGACAAGAGGACTAGTTGACATGAATACATGCTGGAAATGATCCAGACAAGAAGAAAATTGAATACATTTCCTAGGTAATGCCCAAACATTGCTTATTTTATGCTATTGAAAAATGTGAAAATTGTACATTGAATTGTCTCCTACTCACACAAAGAAGTACCATGGCATAGTATTGACGTCCCTTTGGGTCGTATTTCTTGGAGCGTGAAATCGAGAGCATTCATATAACAAACATGTATTGACATCCACTTTGTGCCAGACACCTTGCTAGATGCCGGGGACAGGGCAGCTGTGGACACTGCCCTAGAGGTATTCATGAAGGACATAGACATACAGTGATGATTACGATGTGTTGTGTGCTATCATCAGGTCTTTTCCGATTTGCCAAGAAACCACGGAGGGAAGAACAACAAACTCAACATGGCCCAGTTGTGGAAGCCTTCACAGAGGAAATGATAAGCCAGCAGGGTATCAAAGGGAAAATAAGACTGATGAGACAGATAAGGGTAGGAAACATATTCCATGCAGAAAAAGCAACTAGTCAAGGCCAAGAGAGTTACAGAACATGGCAAGTTCAGCAACAGTGTTAGCTCAGAATTGAAATTTAGGGACACGTGAGCCAGAAGAGGAAGAGAAGGCTGCTAAAGTCGTTTGGGTTTATAAGTCATGAGATGCCTTGGATGCCTTGGGATTTATTGTGAAGGAGATACGGAACGATTTAAATTTTTTGAGCTGGAAAAATTAAGGTGATGTTTTTGTGGTCAGAGTAGAAAGCGTGTGGCACTTATAGAAGGCGGAGTGGCAGGGCGACTCAGGAAGCTGAAAAGTTCAATAACCTCAGAAGGTGCTAATGAGGACCCCAGTGCCACATGTGGTTATGGACACAGAGAAGAGGAGAGAGAGGCAAGAGGCAGTCAGGGTGTAGAGTTGTCAATGTCTGCAGGACTGGTAGATGGGGCAGAAGGGAGAAAGGAGAATCCATAAGGATATCTAGGGTTTTTGCTTGGGTGATTTGGTGAATGAAACCATTAACTAAGACACATTGTGGGTTCCTCGTGCGTCCAGCATTTTTAATATTGGTTGCACGGCATTTAAAAAAATTTTTTTTAATGTTTTTATTTATTTTGGAGACAGAGACAGAGCATGAGCAGGGGAGGGACAGAGAGAGGGGGAGACACAGAATCTGAAGCGGGCTCCAGGCTCCGAGCTGTCAGCGCAGAGCCCGACGCGGGGCTCGAACTCATGAACCACAAGATCGTGACCTGAGCCGAAGTCGGACGCTTCACCGACTGAGCCACCCAGGCGCTCCACGCTGCATTTTTGGTGCCTGTGGGATATGTATCTGAAAAATTTAGAGAAGGCAGTTCCAAAGTTCCAGAACGAGGTTACTGGTAGGTGATCTTTGAAATCACGGATGTAAACAAGGTGACCCAGAGAGACTGACCATTTAAACCATGGAAACACATTTAGGGGAGGGGTAGAAAGGAGTGAATTCCAAAACAAGACGGAGAAGGCAACGTTCCAGGCATAATAGGAGGAACCAGAAGATTGTGGTGGTGGTCAACAGGGAGGGCTAAGTGCCTGCAATCCCGACAAGCTGCACAGAGAACCACTTCTCAAATGTCACCCCCGAGGGCTGTTCGGATTTCCAGGGTTCCCTTTACTAAAGTCCAATTGCACTTGTCCCAAGATTGGCCTGACATCCTCCAGTCCTGTCACTTCTCTGAACTTTGCTCTTCGGCCACAACCTCAGGAAAAACGTCTTCAGACCCTCCCATGATACTTTTCTTCCCAAAGACCCAAAGGTCTTCAGACTTCCCATCGAGGCACTGGCCCGGCACCCATACAGCTGCGAGCCTGGGGTTCTCAGCGTGTGCTCCCAGGACCAGCAGCCTCTGCAATTCCGAATCAGCCCTACTGAATCAGACCCTTGGGGTGAAAAGCAGCAGCCCAGGTTGTAACAAGCCCTCCGGGTGATTCTGACGCCCGCTCCAGTCTGAGAGCCACAAAGTAAACTGTTGGTTGTATCCTCCTAAACGTCGCAGGTTCCCTGAAAAAAATGTGCAAAGACTTTGATAATGGATACGTGGACTCTGCGATGCAAAGTTTCTAATGTTTTTTTCTTCTTCTTCTTCCTCTTCCTCTCCTCCTCCGCCTCCTTCTTTTTTTTTTTAAGTAGACTCCACACCCAAAGTGGGGCCCAATGCGGGGCTTGAACTCACAACCCAGACATCAAGACCCGAGCTGATGTCAAGAGTCAGACGTTTAACTGACTGAGCCACCCAAGTGCCCCTCTGATGTTCTCGTCTTAAATCACATTACTTTTCATGCATAGACGGTATCTGGGGTCTAATCTACACGGTGAATATTTCTGAGTCTTTGGGTCCTTAGTTAAATGGGGGAAACTGGCAGAGGGTAGGGTGATTAGCTGTTCGATTACCAGTCGCTGGTAAAGGAACAGTAACTAAATGCCAAACTTGTGTAACGGGAATCTTTTTCTTCATCTTTTGACATGATGATGGTTATCATTGGCTTTAATGTGTCTTTATTTTACACTAAGGAATATAATATATATTTCTTTGAAATAATTGGACAGTGAATTTTTTTCTTCATTTATTTTTTTTTATTTTTTTTTTAAATTTTTTTTTCAACTTTTTTTTTATTTATTTTTTTTGGGACAGAGAGAGACAGAGCATGAACGGGGGAGGGGCAGAGAGAGAACTTTGCCTAAAGTCGCCATTGCCTAAACACAACCGGCTTGACCAGACAACTTGAAAATCGTTGTCCGGTTTTGACTCTGCAATTTGATCCAATGTGGATTACTTAATCATATCTCTATGCGCACTTTTAGAGTCTAGTTTCTCCTTTCGTAGAAATCCACATCAAGTCTTATATCCCTACAGGAATTGCAACAATAAACATTCACTGGGAGAACGGAAACACAGCAAGGTGCGAAGGCAAGGCCCTGGGATAGAAATGGCATCTGCGTTGTGGTCCGCTCAACTGCACTAACAGGTTTTTTAAAATTTCAGTGAGTTATTTCATTTCCCTAAGCCTCAGTTTCCCCATCTCTGACATGCAAATATATATTACAAGCCTTGTTATTCTCAGCCCTGACGAGCATGGATTGAAGGAGAAAAGAGAAGCAGAAAACGAACTGGCTGTCTGGCAGTTTCCACAGGCCTAACCGAAATGCCCACGAACGTCTTTGGAAGTTTCTGGAAGATCCAGGCGGGGGCTCCATTCCAAGTGAGCAGGAGTTGATTTATGATTTAGTCCGAGGGCCGTGAGAAACTCAAGTGTCTAAATTGCTGTTTCCTTGAAATTATTCCGTTCTGGTGAACTCAGATGAAACGAGGCAAAAGCAAGCTCTTCTAGAAAATCCCGGCGAAGTAAAACTGCTGATTCCCACGAGCCTCCAACGTGCCCCTGATAAATCTGCTGACACTACCTAAACCGGAGCCTCTCACAAGGTTGACAGGGGCCCCATCAACAGGAAGGGGGATGTGAAAATGTCTCCTGACCTACATTCCGGGTGCTCACCCGGGTCATTTTTCTATCAGTCTTGGAAAACAGACCTAGACTGATGTCACACCCTTGTTTCAACCTCCCTCCAAAGTGACAGCAGAAACTTCAGTGCTTGGAATACAAGTTTCAGGCTTTCCGAGAGTCTCAGGGGATGCCAGACAGTCAAGGGTACTTGAAAGCTTCCAGAAAAGGGAGCTGAAATTAGTGGCTAAATTGTAAATTTACCAAGAGGCCCATTTCAAAGGGACACATCCTTGGAAACCTCAGCTTTTGGAAAAGCCTCGAGTCTTTCGACAGCCAAACCTCATCTGGGGGACAATTGGAGGAAAAGAACACAGTGCTGTGGCATCGAGATCCAGACTTTTTTCTCCCGCAAAACGGGGGTTAGAAAAGTAGCCCTTTATTTTCCGAGAATGACTTGCGAGAAGAGTGCCGTGCCTCTGTGGCGGGCTACCCTCATCCTCTGGGACACGTGCCTGGTCCGTGAGCCAGGAGAGGGGGCTTCCAGACGGTGTGGGAGAAGAGACGTGGTTCCAGACAGCAGGAGAAGGACCCTCCTCTCTGCCGGTCAGGTTTGAGTAAGCCTGAAAGGGAGGCTTCCGTAAGTTTTCTAAAAGGGATCTGAGCTGTCAGAAACGGAGGCATCTTTGAGGAAGCTCAGTGTGTGCTTTGTGAGTTGCCAGCACTAGTCTCAGACCAACCCCAAACTAAGAAGAAAATGGAAGAGGGGAGAGGAGGAGAAGGAGGAGGAGGAGAGAGCAGCTAAGTTATCTCTGTCAAGTTAGCACAGTAAGACCACCAAAAGCTGAAACCAGAGGGTGACCAGAAGGTGGGCAAGGTGTCAAAATCAGGTCTCCGCAGGAAGAGAGGGGCATAGGTACAGTCAGGTCTATGAAGGAAGCTGGCAAGATGGGAGGCGGCAAATCAGAGCACGTTGTCTGTGCAAGCCCGATTCTGGTGACCAAATCCAAAGCCCTTTAAATGGACCCATTTTCTCCAGGAAAGCGTGTCATTAGGAGCCAGTAAATATCCAGGCTTACGTCTAGCACAGATCCTGATGTTTGCCTATGATTCTCTTTCCCCTCATCTCGTGTTTCCGGCTTTCTGTTGCTCGATGATGACCCATGCCAAAATCTAGTAGTGTAAAATAACCATTGTCTGGGCCTCATGGATTCTGTAAGTACAGCAAGGCATAGTGGGAATGGTTTGTGTGTCCTCCATGATGACCAGGGCCTCAGGTGGGAAGACGTAGGTGGCTGGGGGTGACATCTGGAGGCTGGAATCATCTGGAGGCTCTTCACTCACACCTGAAGGTGCCTGGTCTGGGATGACCCCGACAGGTTGGGGTCCACATGTGGCCTCTCACGTGCTTGGGTTTCCTCACAGCATGGTGACCTCAGGGGAGCCCGTGGTGGCTCAGGGACCCAAGAGGAATGCTTCAGCAAACAAGAAAGAAGCTTCTTGGTCTAGCATTGAGGGGACACAATGTCACTTCCATTGTACTGCACGGGTCACAGCAGTCATGGGCCCACCCAGATTCAAGAGGAGAGAACACAGACCTCACCTCTCCCTGGAAGATGATGGAAAAAGTCTAGGGCCATGTTTTAAAGTTGACACTCCTCCAGAACTTTCCTTTCCCTCAACCACTGAGACTGGCATAATTTAAGATGGTGGCCGCTCCGTCCACCTGCGTCACCGGGTGACTACAATGAGCAGAACCCCATGACACCCCTGGTAGACGTGTAGCCTGAATGAGAAATGAACGTTTGTGGTTTTATTTTTTTTAATTATAATTCCAGTATAGTTAACATACGGCATTATATTCCTTTCGGGTGTACAATAGAGTGATTCAACACTTGCATACATCACTCATCAGAAGTTTGTGGTTTTAAGTCACTGAGCATTGACTTAATTACGCAGTGTCCTCTGGGCTGCATCGTCTGACTGATCATCTTGTCTCTGATCCTCGGGTCCTTGACCGTAAAACGGGGTCATCACTACCACCTAGAGGGACTACTGGAGTGACTGAAAATAGCGTATGGGTGTAAACTGTCCGGCTCAGTGTTTAACCTAAAGTAGGGCATGATGTTGGATACGATCATGATCACAGACAAGGAGGATGCCCAGCCCTGAGTGAAGTGAAGACGAGGTTAGGTCAGCCCTGCTCACGTGGACCACCCAAAGGCCCATCCCATCGGGTTCAATGGCTTCAATGGCTATGAGCATCCGTCTGGCACCTGCAAGATGTCAGCAGGGTGGCCCCTCGTTCTCGAGACGTCAAAGAAGAGAGAAGCAAAGGATGGGGAGAAGCAGAGTCGTTATGGCTGGGTGTGAATGCAATGGTTGCTGGGATCCGAAACGAATAACGGGTAAGACTTAACCCAGTGCTTAAAATACAGAGGGTAGAGCCAACCACTTCTCTATTTTACCCCTAGTTTTGGTCACAAGCATAACGTTGCGGAACTGAGGTTCCCAAATTAGATTTCTTTCATAACCAAATAACAACCAGGTAGGAGAATCATGTTTTAAATGCTGAGCTTCATTTCCCCCTAGATGAGGAGTTTTGAACACTTTCCCTACTGGGAACCGAGGAAGTGCATCTCATTCAAATGGATGCCAGTCTATGATTGTCCAATTATTCACTGCATTCTGTCTTTGATGGCCCAGATGTTCTCAATTTCTTGTAATAAATTCTTTCATCTGAAAAGTCGTTCTACTCAGAAATGCAAAATCCTCTCCAGTCCGCCTGCCTTTTTTGATGAGCTGGTATAATTGGCCTTCAATTTGCTTATTGTTTTGCAATAGAAAGCCCAAGTTTAATTTCATTTCTGTAAACCTGTAGACAAGAGCCGACCATTCCACTATTTAAGTCATTCTGCTCATTACAATCTTCTTTGGCTGTGCCCACCCCCCATCTCCGTCGTCAGGATGAAATTGAGCAAAAACTTTTCCTTTTCCTCTTTATTTTTCTGCTGAAAAAAAAAAAAGGAAGAATTTTTCCCACTGCAAAATATTTAAATTGGATTCAATCACAGTATTTATTGAACAACTTTTCTATACTCTCCTCTTCTTGAAAAGCGATGTGCAGTTGACCCTCGAACAGCACAGACTTGAACCGTGTGGGTCCGCTTATGCACGGATTTTTTTCAATAAATACAGTATCGTACTGTAAATGTATTTTCCTTATGGTTTTCTTTTTCTTTAATGTTTATTTATTTGTTTTTGAGAGAGAGAGCAGGAGGAGGGGCAGAGAGAGAGAGAGAGGAGGGAGAGAATCTCAAGCAGGTTCTATGCCATCAGCACAGAGCCAAACGCGGGACTCAAACCTGCAAACAGTGAGATCATGACCTGAGCCAAAATCAAGAGTCAGATGCTTAATCAGCTGAGCTACCCAGGCACCCCTTCCTTGTGATTTTCTTAAAAACACTCTTTTCTCTAGCTTACTGTATTGTGAGAATACAGTATACAATGCATGTAATATACAAAATATGTGTTAATCGAGTATCTGTGTTATTGGTAAGGCTTCTGGTCAACACTGGGCTATTGGTAGGTAAGGGTGAGGCGAGTCCAAAGTTATACATGGAGTTTTAACTCCACAGGGAGTCAGCGTCCCTAACACCCACATTGTTCAAGGGTCAACTGTATATGTACATGTGTATGTGTATAGGCACATATATATGTACAACTATATATGTACGTATACTTATTAGCATATGCAATGATTAATTCATTTAATTAATGAATATTAATTATTCATTATGAATATAATTATAATTATTCATAATGAATTATTAATATTAATAAATATATTAATTATATCTTTAGTTACCAATCAAACCATATCAACTAATACTTATCAAGTGCCTCCCGTGATCCCACAAGCCACGTAAGACCTTGTGGTAAATATAGACATGTATAAGATACGTTTCTGGCCCATGGGTCCATTATCATCCATTTGTGGAAGCTGGACATGTTCACGATAAACTTCAGCAAATGACCAATAATTAAATCCATTCACTATTGATTAATTCAACCAACATTGATTAAACACTTCACCATGGTTAAAAACAGATTAATTTTTCCCTGTGTTTACATTTCACGTTTTTGTGGCATTAATAAAACCCCCTTTATTTTTGCTAGATGCTTTTTTTATCCAATTCCATGCCCTGCATTCAAGGAGACGTCCCTTTACAAGGTTAAGGTGACAGGACCATGTGATGTACCTCTGACATGCGTCCTAGACCACGGCATAGAGAGACAATGTCCCATAGCGGTTACAGACCTGGTCCTCCAGCCAAAAGTCTTGGTTCTGTGCTTGCTGTGTGACCTTAGTCAAGTTACTTATCTCCCTGTGCCTCAGTTTCCCTATCTGCAGTGGTCAATTTTATGTGTCAGTGTGGCTGGGCCACGGAGTGCCAGATATTACATTATTCTGGGTATATCAATCAGGATGTTTCTGGATAAAACTAACGTTTGAATTGGTAGACTGAGTAAAGCACCTGGTCCTTCCCCATCTGGGTGGGCCTCATCCAATTAGTTGAAGGCTTCCCTGCATAGAAAAAAAAGGCTGAGGAAGGGAGAAGTCACCCCTCTTCCGTCTGACTGTCTTCAAGCTGAGACATCAGTCTTCTGCCTTCGGACTCAGACTCAGACTGAACATAGACAATCAGCTCTCCTGAGTCTCCGCCTTGCCGACTGTAGATCTTGGGATTTTTTTTTTTTTTTATGTTCCTTATAACGTGTAAGGTTTTGTTTCCCTGGAGAGTGCTAACTATGAGTTTCATTTCTCTGAAGAAGCCCAGCTAATTCACTTTCTAGAACTTTGGGATAATAGGACCTAAATCGTTAAACGTACAATATAGAAAGGGTGCTTAGGACAGTGTCTGACACAAGTTAATGCCTCTGTGAATATTCAACACTTGCTATTAGTCTCCAAGCTCTGACGGATAAAGTTTTCTGGCCATTTATATCTCCAGATGGTTCCAGCGCGGACAGTGCTCTCCTCTTGGGCTGCATTCCCCAAAGCCGAGAACTGGTCCTTCCTTGCAGTACTTAGCTGATGTGTTCATTTTCCCCTTTGGTTCTCTCATTTGAAATCACATCATATCCACTCCGTGGAAAATGGGTCTGTTGGGTCACACCCAGATTCAAACAGAGAAACTAGAAATAATCGGGAATTACTTATACTCGTGAGACGTCAGGTAGGTCTGCGTGGACCATTCTTCCAAGAACATTTTTGGTAATTCTGTAGATAAAAGAAGGTGGTGAAGGTTTTGTGAGCCTCTCTGTTTTTCTTCTCCTTCTTCTCCCAGATGAGAAGAGCCCTCGGCAGACCTTTGTCGAAGAAGAAATTTCCAAGGCTACCAATTTGGATCTCAAAAGCCCAGCTTCAAAGGACCCTCAGTTCGTGACAGGCACTGCTATCTGAAATAAATGTCTGAATAGCTATCAGTTAAGGTTGCACACAGAGCAGATGAAAATAGAGAGCTACATTAGAGATTGCTGTGTGAATTCGAGAGGTCTTTGTCTGAGGACAATAGTAATAGGAGAAAATACTCAGGTTTTCAGTTATGGGCCAGCCAGAGGATCAAACAAAAAACCAAATTAAATCTAATTGACTCAGCAATGCCAGCCCCATTAGTACAGAAAGTTTACACCCCCAGACATCCTTCCCCAGGTCTCCTGGCTCAACTCCTGAAAATGAGACTGGATTACACCCAACCTTACACGTCCGGGTAACTTCCCGGTCAAGTACAATGAACTTTTATTATTTCTAATTAAATAGCATCGATTCACAACCAGAAAGAGGTTCTCCCGTGCCTCTCACCAAACGAGAAAGCCTCTTAAGACTCTAGACGTGTTATCGACAGGAAATGTAGTCTGTTAGTTATTCGAATGTTACTAAATTTAAGCTCTATCATTAGCAACATGACGAAGAAAATAATCATGTCTCGTCCTTTACTACGCTGTTAATCAACTTTAACAGTTTAACAGTAAGGTTTGCTTTCACCCACAACCGATGTTGGCTGCATTTTACTCAATGGGAAGGAAGATCTATCGATATCCATGGGTCTTTCTACTCAGGCCTGCTCTGTTCTCGTATGTCCTTTGTCCACGGAAGGCACCAACATTCACGTAATCCATCATCTGGGACACCTCCCCCTCACATCCACGTCCAATCAGTCACGAATCCTGATAATTCCGTCACCCACATGGCTTCCATACCCACCCCTGCCTCTCCTTCACCCTGCATTTATTTCTTCTACGCCAGGAGGAACCATCATGGCGGGTAGCCCCAGCAGAAAGGCATTCCGGGAGTTCCCAGTGGAGAGCTGAGAACAAGTTGAGGGCAACGGGGTGGTAGCTTTGGGGACACCGGTGTAGGTGGAACTTTCCAGAGGTGGATACTGGCTTGTTTAAGTCACTAAATGTCACACATGAAAGATAAATGAATCCAAACCGAATGGCCTGATTCAAGGGGGACTGGGCCAAAACAAACAAAAAAAAAGAAGGCATGATCCTGGACAGCAGTCGTATAAAACATTAAGTAGAAGCCAACCCTGTGGCTTCAGAAGTCCTTGGTTGGGTTCAAATAAGATTAAATATCAAGGCAGGACCAGGCACTTTTAACATCAAAGAAGTAAGAGAGCCAGAGGCCAGACCCAGATCAAACAGCCTCTTCCCCAAACATACACCATTTAAAATATTTTATATATAGGGGCGCCTGGGTGGCGCAGTCGGTTAAGCGTCCGACTTCAACCAGGTCACAATGTCGCGGTCCATGAGTTCGAGCCCCGCGTCAGGCTCTGTGCTGACTGCTCAGAGCCTGGAGCCTGTTTCCGATTCTGTGTCTCCCTCTCTCTCTGCCCCTCCCCCGTTCATGCTCTGTCTCTCTCTGTCCCAAAAATAAATAAACGTTGAAAAAAAATTTTTTTTAAATATTTTATATATGTATAAGCCCCTGGTGAAGATCTCACTGGCCACTGTTCCCCAGGAGAGAAATAATCAACAGCTGTCGGAATGATCTTTCTCCTCTCGTTTCTGAATTTATTCAAGCAAGGCACGGGGCCTTGGTCTGGACGATTCTCGATTACGCGTAACTGGAATTGTGTTGCAGTTTCGCACATCACTTTGATTCTCAGAAATGCGGTCTACTAACACTCTCGGGTGCTGATAACTACCAGCAAGCTGGAGGCAACAGCAGCTTTGCCAGAAGGATCACGAGACACGCGGACCGCACGTCACCGTTCGGAAAATGCATTCCAAGATGTGCCTTCCCGTGCGTTATCGTCTACGTTAAAAGGCATTTTCCTTCATTAACAGAGATTGATCCTGGCAGTAAAAAGGAGAAACAAAGAAAACAACGGCTTACTAACTAGCACTTCAGGGTGGAAGGCCCCTGTCTGGGCCTGGCCCAAACCCCATCAGATTCCGTTACCACGTCCGTGCCCACCTGTCAGACCTGAAAGAGCCAGGAACAGCATCGCTGTTGGCTGGCCGGCCTTGGGCTGCCAGAACCCACTCAGCCTGTGTGTAAGGTGGGAACTGGGGATTTGTATCTTTCCAGGATATTCACATCCCTTAACTGATGGGAATATAAATACCCCAGCTCCTTCGCTCCTTGGTTCGGATCATTCTGAAGTGTGTGTTTTATACCATTTCCTGAAGATCCCCTGCAGGCTTAAGCTTTCGTTGCCCACAGTGAGAGCTGGAGTTTTGGCTGGGCTTCCCCCCTCCCCTTCGGATGACCTCCCCAATACCTTACCATCTCTCTGCAACTCCCAAATCAACCAGCATCCCCAACCCTCCTCCCAGAAACTCTTTTTTTTTTTTTTTTTCGGATGAACCCTACACAGACCTTGTCAAAAGTCCCCATGAATATTCTGAATCCATGGACAGCATGCGGCATACAAAAGATGACATCGCGCTAAACCGAACACTTGGAAAACGCATCTGGACATTCATTTTATTCTTTTAGAAGTCTCTCACCTGTCCCTAATAAGGGAATCACTGCTATTACCATTCGTCAGCACGGTGAAAGGCTTGAGCCTCATGGGGACAACGTGCCGCACACCATAAGGAAAAATGAACTCCTTGACCTTGGCCTCCCAGAGTTCACCACGTTGACATTGGAGACAGACCCCAGAAAGAAGCATCAGCCCTCAGCGGAACAGTGGCCCTGAGCTGAGGGAGTGCAGAGGCAAGACTGAAATACTGACCAGTGATCCCCGTAAAGTGTATCCGGACTCAGAAACATACAAAGAACAGAGCCAGGGCAGCCACAAACTCTGATGGCACCACGACCAAATCAGCGGGTCTGCTGTTTGGCAGTTTCCTTTGCCATCACAGGGAATGGGTGTCGGTAGGACATCATCTCACAATGGAAAGCGAAAGAACGAAACCAGAAGCACCGACCCTAGCAAATCGACTGAGATCGCGGCATTTGTCACGAACCTCATTTGTTGTATCAGGAAAACCGATGTCTCGCGACCCTGTTCTTGTGTGACCTGTCTCCGAAGACAGAGTGGAAACAGACAGACCAAGATGCAGGCGTGTTCTTTTGGAAGAAAGCAAAGTTTCCACAACAATGCATCCTAGAACAAAGAGCAGGGGGCTTCCCACAATCTCCGTATCTCTGCTTCACCGCGTTCAGTGCCCAGACGTTCACTTGAGTGTAAAATCAGCTATCCCTACTCCTTCTTCCCATTTTCGAAAGTGAGCAAGATAGGGGCGCCTGGGTGGCGCAGTCGGTTAAGCGTCCGACTTCAGCCAGGTCACGATCTCGCGGTCCGTGAGTTCGAGCCCCGCGTCGGGCTCTGGGCTGATGGCTCGGAGCCTGGAGCCTGTTTCCGATTCTGTGTCTCCCTCTCTTTCTGCCCCTCCCCCATTCATGCTCTGTCTCTCTCTGTCCCAAAAATAAATAAACGTTGAAAAAAAAAATTAAAAAAAAAAAAAAGTGAGCAAGATAATCTTAGGATAAAAAACAAAAATCGAGTTTTTTGTTTTTTGGTTTTTTTTTTGTACTGTCAATAATAAACAGATGAAACTTGTTTCTCTGAAAAGCTGTCTGGAACAAATACATAAAATAGTTTTCAGAAGGATGGTGATACATTGGGTGGTGGAATCAACGCTGATTCCTAATGGGCTTGTCCAAGATCCGTCGGCCACAGGGGGTCAGGGCAGAAATTTACACAGCAGGCTGCTATTTACTTAGACAGCTATGTGCTTGCTGTCTGAACAATCACACTTCTTCAAGCCTCCTTCTGTGTAGCATGATTCCTCCTTCTTCAGAAGGGTTTCTATTACACATCGATAGCAAGATCCCAGAGCAGAAACAGCTACAAGACCTTGGCCCCAGGGGGCCAGGTGTGACCCAGGAAAGCCAGGGAGAGAGAAGCAACCCCCTCCGACTCCCAAGGCTTATGCACACAACCATACAGCTCTCTCCCCCAGATTGTCCTCTAACAAGCTGAGTACACTCCCTGTCTCCAACTTCCAAGCCCCCCGTTCTTTCTTTCTGCTTACTTCCGTTGAGTTGTCACCTCTCCTGGTCTGCAGGAACTGCTCCCGTCAGAGTCATTCACAGCCGCCATGTTGCTGAATGCCGTGGCGCATCCTTAGCCCACATCATATGTCACGAGCCCATAGCACTTACCAATGGTTACTCACTTCCTCTCCATCAGAGGTACTTCCTTCACTTGGCTTCCAAAAACCAAGACTCTCTAGGTTTCCTCACGGTTTGCCTTTCTGCTTCCTTTGTTGGATTCGCCTTCTTCCCCACACTCTTATCATTGGAGTGCCCGGGTCTCAGGCCTCGGTCCCTTCGCCTACAGTTCTTCCAGACCTCAAAGTTTTAACTGCCATCCAGATGCCAACTCCAAAGTCCATACCTCTAGACTAAGCCTCTCCCCGGCACTCCATACGTGTACATGCCGCCGTTACTCAACATTTCCACTTGGACGTGTTCACGTGTTCACTCGGGCCTTCTGACTTCTCTGCCTGCAGGTATCCCCCATATCAGTTGATAGCATTCACATACTGGATTTTTCTCCCATCCCATCACCAGCCCATCTGCAGATCCCCCTGGATCTTCCTCTTTGTTGTGTCTGGAATCTGACCCTTTCTCACCACCTGGTCTGAGACATCATCGTCTCTGTATTGTAACTGGCCTCCCTGCTTCCAACCTTGCCCCTTCATTTCATGTTCCAAACCGAGCTAGAAGTATCCTTTTCCAAAGTCTAGCCCACCATGTTCATACTTGGATTCATACTCCCCAGTGGCTCCCATTTCACGAGAAGAAGAGCCAAAGTCCCTCCAGCGTCTGCTTAACAGGCATCACCACACCCGTCTGCCCTCTTTCTCCATCGTTCTCCCAGTCCTGACTCCAATCTGCCTCCGTGGGCCTCTGGGCTATACAATGTAGTTGTTTATCATGGCCCCTGCTTATTATCTTTCTCCCTTGCTAAAATATAAGCCGCACAAGGGAAGGGATGGTATCTTTTTGGTTTGCAGATATATCTAATGCCAACGTCTAGAACAGTGGCCAGTATATGCCAGGAAGTCCACAGATATTAGTCGATTTAATCATACAAGCAACCTAATAACTCGTCGGGAAGGAGAGTGGGAAACAAAGAAACAAGGAAAATGAATGGAAATGAGACAACGTTCCATCCAGAATGACCTTTATTTCTGTGCTTCCCTGAGTCCACATTATTTCTCCAGCTTTTCCTAGGATTCCCTGCAGGAGGATCCTATAAATACACCTCCTATCCCTGTGTTAATTTGCGTGAGCCCCATTTTTCCCACCACCAACACGTCCATAACTAGAACGATCACGTTTCTCTCCTCCCTAGGAGTCCATGGACTCTGCTTATGATTTATTAGATCAAGTTCAAGGACAGCATCCACATTGAAGGCTCTGTGCCATGTGGGCGAATCTCCCCGCCATCTAAATCCCATTCGACTTTCCAGGGCTACCTCTTTTAAGAAAATTTCCTGACGTCAATAAAACACATCTGCTCTACTGGACACTTTGGGATTTGATTAAGCTTCTCAGATGAGATGTTCGTGTTTTCCCTTGATTGGGAAATTGTGTGTCTGGCTACAATAAATGTGTAAGCCACTTGAGGGGAGACACAATAACAGTAGCTGATATTTACTGAGACCTTACTAGGTGTGTGCACTGTTCTAAACTCTTACCCATATTGTGCCATTAATCATGGCAGCAACCTCGTTAGGAGAGATGTTCTCTTAGCTTCACTTGCTGCTGAAGATACTGAGGCCCAGAGGGTTTTCATAGCCTGCAGGGTATTACAAAGCTGGTTACCAGATGAGCTAAGATTTGAACTTAGGGCAGTCAAATCCCGTTTCCCACCCTCGTAACCACAGAAATTTCTCATCGATGCCCTATAATAATACAGAGGTGGTAGTCAAAATACATCCCTCTTCCTCAGTATGGCCCACAGACAAGCAGTTTCAGCATTCCTAGGAGCTCGTAAAAGTGCCGAATCTGCTCTCCACCTACCTCCATCCAACTCCCCCCATCAGAATCTGCCCTGTAACCAGCTTTCAAGGAATTACAATGCACAGCAAAGCTGAGAGACGCTGCAGGACTTAACAACTCAAATTGTATGAGTCATCATCACGCAGAAGGAGGAAGGTGAGGAAAGGTCCCAGGGAGGAGCTGGGGAGTCAGAGTAGGGGTAGAATGCTGGGTGAGCGAAATCATGGCTTTGGACCGTCTCCGATGAAAGTACGTTATTTTTCAACCACAATAGTCGTTGTAAGTACTTACCAAGTAAAGATGGGTCTCGCAGTGGACGAAAGCGAATGGGTTACAAGTGAGTTATGTCTTGGCCCCAGCTTCTCCGCCTCCTTGGCATCCAACTGGAGCTTGGAGACCCAAATCCCACGCACGGAAGCATGAACAGCTTCATCTAGGGTTCCTAAGAAGGCGAGCTGAGCAGAGGTGGGCCCGACAGTGGATCCTAATATCTCAGCAAGCGTGGGGCACGGGAAACAATACCCGTGACTTGCCACAATTCTCTAAGGGCTGCTGGGAGTTTCCATATGTCCTGAACCCCAGCTGTGTGGTGCCGCGGTCAACAACAGGCCCACCGACCTGCTAGTGTAGTTTGTGTTCCAAATACCTAAGCAGTCAGGGGCGCAGGCGAAGGAACAAGTGTTGGAATCGCGGAGGCTGAGTTATCAGCAGGTGTTCCCAGAAGACAAGCTCCGGGGGGCTCTGAACCTCTGCCTTCACACATTTTTGCAGCTAATAGGCCCTTTCAGTGGCAACCAGGCTAGCTGCAGGGTGACTGCTCTAACAATGCATGTGTTTTCCACTAATTAGCGCATCATCCTTATTTTGAAATACTTGATATGAAAACATTCCGTTGGATCTGAAACCCATTCGCCTTATCACAAAAAATTTTCTCTTCTAACTACACTTTGAACAACTGCAAATTTTGAAGAGCTGTAAAAGTGATTCTAAATTTTTTACCACCTACCAGGGTGAATAAACGTTCCTGCCAATGATGAGTCTCAGAAATTTGAGAAGATCGTCTTCCAAAGGTCAGTATCAGGAAGTGAGGGTAGACTTGTCAAGCATAAACCTGATGTGAACGATTATGTTCATGAAGGGTCATAGCTGAGGAAGAGCCAACCAGGCCAACCCACCTGCAGGTAATAACTGTCAACTGTGGTTGTCACACAAAACAAATTGTGACCTGAAGGCCCTGGACAGTGGACAGAAGCAGGCACGTCCCATTGGAGACTCCCCGCCCCCAGGAGAGTAACACAAAGTCCTTATTTTCACAGTTTTTAGCCTGAGGCCAAACACAGTTGGCGCGAAGCATGGAACCATCTAGGTGTAGCTTTCCGTCCAAGGGACCAATTAAATCTGGGTCAACTGTAGCCGCTGGAGAGAGAGGGGCAAAATACCAGAGATGCCATCCGTAAATTCTGTCCTTCCGTAACCCTGGCTAACCTCTACACCACGAAGGGCATGGAAACGAAGCACACCGACTCAGTAAAACACCAAGATCTGAATTGAAATGGGACTTACCCACCAAGAAACAGCGATGAACAGGAGGTTCACGTCCACGTGGATGGCCCGCCAAACCAAACCAACTAACACTCATCAGAGAAAGATGTAAAAATCCGCTAGCTCTGCATCTGCATATTCATAATGTTGAAGACATAATAACAAATGCATCTGAAATACAAAGAAACAGGAAGATGGAAGACGCTCGCAAGAGAAAATGGACTGTCGTCAGTTCCAACATAACCCAGATGTTAGGATCAGCAAACCTGGAGTTTACAAGAGCCGTTATAACTACTATGCTTGGTGAAGTGATCCACGCCAGTCGTGAGCAGCAACGACAAACACAGGACGTGACAGCACACACACACAGAAATAATAAAAAGAACACGGAGATGAAAACAATGGAAGTCTTTATTATTTATTTATTTATTTATTTATTCATTTATTATTTCCTTTGAAGATGAAATTTGTTGTCAAATTGGTTTCCACGCAGCACCCGGTGCTCCTCCCAACAGGTGCCCTCCTCAATGCCCGTCCCCCACCCTCCCCTCCCTCCCCCCACCCCCCCATCGACCCTCAGTTTATTCTCTCAAGATGAAAGTCTGTAGATGAACAAATACAATACCTGAAATTTTCAAAGTCTCTGTGGCACCGTTGATGTATTTTTTCATGAAATGGTACAATATTCACCATAAACAAATGGCAGAACTTAAGAATTTACATTGCGACCTCTAAATGGACCACTGCAATGTAATGCAAGAAGGAAAGTTAGAAGCCAAAAAAAAATGGATTTCTAAAAATAACCAAGTGATACTCCTCCCCCCAAAAGAGAGGAAGGCAATAATAAACAAACAAAAAATCAAAGGAAACAAAAAACTGAAACTAAATTGGCAAACCCATACCCAAGGATATCAATAATTAAGTCAACATTATCAGTTACTTTGACTTTTGACTTTGTTGACTATCAACAGACTTTGATTAACAGGGCACCATACCCAACAACAACAAAGCAGTCTTTCCAAGGCATATGGCTCAGTTTCCAGACCACACCCTGGGCCACAAGACAAGCCAAAACAACTTTTAAAGTGTTGAAATCTTGGGGCACCTCAGGTCATGATCTCACTGTTCTGAGTTCAAGCCCCACGTAGGGCTCTGTGATGACAGCTCAGAGCCTGGAGCCTGCTTCGGATTCTGTGTCTCCCTTCCTCTCTGTCCCTCCTCTGTTCATGCTCTCTCTCTCTCTGTCTCTCAAAAATAAATAAAAATTAAAAAAATAAATTTTAAAATGCTGAAATCATACAGATAGGTTGTCTAATTAAAATGGAATTAAAGTCATAACGATAAAGTATCTAGAGAGCTCCAAATATTAGAAAAACCAAACAAAATACTCCTAAATAATCTATGTCTCATAAAACCTAAAAAGAAAAAAGAAGTGTTTGGAGCTAAATACTAATTCAACATACAAAAAATTTGGGAGATAGAGGTAAAGTTGTGTTTAGGGGGAATTGTATAACTTCAAATTCGTAGAGAAGACGGTCTAAATTCAGTTCTCTAAGCTTCTAACGTAAAACAAAAACAAAACAAAAACAGAAACAGACCAAAAAAACCCCAGAAAATAATACCCCAGATAAGTAGATGGAAAGAATTAATAAAGATGGGCAAGAAGAAATCAGTAACATTGTTAAGGGACAAACAATAAAGAAATCAATGAAAGCCAAAGCTGACCCTTTAAAAATTTTTTTTGATAAAATTGAAAAGCTTCTACCTGATTGTTAAAAGAGAGAGAAATGGAGAGAGAACCCAAATTATTAATGTCATAAACGAGACAGATGTCACTACAGATCCTGCAACATAAAAAGAAAAATAAACATTATGAACAACTTTGTGTCAACGAATTCAACAACTTAGGTAAAGTAGACAAATCCCTTGATAAATACGAACTCCCAAAACTGACCCTGAAAGAGTTTGTGAACTTGACTAGCATTTTATACATATTTTTGAAATGGACTTCATAACTAAGAGCTTTTGGCAAGGAAACCTCCAGGTCCAGATGTGTTCACGGAGGAACGTGTTCCCTAGCAAATATATACCAAAGAAATGTTTGCAATTCTATTCAAAATCTTTCAGAAAATAGTGGCATTATGTCTCAACTCATTTTGGGAGCCAGTGTTACGCTAACAAAACCAGACGAATATATCATAAGGAGACAATATACATCTACATACATCTGTCAAAACACTAAAAACCCCACAAAATTTTAGCACATGGGGTCTAGCAATATATAAAAGGATAATAAATTGTATTCATTTGTTTGTTTATATTAGAGAGGGAGAGAGGGAACGTGTGAGCAGGGGAGAGGGGCAGAGGGAGGGAGAGAGGGACGGAGAGAGAGAGAATTCCAGGGAGGCCCCATGCTCAGTGCGGAGCCCTACACGGGGCCCCATTCCACAACTGTGGGATCACGGTCTGAGCTGACATCAAGAGTTGTACGCTCAACCGACTGAGCTACCGGGGGACCCCTGAAAGGATAGTAAGTGTTGACCAGGAAGGGTTTATACCAGAATGTAAGGTTGGCGTGACAGCTGAAAATATCAGTTATCAGTAGAACAAAGGAGGAAAAGACACAACGGATGCAGAGAAAACGCTCAAAAAAGAAACGAAAACTTTCAGAAAGCTTGAAATACGTGGAAGTTCCCTCCATCTGGTAAAGGGCATCTATGAAAAACTCAGAGCTAGCATCATCCTCTGGTGAAGAACCGAACACTTTCTACTTAAAAAGCAGGAACGAGGCAAGGATGTGCGTCACCATCACTTCTATACTGCATCGTGTTAAATGAACCACTGAGGTTGGCCAGGAAAGCATTTGTTAAGCACTCAATTTGGAAAGAAAGAAGCAAATCTGTATTGGACATGACACGACCACGTGCCTTAAAAATCTTAAAACGATCGACAAAAAGCTGCTAAGAACAAATACATGACTTTACAAAGTTTCCAAGATAAAAATATAAAAATTGTGTTTCTATATACCGTCGATGAATGATTGGAATGTGAAATAAAAGTCAACGTACAACGAGAGGCAAACAATAAACCAGATACTTATGAATAAATGTTACGGAAAGTGTGCAGACATTTATACTAAAACGTTCAAAACAATTGTTGAGGTGAATTAAAGAGAGCCTAAGTAATCTAAATAATGGAAAAACATATGACACGGATGGCTTCAAGAGTTCAAACATTGCTAATATCACGATTCTTCCCAAATGAGCTGTATATTTAAAATAATCTTCATCAAAATAACAGACTCTTTTGAAGAATTGACAAGGTGATTCAAAAATTTATATGGGAGGTCTAAAGGCTTGCAGTTGTCCAAAGAATTTGGCTTACATGGGGCACCTGGCTGGCTCAGTTCAAAGAGCATGCGACTCTTGATCTTGGGGTCATGAGTTCGAACCCTGTGTTGGGTGTGAGATTACCTAAATAAATAAACACATTAAAAAAAAAGAATTTGACTTACATTTGCTAATTTTAATACTTATTACAACTGTCATCATAAGCGTAGAGAACTAGCAAGGGGGTAGACCTTAAGATCAATAGGGCGGAGTCAAGAAGACCCACATGGATATGGTCAGTTGATTTCTAATGAAGGTACTAAGATCATTCAGTGGGGAATATTTAGAATTTTCAATAAATATTGCTGGAATAACTGGATAATAGCATTAAAAAATGAACCTACCACACATCATACAAATAACTTGATTCATACTGGATCACAGACCAAAACATTAGACACAAAACAATAATTTCTAGGAGGAAAACACAATATGAAATTTTTATGGCACTGGGTTGAGCAAAAATTTCTTTAAAAAGATTCGAAAGCATGAGAAAACTGATAAAATGGCCACCATCACAATTAAGAACATTTGCCCTTTAAAAAGACAGAGTTAAAAGCACAAAGATACATATTTACCATATCTAACATACCAGAGATTTAATATATCTGACAAAGACATATCTCTGTATCTATCTATCCTTACTCATATATATGTGTGTGTGTATGTCTGCATATATATATATACATATATATATATACAAACATTTTTATATATACATCTTTATATATCTACAGCTTAAAAAGGTTTTAACATTGATTTATTTTTGAGAAAGAGACAGACAGACAGAGTGTGAGCAGGGGAGGAGTAGAGACAGAGGGAGACACAGAATCTGAAGTAGGCACCAAGCTCTGAGCTGTCACCACAGAGCCTGATGCGAGCTTGAACTCACAACCCACAAGATCATGACCTGAGCCGAAGTCGGACGCTTAATGGACTGAGCCACCCAGTCTCCCCTACATCTTTAATACATATACATCTTTATAAAAATACACACACACACACACACACACGGCAAAGATCATATATCCAAATTATTAAAAATAAGTCTTACAAGTTAATCAAGTCCAAGAAAAAACATTCACATTTTTTAAACAGACTCTTTACAAAACAGAATATACGAATAGCAACAAAGGTCATGCATGAAAAGATGCTCACCATCACCGCTCATTAGGGAAATGCCAACTAAAACTAATAGGAGATTCCACTACTCGTCTACTAAGATGGCTAATGTTGAAAACTATTAGCTACGCTAAAAGTTGGTAAGAATGTGGAGTAACTGGAATCTTCCTCCAGTTCTGGTAAGCAAGTGAAATGCTGCAGCCACTTTGGACAACAGTCAAGTGGCTTCATATAAAGCTAAACATAAACTTACCATCGTTAAGCAAAACCACCGGAAAATGAAGGACGACTCAAATAAATAAAACCAGAATGTCCACCCAAAGACTTGACGTGGATGTTCATCGCAGCTTTGTTGATAAGAGTCAGCTATTTGAAACACCCAACACGTCACCAACAATACATAAACAAATTATTATCTATCTGTACAATGGAATACTACTGAGTGATAAAAAGGAGTGAAATACACACTGCCATGGAACAATATTAAGAACATTATAAGAGAAAGTCAAACAATTGGGGTGCTTGGGTGGCTCAGTCAGTTGAGCGTCCGACTCTTGATTTTGGCTCAGGTCATGATCCCAGCCAGGGTCATGAGATCAAGCCCTGCGTTGGGCTCCGTGGTGAGCCTGAAGCCTGCTCAAGATTTTCTCTCTCTCTCCTTCTGTCCCTCCCTCTCTAAGAAAAATTAAATAAAATTTTAAAAAATTAAAAAAAAAAGAAAAAGACAAAATGCCACTATATGATACAATTTACACAGAAGTCTGGTAAAGACAATACTCTAGTGACAGAAATCACATCAGCGGTTGACTCGTGCCAGGAGTCAGATTAGGGAATCAACCGCAAATGAATGGGAAAGCTCTGTACCACGCTTTTGGACCCGAAAGAAACGTTCTACGCCTGGATTGTTTTGGTTGCGTAGACAATCGCTAAAACTCATCCCTGTTCATTCAAAATAGGTGACTTTTACTGTGTATAAATTATGTCTCAATAAAGCCAGGGATGATGCGGAAAGTTATGTGGACAGAAGCTTGCTCAAGTTTCTCATGAAAAAATGTGGCAAGACTGTGTTTAAAAGTTTCATACAGGGGCGCCTGGGTGGCGCAGTCGGTTAAGCGTCCGACTTCAGCCAGGTCACGATCTCGCGGTCCGTGAGTTCGAACCCTATGTCAGGCTCTGGGCTGATGGCTCAGAGCCTGGAGCCTGTTTCCGATTCTGTGTCTCCCTCTCTCTCTGCCCCTCCCCCGTTCATGCTCTGTCTCTCTCTGTCCCCAAAATAAATAAACGTTGAAAAAAAAAAAGTTTCATACAAATTTGATAGTTAATATCTTCCCTAATATTTCCTCCTTTTTCTCTTAATCACATTTAATGTAAGGAAAATAAAATGAATTTTTTCTTAGCCACCTATGGGCATCCTCACATCCCTCCAGTTTACCCAAGTGTCCTGAGCGATTACTGTCATTTTCTACAGGCACTAGAACATGAACACGTGTTCTACTATGACATGAATTCCCAATGAAACTGACTAAAGTAGGGCTCAAAAAAGGGTTTGATTCAAAATGGCATTTTCTTTTTGGGATAAGCACTGGGTGTTGTATGGAAACCAATTTGACAATAAATTTCATATATTTAAAAAAATGGCATTTCCCCCCCCCTTTATCATCTGAGCACTTTAAGTATAAAGCTCAGTGACGTTTAGTAGGTTCCTTGTTGTGAATCATCATGGCCACAGAGTTCCAGAATATTTTCATCACTCTAGGAGGAGACCCTGTACCCTTGAAGGCTTTTATTTCTGAGCTTCACGCTCTTGAATTTTCAGATCACTTGGGTCCTCTCATTCTCTACCCAGAACCACAAGCAAACAAATGCGCTCTGGTTGCTGTGCAGGGACTCGTGTTCAGAACGTGAAAACAACTCTTTGCAAATGTTGTTCACACCTCAGCCAAAAAGATGCTGCACACACAGGAAGGGGGAGGCGTTCAATATCTTCTCCAAGATGGCATTTTCCTCAGGCTCAAAGACTGCCAGGCCATTCTCGCCAAGTCCTGTCACGAGCCAAACTTCTAAAGCCGCGTCCTGCTTCTGGATCCCTTGGTGAAGAAACCGCAGTATCATGGACTCAAATCCACTCTGGTGAATGTAGGTGATAAAGGGATTCAGGGAGAAGAATTGGAGTGGTTGGGGGTCGCAAAATCAAACAGCAGATAAACCGGGCCTGAGGAAGGGCCAGAATCATAGCGTTTCGGGGGATTTCGTGATGGGATCTCTTATCGATGCTGGGTGATACCATGGCAATATCTCAATTCAGGTATATCCAGACACTGCTCCACCCCCCGGGGTCTCGTCCCAGGAGAACCTGACCGGCCTCACCTGACCCCATGCCAAACCCTTGACCACACGAGTGGAGGAACACGGCCAACTGGTCTACCGGGACCCGAGGGAATGAAGAAGGAGTGCTTTGCCATAGAAAAGGGGTCAGGTAGTGGATGCCTGGTATTACACCGCATAGAGTTGGTATCCAGTTAACCACGGATGGCTATCACCGTGTGTGTACAAGCAATTACCAGCCAGGCCAGCCACGATCCGGGTCCAGGGAAGAGTGGGGATGCACTTCCAGCCGTGACTTTGAGCATTAACGGCCCAGCTGAGCGGGCAAGGAGGTAGGGCAGCAGGCTCTAGGCACTTGTAATGACAGGAAACTAAGGCCGAGGAGAGAAGAGTGGAGACGGTATAGAGTAGAAGAGGTAGCAAATGGGCTTTGAAATCAGGCCGACTTTGGATTGCTTTCAGCCCTTCCTTTGCCTACCCATAGGAACCACACTGAATTATTTAATCGCTCTGTGATGCCTATTACCATTGTTACTCCGGATCACAAGAATTATGCAGCGATGGGGGCATCCGGGTGGCTCAGTCAATTAAGCATCCGACCCCCCATTTCAGCTCAGGTGGTGATCTCACGGTCGTGGGAGTGAGTCCCGCATCAGGATCCATGCAGAGCTTGGGATTCTCTCTCCCTCCTCTTCCTTTGGAAGGTTGGAGAAGAAACTGCAACTTCTACTTACAGGAGCTGTACCTTCCAACATAACGAAAGGAGACGCGCCGTTCTCCAAACCCATATGCGCTATTTTTCTTCTCAGAACAGCACAAAATTGCCATTTGGATGGCAGCGTCGATAATTATTTGATGCGGGTAGAACGCGTCGCCTTCGTTGAGAAGCCAACAGGAAGTAATCCCCTGGCGCACAATACAAGCCTCATGGGCACAGTAACACAGCTGATTGACTGCGCTGTGGATACAGACCCCCCACCACTCACCCGTGGCAGACAAGTAGGATAAAATGGAATTTAATGCCTGGCACTGGCCCTGCGTGTGTGTAAATACGGCCTCGGTGGGAATCAATTAAAGGGGGGGTCTCAAAACCAGGAGAGGGGCGGGTACAGGAGGGAGGGAGAAAAGAAGGGAGAATTTGGGGAGAAGTCATTTGCTTTTTATCTCCTGAAAAACAGAAATTCTCTTTGGCAGATGGATATATCTTGGAGGAGTCAGAATGAGAAAATAAATTACTTAATAAATTACTTAAGTGGACTGTTCTTGGGAGATAAACGTTTTCGAGACATGATTTCTGCAGCGGAAAATCACAAAACAGTGTTCTTGATGGACCGCTGGTACAGATCTCCGTGCTCACGTTTCATGCCGGGACAATACATCAGAAAATTCTCTTGTTTCCAAAAGAGTTTCCCTGTATCCTGATCTTCCTCCCTTAGGGCCCCATTCTTCTTGTAGGTCCCTAATTTATTTCTAAGTGCCCGATGTGGCCAGGTCATTTCCAATGGCCAAGGAGACCTGATTGTTGCCGGCTCTGCATACATTTTTCTCTTTGGTACTTACCATTCTAGAGTGCCACATCCTTAAAGTCCTGTGCCCTGCTAGTTAATCTGATAAACACCAGGAAGATATCAGGAGGACGCCATAAAATCCAGCCAGTCTCTGAGATCACATGTCCTTCCTCCACTGTTCTTATTCAAACTATGCCAGGAGCCCCGGAGACCCTGAAAATGAAATGGAGGCATCATCTCATGAGGAAGGACCAGGGTCCATGCTCAGGAGATGAGTACTATTATTAACACTGAGCTCAGACCATGTCCCAGGATGGTGATGATGGTTTTTTTTTTCCACCTAATCTCTCCTGCAATACCGTGAAAGATGCCCATTTAGCTGGGGATGAAACTGAGATTCTTGGAGAATAAGCAGATCTGGGCATGACTAGACAGAAGAAATAAGCAGGATTAGGACTCAGTTTCAAATTACTAATCTCACCCCAGGTGTTCGTCCACTACACTTTCTCACATCTGGGTCACCTTGCAAAAGGTGACTATCGGAAGAAACACTAATACCTAAAGGATGGCTTGTGTGGGTCCTGGAAAAGCATGGGTGTGAATTCCAATTGCAGATGGAAGTCATGACCTTTCCTGACAGATATTTTCTCCAAAGCATGTTTGTTTACATTTGGATCCAAGAGCATGATTGCCCCCGTTTTAGCATCTAACCCTTCCTAATTAATAATAACATCAGCAACAGGGCCTTACATGGGAACATCTTTGTAACACTTTCCAGATACACTTATGCCATCATTTTTAACACCTAAAATTCTTTTAAGGCAAGAGGGGAAAATATTATTGTGCCTGTGTTGCTGATAAATCAACGGGTGCCCCAGGCACACTATGAATTCAAGAGAAAGCATTTAAAGCAAGTTTTCCATCTGGTGGTATAATGCTTTGAAAAAAGCTGAACCATGTGTACCTTGAGGAAAGGAAATGCTTAATGAAAACTTAATGTTAAATGGAAGACAGATGCTATTAGAAGGGGAGCAGGACATAGTGGTGTCATTTATTCCATCTCTTAGCTTTCCCACAGTGCCTCTGTATCTTCAAAATAATAGTTAATCTGGGGCGCCTGGGTGGCTCAGTCGGTTGAACGTCTGACTTCGGCTCAGGTCATGATCTCACGGTCCGTGAGTTCGAGCCCCGCGTCGGGCTCTGTGCTGACAGCTCAGAGCCCGGAGCCTGTTTCAGATTCTGTGTCTCCTTCTCTCTCTGACCCCGCCCCCCCATTCATGCTCTGTCTCTCTCTGTCTCAAAACTAAATAAACATTGAAAAATAATAATAATAGTTAATTCATAGGACACACACAAAAAACTCTCCAACTCGGTAAAAAAATCCACACAATCTAGAAGAGATGTCCTTTCTAAAAAGTGGTTAAAAGTAGGAAATTGGAAAACACAGTTTATGCACTCACTTATTTCACAAATTTTTAGCAACTGAGACTAGATCAGAGGTTGCACACCGTGAAGGGACTAGATTTCACCAAAATAGTCCAGTCATGTCACAAAAACAATAAACACACAAAGAACAAAACTAGCGAACCCTGAAAAGGAGGTGAGGATATTTGTATTTGTATTTGTGGCTATAATATGGTATCTAAAGCATCCAGCTTTGATTAAAAAACATTATGAGACTTGCAAAGAAAAAGGAAAGCGTGACCCATACATTGGGGGTGGGGAAAGCAGGTAACAGAATTAGCCTTTGAGAGGTCCCAGATATTGGGTTAACAGGCAAAGATTTAAAGCCATTATTCTACACATTCAAACAACTCAGTGAGCTCTAAGTAGGATGACACTCAAGTGATCTGCACTCATATCACAGTAAAAATGCTGAGAGACAAAAACAAAGAGAAAATCTTGACTTTTTACTGTCATAGTAAAAAAACAGACAAGCAGATAGAGCTACAGGGGCGTAACATTTCTACAAAGCACTGGAATTGTTAATATAAATATGAAGCACATTCTGATAAGTTAAAAAGTATACTGCTGGACTTTGAACAGCCATTAAACATGTGTCATCTAAAAATTATCACAGAGAGTTGAATGGAACACTAGGAAATTTTCACTTAATGGAAATGAAAGCCTTGAAGAAGAGATAAATGAAGAAGAGACATAAGACATATAGAAAGCAAAAGCTACAGGGGCAGACATAAATCAAACTGTATTATTAATAACACTAAACATAACTGAGTTAAATAACCCAATGTAAATGCAGAGATTGTCAGAGTGACTAAACAAATGAGATCCAACAATATGCGGCCTATAGGCTACATGCTTTAGATTCAAAGATAAAAAAAGGTTACAAGTTAAGGTACAGAATAAAAGATACATCATTTGAACAACAGTCATAGATAGCTGGAGGAGCTATTAGAATATCAGACAAAAGTGAACCCATCGGGAAGATATAACGATTATAAATACATATGCGCCAAACGACTGAGCCCCCAAATACTTGAAGTAAAACTGACAGAGTTGAAGGGAGAGATAGACAATTCAACATTAATAGTTGGATACATCAATAGTCCCATTTTCAGTATTGGCTACAACAACTAGGCAGAAGACCAACAAGAAAATAGAAAGACTTGAGCAACACTATAAACCAACTAGACCTAACAGACGTGTAGAACATTCTATCTGTCAACCGAAGAATACACATTCTTTATCAGTGTACATGGAACATGCTCCAAGATAGACCATATATGCTGGGCCACAAATCAAGCCCTCAATCAATTTAGAAGGATTCAAATTGTCTCAAATATGTTCTCCAATCAAAATTGAATTAGAAATTAACAACCTTAAGAAATCGGAGGAGTTTATAAACATGTGCTAATTAAACAACACTCTCTAAATGGGTCAAAGAAGAAATCGTAAGAAAAATTAGAGAATACTTTGAGATGAATGAAAATAAAGACACAATGTACCAATATTTATTGGATGAGGACAAAGCAGTGCTCAGCTAGAAAGAGATGGAGAGCTATAAATGTGTACATTGCAGAAGACTAAAATTCTCAAATAAATAACCAGATCTAAAATATGACACTGGACCGGAAAAAAAAAAAAACCTACTAAACTAAACCCAATCAATGCAAGCAGATGAAAGGAAAGAAACAAAACCAAACGCTGACTCTTAAAAGATCAACAAAATTGAAGTCTTTAAAGAGTGACCGAGAAAAAAATGAGCAGACAAAAATCAGGAATGAAGAAGTCGTAACTACTTACTTTACAGAAATAAAATGTGAATTTGTGTGTGGCCCCCAAAATGAGATATCCTAGATGAAATGGTGGGGGCAAGGGGGAATGTCTAGAAAGACACAAACTAACAAAACTCTCAAGGATAAAAGAAAATCTTAGCAGTCTTAGAACAAGTAAAGGTAATTGAATAACCAACTTTCCAGAAAGAAAGTCGAAATTCCCTGGTGGAGTCTACCAAATGTTTAAAGAAGAATTAATACTAATCCCTCACAGGCTCTTTCAAAAAGTAGAATAGGAAAGAAGAAACTCCTCGACAAAAATACTCTCACGTTGTACTAAAATGATTGTACAACACAACCCAATGGGACATCATCAGAATTAAACCTTATGTGCTACAAAGGATTCCATCAAGAGAGTGAGGACAAATCTTTTACCTCTTTGGTTAGGTTTATTCCTTGGTATTTTATGGTTCTTGCAATTGTACCTGGGATCGATTCTTTGATATCTCTTTCTGTTGCTTCATTATTGGTGTGTAGAAATGCAACCGATTTCTGTACACTGATTTTATATCCTGTGACTTTGCTCTTATGTGTTCACCCATTTGTGGAATATGAGAAACGTAACAGAAGACCATGGAGGAAGGGAAGGGAAAAAAATAGTTACAAACAGAGAGAGAGGCAAACCGTAAGAGCCTCTTAAATACAGAGAACAAACTGAGGATTGATGGGAGAGGGCAAGGGGAGGGGAAAATGGATGATGGGCATTGAGGAGGGCACTTGTTGAGATGAACATTGGGTGTCATATGTAAGTGACAAATCATGGGAATCTACCCCCAAAGCCAAGAGCAACCTGTATACACTGTATGTTAGCTAACTCGACAGTAAGTTATATTTAAAAAGAAAGTGAAAACAAACTGTAAATGCGAGAAATATTTGCAAATTGTATGTCTGATAAGGAACTTGTACCTGGAATATCTAAAGAACGCCTACAACTCAATACTAATGAAGCAAACAGTCCAAATGAAAAATGGGCAAAAACTTGCAGAAACGTTTCTTCAGAGCAGATGCAAAATAGTCAATAGGTGCATGAAGGGATACGTAACGATCATTCACCGTCAAGGAAATGCAAATCAAAATCACAGGGAGATACCAGTCCATACCCACTAGGCAGGCTATGATCAAAAACACAGAGAATAGCAAGTGTGGGTGAGGATGTGGTGAAATCGGAGTTGGTGTTTGATGAAACGTTGCTGGTGGGAATGTAAAAAAATGCAGGCACTGGGAACCAGTCTGGTAGTTTCTCAAAAGTGTAAGCATCGTGTTACCATATGACTACTCCTAGGTGCCTACTCAAAAGAAACAAGAACATACATCCATATAAAAACATGTGCACGAATGTGCGTTCCAGCATTATTCACAATACAAGTCAAAAACTGGAAACAACCGGGGCGCCTGAGTGGCTCAGTTGGTTGAGCGTCTGACTTTGGCTCAGGTCATGATCTTGCGGTCTGTGAGTTCAAGCCCCGCATCGGGCTCTGTGCTGATGGCTCAGAGCCTGGAGCCTGCTTCGGATTCTGTATCTCCCTCTCTCTCTGACCCTCCCCTGCGCATGCTCTGTCTCTCTCTCTCTCTCTGTCAAAAATAAATAAAACATTAAAAAAAATTTTTTTTAATAAAATAAAAAAAATTTAAAAAGTGGAAACAACCCAAATGCCCATCATTTGATGAACAGGTATATCAACTGTGGTAGATCCATACAATGGAATATAATTCAGCTATAACAAGGAGTGAAGAACTGGCCCCTGCTTCGACATGGATGAACCTTGAGTACGCTATGCTAAGTGACAAAAGCCAATCGCAAAACTACCCACGCATTTTATGATGGCATTCATAGAATTTCCGGAGTAGGCAAATCTATAGAGCCAGAAAATAGACTGGTGGTTGCCAGGGCCTGGGGGACTTGGAGTAGAAGTGAGAGAGACAGCAGAGGAGTTTAGGATTTCTTCTGGAGAAGATTAAAAAGTTCCAAAATGGATTTTTGGTGATGGTTGCACGAAACGTTGAATCCAATGAAACCTTTGGATTGTACACTTGAAAACAATGCATTGCATCGTCCATGAATTACATCTTCATAAAGCTGTTTTTAAAAATCAAGCAGAATTGGGGCGCCTGGGTGGCTCAGTCGGTTAAGCGTCCGACTTCAGTTCAGGTCACAATCTCGCGGTCCATGAGTTCGAGCCCCGCGTCGGGCTCTGTGCTGACTGCTCAGAGCCTGGAGCCTGTTTCAGATTCTGTGTCTCCCTCTCTCTCTGACCCTGCCCCGTTCATGCTCTGTCTCTCTCTGTCTCAAAAATAAATGTTAAAAAAAAATTAAAAAAAAAATCAAGCAGAATCTAACTGGACTCGTTTGGAGCCTAGATACAATTGATTGACATTAAAGAATCTGACATCAATTTCTCGCATTTCTCCGGTATCCTGCACAGTTTTATCGTCCCGATCGTGACGATCATGGAATCTGCCTAGTATTTCAGAAACGGGAGTACATGTCTGAGTCCTTTGTAAACTCTGATGCCCTGGCAAGTAGTTATCTTGTCTGATTCATCTCCCTCAAATCTCTGAATCTAAAGAACCCAGCCCTGAGTGGGTGTGTTATCTGGTACTCATATCAAACATATCGTGGCGCCTCGGCTTTGCAGCAGGATCCCACTCGGAGGGGGAACGTTGCCTTAACATTCTTACTAGATGCAGGCAGAGTGACCAGAGGCTCTGGCTCTGGAATAGTTATCAGACAGCTTCAGGAGGGGTTCACCCTCCATCTCTGGGTCTTAATATTTTCTCCCCCACCTTGTCTGTTTGGGGAGAAATCAGACACTCAAAACAGGGAGGGTAGAAAAAGGCTGATCGTAAAAATTGAGCCCAAAGTCTGATTTTTTTTCCTCCTAGAATATAATCCAATGTCTATGATACCTTTCAAGCTGGAAGTATAGGAGCAATCGAAGATCCTGGGGACTCCCAGGTTTCTGGCTCCTCGAGTATTTCCCCATCATGAATGGGACTCTACTTGTCACCATGGCTTTGAGGCAGATTTCACGATTACAAAGATTTGCACGCTGAAACTTCTGCGACCAAAGAGGGGCCCACAAGCCCAAATGCCTAGAGTTTATACAGCCTTATATCACGTCTTAAGTTAAAATTCAAGGTTGATTCGCCCTGCTGTACTCAAGACTCATTACTGATGTAAAAATTAACACACGATTGCTGGGGTGTAACTTGCTAAGTTTGGTTTCATTAGATGATGGTTCTCAGGATACTGTGTATCATTGTTTTATTTAATGACTCATTCAACAAAGGCTACTCAAAAGCCACACTGTATTATACAAAAATTAACTAAAATTGAATCATGGGTTTAAATGTAAAACTATAAAGTTTTCAGAAAAGTCATATGGGAAAATATTAGGGACCTAAAGGTAGGCAAAGAATTCTCAGACTCAACACCAGAGCACAGGCAATAAAAGAAAAATATAATAATAAATTGAATATCGTAAAATTAAAGTTTTCTGCTCTGCAAAAGATCCTGGTAAGAGGATAAAAAGAAAAGCTACAGGGGCGCCTGGGTGGCTCAGTCGATTAAGAGTCTGGCTTCGGCTCAGGTCATGATCTCGCGGTCAGTGAGCTCGAGCCCCACCTGGGGCTCTGTGCTGCCAGCTCGGAGCTTGGAGCCTGCTTCCGATTCTGTGCCTCCCTCTCTCTCTGCCCCTCCCCTGCTCATGCTCTGTCTCTCTCTCTCAAAATAAATAAAGATTTTTAAAATTAAAAAAAAAAGAAGAAGAAGCTACAGTCTGGGAGAAAATACTTTCAAGCCACATATCTGACAAAGGGTTAAGCTAAAGCACTCTCAGAACTCCAAAAAATCCAACAGTGCGATTTGAAAACGGGGAAAAGACACAAAGAGACATTTCACTAAAGATGGCAAGGGAGTGTATGGAAATGAGCCCAACATCATTATCCATCAGCGAAGTGCAAACCAACAGCATTAGTAGAGATCAACGTAAATCTATCATAATAGCTAAAATAAAATAAAAATAGTGACAATACCGAATGCTGATGAGGATTCAGACAAATGGGAGCCTTCACACGTTGCTGTGGGAACGTAAAATAATACAGCTACTCTTGACTCTGGTGGTGGATACACAGACCTACATAGAACTCAGTACACACACACACACACACACACACACACACACACACAACAGCAAGTAAAACTTGGAACATCTAAATAAAGGCAATGGATTGTATCTATGTGAATCTGCTGGCTGTGATGTTCTACGATCGTTCAGCATGGTTTTACCATTGGGGAAAACTAGGTAAAAGGTGTGTAGAATCACTCTTTATTATGTGAATCAACAATTATTTTAGAGTAGAAAGGGCAATTAAAAAACAAAAACAAAAAACAGTCTACCATGTGCCAGTAGTGTGTTGGGTTCTGGAGAAACACCGGAGAAGGAATCAGGAAATGTCCGTACCCTCTTAAAATTTATACTCATGAAGGATAAAGACCTGTTTCAATCAATCAGTCAACCACCCAACCTACCAACCAACAATTTCAGAATAATAAAATCCATAGGGACAATTAAATGGAGTAAAATGGTAGAGTCAATGGACTTTTGAGAAGTATATCAGGCCAATTGGTCAGAGAAGAAGCCAGCCCAGATTCAGAATTTATTTTGAAGGAATAGCAAAAAAAAAAAAAAAAAAAAAAAAAGATGGTCTGGGAGTTACATGTTTTTGTTTATTTGTTTTGTTTGTTTTAGTTGAGTAACTGAGTGGCCCCATTTCATGCACGAAGGAAGACTAGAGTGAAGGCACAACTGTGAATGGGACAAATCTAGAGTACAGATTGGGTGTGCCAGGTTGTAGTGGCCTTATTTGATATCTTAGTGGATATGTGAGACAATGGCATGACTAAAGTTCATGGGAGAACTTGAGGGTGAATAAACTAATATGGGATACAGTCATGTGCCAGCAGATAATATCTTTAGCTATGGAATTTGATGAGATGATAAAAATTCTATGTATGGATTTAGTGAAGGTCTTAGGGCAAAGCCTTGGGTAATTTAAGATTTAAGAGATTGTGAATAATGGCCAGAGAAATGGGAAGAAAACCTCAAGCCAGCCAAGAGAGGAAGGTACATCAAGAGGGAGGAAAAAGTCATCAGTATCAATGCTTCTGAGGAATTAAGTATATGAGGACAGAAGTGTGGCTCCTGGACTTGGCAATGGGGGTGTTGATAGAAACCTTGACAATGGTGGTTTCAATGGAGTGAATGAGGACAGCAGGTGAGTTAAGGAGATGATATACAACACAGATAATATTTTAGAAGGTTTTACTGTGCAGGAGAGCAGAAAATAATGGTTTGAGAGCTGGAGAGTGATTTCCCCCTCCCCCCCACCTAGTTCTCAGGAGCAAATAAGGAGGATATATATAGATCATTGAGCTTAACCAACTATAGGGTTCAATGAGTTAAGCCCAAGCAAGAGAGAGAACCAGGTAAGATGTGTGAGGGTATTTGCCAGATTATAGAATGTAGGCTTGGTCTGTAGAGAAGTAAAGATTCCAGGGAGCAGAGAGTGAGTGGAAAGCAAGTTATAGAACTCATGAACTGGCATGCTCAATGCGATAGTTACTGTAGTGAGTAAAGCAAATAAAATGGAAGATAGGAAGTGAGGATCAAAGGATTGAGATTCAGAGGTGGTGTGTTAGTACTGAAAAGGGAAGAGATATGGGGGGCGGGGGGAGAGGCCCCATGGTGGTTGGGAAAGGGTACTTGTGGGTAAGATATTCAGATCGCAAGTTTCCAAGTAGTTAGACCACCCTCCATCCAGGGGTGTATTGAGGCCCCAATAACAAGGTCAAGGATAGGAGTGAGGGGAGCACAGTGAATTAGATCATCAAGAATCATGGGTCAAGAGGGAAGGAGGGTGGAGATAGTGAGTAGAGCTTGGTTGGCAGCGGTCTGATCAGATTTCAGAAGCTTCCCAGCAGAAATGGTGTGGGGGTAGCAACACAGGGAAAGGGAGACACAACTGGCCCTGCACAGGATACAGGAGAACACAGCCTCTACTCGAATGTGGTTCCAGAGAATTCTTCAGGAAGTGTGAAGCCATGAGAGGAATCTTTCAGAGAGAAAGTGGAATCGATGGTGCAGTTGGACACTGGGCAGAGTGGAGCACACCCTCATATGAGTCAAGGCTTCTAGCAAATGGCGACAAAGACGAAATTGAAGCTCTTCAGTAGAGCTCCAGGGCCTAGAAAAGAGTCTGGCACTTATTAGCGGCATAAGAATGAACAAATTAATGGGTGGAAAAGATCACAGGAGTACTTGGCCTCAAGAGAGAAGTTGGAGGAGCAAACCCTTGTCACAAAGTCACCCAGTGGGGACGGGCCACCAAGTGTACTGTGGGGCGACTGTGGATGCTTGTACAGCCCAGGGGGAGAGGGTGGTTCACCTAGCAGTGAAAGGGTTGTGACTACTCTTGATTCATTTGGCGTTATATTGAGTCTTTGATCCTTCCAAAACACCCAAAAAAACTTCCAGCATTCAAAAGTGTGGTTCAAAGACAGAAAGCTTGAGATGTCACACAGCGTGCAGCTTGTGATTAGAATAATCCTCCACTGACAATCCATTTATTCAGCATCAGGTCCACTAAGGGCCAGCCGCTTTCCATATGCCAAGGATTTCTTTCCTAGGAAAAACCAAATCAGCCATCCTAAATTGATCCCTCTCCTGGTTATCTCTTATTATTGTAGTTACATGGCCTCGAGCTCTCAAAACAAACTTAATTTCCATCACACTGAATAAGAGAGTACCAGCCACGCTGATCTATTAGGAAGAAGGTAGGTTGCACAAAATCAAATGGCAATATATTGCTGCTGCTCTAAAAGAGAATTGCTACTCTAGAGAATATTCCTTTTCTAAATGGCTATAAAGACCCCACGCTCCAGAAAAGTCAGAAGAAAAATTACCTCCCAGCTTGTGCATTTATTTTTATGGCTGCAGCGGATTGTTCCCTCTCACTCCTGCCTGCAACATACCCCAGTGCCTGTCAATTCCCAGACCTAATCCCACACCAGTTTCCAGCATCCCAACTGGGCCAGTTTGCTGAAATGACATGATACGGTTGGCTTTTGCCAGGCATCCAAGTCAAGAATTGTAAAGTGAACGAGTCTATCTGTCTTTATAAGTGCATTGCGAACTTTATAGTTTAATATTAAACTTGCATCATAAAAAATGGCTCATAAATGGCTAATAAAAGCCTAGTTTACAGCTTATAAAGTGCATCAGTACTTTACGCGGGTTTGCTTAGGAAGATTTATGTGCAAGCTCTTTGTCTCCCAGTTAAAGATTATTTCCCCCCAAAAAACCGTTTAAAAATAACTATTGAGAAATGGCCCTTCGGTTGAACTTTGCGTGGTACCCAATTGGAAGCGTCCAAGAAATTCAAACCCGGTGTTGCTGGTGATTATGAAGGTCACAGGAAACGCCTGGGGTTCCAGGCAGGCCTGGGGTGGGTGGCACCATGAAGTCCGCGCGGGGGGGGGGGGGGGGGGGGCAGCTCAGCGAGCTCAGACACGTTGGCAGGAGCCTTGACATGGAGTCGTATCTGTGCAACGCTTAGTGTGAAATCGGGTGTTAGTCCCAGGTCTGAGGGCACCAAAAGCCTTGTGAGAACAGCAGAAAGGCCAACATACCAAGCCGGAGTTGGGCTTCCTCCAAGAGCCCTTGGAAATTTCTTTAATGGGGACGGCAAGAAGTTGCCGCTTGTTCCTCTGGCCTCCCTCGCTGTCTCCTCCGCTCAAAGCACCAGTGATAGATGTGATTGCCATCCACTCACCCCCTCCACCCTATTTCACTCTTTATTACCCATTGCCCAGCTTTACCCAGGTTTATATACTGCATTATGTTCTCCGCTGTAACTTCTCTTATTTCATCTTTGATTTTTATTCTAACTCAGCGGCGGGCAGCTGTGTTGCAAACTTCTTCCCTCCCCCTCACCCCCCGCTCCTGCCCTTTTGTGTCCCTCTGTGCCACCAGAGCTCAGGGTCTTCCCTTATATATTGACTTCCAGCTCTCAAGACATTGGCAAGGAGGTGGTGTTCTGTGATGCAATGCCCTGGATGTGGGGGCAGGGACCTGGGTTCCTGCACTGATTTTGCCAGTAGGCAACTGTGACATTTGGGCGGCATTTCGTTAGCTTTGGAGCAGGTCAAATGCAAAGGGGAAACGACGGAACCAAATGATCTCCAAGGTGACAAACCATTCTCAGGTGCCAACTTATCTACGGAATGTGGACAGGAGCTTCTCGGCTTCCCGCACTCAAAGATCTCCACGCGCTATAATGTTCTTGCCAAACCTACAAGATTATATTGAATGCTGAAGGGTGATTTCAGTATTCCTGGTCAGCATACTAGTTTTTCACATCTCAGCATCAAGCAATCAAGAATGAGGCCACCCTGCCATCTTTCACAGGAGCAGTCCCATGTTTTTACGAAGACAGGCATTCAATCATCCTCGCATTTACAAAACTAGGTGCCAGAGAGAGGAGACCAGAGAAATAAAGAGCACAAATTCTGCCCGTCACGCAGCTTCCTCAGGAGACAAAGTTATCAGGCTTTTCGGTAAGAAATAGCATGCTCTGGAGCAGGAGAGTTGCTCCGGGACCTTCGTGAAGGAGAAAACGTGGAAGCCACATCTTGGAGGCAGAGAGAGTTCTCCATAATTCTAAAATCACGTGGAATGGGTTTTAATTTTTGTGATTTGGAAAGTGAGGAGCTTGTCTTTAATGAATTGCTTTATCACTGCCAACGACTGGTGTCTACGGCTGTTTGGGCCCACCAGGGAACCATAAGAACTCAGGACCTTCTGCGTTTTCATTTCCAAACATTGAAGGAAAGCCAGATCTTTTAATCAATTGTAGCAAATGCAAAATCAGGGTGCTACGTGGATTGCGTTATTTGTTGGGTTTTTGTTGCCGTTGTTTGCTTGTTTGGTTGGTTGTGACTTAAAGAACTTCTTTCTCCAACAAAATGCAGCACTCAAATAAAAGCCTCATGACCCCCATCCTCTGACGATGGCCAAAGGGAGCAGTCCAAGGTCATTTTTTTTTTTTTTAAGTAGGCTTCATGCCTGGTGCAGAGCCCAATCCAGGGCTTGATCTCACCACCATGAGATCAAGACTTAGGTGTCAAACCAGAGCCACCCAAGTCCCTTCAAGGTCAATTCTTGCCCAGGGATTCATGTGCCCAAATCTGAGAAGAGGCAGGGGTTTAATCTGATGATAATAAAGCTGAGAGATGGATATGAGATGGAGAGAGGGCTTAGGTCACCTGGAGGACCCCCCAGCACCCACAGATCCCAGTTATTCCCCAGCCATTCCAGATGACAGGGGCAAGTAACTTGAGATCACTGCAGCCGGGCACACGGCACTGGTGACACACGGGATCACAGGTATCCTCACTAATACGTCACGGTGGCACGATTCTTCAGAAGCTGGCCTCAGTCTAATCTTCCCAGCTCGTTTCAGACCAGTCCCTTATCTTCCCCCTGGACTCTCATCATGGAGAATCACTGTGGGTTCCTCAACGCCCCCCCCCCCCCCGCCCCGTGCCTGTCCACCATGTGTATTCTTTTTCTTCTGCCTGGAACATTCTCCCCTGATTTGTCTATCTGGAAACCTCCGACCGTTCCCCCAAGGCTCTGCCCGACCGCTGTGATCACTCTGAAACCACCCACTATGCCATAAAGCACCGATTTATTTGCACTCAACACACAACGGTTTACGTGTCCAGTGAACACGATCAGCCTGACGACCACTGGGTTGGATCCAGAGGGCAATGCAAAAATCCACGGGACTAACAGACACTGCTTCCGCCATCAAAGAGTTAATCGTCTGGCTGAGGAGTAAGATTAATTCCACGAAACGGTATGAGAGAATGTACAATCAAGCCCCAATTTGGGCAGTACAGATTTTCAATGCCAAAGGAGTTGAGGGAAGGAGAAAATCCATCACAGCTGAATCTGCAGAAACTCCAACTCATGGCTCACATGTCCCCAGCAGCTGAAAATAGGACGCGGTCTCCAATTGTACCACCACCGGCAAATCATTGAAAACTTCTCCCCAGCAAGGGTAAGCGGGAAGAAAATCAGGGAGGGGGACGAAAATACCGGCTTGTAAACACGCTCACCTAGGAGGGGAAACAGAGCAGAAACGCACACGAGGTTGGCCAAATGGGCTTCACCCCTTTCACCGCATACATCCCCTTTCTGGGTGTTCATCCTCCAGGAATCTGAACGCGCCAAGAGTCAGGGTCGTTCGTGATGGAGAGCAATTGCAAACGAGTCCACCCGTAGGACGCCAGTTGGGCACATTTTAGTAGAGAGCCACGCTGCTTTTGCAGCCGTTAAGAGACAATGGTGTGTTTTTTCTTTACGGACTGTCACGGAAAGACCATCACAATCTATTATTAAAAGGAAAACAAGAGCGGGGTAGAAACATCGCTATAATATGAATGCATTTATATAAAACATGGAGGCAGAAAATACTGTTTCTCTATCCAATTATTCATTCATACATTCATTCACTCACTCCACAGTTATCTTTTGGGGCCCTATCATGTGCCAGGCAGTGTCCTGGTGGTTAGAGAATCCGCGATGAAAAACAAAAGAGCAAACTTCCTTTGAGCTTCCAAGTTCCTCCTCCGGCGGGTGGAGACGGACACGAAGCAAATAAGCAAGTATAATATGCCACGCATCAGATGACAGTGAGTGGCAGGGAGAAAAATAAGGCAGCGTGAGCGAGTGCCGGGAGGGGACTGTCCTATTTGAATAGGGTGACAGAAAGAGCAGAGACCCGAAGGAGGTGAGTGTGGTGTAAATACGTGGAGACAGAGCTTTCCAGACAAAGGGATGGGCCGGTGCAAGAGCCCAGCGTCCAGGGTGGGGCAGAAGGAATAAAGGAAGGGGGCGTGGTACCAGGATTACCAGCGAGGTAGTAAGGGCCACTTTATAGAGGGCTCCGGAGGCCATGTTGAAGACTCCAGCTTTTACCCTGAAGGGGACACAAGCCACGTGGCGTCTCGGACACGCCCCTGACATCACCCGAGTTCTGTGTCGCCCGCGCCACCCTCGCTGCTGTGCTGAGAGGAGACGGTCCAGGGGCCAGGAGTAGAAGCAGGGGCGTCATTTAGGAGGCTCCTGAGATGAGGAGAAGCTGGCGACTTGGACCAGAATGACCAAAGGAAGAGGAGGGACACTGGGGAGAAGTGCTCGAGTTCCTGTTGCGTTTTGGAGGCGGAAGCAGCGGTGTTTAGCAGCGGAGCAAACGAACGTGACAAAGCAAATGAAAGAAAGAGGGACCCCCCCAGATGGCTCAGTCTGTTAAGCGTCCTGACTTTGCCTCAGGTCACGATCTCACGGTTGGTGGGTTCGAGCCCCACATTAGGCTCTCTGATGTCAGTGAGGAGCCTGCTGCGGATCCTCTGTCTCCCTCTCTCTCTGCTCCTCCCCTGCTCTTGGTTGCTTTTCCTCTCTCAAAAATAAATAAACATTAAAAAAAAAAAAAAACAAGAAAAACTAATCTATGCCATTAGAAAGCAGGATGGTATTTACTTTAAAAAAGATAGAAGGAAGGAAGGAAGGAAGAGAGAGAGAAAGAAAGAAAGAAAGAAAGAAAGAAAGAAAGAAAGAGGAAAGAAAGAAAGAAAGAAAGAGAGAGAGAGAGAAAGAAAGAAAGAAAGAAAGAAAGAAAGAAAGAAAGAAAGAAGGAAAGAAAAAGAAAGAAGGAAAGAGGTGGCCATTTAAAGGAGTTGGAAAAAGCTACTGCAGGAACAGGTTTAGGGGACAATATGGGTATATAAAATGAGAACGCAGCGTGTGGATAACTTAGATGCGTTTCCCCAATATGCCCTCATCTCTGTTCTTTGCATCCCAAACTGGTAGCTATGCTCGGTCATTCCCAGAGCCCGGGATCTGAGTAGGGCAAAAACAAGTAGCCTGTAACCCCAAGAATTCTTCTGTAAAAGACTCGTCAGACTCCACTGAGGGAATGGGGTGGGCGCTTTGAGCAGGGGAACAAGATAAGCCACTTGGGGACAGAGAGCTCGAGAAAGGACGCCTTCCTCGTGAGCAGGAAGGAGGAGTCTGAGGTTTCCAGATTGGGAACCGGGTGCCACTCTTGTCCTGCTAAGGATGCAGCAGAAACTTCTAGAGGCAGGAGGGTGGACTCATCCTCAGGCTGTGGGTCTGCAGCCTTTGGGGACTTTTCCGGCCCTGAGCAGAGTAAGGGGAAGCAGAGAGCCATAATTTAGGAAGACCATTAGGGCGGGGACAAGGGACATCTGAGGAATAACCTGTGAGGACCAGCGACCAAATCCCCACAGGTGCCTCCAGGCTTTAGCACTGCCTAAGACCCGCCACTTGGCCGGACCCATGCGATGGCAGAACTCCAACGTGTCTACAGTTAAATTTTCTGTCAGCTTGACAGAGCGAGGGGTTGAAATCAGATAGCACAGTGAGTTATGGAAAATGAAAAGCATGATATTTCTTGAACATCTGACTCCGTGTGGCTAGATTTATGCCCATGAGACGGGAAAATGCATGGCCACGGTCTAAAAGGATACAGTCCAAACTGCTTCACTCGGTGCGTTCCGTGTATTTTGACGATTTCCCGCAAAAAAATCCATCTGTGGCCTACTTGTATAATTAGTATTATGTTTTTCATTCTCACCTCATTTTGAGGCCCAGTTAGTAAGAAACCCCGGGAAAGGCCCCTTTGTCTTGGCATTTTGCTATACACAGCTTTTTTTTAAATGTTTATTTATTTTTGAGACAGAGAGAGACAGAGCATGAGCAGGCGAGGGGCAGAGAGAGAGGGAGACACAGAATCTGAAACAGGCTCCGGGCTCCGAGCTGTCAGCCCAGAGCCTGACACGGGGCTCGAACTCACGGACCGCGAGATCTGACCTGAGCTGAAGTCGGACGCTCAACCAACCGAGCCACCCAGGCGCCCCTGCTATACGCAGCTTTTATCCCTCGCAGTAACACAAGGTTTCTCAAGGAAGGGGATATAAATTCATTTTTCTTGCAAACGAAACTATATTTTACATCCACCCGGCAAAATAACTCAAAGACATTTCACAAAAGCCACCTGTCAAGTGAACATCCTCTGTCACGCACACGCCCCTCCCAAGCAAATCTGACTTGAGAGACCCATCTGCTTGGTAGAGTTGAGGGCACTTACATACACCAGGCTTTCGGACATGTAGACCCACCTCCACAGTGCCTCTCTGGTACCATCAGCCTGTTCCAGAAACTAAGAATCCTAAACAGGAGGGAAACATGGATCATTTGACCACAGACAGTTTGTTGAGATCAATGGTATACACATCGCTTCAAGAAAGAAGGGACTGCTTTCCAGTAGCTGCCGTGTTGAGCCTGTGGTCTCCTTGGGCCATTCTAGCAGGGAGTATTCAATAAAGTCGCGTTCTCAGAGATTACTCGATGGTCCTTGATGTGCCCAATGGGTCCAGCGAGTCCTCCCAGGCTCACAGAGACCCATAAACAATAGCAATGTGGAGGATGAGGGGCCATGATATGCCGAGACTTCTAGAGCCCCATCAGCATCAATGAGCCTCCCTCCTGTTCAAATGGCCAACCTCTCTTGGCTTCTGTGATAAGTGTTAGCTCCGCAACCTGTTCGGGCTCAGGACTGTGGGGGCCCCAATCCAAGAAGCTCTTTGGGCTTCAGCTGACCTCACTCAAGTCTTAAGGGAAATCTTTCACATTGTTCCAAAGAACAGGGGATCGGGTGTGGTAAACACCTGGCTGTCCTGGGGATTGGGGGATCTGCCTCCTTCCTTGTTCTCCACAAACCTTTCTAAGAAGAACTCTGATCTCATGAGTCTCTGCCCTAAAGTGTTCCGCACTATGGCTACCAAGGTGTGGCGTCCACTAGAGTTTCCAGAGCATTCTGGCTCTCCAGTCTGTGTCCCCCACCCCAACAAATCCCTTCCCTGTGCTTGGCTCGTTCAATCAAGGAGAGATCGATAGATTCACCTCCACCACGATTGGCTAAGTAACTTGAGGGGCCCAGCGCATCATGAAAATGTGGGGCCCCCTGCTTGAAAAGTACTAAGAGTTTCAGACAAATTAAAAATTGTTAAGAATTCCTTTTCTTTTCTTTTTAAAAAAATTTTTTTAAATGTTATTTGGTTTGCGAGAGAGAAAGACTGAGCGTGAGCAGGGGAGGGGCAGAGAGAGGGGGAGACACAGAATCGGAAGCAGGCTCCAGGCTCTGAGGTGTGAGCACAGAGCCCAACTCGGGGTTCGAACTCATGAACCATGAGATCGTGACCTGAGCCGAAGTTGGACCATTAGTCAACTGAGCCACCCAGGTGCCCCTTGTCAAGAATTTCAAGACAGCATCTGCAGAGCCAGATGCCCTTTCTAGGCTCCATGAGATTGTACGTGCCATGTGCCCAGTAGGCTGGTCGTGTGACAGCCTTCTACATAGGGTCCACAGCCAAACCCCATTCAGTGGTGGGATGGCGACGCTTTCTGAGGGCCTCTCCCTTCTGGACCAGACCAGAGAACCAGCCAGGCCTGCCCAGAACGCAAAGGGTCATGAGGCGAACCAATGGGGTCGTCCTGGAGTCACTCTGTGTACAGGGGAGAGAGAAAGACAAGTTTCTTGGAGGGGATCTTTCAAGACCATAAAGAAAAAAACCAATCACTTGGGGAGTTATTTTAGGAGTTTCAAGAGGCAGGAGAGGGAGGGGGACTTTTGAATATCCAGAGGATAAGCACTGACTTTCCTGAAATCTTTCAACACCCGGGGGAAGTTTCTTCCTTATTCCACAGATGAGAAAGTGGAGTTTCAGATAGAATAGGAAATCTGCATAAAGCTAGGCAGGCGGCAAAAGTCATGAACAAATGAGGTGCTGCTGTGTCCTTGTCTTCAGGAAAGCACTTTGAGGCAATTTTTTGAGATCCTCACTAAATTTAAATTTCCCCAGTGAACAAATAAAAACAGGAACTACATTAAACTAAACTCTTATACAGAAACGGTGCTGAGGACTTTCAAGTTTTACATTGAAATCTCTCCCAAACCCCTAAAATGTGGACACAGTTACCTTGTTTTGCAGTGACGGAAAGGTTAAGAGAATTGCTCGCGGCTCGTGTACGTAGCGAAGGGCCCGCCGCGTTTCAGTTCCGGAAATAGCTGTCTCCCAAGACCGTTAACCACTGTGCCCTTCCTGCTTTAGTTAACTGTGAGGCGAGAATTTCAGCACCAGATCAAAACTTGAAAGAAGGGAGCAATGATGTAGATGAGCCTTCTTCTTTAAGTTTATTGGTTTATTTCTTTTTTTAAGATATATTTTTTATTTTTTGTTAATGTTTATTTTTGAGAGACAGAGAGACAGACAGAGCATGAGCAGAGGATGGGCAGAGAGAGAGAGAGAGAGGGAGACAAAGAATCTGAGGCAGATCCAGGCTCTGAGCTGTCAGCACAGAGTCTGACGTGGGCTCGAACCCGCGAACGGTGAGATCGTGACCTGAGCCGAAGTCCAACCCTTAACCAACGGAGCCACCCAGAAGCCTCTTTAAGGCATATTTTTTTAGATTCTTTTTTAATTTATTTTGGGAGAAAGAGAAGAGAATCCCAAGCAGGCTCAGTGCCATCGGCACAGAATCGACTCAGGGCTTGATCCCATGAACTGTGAGATCATGACCTGAGCCGAAACCAAGAAATACTGGAGAACAAGTGATACCTAACGTATCCTGTGGCTGATCCAAAACTAAGGGCCTGCAAGTCTCGTTTCTAATGATAAAACCTATATAATGGTGATGCCACCCCATCTAGCAAGAGCATTTAAACCAGGCAGGCCTGTCGGCCGGGCCAGGACTCAGGAAAGAGCCAGAAACACTCTCTTACAAGTGGAGCCCAACATCTGCCCTCAGACAGCAACATCGCTCTTAGTACCCCTCCTCCTTCCTGGGCTTTTTTTCTGGATTATCTTGGCTCAGTAATCCCTCCCCAGGCCCTTCCATTGGCCCTGAGCATACACGAGGTTCTCTCTTTCTGACCTCGGGATTCCTTCTCGAATACAATTTCCACTTGTCCTCTCAGCTTCATTTGCTTCTGGCCACTCCAAGGAGCAACCCCCCCCCCCCCCCGCCTACTCCAACTTGATCCCCCAAGATACCACCTGGCATCCGACCTGGCCCATTACAAGAGAGGTATGGAGTCACCTGACATCAAAAGACCTGGGTCTCGTTTCGTAACTTTGTATTCGTTTCCTCGCAGAAAGGCAGAGATCACAATACACCATGTTCATTCGGTTTAAAGATTAAATCTCTAAAGTTGACAACTCCAGATTCCAATGCCAGTGACTCAGAGTGATGAAGAGGAGGAAGGCGGGTGAGGACTCCAGAATGACCACATCCAGAATGTTGCCCTTTACCATGGGTACCCAGTGAGGCAGCTGAGATCAGTTATCTGCACGGAAACTTGAGATCAGTCCTTTTCCAGAAAATGACTTTCATGAAATGACTTCAACCTGCAATTCTGGGTTTTAAGCAGCAATAATGATCCCCTTGGCTAAAACGCTGGGCTTTTTGAAGGGGTGGGAAACTTTATTATTACCAAGTGGGGTATCCCCCAAGAGTTCTGACTCAGATCTGTAGCCGAGCCGAGACATCTGGAAATTTCAAAAATTGAACTTGATCTTTAACAAATATAGACACAAATGTGAAGAACATAAAAATCACTCTTCAGAATGAGCCTTAATGGGCTGCGTTGCCTTTCAGGAACATTTTCTAATGAGCCTTCGGACATGAAGTGATTCTAATTTGTGATGCATTTGAGGCAAAACCAAGAGAAGAAATTACATTTGCTTTTCCCCACTGGGTTGTTAAGGGCCCCAGATAGACAAGCCTCAAACACTCAATTGTGGCCAATGCCCTTTGTGTTCAATCGCCTCATCTGCTGGGGCTGGCACCAGAAAGGTCCAAGCACAACGGGGCCCTTCAGAACTGCTCCAGACCAACAATCCACAGGCGGCCCAGGCAGCAAACGGCAAGAGGGGCCTGTCTGTGCCAGGCACGGTACCAACCACTGGCTGGAGAAAGAAGAGGAGAAAACGATGCAGAAATGAAACAGACCCAGAACTCCCGGGCCAGGGGTAAGTGGTACCCCGAGCCTTCTCAAACCCGGTTTCCATTCTCCCAAGTTCTTTGGAAGATTGGCCTTTGAGAAGCAGGACTCTGACCTTGGAGGTTTCATTCTCCCTCCTCCACCCCTACACCTGCCCTGACTATCAATAGGGGCCCCCAGGTATTTCCAGAGCTTCTCAGGGACGCCTGTTCCCCGACATGTGACAGCCTGCACACATGTGACAAGTTGGTGCCAGTGTCTCATGTCCTACATCTTGGCATCAGTTGAACCTGGGCAGAGTAGACTCTGAACTTACCATACGGGCTTTTCCACAGGTCATCACCATCTAGAGAGACACAGCATAGGATAGAGAGAGATTTTTAAATTCCAGGCAAAGTTTAAGTCTCTTTTCCTCTCCTTCTCCCCCCTTTTTTTTTTTTCAACAGCTGTAGTTAGGAGCCCATCACCGGCCCCAGAACTGCCGCTGAAGCCACCCATAGAGATGGACTGAGCCAAAGAGCCAAGATCAAGGAAAGAGAATTCCTATGTCTTGGGCATCTCTGTGGGTTCCAGGGGAACACCCCCCCCCCCACTCTGGTACATCTGAGCTCAGGGCTAACCTGTAAAATTCCACTTGTAAATTAGACTGGTGCCTCTCGGGGCAGAGGGGGTTCCAAAGGTCCACAGCTTGGCCGCCTCTGGCTCTTTGGACTTCCTCGGGATAGACACACAAGTGCGTGTGTTGGTAAGCAGAACCTGTACCGGACCCCAGCTCTACCCACCCCTCAGTCAAGCGTCCTCGTGCAGGTCACGACTGTGGTATCACCTGCAGTCCTGTTTCAGGGAATGGCTGCCCTTCTTGGCTCCTCCCTAAACCCTTTCCTGGGGCTTTCTCCTGCGAAGTCCATTGGCAGGATGCCTCTGGCCTCCAAAATGACCCCGGGCCTCTACTCATCAGTAGGCCATTGCCTTCCCTGGCGCATGCCTGTCTGGACCTCCCTAAAGAACATCGTCGCCCTGGAGCGAACCCCTCATGGTGCCTTGCTTCCAGCCCCCTGAGCTGCTAATCTTCAGATTCCTGGAAAGACTGTTAATAATTGTTCAGAACCAATGCAGTGCAGTGGTCAAGAACCTTGCCCTGTAGCCAAGCTGTCTATGTTGTGATTCATGCTCCTTCCTTTCTTAGTTGCAGAAGCTTGAGCCCGTTTCTTAAGCATTTGCGCCTTGTCACCTCCCCTAGAAGGTGAGGATAGCAATATTAGCAGTTAGAGTAGTAACATCACAGCATTGGGGGGGGGGGGGGACGATTAACTGAGGTTGTACATGAAAAATTTATACCAGTACCGGATCCTTGCAATAGTGAGCACCCGTTAGTGCGCCGAGCGTTAACTATCACTATTATTGTGTTTATCGAATGAAAGATGTTTTGTAATAAGAGATACTTACAGCCCAAACTGCTCTCTTCTGCGCCCTCGATATTGCCGTGTGGTTGAAAATTGTTCAAAATAAAGTCTGTCCTTTCTACTTTGCCCCAGCGCCGGGAGGGGAGTCACGCATGGACACGCCCCCGACATCCGTGTGTATGCTAATGTACGTATTACGAACACATAAATGCGACCATATTTCATGTGCTATGGGAAGCTTCTTTTTTTTTAAGGTTTTATTTATTTATTTTGAGAGAGAGAGACGGAGAGACATCATGAGAGGGGGCGGGGCACAGAGAGAGAGCAAGAGAGAGAGAGAGAGAGAATCCCAAGCAGGCTCCAAGCTATCAGCTCAGAGCCCAACGCAGGGCTCGAACCCATGAACTGAGAGATCCCGACCTGAGCCGACATCAAGAGTCAGATGCTTAACCGGCTGAGCCACACGGGATCCTTATGGAAAGCTTTCTTTAAACTCGCTGAGCCTTATGCTCCGTATTTATGAAAGGAGCCATAGTTACATGGGACGATACATTTAGTGAGCCTACCAGTTTCTCCCCTTCTTCTTTCTACAATCGATTTTTTTTAAGTTTTATTTCTTTATTCTGAGAGAAAAAGAGAGAAGGGGTGGGGGAAGGGCAGAGAGAGGGAGAGAGAGAATCCCCAGCAGGCTCCACCCTGTCAACACAGAGCCTGACGCGCGCGGGGCTCGATCCCACGAACCGTGAGATCACGACCTGAGCCGGAGGTCAAGAGTCAGGCCCGTAACCGACGGAGCCACCCAGGTGCCCCTCTTCTTTCTACATCTTTACACAAACTCCTGTTCCTCAGTCACCCTCACCATCTTGCTTCCCTTCCCTCTGCCCCTCCGTCCCCAAAGCATCAAAGCAAAAACGGGTCATAATAAAAATGCACCCCTGGGGGCGCCTGGGTGGTTCAGTCGGTTAAGCGTCCGACTTCGGCTCAGGTCTTGATCTCGTGGTTCGTGAGTTCGAGCCCTGCGTCGGGCTCTGGGCTGACCGCTCAGAGCCTGGAGCCTGTTTCCGATTCTGTGTCTCCCTCTCTCTCTCTGACCCTCCCCTGTTCATGCTCTGTCTCTCTCTGTCTCAAAAATAAATAAACGTTAGAAAAAAAAAAAATTAAAAAAAAAATGCGCCCCTGATCTGCTCCCAGAGAGGGCCAGGAAAAATACCCCGCCATATTCTTTTTTTTTTTTTTTTTAATTTTTTTTTTCAACATTTATTTATTTTTGGGACAGAGAGAGACAGAGCATGAATGGGGGAGGGGCAGAGAGAGAGGGAGACACAGAATCTGAAACAGGCTCCAAGCTCTGAGCGGTCAGCACAGAGCCCGACGCGGGGCTCGAACTCACGGACCGCGAGATCGTGACCTGGCTGAAGTCGGACGCTTAACCGACTGCGCCACCCAGGCGCCCCCGCCATATTCTTTTTTAACAAGGTAGAACCGTCTGGACTCTGGTGTTGCCCCGTATGTCATAAAGAGTGAGAAGAATATCCATTCCAGCCTGGAAAGGGTCACATGGCACTCTTCAAAAGGCTCATCCAAATCCGTTGTCTTGTCTCTAGAACTCAGCACACATGCATGGGCCCCGGGCATAAACCTTTTTGGTTCCGCGAGTGTTTTCTGCCTGGCGTCTCTCCTCTGTTCTTTCCTAACACCCTGTGTTCTGCTGATGGCAAATCAATGGTACATTTTTCTTAAACAGCTAGCACTTGGTATTTTACTACCGACCACGAGGGCCCCCGCCTTTTAATTACTCCTGCTGAGCCTAGCACTATATATAACACTAATGTTTCTGGGACTGCCTGCAATTAAAACCAAAAATAAATAACACATTACAAGCTGCAAACCCAGCTAGGCTCGGGTAATGCTATGGACGGATAGAAGCCTTTTGTTTTTAATTGCCCACGTTTCTCCAGACCCCGTGGCGTGTAAACACCTGACACACAGCTGTTTGCCAGGAGCCGGAGCCGAGGAGGCCTTGACCTCAATGCGAGGCCGGTGTTCTTTTCCTTGCCCCGGAAAGGCACTTTTCCGCCTCGGCGTTTCGCTCTGCAAAAGGGACACGCTGGAGAACAAAGCCGCCTGTATGCACACTCCCCCGATGAACGTGCTGTTTGGGGGGTCATGCGTGGAATCCGAATGAGCTATATTGAGTTTGGCTGTGGGTTTGGGGTTTTTTTCTAGCTGGGACAGAATTCTGAAAAAGGAAAAAAAGCGGTTTTGATGAACACGTGTCTTACTCCATCCGTCGGACGTGCGAGTTTCAGGCCAGAGGTTGTCCCTAACCAGGAAGAACGCTTACAAAAATCAAATCGGTAGAGTCCCCTTTGAAGCCCCACGTGGACGATTATTGAGATTGTTGGGAAAATGAACGAAGTTTTACACCATAAGACGGCCGACGGGACTAAAACAAGCTCTGGTCTCTGGCTGAGAAACCCCTCTTCTGGGTTCTTCTTGCCCTGATTTGGCGTGAAAACCCCCCAAATAGGGAGGCTAGCAACTATAAATTACCCTTCCCGCTTGCATTCGGTGCTCAGATCTTTGGAGAAAAGTTCTCCTGTGAGCCCGCCGGTGTTAAAAAAAATCTCCGATCCGCCAAGATCTCCGAGTGCCGAGTGCCGCTTGGTTTTTCCGCCAGCGTTCCAGCCTCGTTCCGTAACAATGTTATTTGCTAAAGGAAGTCCTTGCCCTGTACCCCCGTCCAAGGGTTGGCTGAGCCACCAACAGCAGCCTGTGGTAGGAAGCAAGAGGACGGATCTGCCCAGAAGGGCCCTGAGTCTCATCCAGCCTCCGCTCCCCACCCCATCACACCTCCGAAGGAGCTCCGACTTTGTTCTGCTGCAGAGACCTAAGACGAACAATCCAAGCCGTCCCGACACTGTAGACGCCTCTGACACGTTTCGCAGAAGCGATCTTAGAGGCACCGCACCCATAACAACGCTCTTTGACCCGGACAAGAATGATTCTCCCCGTTGGTGCTGCTGGATGGTTCCTCGAAGGCTCCTCTCAGCACCAAGAGCGGTGTGGACCCCGAGCCACGGTTGCTCCCTGCCCCAGGTCGGAGCAGCCCCCTCCGCGTGGCTGGGAGAGAACGGGGAAGGTGTAGTTGACAGACGGAGGCAGGGCGCGGCACCTGCCTCGCCTGCTGGTCGGGTAGTCCGGATGGCCCAGTCTGGATGTAAATATTCGCACACACCAGGGCGGAGTCACATGCATTTCCCTTTCCCCGAGGTGGTTCGGTGGCTTAGCTGCAGGCCAAAAGCATCTCCCTTAAAAGCGACAAATAATGAGCCGTGACAGCAGCAGTACTGACCTAATGCTGACTCATGAATGTCATCATTGTTCCGCCCCCCGCCAGGGGCATTAGTCCCTGTTCAGCCCTAAGCCAGAATGTCTGCATAGAGAACAAAGCTGATTATCTCGACAATGGCTTTCTTCCAGGCTGATGCAGGTAAACGGGCAGGCTGGGGGCCCCCCTTTTGGGGGGGAGGACTCGACTAGAGTCCCAGATCACACACCGGTCACACTGCCCGCTTGTTCCCATCACACTCTGCTTCCTCTTGACCCCATCACCCTCTGCTTCCTCTTGATGGTTCCTTTCAAACCGCGCGAGTCCGTGAATGGCCTTTGGTGCCCTGAGAAGCGTCAGCCTGCCTCATTCATGGGAGGTACGTCAGAGTTCCCCTGCACCTGTCAGAGTTCAGGGGACCCACGTCCCCGCGCTGGCAGAGGGCTGACGGAGAGGGCGACGGACGCGCCGTCGGCCCCCCAGCTGTCTGGCACCTTGCCTCTCCTTCTCTTTTCACGTCACATCCATCAACATCCCTCTTTCACCCTGTTGGGTTCCTGGCCCCCACCTCCCCCCTCTCCAGCCCACTCCTCGATTGGCCCGCCTTCCTCGAACAAAGGATTTCTTTCTGGCATCCACGGATATCTTGGCACTGCGGCCCCTGTGACACCCTGGATTGATCACCGCCCCCACTGAATTTGAGGGGCGATCATTTTTCTCTTGCAAGTACAGAGCGTGGACAGTTGAGGCTCCTGCCCACCACTCATGCTGCCGTTGGGACACTTGGGCCTCCCAGAGAAGCAGGAGAAAGGGGCGGATGAGGACAGCCGTCCTCCAACAATGGCATGGGAGGTGCAAGCTCAGATACCTTCAGGGCCGGCCGGGAAAGACAGAGGTGGAAAACCAGTCTCGGTAAAAACAACCTTTTACAAACACACCGGGTTGTTGCAGAAGGAAATCCGGGAGCACCCGGTCAGTGAAGGAGCCTCCATGGTGTCTAATAATCCTCAGTGACCCATTCTTTCGCAAATAAGAGAACTTGGGAATAGATAGGGGCCCAGTTGTATCATTCATTCATGCACGCAGGCGTGCATGCATGCATTCGTTCACAAACTCTTATTAAGGCGCCTACCAGGTGGAAGGCATGTGACTGCTGGTTTGTTCCTCTTGGATCCTTTCGCTTCTAGCCCCAGAGATGATGGGCCGTCCGGATTGGCGTTCTGCTCTCTCTCAGATCGCAGAAGTCCGATAAGCATCTTTTCTCCATCCAGCCACAAATATCGATCAGACGGCTCTTTCAAATCATCTGATTGCTAATGGCGCATCTGCTCAGGGATGTCCTTTGTCCGACGTTCTCTCAAAGCAGCTGCACGGGAACCTGAGCTATAATTTCCCTAACCCGTCTGTCAACAGTTCTGCCCAGCCCCGGTGCCACCTACAGAAACGTACCCTCCACTTACAACCACAGCTGGCTTTCAGCACCTACACTGTAATTCGCCAATTACCAACTCTTAAAAAAAAAAAAAAAAATCACCCCGGGGTGGACCAGGAATTAGGTAAGCCACAGATATAACAGTGATTATACCTGGCCCCTCTGGGTGGCTCTCGCCTCAGCCACCGGAGTCGCTTTGCAAATACTGATTAGCTGTATTCGTTCGGGGATGCCGCGTGCGGCATGTGGCGAGCGTTGCAAACGGAGGGAGAGGCCCTGAGTCACTCCATCAAGTGAACGGAAGGAAGGTCACTGGCTCAGAGCCCAGCTTGACTCTACGCAGTGTCCCAGAGGACACAATGAGGTGACGGAGGGAGGCGGTCCTGGCGAACGTTGCAGGCGCCAAGGGGAAGAGAATGGGGTAACGATGGCCCGAGGGCTCCCCAAGTCCATGGCGAGGAGGAGAAAACGAAACGGTCTCCACTGGGAGTTCGTGATCGGCGCAGCGAGAAACCCGGGCGCCCCCGTAATGAAGTTTTATTGGCATGTGGCTCTTGTCATGCATTGGCATAGGGTCTAAGGCTGCTTTAGCTTCAGCGCCCAAGCTGAGCGGTTACAGCAGATTTCACTCGGCTTGCAAGGCATAAAATACGATCTGGCCCTTTAGAGAAAAAGTTTACCCATCCATGCTCTATGGCAGTGCATTTAATACCTTTTCTCTAAGGCACTTTGAAATGAAGAGGGTGTTCACTGGCTGCTTACAAATGCAAAAAGAGTGGCACCTGGGTGGCTCAGTCGGTTGAGCCTCCAACGTCAACCCAGGTCACGATCTCACAGTCCGTGAGTTCGAGCCCTGCGTCGTCGGGCTCTGTGCTGACAGCTCGAAGCCAGGAGCCTGCTCCGGATTCCGTGTCTCCTTAAAATCTCCACTACAGTGTATCCGTGTCTTCGTATAAAAAAACACAGCTATTTTTTTTTTTTTTTTTTTGCCCCAAATCTACAGAGAAAATTAACGGCCCGAGGAAACGGACAAGGATGATTTTGTGTTCCAAAATGAGAAGGGTGGCCTCGTGGGTTCAGTTCTAAACCTTGCGGGCTGGTACCTAGGGGTCCACGGGAGAGACAACCTAGAAGCTGAGTGGACCTTGATTTAGTCAGGGTCCAGACAGGAAAACAGAAGCCACTGCCGGTCATCGAAAAAGAGGATCTTTTATAGAGAGGGGATTGATGGCGAAGGGGGACAAGAGGACATCAAAGAAGGAAGAACGAGGACATCAAAGAACAAAGAGTAAGGTAACTGAGATATTGGCCCAGCAGGAAGCTGCCACCCCCACCCGTCACCCCCACCCAGGGCTGGAGACAAAGGGAAGAGGTGGGGTGGCTAGCACCCAGGAGCTGTGAGGTCCATCCCACAGAAATGTGAACCACAGTGGGTCTGAGCGGGACTGACGATGGGAGGGCAATTGTAGCTTCCAGGGTGCCCCTTCCTCTGCCCTCCAATCGCCCGCGGGCTCCCCCTACTGGCGGAGCCCAGCCAGCAGCCAGGTGCAAAGGAGCCTGGGAACTGTAGTTTCGTTGCACGTTACAGAGAAAGCTGGTGACGGTTCCGAGAGCCAATAAGCAAAGGACTGGCATCGATGGCCACGAGGGGATGTTGCCGCCACTAGAAAGGGTCCATCCAGGTGGCCACCAAGAGGCCAAAGAGAGTGGCAGAGCCCCAGGAAACTCATCAAGTGCAGGATCCGGTCCTCCGTGGTACAACCCTGAGCTGCAGGTGGGACAAAGCTACAGTCCGTCTTCTAGGTCGTCCTCCAGTGCCCCGTCCACCACACGCGATGCCTCCCCGTCTGCGGGTCCGAAAGATCAGGGTGTCTCGGGCTCTGTCCAGGGAGAAAAAAAAAAATGACCCCGACTAAAACCTTGCCAACCAGAGAGCCCCCGCTTTATTTCCATTTGCAAATCCGGCTCGGAACGTATTCCAGAGCGTGTCTCTTCCCCCCTCATCGCCAGCCAAGGCTTGCCTGGCATGTGTCCTAATTTCTCTCTGCCTCACAGAAGCCCCCTGACCGAAGGGGGCCGGTCCTCCTATTGACAGGAACACAACCTCCCTGCCTCGGCAGATGACGTGACATTTGCATAAAGCCTGAATTGAGCCGCCCTGGAGCAGGTGATGCATTCAGAAAGCCCCTTGCTCTGTTCCCTTCCATCAGCCTCGCTGGAGATCATCTGCCCCCACGCCTCTGTTTCCGCACAGCCGGCCTCAGAGACAGCGCAGGGAGGCAGGAATGGGGCCAGCTGCCTGACGACTTCAATGTTAAAATGTGTTGAACATTCACAGGCCATGGAACTCTGCTAAGTGAACCAAATGGGCCTCCCTAAAGCCATATGCTCACTCCATCACATCCCAGCTGCAGCCTCCTGTAAACGCGGGACAGGCTTGCTGGGGGAGCTTTGGTTTTTGGTTTTTTTTTTTTTGTTTTTTTTTTCCCCTTCCTGTTGAACCGCTAAGACCAGATGCCGATGTCACAATCCAAGAACTGGCAGAGACTAGTCAGCTCGTCACCAAGATACGTTCCTCGTGCTCGTGGGCACACGGCCGGACCACATCTGTCAGCCTCCGTGGGCGCTTTGGGCCAGCGCAGTGGACTCCGTGCGGCTCCATAAAAAATGGAAACCTCCTTGATCTAGGTTGACCAACCACCCCGATTTGGCCAGGACTGTCCCGAGGTTAGCCCTGTGTCCCGGGGAATCTTTCAGTCCCTGGCAAACTGGAGTGGTTAATCAGCCTCGTGACCCCCACGGTCACCGGCCAGCCGTAGACGGAATTTTGGGGCCCGAGATCCGTGGTTCCCAAGGCTTCAGCCTGCATCGTGTAGACGGATTGTTAAGTCACGGAGTGCTAGGCTCCAGACCTTTGGTTCCTGATTCAATAGGTCTGAGGTGGGGCTCGGGAATTTGCTTTTGCTTTTTTTTTTTTTTTTTTTAACGTTCATTTATTTTGAGAAAGAGAGAGAGACAGAGCAAGAGCAGGGGAGGGGCGGAGAGAGAGGGAGACACAGACTCCGAAGCAGGCTCCAGGCTCCGAGCTGTCAGCACAGAGCCCGATGCGGGGCTCGAACTCACGAACGGCGAGATCGTGACCTGAGCTGGAGTCGGACACGTAACCGACTGAGTCACCCAGGTGCCCCTCTTTTTTTTTTTTTTTTTAATGTTTATTTATTTTTGAGAGAGAGAGTGTGCATGAGCACCAGCGGAGGAGGGACGGGGGTAGGGGGCAGAGAGGATCTGATGCAGGGCTCAAAGCCATGAACCGTTAGATCGTGACCTGAGCCGAAGCCCGGTGCTTAACCGACTGAGCCACCCACGGTCCCCAGGAATTTACACTTCTCACAAGTTCCCCAGTGGGACTCGTGCTCTTGGGCCAGGGACCACACTTTGGGAACTCTGCCCTGCATCAGGGGTTGTCAAACTTTGCTACATATTAGAGTTGTGCCATGGGGGCGTGGGGGAGGGGAGGTTAAAAACATCCCATTACCTAGGCTGGTCCCCAGATCAATGCACCAGACTCTGGGAGCGATTGTCCTAGCTGCCGGTATATTTCCAAGCTCTACAGGCAATCCCAAGGTTCAACCAAGTTTGAGAACGAGCACCCAAGATCGATGGTTTCAAACGTGAATGTCCCCATGAGTCAGCTCCAGATACTTACGAGGACTTCTTATTCAGTCAGTCTGGGAAAGAGCCTGGCACTTCGCATTTGGTTTTGTTAATTTTTTTAATGTTTGTTTATTTTTGAGAGAGACAGAGACAGAGCTTGAGCGGGGGAGGGGCAGAGAGAGAGGGAGACACAGAATCCGAAGCAGGCTCCAGGCTCTGAGCTGTCGGCACAGAGCCCGACGCGGGGTTCGAACTCACGGAACGCGAGATCAGGACCTGAGCCGAAGTCAGATGCCCAACCGACTGAGCCACCCAGGCGCCCCTGGGATTTTGCATTTTTAACAAGTTCCTGGGTCATGATGAAGCAACCACGTCTGGCATAATAAAACCTCAGCTCAGTGGTTCTAAGACATCAATGTGCATCAGAATCACCTAGAAAAGCCTTGTCAGAACCCAGTGATTGCTGGACCCCCACTGCCAAGGGTTTCTGAAGCACTTACAATTTTGCCCTAATGGCCACCCTAGGATAGAGGCACTATTGTCCCCATCGCCTTGCATTTGAGGAAACTGAGGCACAGAGAAAGCTAAGGCAGATGTGTAACATCACAAAACTAGGACCAGGAGCTGAAACCTGACAGCTCAGCTCCAGCGTTTCACTGGCATAATTATTGTGCTATCCTGTCTCCTTCGGGGACCGGAACAAAACAACCCCCAAAGAAGCATCCAGACATTATCCTTATTGGAGACAATTACCATTGTCTCCTTTCCAAGTCTTTTTTTAAAAAAGTTTTTAATGTTCATTTATTTTTGAGAGAAAGAGAGCCCACGCGTGAGGGGGAGAAGGGCAGAGAGAGGGGACAGAGGATCCGAAGCCGGCTCTATGTCGACAGCATAGAGTGCGATGTGGGGTTCAAACTCGCAGAACCGCAAGATCATGTCAGGCCCTTAACCAACCGAGCCGCCCAGGCACCCCTCTCCTTTCCAAGTCTTAAACTTCTGGTATTCGCCAAGGCTTTGGCTGTTTCTAGAGAAAATACCAAACCACAGGAAAAAAACAGTCTGCCAAAACATTATTGTGAGCATTTACTCACTCATTGTTCAACAATTGTTACCAAGAAGGGATCCCATTCATATATATATATATTATATATATATATATATATATTTTTTTTTTTTTTTTTGAGAGAGAGAGAGAAATAGAGACAGTGTGATTGGGGAGGGTCAGAGGGAGGGAGAGAGAAAATCCCAAGCAGGCTCCGAGCTGCCAGCACAGAGCCCAATGAGGGGCTTGAACTCACGAAACCACAAGATCACGACCTGAGCCGAAACCAAGAGTCGGATGCTTAACCGACTGAGCCACCCAGGCGCCCCGCCATTCTGCAAATGTTTTGAAGGCGGAGAACATACGGAGGGACCTGATACGGGGCGTGAGAGAAAGCGAGAACTCTAAGATGGTCCCGAGCACGCAATCTTCTTCGGTGCTGTGGAAAGACCAGTAGCAAAGTAGAGAAAAAGAAGGATGTGAAGCTGGAGAGAAAAAGTACATACAGGGCATGAGGAAACCTGGACATGAGACATTTGCTTTTCACTGTGAGGGCAATGGGGAGCCACCGAGGAGCCTAGAGCAGAAGAGTGCTCATCTGAACAGGAGTCTGAGTGGAGGGGAGACCAGTCTGTGAAATATTGGTGTGTTGGTGGAAATCTTTGGAGGCCTAGAGGGTGAGGGAGGAGTCCGGCGGTGGGGGGGGGGGGGTGTCCCAGGTCTCTGGCTTGGTAGCCATGGCAGAGACTGCCCGCCGCCAACCTACCAACTCTCGGTCATTGTCTCCTCCGTCACGTCCGTCAGAAACGCAGCTACGTCGCGTTCATCCGTAAAGAAAGAAATACCCTCCCCGGACTTTCTTGCAGAGAAAGGTAACCGTGTGACGCCACACAGCCAGCTTACGAGATGTAAGTGTTGAATGGAACTTTCTGGGAAGTTCCAGGGGCTCGCTCAGCTGGAACACAGGAGCTCATCGCACCCGTCTGCCTTTTTCCTACTTGGAACACGGCCCAGAAAGTAGGTGGGGAAGGGGACACGCAAGGGCTGTATCGAAACCGTAGAGGGGAATCCCATACGAAACACAGCTAAGCAAAAATACTTGGTTCTTGATGATTCCATGCAACCATGGTGGGGATCCTGGGGAGCCGAAGCGGCCGCTGAACACGCAGAAGGTTGTGGGGAGAGCCGACAGTGTAATTTTCATAACACAAAGGACCGGTTTATTCCGGTCTAGTGTATAGCAATGAGCACAATTATTAATGATGATAAGGATTATCGTTTGGCATTGGCTTTTCCCCGTTTGCCTCCGAATGGAACCACAGAGCCCAAGAATTTGACGCTTGGCGATTTTTACCTTTAGATCTCTCTTGTCTGCCTCTAGGAACTGATACATGGGTCCAGGATGAAAATTCTCTCTGTGTTTGCAGCCTGGACCCTGTTTCTTGAGTCTGACTTCATCCACCCCCAGACTGTGTCAAGTGGTCTTTCCCCCCCCCCCCCCTTGAGAGAGAGCAAGCAGGGGAGGGGCAGAGAGAGAGAGGGACACAGAGAATCCCAAGCACGCTGTCAGCGCGGAGCCCGACACAGGGCTCGAACTCACCAACCGGGGGGTCGTAACCTGAGCTAGAGTCAAGAGTCCGACGCTTGACCGACTGAGCCACCCAGGCGCCCTGCGCCGAGCCGTCTTAACTCAAGCCCACACATCGGTCCGTGTTATTTAGCATTTTTATTCACGTTTCATCACAGATGACCCTTCAAGGAATATCTGTGGGCATATTTCTATCAGGCCGCGGCCCTGAAAGGGAAACGATGTTTCGTTCTTGGCCTCGACGGAATGAAGTCGGAATACGTTCCACGCCCCGGAAGCCAGGATGGCTCTCCTCCGCGAAGGGCCCTCCGGATGTGGCCCCGTCCAATCTTATCGCACATACCTCTGCCCTCGCTCCCCACTGCCCACAAGTGTGACATTACTGGCTGACGTACAGCAGATTCCTTGCTCAGGGGAAGACTCATGGTAACCAAACTTGCAGGCCTGATGTCTATAACGAGATGCAGCAGTTTCCCGATTTACAGTGAGAACACTGGCGGCTGCCACGTAAGAGAGAAAAAAACCAAGAGTGCTGTAGAAGCACATGATTCGAATGAGAGTTTGTTTGCTGGACTGCCGTCTGAGAGGCTCAAAATCAAGCAGAGTGGACCTTAGCAAGGGGACCCAAACAGTTGGGGCCGGTTGGCCACGGATTCCGTGTGCCCCAACTGCTTCAAGACCTTTGCCCGGGGTCCCGCCCCCGAGGTCACCTGCGTTTCCTGTCCTGCGGGGGCTCTCCTGATTGCCAAGGTGTTTCTCTGAGGACGTGAGTAGCCGTAATGAGGTGGCCGTCTATCCCTCCTGTCTCTTTAAGGTGACTTTGCAGGGCAACGCTCTGATCTATTATGTATCCAGATGAAAGTTTAACGCTCAGAAGGCATCCTCACTTCTTTCATTTCTCAGTTCTTAAGCAATGACTCACTTTAGACCCCGAGGACTGACAAGAACAATGAAAGCGGGCCGATTTCTGCCTGTGGCACAGGAACGCTGCTCTCAACTTCCTAGTCTAATGGTATGGTTCGGATCGGCAAGACTTTAAAACCTGGGCCGCAGGGAAAATCTTTTCAGGAAGGCCCCACGCAGCCCTTCTGCTTCGAAAGCCAGCCGCGGTTTCCCTAGCAAAGGGTTCTCGAATCGGGATCGCGCCCGAATGCCAAGGCCAGCTGGGCATAGGTATGCCTCTGTCGGCGGGCCCCGGGGCACGGCTTCATTCACATCTGAATCTTCCGGGGCCATCACGGGCACGGGTGACGCGACAGTCCTCCTGTTGTCACTTGCCGCGGTTCGAGCCCTCTCTCGTCTCCCTGGCAGCTCAGATTAATCATACCGTATTGGGACAGCCAGATGGTGAGCCCACGGATAAAAAGGGGTTTCTGGCCCCAGAGCCGGGCTCCGCACACATGACCGATGAGACTGTCAGTTTCTCTGGCGTGACAGAAACAGCACACAAGTCACCATGCGCGAGAACGTGCCACGCCGAGCGGCAGTTTGCACGGGCGGCCTCAGTACCGGAAGCCGACGGGAGGAAAGGAGTCTCCGGGCTCCTTCCTCCCTCCGATTGGTACCCGTCTCCAAACAAATAGGGCCAAGCCCGCCATTAGCGACTCTGTCGCCGCTGTGCAAGCCGGGGGTGTCAGGGGGATTAGAGGGGACACACTGCTGGACGCTCTCAGCGGACCTTGTGTTGTTCTCTGAGCCTCAGCCGTGAAACGCGGTGGTCGAGTTGGTTGGATTCTAAAGGCCCTTCCAAGTCCCGTGTTTCTATTTTAACTGATGCTTTAGCGATTACAGAATCGCAGCTCTTCGGGCACAAAGGGATCAAATCACTTCATAATGAAAAAGAACGCAGCAGAAATTCCTTGGGCCCATGTTCGTAAGCATCTTACACACACACGCACACACACACACACGGACACCTCCACCATGAGGCCCTCAGCTACCGTGGAGGCACTGCTTTGCTTCTGCCATCATGTCTCGGTGACTGATGCCGTGGGAACCAGCTGTCATGAACACTGCAAGGGTTTTACGATGCATTTATTTTTTTTCTATGATCTGTGCATGCCAGTCCCTTTCACGCTACACTTGAACTTACCAGCCCCTCCAGGGCTGTCCTAGACTCAGGGATACGGTGGGGGGGTCATGGAGGGGGGACAAGGGGCTGAGTGGGAGTCAAGAACAGGAACAATCGAGGGGGGGTGAGGGTGGTCATGGTCAGGGTGGGATGGAGTTAGGACGGCCCAGCTTCACTGCGAGATCGGAGTTCAAGTCCAGGCTTTGCCACTTGCCGGCCTTGTGTCCTGAGCCCCGGTTCCCACCGTAAAGGTGATAACAGGCCCGATGCGAGAGCAGGAGAAATAAACATGATCCTACGCGTGAGGTGCTTAGCACAGTGCTTAGAACAGGATAAGCACTCAATTGAGATAAAGCGATGATGATCGCCCGGATGCATGCGTGATTTAGAAATTTCACTATCATTAGGGGTGTCCATGCCCGATTAACACGAGAAGAGCCACACACACGCCTCAAGACCGCCGCGTCAAATCAGCTACGTCAAAGGGCCGTCCTTCGTCTAAAATGCCATCCGTGCTCTCGCAAAGCTGGAGGTCTCGCAGAGCGTGACCGGAGGGAATAATGAAAATATCAATGAAAGGTGAAGACCCCAGAAGAGACAGCGGGTGGTTTCACTCAGGAGGTATCACGGAGGGCTCTATGGAGGTGGTGACATCCAAAGCCAGGTCATCGCAGGTATCGGGGCAGGGCGTCCAGGCCCAAGAATAGCGTGAGTACAGACGGGAAGATGGACGCCTGAGCGCGCGTCGAAGGCAGTAAGGAATGACCCGCCCTCTGCCCTGGGTCCACCGTCCCCCGACCCCCAGCCCTGGGAAGGGATGGAAAGGGAGCAAGGGAGCCCCGTGCTGCCTTTTAGGATATGAGTTCTTATGTGTCACTTGTAAGGATGGGGACCTAAAAGCAGTGGTGTAGCAGATAAGGCATTTAGACTTGGACGTGCCCCTCTGCCAGCTGTGTGACCTTAGGCGAATTATTGAACGTCTCGTGCCTCAGTTTCCTCAGCTGCACTGTGATAGTTGAAGGCATGAAAAGACACAACGCAAGTGTAGCACATGGCCTGTGTCCTCTACCTGTGAGCCCCAGTCACCACCTAGAATGATATAGTAATATAACATAACATGTATACAGTATAACATATAATATACGCAGCACGTAATAATATAACACAGTATCCCCCAGACTAGAAATGCACAGGATAGGATATCGGGTGTTTTGCTGCCAACTGTCACACGGGATATTGTGTGCACAGCTCTCGGTTCTTAGAACGCCGTGCGTCACCCCACCACGCGACTCTGGTGCCAACAACACCGGGCCACCAGAACACACTGGAAGGTCGATGTCAAACCGAAAATCAGATCGGGTTTTCTTCTCAGTGACAAATGAAACCAGCATTTTAAAGAATAACGAAATACATATTATTATTATTATTATTCTTGTCTCAAAAATAAAGCACAGAGTTGCTGAAAATGATGTCGGGCCTCTTGCCGGTCGACTCCATAGAAACGATGATCATGATAGCGACTGACGTTTATTGAACACTTGCTATGTGCCAGGCACTGCTGTAAGAACTTCAAATATATTCCTTCCTTCCATGGGTTCACCCTCCTCCCCCCGCCCCCCGCCCCCAATCAGGTGGATTTCATTGTTACCTGAATTTCAGAAAAGAGACAGGAAGGGTTTCCTCAATAGGACTCGTAGCATCCAACCTGGGCTGGCCCAACCTGAAACAGGTGCTCATTTCTCAAGCCGAAGAGGCTTCCGGAATAGCCATCCTGACTTTTGCTTCAAACTATAGATACGCCACGTGTGGGAACGGCTGCCTGTCCCAATACCGTCAAGGCCGAGGGCAACCACGGCCAGGCTGGGCGTCTCCCTGGGCTGATGTTACCAGACAGCCTGCCCCAGCAGGTGTCGCTTCCCAATTACAGACTCTGTGACCCCCCTTTTCCCCCTCCACCAAAAAAATGGGAAGTCTGTGTCTCCTGAGGAGTCGGGATCAAATTGTCTTCCTCCATAAGTGGGAGGCTACAGGGTTATCACCCCAGATGACCAGCAGCATCACATGACCCGTGAAGGACCAAGTTCAGAAGCAACCTCACGGGGTTCCCAGGGGAAGGCTTCTGATGACAGACCCCCGGAGGGCTCAGATTCCCCAAGGGCCGCGGCTCTATCACTCGGTTTCATTCAATACACCCCGTATGGGTTGAAGTTTCCTTTCCGGAGACAGACAGACGGACAGAGACAGAGAGGCATGTGGGCTGGTGATTTTTCAAGAGAAGGCTGTGATCCGGAAAAAAATAGAGGCTCTCTGTTTATTTATCCATCTGTCCTCCAGACTTCCTAAAAAATACTATTTCTATCACTTCCATCCTTAGAATTTGTAGGTACTTATCGTCTGTAAGACCAGCTTAAACTAAAAGGCCTGAAAAATCCAGCCCCAGGGGCGCCTGGGTGGCTCCGTCGGTCAGGTAAGGGTCTGACGTCGGCTCAGATCGTGATCTCGCAGTTCACGAGTGTGAGCCCCACCCCAGGACCTCTGCTGTCAGCGCAGAGCCGGCTTTGGATCCTCTGTCTCCCCCTCTCTCTGTCCCTCCCCTGCTTGCTCTCTCTCTCTCAAAAAATAAATAAACATGAAAAAAACATCTAGCCCCAAACTATATGGTTAAACGTATTTCCCCTTCGAAAACTCCTGCTCCAGCCAAGCTGGTCCGCTCAGCTCTCACCGCCCTTCATGGTGCCTTGACCTTCCTGGCTCCTCCTCCCCCTTCGGGGCTGTGCGTGGCCCGGCCCCTTCCTGGGGAACATGTTGCCACGTGCTTCCCTGGGCCCAGCCGTGGACATGCTGGCCTTTCATTGCTGGCTGATATTCTACACGTTTATGAAAAACTGACATTAAATTATCTCATTGAACATGTGCTCTGGGCAAGATACTGTGCTCTCTCTACCCAGCAGAGACCGGAAGACCTAATCTTCCCCTTCAAGGAGTTCAAAACGTGATGACCAAACTCAGCCGCTAACCACTGCATCGACGCTCTGCAGGTGCATGAGCAATGCGTAGCTGGGCGGAGGACCCCCCCCCCCCAAGAACCCAGACTCCTCCTAATCAACGCGAGATGTTGGACAAAGCCCACGGTGTGTCCAGAAGGCCACTGTAGAGTCATCCGGAGGCCTGTTCTCTCACCAGAGACCGTTTCTGGTTTTGTTTAGAAAGTGTCCACTTGGAGAGCCCAGGCACAATTCCCCCAAGGGCACATGGTACAGAGTAGTTTGCTCCATGTGGGAAGAGAAGGGTCTGGAAGACAGCACGGGGCATCTGGGCGGAGCTCGACGAGACGCCCTCCGGGAAGGGAAGGAGGTGAGTAGTCCCCCTTCCCCCTGGGCTTGAGCAATCCGCCGTTTGAAGGTCAAGGCAACAAGCTCCCGAATACAGCAGCTGGTGAGAGTCAGCACGAGAACACGGGAGAAGCCCACCCACCTGGTGATGGCGGCCTCTGCCCCCTGCCCTCCGGGGCTTCCTGCCGAGGCAAGTTCCCCGAGCGCGATGACAGGTTCTTAGAGCCAACAGGGACTTGCAGCCCTTTCCTTCCCGGAGCCCGAGACCCAAGGACAACCATTCCCACTGAAGTCCCAGCAGTGTTCTTCCCTTCCTTTCATGGCCAGCAGGGAACCCGGCTTCAAAAGGCAACACATCCCTGCCTACTCAGAGGCCGTCAGTCCCCAACACGCAGTGGTCGGGGTGCGGTCCTCCGTCGCTGTGATTGAGGAAATCAGCTGTGGGTCCTCCCAAGTGTCTTCAAAAATCAACTTCTACCTGGGCCTGGTATCTAAACCTAGTCAACCCTGGCCAATGTGGTAAACTTGGAGAAGCGAGTTCACGGTGGCTCTCCTAATCACCTTCCTGTAGGATTCAGGGACCCTGCACCCCCAACACCCATGGAGATGTCCCTCCTGTCTCTCCTAAGCACGTGCCTGTAAGAAGCCAGAGACAGGGGCACCCGGGTGGCTCCGTTGGTTAGGAGTCTGACTTCAGCTCAGGTCACAGTCTCGCCGTCCGTGACTTTGAACCCCGCGTCAGGCTCTGTGCTGACAGCTCGGAGCCTGGAGTCCGCTTCGGACTCTGTGTCTCCCTCTCTCTGCTCCTCCCCCACTCACGCTCTGTCTCTCTGTCTCTCAAAAATAAATAAACATTAAAAAAAATGAAAAAACCAAAAGAAGCCAGAGATAGACCCGACTGACACCCCCCCCCCGGCCCACCCGCCACCAGAAATGAGGAGAGACAACACAGCATTGCGGTTATGGCCTTCTTTGCTGTGTGTCCTCGGGCAAGTTACTTTACTTCTCTGCATTTTCCATCAATAAAACAGTGATGATAATAAGAGTACCCAATTCATAAGTTTGTTGTAAAGATTAGATTAGGGGCTGCCTGAATGGTTCAGTCAGTTGTCTGACTCTTGGTCTCAGCTCAAGTCCTGATCCCAGGGTTGTGGGATCAAGCCCCCCATCGGGCTCCCCGTCGCACTTCAGATACTCTCTTTCTGCCCTTCTCTCCCACTCACGCTCACTCTCTCTCAAATAAAAATTTAAAAAACTATGAAAATCCAGATTAAATACATGTAAATTCCTTAGGTCACAAGTGTTAGATAACTTTAGGTACTGCTATTCGCTTTTTTTTTTTTAATAAGTGGCCACCCTTGTCCAAAGAAGTGAGTTTTCTTTTTTTTTTTTTTTAAATTTTTTTTTTCAACGTTTATTTTATTTTTGGGATAGAGAGAGACAGAGCATGAACGGGGGAGGGGCAGAGAGAGAGGGAGACACAGAATCGGAAACAGGCTCCAGGCTCTGAGCCATCAGCCCAGAGCCCGACGCGGGGCTCGAACTCACGGACCGCGAGATCGTGACCTGGCTGAAGTCGGACGCTTAACCGACTGCGCCACCCAGGCGCCCCAGAAGTGAGTTTTCTAGAGCTGAATTCCATGCACTGAAGCATCTGAGTGCTTGATGGCATAGGCAAATCCAGTCGCCATTCCTAGCGTGTGGAAATCCACCTGCCACGTCGCTGCGCAGGACCGGCCTTGTCCCGGGGTTTCACCCTTGTCAGTCTCATAACCCAGCCCGCCTTCTTCGCGTTTGCTGTTCTCTGCGGTCATGTGATATCTTCATTCCTTTCCTCTCTACAAATATCATTTTTGTTTTCTGTATTTACTACTCAAATCGATGCATTAGACCACAAGCTGTGCATCTGTGTTCATCCTGAAGGAGTCGAAAAAGAAAGATCTCTCTTTCTCCCCCCCCACCCTTTTTTTTTTTTTTTTTGCTATATTTCAATAATTTGGTTTTCTTTACCCAGCAATTCAAGTTTCTGTTCCTGAGGGAAGGGGGGCGGGGAACAAGCACATGCACCAGGGCCTCAGTATGGAAAGAGAATAAACATTTTGTTTTGAGACGCGCAGTTTGAGGCAGAAACCCTGGGACAGGGGTGGGGACGGGGAGAGTGCAGTTTCCCCGGGGAGGGATTATCCTCTCGGACAACAGGGTGTGAGGGTCTTTCACCCCACGGGGATCCCACCAACTATTATCGGCAGGGGCTGGTTAGGGCCAAGAGACGGTTATCAGGTCTGAACGGGGTGCTTGCTGTAACCCGGCCAAGACTCTACTTTTCCAGCCTAGAAGCCGGCAGAGGAATCCCTCTGAAATTCCTCTGGGGAGTTGGAGGGCCCCCCCAGGGTGACAGGGACAATGGCACACGGGGGGGACCAGCAGGCACTTGTCACTCTGCTGACTGATGGTGGGGGAGGGAGTACATCTTAACCTTCCTCCACGAGTCGAATTGCAGGGTGAACCAGCCAAGTCATCACCTTGGTCGCATAGGAGGCAGAGAGCGTAGGGGATTCCCGGCTGTGTGCCATGGGCTTGGGCAGATCACCTCTCTGAACCTCCTGTCTCTCGAGGAGAAGGCGCAACGAACGGCCCCTGTCTCCCAGCAATGCGGTGGTGAGGCCCCAGCATATGGCAAGCACTTAGTATATATTAGCTATTTTTTTTTTTTACAGCTGTTTTATAGAAGAAAACTTGTTTCCCATCCCAATTCACCCCCAGCTATCTGGAAAACTCTGTCGTTCCCACGAACCGATGGTGGTTGACCCCCCGCGACACAAGCCACGTCCAAGCTTAGTTTGCTCACCTTTGGGCCACAGGGGAGGCTGCTTCAAGGCCATGCCCTTCAGAGTCTCAGAAGCGCCCTTGTGAGAACAAAAGGTTCTAGCAGGACCTGCTTCAAATCTCAACTCTTCTTTTCTTTAATATCTTATTTATTTTTGAGCGTGTGCAAGCAGGGGAGGGGCAGACGGGATCTGAAGTGGGCTCTGAGGGGACGGCAGCGGGCCCGATGTGGGGCTTGAACTCATGGACTGCAAGATCATGACCGGAGCGAGAGTCAGATGCTCAACTGACTGAGCCACGCAATCTGAACGATTAATTAAAGGTCTCATGGCCACTCCCTTGATTTGGTCTGAGGACGCTTCTGACTCGGAGAATCTTTGGCTGGGACCCATCACGGATGACACTAATTTTCGTTTTCAACCCAGCGCGCGCTGGGCCTTCCAGATTTCCTCTGAAAATAAAATAAAACAAAAGCGCTCCGTCCTCGGTTCCTCTCTCTCTTCCTATCTCTTCCTATAGGCAGATAAAATAAATTACGTTATGGAAGCAACTTGACCGCTTCAAGACCGCCGTTGGAAATCGCCTCAGCCAGGATCCCAAGTTCTCGAGTTCCGAGCTCCCTAGATCCCTCGGGATTCAGTCTGGCTACGTGCCTGGGGCTGCCCTTTCCCCCAGCCTCATTAACAGCCCCCTCCACGGGCTGCGGCTTCCGGACGTCCCCTGGTCCCAAAGTCGATCCCACATATTTTAGGTTCTGGTCCTGGCCGCATTCCATTTCTGTCTCAGTTCTGGTTTCCCAACCCTAGCAGCCTAAGACGCCAACAATTCCTTCTTTTCCCAGAGCTTCACAGAATCACAGCGAGCTTGGTCGTGCTGTCCCTCGGCTGGTCTCCCCCCTGGACCCCACTCCCGCCCCGCAGATGCGCTCTGCTGGCTGGATGGCCGGCCGACAAATCCAAGATGGCCTCACGCACAGCTACTGCTAGCTCTTGGCTGGGCTGCCTCCCTTCTCCTCCTGGTCTCTCATCCTTCAGGAGTCTCTGGGCTTTCTCAGAGCCGGGTGATCTCAGTATTCCAAAGCACGAAAGCACAGGCTTCAAGGCCCTGTTAAGATCTGGGCCTCGGGATGTCACCCAAAGTCATTTCCATCTGACGCTGATGATGAGGTTAAGTGACGTTAAAGAAGGGCCCTGATTAGTTCACTCTTGCTCTCAGCAGAAGTGGTGCTCTGCCTCCTCCCTCCCAGGACTTCCTTCTTTTTCTTCCTTAGAAAAACCGACAAGAGGTCCTACCTGATGATTTTTCTCAGGTCTTCTCAGCCCCACCTGGTTCTCACCCAAGCCTCCCCACACAAGGAGATCCCACGGAAGAGGAAGGCAGAGATGTTTTTAAGCGCATGAGAATTTCGAGGAGGTCGTGGGCTGACTTCCACCCTTCGCTGCTCCCGGGCTGAACCACATCAGGCCAGCCACCCTCCAGGCCACAAGTTTCCTGGGATGATGAAGTCCTGCTCTCAGGATCCAGGAGAGACCTTACTAGAAACGGAAGTATTGTATAAACTCTTAAAGTAAAGGCTTACGTTAATATCATTCAACTCTATTCTTTCTTTATTATTATTATTTTTAGCTTAGGAGTATCCTTTGCCAATTACTACTGAGAGTTCAAGTGCTCAAACTCAGGCCACCGTGTTTCGTTTGTTTTTTGTTTTGTTTTGTGCCTTCGTTTTTGTTTGTTTGCTTATTGCCACAATCTTCACTTAAGAGGCCAACATTCATCCTTAAATGATGCAAGACATGTCTGACTCGGTTGAGTCCGATCCTCGTGGTTTGGGGGATTTGGGTGACACCTGTGCAAACTCTCAGCTGGGCCTCGGCCCTCTCTGGAAACCAGTTCCGGAGCTTTGGCACAAAGTGGGAACCAGCTGCCCGGGCAGAAGCTGTCAAGGTAAAGGCTGCTTGAGCTCAGATCCGGGCAGGGCCTGAGGGCCGTGACCCGCTAACTAGGTGCAACCTAGAAGAAGGAGAAGGAGAAGAAGGCGCAGGCAGGGAAGGGGGTCATGGGCCCCGCAGGGTAAGCAGCTCCTGGCAGGAGATCGCAGCTCTCCATTTCCCAGGCGACCTTGGTGCCTTGTCAAGGCCCAGAATCGGTATCCAACTTTGGGAGGGAGACTCTCTAGAGGCAGCAGCAGGGAAATCAGGGCAGGGATGGGGGGGGGGGGGGTTAGGGGTGGACAGGGTAGCCTTGGGGGGCAGGGGTGTGGGGAGGGGAGGCAGGGCCAAAGAGGGTAGTGGGGGCAGGAACTGTGCCAGGGCGGGAAGCACTGGGCGGGTGGTGGGGGCAATAATATCTAGGGGGCCAGAGTCACAGAGGGCAGCGTTGGGGGGTAGTCTTAGCAAAGGCAGCCGTCGGGGGGAACAGTGCCAAGATAGGCACTGAGGTCCTGCTGGCCTGGGGACAAAGGCGTGGCTCTGGGAGAATGAGAGCCCAGCGTTTGTGCAGCTTTACCTTCACCCCACTCCTGGCATCGAGGGAAGTTTTTGCCAAACCCCGGAAAGCAGGGGAACCGGACGGACGTCTTTACTTGGTTAAAAAATCTTGGCGTGTTTGTGGGTGGCCCATGCGTATGTCTGTATGTTGGCCACTGGGTAGGGCGGGGGACGACGTGAACTTTCATACAGGCTCTGTGCACTTGAGAAACACACAGTCGAGGTTTCCCCGGAACTTCATTGCATGAATGAATTCCAGCTCATTCATTCATTCGGACGACGTTTATGGCCAGGGACAGCTGAGAGACAAGCACGGTATGTATGTTCCCATGAATGGTAAGAAGCGCTCTGCAGGAAAATAAACCGGATAATGAGACACAGGGCGAGTAGGGGACATGGGACAGGCTCTGAGGAGCTCTGCGGGGGAGAGGGGGGAATCTGAAGCCTGCAGAGGAGGCACCCAAGGAGATGGGGAAGAGCAAGTCAGGCAGAGAGGAACAGGTACAAATACACAGCCATCTCGCCGGAGAGACGGGATGGGGCCGAAGCCAGAGCCACACTGGGCTCCAGCCCCCCAGGCGCCCTGACATCTCCCGCAACAGACTGGGCAATGGACCCGGCGTTTCGCCATGAATGCACCACCCCGGGCTCCCACCCCTCCAACTCTGACGCTCAGGCCTCTTTCAAAGCCCATGTAACAGAGAAAGACCCCACGTCTCCCCTCACATCGAGCTGAAGGCAATCTAGCCTCTACTGTGCCCATTTTGAGTGGCGCGTGTTTGCATATACGTGTGCGTGAGGACGTTCGTGAACATTCTATCACATCTGTCCATTCTGGTGTTGATGTGTGTGTATTTTCATCTCTATCCTGTTTTGAGCTGAAAAAGAAAAACTTCAAGAACTGTTTCGGGGCGCCTGGGTGGCTCAGTCGGTTAAGCATCTCTCTGACTCTTAATAATTTCGGCTCGGGTCATGATCTCACGGGTCGTGACTTCGAGCCCTGCGTCGGGCTCTGCGCTCACCGCACGGACCCTGCTTGAGCTTCTCTCTCTCTCTCTCTGTCTCTCTCTCTGCCTCTCCCCTGCTCATGCTCTCTTTCTCAAAATAAATGAAACTTCAAAAAAAAAAATTCAAAACTATGTTTCCATCCCCTCGTTTTACAGAAAAGGGGGTTGAGTCCGACACTTGCTTAAGATCACAGAGCTGGGATTTGAACCTGACAAGACACCTGGTATTTGATCCCTCGGGGGGCCCCTAGAGGACGGGGAACACTTATGTTTACAAGAGGAGCGTGTTTATTGCAGGCTCTTGAGACTGCGACAGATTCCCTCTAAAGAGGGAACCCCACTTGAAGCCTTTTTTTCGCTCCTCTCCACGTTCACACCTGCCACCCCAGCACTTAGGTCCCCACTCTGGTTTGTACATCTTTGTAGCCCCCACAGTACTTAGAAATGGAAGTTGCTCGATCAATGTTTGTAAATGAGTGAACGGTTGAGTGGGGCACGAATAATGGGTCTTTGCAGGGAGGTCTGGGGGGAATAAAGATTTACCTAACAATTCATGTGGCTCTCAACATGCCACGCATTCTTTCCCTTGCCCAGGAGGCCAATAGCACAGATACGTGCCTTGCCATGAAAAATTCACAACCGTGCATTAGTCCGATACCCTGGTGACGCTGCTCGCAAACGGGAAAGCCAAGGTCACAGCAAAAGCTGTCGTAAATCACATGTGTCTGGAACAGAGCATCTTCCTGTTGGGAAATCTGACCCATTTAGCGCGTTTTCCCGGGGACAGAGGCTACCAACCCCACCTCCTGCTTCAAGAAAGGAACTGCCAGCCAGCCTGCAGCACTGGCCACCGGCACATCAATCCCCTGTCCCCACGATAGCTCAAAGGGAAGTTTGTCTTCCGCCTGGTGCATCAGGCGACTGCGCAAGAAGGTAGGGGAGGCTTTGAAACGCATCTCCCAAACTGTCCCCCATGATGTTCCTAGGTGTCTGGTTCGTAAAAGCATTTCATGGTCACATAATTGGGGGAAGCCAAGTATACTAGACCTTATTCTCCAGAGGCTCTGCAAGGTAGCTGTGAAACCACCCCTCCCCCGCCCAGCCACCCCCTCCTTTCCCTGGCGGGGGGTGGGGGACCTGCTTATCCTGCTTAACCCGGGAGCTCCCGGGATTTGTTCGACAACAGAACCTTCCCTGCCCTTTATACCAGGCAGTAACATCTCTGTGGAACTTCCTGCTGTATGGTTATAGCTACTAGTAACTATAGAGGCTCTTCCAAGGCCCTTAGGCTGACTTCCCCGCCCCCTCCTCTGAGTCATCAAGGGACAGCAGGTGCACAGGAGGACACAAGCGGTATGGCAGAACAGCGATTGAGATTTGCCTGCCAACAGGCCCCAGCCTTCTCATCCACAAGTGTCCTCGTGCCCGCCCGGTGCCCCAATACTTTGGGCTGTCGAATAAAATCGAATCCGGACTTAGGAGACAGAGACTGTTATTCAAAAGGATTATCCCTTGCAATACACTCTCTGATCACAAAATCTACAAAGCCACCAGGGTTAGGCAGGAAGGGGTTTTCTTTTCAAGCTAAGAAAGAACCGGATGTGGGGAAGGGAGATGAAGAGACCGCACGACTGGGTAGTGAGTTAGAGAATGTCATCTAGCCTGAGGCCAGCCTATTCTCGAAGGGGCCCCACGGCTCCCTCTGGAGGGGGTGGGCCAGAGGTCAGGGCCGTGGGCGGAAAAAAGAGAGGCTTACTTACCCCCAGTTTGGGTGACAAGTATTTTGTGCCAATCCAGGAGGTGGGGACTAAACAGTTCAGCTAATCACTCCTGAGGCAAGGAATGGGAATCTGGAAGGTCTGTGTCTGCGTAAACAAAGCAGGCATCTGTGAGTCCTTCTCTAAGGCATATGGACAGGGGTGGGTCTCTGCAGTGAGCCATTTTCCAGAGCACAAAGGGGCAAAGAGGGTGACTTTAACCTTCTCTATATGGGGGAGTGGGATCTAAAAGCACACTTTTAGCTTCTGGGAGAGTTGGGGATCTAAAAGCACACGGCGCGGATGTGGTCACAAAAGGGGTGACAGAATCCTGGTGGCCTAGACAATACTGATTCTTTCTCCTGAGTAACAGGACCCCAGTATATCTGCTTGGCTTTCAGCGAGGCCTGGCTAAGCTCTGATCACTAAAAGCACATAGAAACCACCGAGCAGGATACCCAGGGGTGTCGCTAAGATCAGGACAGACTGTGGGGGTCCATGTTGGTTCATCTGCTTTCCTTCCTGCCTCAGCCCGGGGTTGGCTGGATCTCCAGATGCTTCCTGGGGTCTTGAGATGATTTTGAAGATAGAAATCATGCCCTAAGGATGGTAGGAAAGGAGGAAAGAAGGAACCTAGGTTCCCGGAGGTGTGATAAGCTGCCGGCTACCCCAAGACTGTCTACTTTCTTGCTTCCATTTCTTGGGGGGGAGAAAAAGGAAGGAACAGATTCCTTTGTTATGAAGCCATTGTTGCTTCCATATTGGAAGCCATTGTTGCTTCCATATTGGATCACCCCAATGAAGCTTTTGATGCCAGAGATGGGGAAACAGAGAAGGTTCAGATGAGCCATACTAAGATACTTTCACTTTTATCCTCTGAGAGATCTCTCTCTCTGCACCCCCAGGCCATGCACACACACACAAACTATTCTAAAAGTCAAATTCTACCAAGAACCCTCCCTACGGACCTGAGCGGTGGCCCACAGCGCTCAGGCAGGGCTAAATGCTATGACGCCCTCCAAACTCCTGTTCCTTTGAGGTCCAGATATGGTATGATGGCTACAGGGGTGAGCCACACGGTCCCAAGGGTTTTGTCTTGCTGATGTTACCAAGGACCAAGCTCTCAGGATCCGCTGCTCATGGCCACTGCTGCTGTTTGGGGAAAACAACGAGAAATTTCAGGTAGAGAGAAGGCACTTAACTGGAATTTCCTCATTCAAGGGAATTTTGGAGGCTCCCTCCAAAGGAGCCTCAAAATAACACAAGTAGGTATTTTCCCCCAGACCTCAGCTTAAATACCCCCACACACCCAGGTTGGGCATTGGTTGGCTGTGACCTATGTCCCAACTCCAAGTTCACATAACAGCATCCGATGGGAGAGCAGAGCTCTGAGAAATGATAGCTTCCAGGCATGATCGGCAGACCTGGGTTTTGGCCGATTTGGGCATTAACCCCTTCTGTGACCTTGAGCAACACATCTACTCCTGAACTCCTGTTTTGTTTGTTTGTTTTTTTGTTTTCTGTTTTTTGGGTTTTTTCTTTTGGTATGTATTAGAGCCCTATCGCTGCTGTAACAAATTACCACAACGTACTGGCTTAAAACAACGCAAATGTATTCTCTTACAGTTCCAGAGCTCAGATGTCGAAATGGATTGGTAAGGCAGCGTTCTTTCGGAGGTTCTAGGAGACAATCTGCTTCCTTCTCTTTCTTCGGCCGACGGCCCCTTTCTCCATCTTCAAAAATAATAGCACGGCATCTTCAGGCTCTCTCTGATTCTGACTCTCCTCCTCCCTCTCGTAAGGACGATCATGATTACGTCAGACCCTCCTAAATAATCCCGGATAATCTCCCACCTCAAAATGGCCAACTCAAATCATACCAACAGGTTCCTTTTGCCGTGCGTAGAAACATATCCACAGGTTCCGGGGATTAGGACATGCACGTCCTGGGATCAAAACCACTCTTTTGCCCAATACGATATGAAATCCTGAAGGTTCAGAGAGAAACACCACAAAGTCCCTTCCATTCATTTGCACCTTATTCACGATTGTTACTTCTCCTCTGTGTGGTTCAGATTCATCCGGTCTTTAAAAGCTGTTCTCGTACCGCACTTCTGGCCCTCCTGTCCAGACAGACCGGAGATGCCTTGATGAACATATGTATCTATCTGATGCTTTGGGAACTACTTAAGGAGTACCTGCTGAGTTGGAGACACTCTGCCAAGCCCTGTGGATACACAAAGGTAACTGAGGCATGGTCTCAGCCGCCAAGTAGATTTCAGCAGAGAAATTGCAAAAAGTTGGGAGCACTGCCCCCTGAGTCACGGTCCGCTGACTTATGGGCCTCTCAGGCAAGCACGAATGGAGGCTGTGCCTCATTCCAGTGCTACACCTACAACTTGGGGTATGTGTCTGGCATTCTCAACAGGCGTTTGAGACAAAACAATTGTTTTCCTGGACTCTACAGAGAATTACGGATCATTTGGCATCTGTGGCCTCCCATAAGAAATGTCAGTGATGCCCCCCCCCCACCCAGTCATTGTGACTCACACACACGTGGGCACATTTGTACGTTGCCAAACTCACGCTTATGGTTGGGGCTGCTTCCGGTTGCGAGGCACAGGGTGGAAGGTCATGGAAGAAAAACAGGCCTTCCATCTAATTCTTAGATTTTAGCCTAATTCTAGCAGTCTCATTTCCCAGTGCGCTAACGTGCCCAAAGAGCACATTCAAGTTATTCCTTTTCGGATGAAATATTCACTGTTGAGCCCACAATGGCAATCGCGGCCATCTTATCATTCTTCTGTGGTCGGAGCCTAGGAGCTAACCATGTTCTTGCAAATTCCACTCACCGCTGGAGACCAAAGGCCACAGGGATCTCTTAGCAGCAAGGTATACCACAAAGTCTTTCTTTTTTTTTTTAAGTTTATTTTTTTGTTTTGAGAGAAAGAGGAGAGAGAGAGAGAACGCAGGAGGGACAGAGAGAAAGGAAAAGAGACAGAAGCCCAAGCAGGCTGCGCGCCTTTGGCAAGGAGCCCGATGCGGGGCTCGAACTCATAAACCGGGAGATGGCGACCTGAGCTGAAACCAAGAGTTGGACGCTTAACGGACTGAGCCACCCAGGCGCCCCGGTACACGACAAAGTCTTACTGGGGACGGACGACCAGGGAAAGAGCCGACCGCCATGATTAGCTTGGTCTACCAAGCATGAATTAAAATGTTCGACAGGACAAGCTCTACTTTTCAACAATATCGGTTCCTTCTTATTTGGGGGGGGGGGGACCAAACGTAAATGTTACTTCCAAAATTTCTGGGTCGGGGGGGGGGTGTTTGTTTTAGTCTCTCTCCTAGGGCCGAAGGCTAACCCTGAGAACCAGAGATGATGCCTTCGGAAGGCCTGATGCCGCCATGAGCAATGTCTCCATGTCACTGGCAAGGCCTCCTCCTTTCCTGCACCCAGTCTGCTGTTGGCCTCCGTCCTCTTCCCTTTCTTCAAACCCTTCACCCGGCTTCTATCACGCATCTTTTAGCTTCATACCTAGGAAACAGCCGTAAGGGTGTAGTGTACTTCCAAAGAGAGAGTTAGGAGCACCAATTCGGCCCCTTTGGCTGTCTCCCTCTTAGTTTCCTGGTCTTCAGTTAACAGGCTTTCTTTCTCCCCGATGCCTGCCCACGACCCGCCACAGGGTATGGCTTTCCCTTCCTACTTCCTCCTTCCTCCTCCTCTTCTCTGGGGGAGCCAAGGTTCCCCCCCTCCCCCGCTGACTTCCCCAGCCCTTGCTCAAGGCCCTCATCTTCCGACTCTGCACCCTGTCACTTAGCTCCGATAGGACGCCTTCACGTCTGGCTCTCCCCCACTGTTTTCAAATGCCCACTGCGACTCCGTCCATCAGCAAACCACCCGCCTCCCCGTCTGCTTGACTTTGGGGCATGGCTCTGCTTTCTTTCGTGTACAGGTGAATATATGGACGCATTTCCGTCGGGTATATACCGAGGCACGGAAGGTCTGAATGGCTAAGTGCACATATATCCGGCATCAGATCAGTAAACACTGGCAAAGAGACACCCAACATGCTTCAACCAATTTACATCCCCCGCCAGCAACGTATGGGATTTTTTAGTTGCTTCTACATTTTTCCCTTTCCGGGGGATGTGTGGTAAAATCACATGATGGTGCTAATTTGCATTTCTCTGCTTACCGATAAGCGGGAGCGCCTTTTTCATCTGTTTGCTGGCCCCTTGGATGAAGGGGCCTTTTACAAAGTTCCAGATGAAGTCTCTATTTGTCCTTTGAACCGTCTTTTTCTTATTATTCTGGAGGAGTCCGTGTGACCTGGAGCCATCGGATGGTGATTATCGCTGGGACCTTGGGGGTGGGGGGAGAGTCACTCCCTGCCCACGTGGCTCCCCGTCCCCGGCCACCAGCCAGAAGCGGAGGATGCGTTAAAGCCATGGTGCAAGCCAAGGTTCCCTGGAACTGGGTTCCATCTGCTCTAGAAGCAGTGCTCTGAGACTGCCCTCTGCTTCCAGGGAGCTGTCCTTCAGAAAGTCAGCCCCCTGTCGTGGTTGAGCACAGGTCCCTGGGCTCCACCTCTGAACCTCCCGCTCCTGACCTGTATGACTGATTTAACCCTCCATGTGCCGCGTCCTAAGTCTGCAAGATGAGGACAGTAGTGTACCCACCTCGTATCGTGACTAAATGAATTATCTCATAGAACACCTTGAGAGCGGCGTTTGCCGCCCAGGACCCCCTCCATACACGCTATCTGTTATTATTCACCGACCTCGCTGAGGGCACAGTTGTGACCTATTTGCTTCCCTTGGTTAAAAGCATTGCGAGAAAGTCCGAAAGCATCACGTTCTAGGAGCATCCTCGCTGCCGGTCTCTCTCTAGGTAAGTCACTTAGGGGCGGGTCTGTGGGCTTTGGTTTTCCCGGGGGTGAAAGAACGGCGTTGACCCAAATCATCATCCCAACAACCCCGGTGGCTTCAAACTTTCCCTGGACGCTCCTTTTTATCATCGCAACCAGGGATGGAAGAGAAAAGGCCAAGGCGTCGCACGAACGCTCCACCCGGCTCCCTTCACGAAAGATCCTGAACCTGCTGTGTTCTCTCAGGCACGCAGGCCATAGGTAGGTGACAAGAAAGGGAATGGAAGGTGCCAGAAGAATCAGGCATCACACACACACACACACACTTCTACGTGAGCTCTGCCCCCTTCAACGTTAGCTCTATAAATGGCGGAACTGGGTCTGGTTTGTGAGCCCAGCCCGCCCCGGGGGCCTGGCACAGGGCCTGGCATAACGTAGAGGCACGAGCACCACCAAGGGAGGGGGCACGCTGACCTTCACAGAAGTTTGCAAAGCTGAGTCACCCTGCGGGGCTGGCATCCTCCCGAGGGTATGTGGGCCTCCTTGAAACTCCTTTTCTAGGCCTACCATGCAGGTCCTGAGGCCTGTTGCTTTGAGGGACGGTCTTTTTTTTTTTTTTTTAAGTTTACTTATTTATTCTTGACAGAGAGAGAGAGACAAGGGGGGGGGGGAGGGACAGAGAGAGAGAGAGAGGGAGAGAGAGCGAATCCCGAGCAGGCTCCGCACCGTCAGCACAGAGCCCAACGTGGGGCTTGAACTCACAAACCTTGAGATCACGACCTTAACTGCCACCAAGAGTCGGAGGCTGAACGGCCCGAGCCACCCAGGCGCCCCTCGAGGGACAGTCTGAACGAGCCTCTACGCAGCACGGCAGAGCAGAAAGAATACCAGATGGGGACCCAGGAGACCCAGTTTCTAGCCTTCATCCCACGATTTACTCTCTGGGGGTCCTTGCCCTTCTAGATCTCTCACAAGCCCTCTCCCAAAATTCTGATATTGCCCCCTCCCCCTTAGGTTAGGGCCTGACAATGGAAAGAAGGAAGCCGAAGTATTAACAGTGTGCATCTCTTCACGATAAAAATTCCAGGGAACGTTTTAATCATTCCTTTGTCCTCAAAATGTCTAACAATGGAAAACGGTTTTCATCATAAGAAGAAACAATGCATGCATGCTATTAAAATGTCAGCTAATTCCAGGTCCCGTGTTTTTTTTAGATTTAGAATAAGAATAATGATAATGGCTATCACCTCGAAGCACTCCCTCCCCTTCATTTCTAGATTTAAGCACACATTCCCTAGTGAAGGGACTAGATTAGCATTCCCCTTGTTCTAAAATTGTATGCTTCCAGGGCACCCGGGTGGCTCGGTCGGTTGAGCGGCCGACTTTGGCTCAGGTCATGAGCTCACGGCTCGTGGGTTCGAGCCCTGCCTCAGGCTCTGTGCTGATGGCTCAGAGCCTAGAGCCTGTTTCAGATTCTGTGTCTCCTTCTCTCTGCCCCTCCCCTGCTCATGCTCTGTCTCTCTCTCTCTCTCAAAACTAAATTTTTTTTTTTAATTTGGATTTTATGTGTCCCTACCCAACTCCCCACCTTGAGATCACGTGACCATGAGCCCCACCTCTTTGGAAGGTGCCTCAAAGCACCGAGATGCATCTTGCCGACGCGAGAGCAGAGATGCCACGGAGCCCAGCTGGTCATTTCTGCTGGAGAAACCACCTTGTCTTGCAAAGCATCCCCGTCTACCGGAAAGGGAGCTCAACAGAGGTCTTTGAAGCGAACTGGTTTCGTGAGGGCAAGTGGGGATCTGTAAGAAGCACTCCGGTCGGACTGCCTTGGCTGGGGCAAGGACAGAATCGCCCAACTTCCATCCGTAGCTGGCAGTTTCCAGCCAATTCCCTGGAGTCGGGAGTTAGAATCATTCCAAGGTAAGGAATGAGTCACGGCCACAACAAAAAGTGTATCCAGGGCTGGCTCACCCACCTGAGGCCCTTCCCCTGGCAAAAAGCGAAGAAAACCTCTCCGAGGAGGGAGGAAGCCCCCTTTCTCCCTCTGCCCCTCTCTTTGGCTGTCTCTGTCTGTCCCTCCCGCTGGCAGTCACAAAGTGAGAGTTGGCTTTCAGTCAGTCTGATAATGAACAGCCGGTCCCTGTTGGCAATCACCAAGTTCTTAGTGGGGACTTCTAAAATAGCAAATGACAGCAAACAGTCCTCTTCTGCCTGGAGTCCTCCATTAACCAGACTCCAGAAGTAACTAACACCAGCCATTCGGATCCTTTCTTCGTCGAATAAGGACAAAACAATCTTCAAAAGAAAAATTAACCTTTCATGATATCTGGGTTTCCCCTTTCTTGTCCTGTTTTGTTTTCCTTTCCTTTTTTTCTTAGTGTTTATTTATTTTTGAGAGAGAGAGAGAGAGAGAGCATGAGCGGGACAGGGGCAGAAAGAGAGGGAGACATAGACTCTGAAGCAGGCTCCAGGCTCTGAGCTGTCATCACGGAGCCCAACACGGGGCTCGAACCCACAAACCGTGCGATCATGACCTGAGCAGAAGTCGGACGCTTAACCGTCGGAGCCACCCCGGTGCCCCTTTTTTAACTGTTTTCATGTTTATATATATTTGAGAGAAAGAGAGACAGAGCACGAGCTGGGGAGGTGCAGAGAGAGAGGGAGACACAGAATCCGAAGCAGGCTCCGGGCTCTGAGCCGTCAGCACAGAGCCCAAGGCGGGGTTCGAACCCACGAACTGTGAGCTCATGACATGAGCTGAAGTTGGACGCTTAACCCACTGAGTCACATAGGCGCCCCTCTTTTTTTTTTTTTTTTTTGAGAGAGCAGGCCCACAGCTCTTGGTGAACACCTTGTTGATCTCAAGAGCTTCCAAGGAGGGAAGGAACTGGGGCAGAAGCAGAGCTCTGACCAGGGCTCGGCAGAAATGGTATTGGTTAGACTGGTAAGCTTAACCTCAAGGCCATTACTCTCTCTGGAAAACAACAGGGCCTATCAGAAAACAATACCAGACGCTGGCGTTAGCTAAAGGGTATAGGCCAAATCTACAAGGACAAAGAGAAATACCGAGTACCCCGCAGTGAGTATTTGGGGTCATGGTGGGGTTCGGAGCTGACAGCCAAGAAAGAATTCTCGAAGACGTCTTTGGTGCAGAAAGGTGAGGCTATTAAAGCACAGGGACAGGGGCGCCTGGGTGGCGCAGTCGGTTAAGCGTCCGACTTCAGCCAGGTCACGATCTCGCGGTCTGTGAGTTCGAGCCCCGCGTCGGGCTCTGGGCTGATGGCTCAGAGCCTGGAGCCTGTTTCCGATTCTGTGTCTCCCTCTCTCTCTGCCCCTCCCCCGTTCATGCTCTGTCTCTCTCTGTCCCAAAAATAAATAAACGTTGAAAAAAAAAAATTTAAAAAGCACAGGGACAGGACCCGTGGGCGGAAAGAGCTACCCTGGGGTTGTGCAGACTGACTGCTTATATCCTATGAAGTTCGGGGAGGTAAAATCCAGAGGAAGTTTCTTAAAGAGATCTTCCATATGCTAAGGGCTCACAGATGACTGGAGGCCTAGCGGTGGTCTAGCCAAGGTTGTTTTTTCCCTCCTCCGGCAAAGCCATTAACATTAAGACAGTAGGGATTTCCCAGAGAAACTACCCTGCCAGCCTCAAGTATTTGCCAATGGGCTGCAGGTTACAAAGAAATTCAATTTTATCTGCCATTTCCTCTGGCCTTTGTTCCCCACATCACTATGGAAGGGAGGGTGATGTTGGGGCTCCAGGAAATTGAGTCGACAGGTTTCTGGAGATTAGACGACTGATAGGACCGCCTTTTTCTTGTAATTTACTAAGGTATTTGTAAACCGATGGAGACTGGAGCAGTTTAACCATTTGTTTTTGGTCCTGTGTGCTGGAGGAAGGTCACACACGTCCCTCCTGGGGAGGGGGTGGTGCTAGCTTGTGCTCCGCCCTGAACTTGCCTTGCGGTCCCTCATCACCCCACACCTGTGAATAATACCAACGGGAGGATGGTTGGCACGATTCCTGCCCTTGATCTAAGGCCATTTCCAAGTTTCTGGGGACGACTGTAAGCAGAAAGCCTTGGAAGCAAACCTGCTTGGCCTTTTTGGTTTTTTTTTTTTTTTTTTTTTTTTTTAAATCGCTGGGTTTCGTCAGCAATGTCTGCTGCTCTCCCACAGAACAGACCTCATTCCAGCTCAGAAGACAGCAGGTGAAGACAGTTGTGCGCGTGTTCCAGAAGCAGTCCGGCCCGGCTCCACGACACCCTCAGAACAAGCCCCGTTTTACCCAAGTGAATAATATGGTTTCCCTTCTGTACGCAAAACCATGATATATGGGCAAACTCTGCGTTAATTGGATAAACCAGTGGTAAAACCCCCAAAGAACAATTAACTTTCATGTGAAATACTCCCAGCTGAAATCTGGGGAAACTTGCATGTAATTAGTACTCTCTTCCAGCTCTCCAAAGTATAAAATACAATACATTAGGGCTTGGAACACTAATATCGCTGAGAACACGGCTAACATGGGGAGTCTAATTTGGCCCTAATAGGAGGATGGCAAGCCAGTTGGTGGTCTTACCTGTTCTGGCTAATTGTGTTCCGGGTGATTTAGAAACTCCACGCCCTTGATGCCGTCCGCATGATGCACCGAATGCCCAGCGCCGGGCTGGGCTAAGTCATGAAATCCAGATTTCGAATTCAGAAGTGACCTTAGAGGTCATGTGATCCTGTTCCGAAGCATCCTAATCAGCTCAGGACAATGTGTGAATGACGGCCTCCCGGGGTCACGGCCTCGGGGGTTCAACAGGTCTTGGCTGGACCTCAGCCGTCTCAGCTAAAAATTAGTAAGTGAACACCTGTCTGAAGGCCACCAGAAGGTTCTGTGGTATAAGCATGCTTGCAAGCCACTGATATCCTGAACCTCTGATTCAACGCGCAAATTCCCTCATTAAGTGACGGGTGGGCGGCCAGCCTCTGCTTGAACACTTTCAGGAATGGCTCAGGGACGCAGCGCCGTCCTGGCTCAGGGGCTGCCTGGCCCCCCATGCTGAGAGGGCTTCTGAAGGATGTATCTAGATTCGAGGGAGAAGAGTGCCAAGCTGGCTAGTGCCCTCTGCCCCGGACACGGGCGGTGATAGTTGCTCTGAATCCCATTCGGTAGTGCTTCGTTTTTGAAGATGAAAACAGCGATCCGGAGGCACCTGCGTGGCTCAGTCAGTCGTGCGTCTGACTCCGGCTCAGGTCACGATCTCACGGTTTTTAAGTTCGAGTCCTGCATCGGGCGCTGCACTGGCAGTGTGGATGCCTTCTGGGGATTCTCTCTCTCCCTGTCTCTCTGCCCCTCCTTTGCTCGCACTCTCATTCTCTCTCTCTCTCTCTCCGAATAAATAAATTAATTTTTTAAAAGAAGAAAGAAAATGATGATTCATAAAAAAAGGGACCCTTACTGTCAGTGTATGATCAAATATTAGTGGTATATTCCCAGGAGTACAGGTGCTTGAGCAAGTAGCCACACACATCCAGGGCAATACAGAACTCAGGACAGGCAGCTTTTCTTCCCGTCATGATATCAGAACTTCCTTTGTTATCCGAACAAAGGCTCGTTCAAACCCAGAGCAATCAGAAAGCCAGTGTGCCCATTGTCAAATAGCTTTTGCAAGCATTTCATAAACATCAGCCTCTCTGCCGTTCCCTCTGCCTTCGACTGCACCAACCCAGCCTGGTCACCGATCGGACTTTAACTGACCTGCCATTTGTCTAAAGTCACTCAACAGAATTATGTAATTCAAATGGTGACTTTCCTTAATGGGCCTACCTGACTCCTGCTGTTTTGAACTGAGTGGACTTCATCTGTGAAATGCTAAGCGAGATGGACTGTGATTGGAGGGAAAGAAAGATATCAAAATGTAAAACTGATTGAGTGATCTATTTGTTTGCTTTTTAATTTTTTTCAATGTTTTTTTATTTTTGAGACAGAAAGCATGAGCGGGGGGAGGGACAGAGAGAGAGGGAGACACAGAATCCGGAGCAGGTTCCAGGCTCGGAGCTGTCAGCACAGAGCCCGATGTGGGGCTCGAACTCACAGGTATGACATCATGACCTGCGCCGAAGTCGGACGCTCAACCGACTGGGCCACCCAGGCGCCCCTATTAGTTCGTTAATAACCTCCTTACAAACAGGGAACAGGTTTTACCTATCTCTGTGCCCTACAGTACTTAGCATCATATTTTGTGCACTGGATAGACTCAAGACCTGTTTGTTGGATGAACGCATGACAGATGGAGTGAACGGGTCACATGCAACTTCCAGATGAACCAGGGCTACCTGGGCTCCTATGACGATGATGATTGATGATGATGATGATGATGATGATGATGTGTGTGTGTGTGTTCTGTGCACGAGCCTCCAAGCCAAAGGTATTACTTACTTTAGAATAAAAAGAATTATGTCTACCCACTTCCAATAGAACTGGACGATGCAGTGGCACCGGGGTGGCTCAGTCAGTTGAGCGTCTGACTCTTGATTCCCGCACAGGTCACGATCCTCGGATCGTGGGGTCAAGGCCTGCATTGGGCCTGTGCTGAGCATGGAGCCTCCTTAAGATTCTCTCTCTCTCTCTCTCTAAAATAAAAATAAAAATAAAAATAAAAATAAAAATAAAAAAAATGGATGACTTAGTGAATTGGTTTAAAAAAGTTATTTGAGCCTTCATGATAGTGGTTTGACTTTAATTTCTACAAAACACCTCTCGGGGTATCTTTACTCATCAAAGGCAGGAGAGGATGGAGCTTAGGACAGCCCCGGTACCAGGTCACCCTGTGTGACTCCCATCTGTATCAGCAGCAGCAATTAAACATGTTATCTGTGGTCCGGTTCCTTCTTTCGTAAAATGGAGATCACGATAACCGTGTCTACATCTCAATCGAACGGGTGCGTTACCACGGTGAGGATGATAAGAAAGTGCTAAGAACCCAGCATTGCACGCGTGCTCGCGAAGTGTGTGTGTGCGTAAAACGATATGCTCCCGGCTAATACTAACACAAGCCGTCAAATCTCGACAAAGCACCAGAGTGATTGGTAGGATGTACATCCCATCCAAAGAAACCAAACCGATGTTCCACGAAGACTCACTCAGGTCAGGATCACGACCCGTCAGTTCTGCTAAAGCATTTCATCCCACGGGGGCAGGGAAAGGGAAGGTAGAATGGGGTGGGTAGGATTGTGCACAGTGTCATTTGTTGAAAGCTCCCGTGTGCTGGTGTCTTCATCAAAATACCACAGACCAGGTGGCTTATAAATGACAGGAAGTGATTGCTTTGAGTTTTGGAGGCTGGAAGTCCAAGATCAAGGCACCAGCATGGTCAGGTGACGGCCTCTTCCAGGTTCACAGCCGGCACCTTCTTCCCGTGTCTTCACACGCAGGAAGGGGCTAGGGATCTCTCTGGAACCTCTTTTTTAAGGAATACTCCCATTCAGGAGGGCTCCTCCCTTGTGGCCGAAGCACTTCCCAAAGGCCCACCTAATACCCTCGTTTTGGGGGAGTTAGGATTTCAACTAATGGATATGGGGCCACTGGCGTTGGCAACAGAAGGATAAGGAAGGTTCCATTCCTATGCAGTCTTCAGTCCTCCCCACAGCCCTGAAAGGAAGGATTCTTCACCTCAGGTTACCGGTAAACCAAGGAGCATGGAACTCAACGTGAGTTTTGTCGCTGTCCTAACTAGAAAGCACCATGCTGAGGGTTTGAGCCCAGGCCTGTATGATTCCATAGCTTTCCATTCGCCCACTTCATAGTCATTTGTTGACTGTTTTCTACGCGCAAAGCCCCATGCAGAAGGCAGAGGAATAACAGCGCCGCCCTCCCTGCCTTCATGAACCTTAGAAGTCCCCTCTTGACTTTTGCAATTACAGCAAACTCACCAGCTATAAAATAAAATCCTATCGTAGCGTGTCTGGCATGGGCACAAAGTAACCTACGTGTCTAAAGCGTGAAGACAGGGGCGCCTGGGTGGCGCAGTCGGTTAAGCGTCCGACTTCAGCCGGGTCACGATCTCGGTCCGTGAGTTCGAGCCCCGCGTCGGGCTCTGGGCTGATGGCTCGGAGCCTGGAGCCTGTTTCCGATTCTGTGTCTCCCTCTCTCTCTCTGCCCCTCTCCCGTTCATGCTCTGTCTCTCTCTGTCCCAAAAATAAATAAATAAAAATAAAAAATAAAAAAATAAAAAATAAAGCGTGAAGACAGAGCAGCTCAAGTCGAGTCATACCCAACTCTACCCACAGTGTCCGTGCGTGCGCCTGTGAGCGGTGTCGAGGATTTAAAAATAAATGACATCGATTTATCATTAGGGCCTTTTTATATAAGAATGTATCTCAACAGAACTTTTAACGACATAAAATATACAGTTTATGTAGCCTTAGGTTTCTTAACAGAACCAAATCAAACCGAATAATAAAGTAAAACGGAATAATAAAATGATCAAATAGCGTAAGATCAAGTCAGAACTGATTTGGAAGCACCTTTTATAATTACTAGGCTAGAAGCGGTCTCCGGAGATTTGGCAGAACTGAATCATGAAATGAATTAAGACCATCCCAAATTATTAATACTTCTCATATGCTGTGAAAAGTCTTCCTTAATGCCTCTCTGGGAACTGGAACAAAATGTCTCAAACAGCAGGCAGGGAAAATTGAGGAAAATTAATAAATGGGATATTGCTTATTGTTTTTTAATATCCATTTGTCAAATCCTTTGAACGTTTATGGACCTTTATTCTTTTCAAAGAAACTTCAAGTGCCTTCAAGTGCACTTAATCTCTGTGAGGTCTCTGGGAGATTTCCGCGAGAGGCCTCCGTTGTACAGCAGGTGGTTAGGGACCCGGGGGGTTCCTCCTGGCTGAACACTGCAGACAAGTGTCTCTCCTGGTCCATGCTTCCCTGACCTCACCCGCCAGACTCAGGGAAGCAGTGAAGAATGTAGAGGTTTAGCCGACACCTCTAGTTTTTAATGCCTTTGGGGTACATCTCAGCTTAGGGCGTTGTGGTCACACCGGCCTCAAGGAGTCCCCTGGCCGGTGGCTGAATGGAGAAGTGGGACTCAGGCCAGGTCATTTCCGCCTCATGAAGGACTCCTCAAAAGGGCAGTCTGTGCTCTCAAACTCCCCACGGGGCTGGCAGAGACTTGGCAAGTTCTGTGTTGGCCCAACAGCTCCCCTCTGACAGATCCAGCTTCTTTCCACCTTCCCATTCAGGGATGTTACTCCCAGTAAACCTACATCCCTTCCGTCCTCGGACCATCTGCTTCCAGAGACTGCCTATCACCAACAGCGCCTGCCTAGAAGAACCACCATTAAGACAATATGGGTGAAGATTGGAGTCCAGACTTGGCACCTGGGAAGTTACCCAATAAACATTAGCTACTGCAGACATCGCTACCCTTGCTGTGTGCTTGGAGGAGAGGAGGCAGTGCTGTTGAGTGATCAACCAATGGAACCAATTCCTTCTACCAGTCAGCCATTTGAGAAGATGCCATCTCGGTGGTGCCTGGGTGGCTCCGTCGGTTGAGCGTCCAACCTCGGCTCGGGTCATGATCTCGCGGTTCGTGGGTTCCAGCCCCACGTCGGGCTCTGTGCTGATGGCTCAGAGCCTGGAGCCCGCTTTGGATTCTGTGTCTCCCTCTCTCTCTGTCCCCCACCCCCTGCTCATGCTCTGTCTCTCTCTGCCTCTCAAAAATAAATAAAAAGTGTTAAAAGCCCGACGCGGGGCTCGACCTCACAGCTGTGACATCATGACCTGAGCCGAAGTCGGTCCGCTAACTGAGCCACCCAGGCGCCCCACTAAGTGTCTTTTAGATGCTAAGCTCCGTCTCCAAACTTTACACCTTACCTCATTCGCTGTCCCCCAAACTCATGAGGTAGGTGTTGCATAAAGAAACCGAGGCCAGAGAGGTTCGGCGTCTTGCCTGAGGTCACCTAGCTGGCAGGTTTCTGTGTCATTTGGGGACCATAGCTATAAGTAACAAATGATGAATGTGTGCTGGCGGGAAAGGGATTTATTAAAAAGGTATCAAAAATTGTTAATGAACGATGAGGGCAATACTACTAAGTATTGAAAACAATAGTTTGGGGGGGGGTGTCAGGAGGCTCACAGAAATATTGAGAAGCAGAAGCCCAAGAACAATGCCCCATACTTCACTCAGCAGCTCCCCTCCCCCCCCCCCCCCACCTTGTTCTTGTGCGTCCCAAGCTCAAGTCCGGTCTGGGCACTTCTGATGAACTGGACCTAAGTCACAAGCCCGAGCCTGGGAAAACGCATGTTCCAGTACCGTCAGCCTGTCAGTGGGAGAGGGTCTTTGCCCATCACCAGGTCTCTGAAACACCGGCAAGTGTGGAAGGCAGAACAATGCCCTCCACCCCAAAGAAGGTCAAAGAAATTACGAATATATACGGTTAAGGTTAACTGGCAAAGAGAAATTAAGGAAGCAGGTGGAGTTGAGTTTGCTAGTCAACTGACGTTGAAACAGGAAGATTACCCTGGATGATCCAAATGGATCTCACGTAATCACGAGGGTCCTTCCAGGTGGAAAAGGTTAGCATCAGAGTGATAGAGTAGGAAAAAGCCTCAACCAGCCCCTGCTGGTCTTGAACACGAAGCAAAGAGCCCACGGGCCAAAGGAATGTGGGTGGCCTCTCGACGCCGGACAAGGCAAGAAAGAGACTCTTCCCAGGGACCTGCAGGAAGGAACGCGGTCCCGCCGACACCTTCCTTTAACCCGGGGAGAGTGACCCAGTTTGCGCGCCTGCCCTCCAGAATGAAGACGTCATAAATCTGTGTTGTTGCCAGCTGTCAACTTTGGGGCAATTTGTTACAGCAGCAACAGACGACTGATACAGCAGGTACCAAGACAAACGTTCCCTGGAACGCAGAGCCAGATCTCCAAAATCAGATCTGCCTGTTGCAAAGGTGTAGGCTCTGCTCAGAACACTGTGCCATAATGACCTGCACCGGAGACGATTCAAAATGAGTGCACTGAAGGCCGGAACAGAACCATGATGGTAGGAGAGGTGTGGCACCTGTAGCAATAACCTGAGCGGGATACAGAGGAAGCAGAGAGGAAATAAACCCAGGCTTCAGATATGCTGTCTGGTAGGGGACAGTGAGTTGATACGGGCACGAAGGGCCCGCCAGCCTATGTTCTGGCTCCGAGTTACCATGTAAACATGCATATGAGAAGCAAAGGTTGGAGGAAGACTTTTAAGACAAGGTTACGTGGAATTTGACCACCTCCAGCATCCAGGCTCCTCAGGGGCTCCCACGAGATCCAAGAAGGGAGACCCCCACCCAGCAAAATCGTGAACATACTGAACATTTGGGTGGAGGGTCCTACTTGGAGTGAGTGCCCGTACGTTAACCACAGCAAAGCAAAACAAATCCATTCAAGGCGCAGAAGAAGCGGGGGGGGGGGGGGGGGCGGTCTCTAGAAAGTTTCCAGGGCACAGAAGGATGAGAAATGACAATTGTCGCAGTATTGCTGCATGAGGGCGTATAAAATTCGATTGATGTTCTCTGTGTTTGGTGAGCTGTTTTTCTTTTTTTAATTTTTTTAATGTTTTATTTATTCTTGAGAGAGAGAGAGAGAGAGAGAGAGACAGAGCATGAGCAGGGGAGGAGCAGAGCAAGAGGGGGGACACAGAATCTAAAGCAGGTTCCAGGCTCTGAGCCGTCAGCACTGAGCCCGACGCAGGGCTTGAACCCACCAGCTGTGAGACCATGACCTGAGCTGAAGTTGGACGCTCAACGGGCCGAGCCACCCAGGCGCCCCGCCATTTTCCCTTTCTTTAAAAAATATTTCTGGGGACTTTCAGGTTGCTCCCTACCAGCCTTGCCCTCCTGGTTTTCTCCCCCATGAGATCAGTGAAGCCTCCACTGCGAATCAAACACAATGGCGACAAAGGGGGTCTGGAAAACAGAAACCGAACTCCTGTAGTTTGAAGGAGACCATGAGAAGGGGCTTTGTACAGAAGTCGGCTTCCATTTCTGCCCCCCAACCATTTGCACTCTGAGCTGTGGACCGAGTTTTTCGATCCCTGAGCTTTTCCCAGTGTCCCTCGGCAACACAGAAATGGGCCATAAATTCTGATCATATACGTGTTCCGACTGGGCCGTTCTCGTGAGTCTTGGTGTACCCCTAAAACCCAGAAGACCACATCCTTTCCGGCGAACCCCTGGTTTCATGACCTATGATTTGCCCGGGGTTGCCCTGGGGTCTCTGTGTGTGTGCCCCACACCTTCCCTATTTCCAGCCTGGTGGTGACCCTAATGCCCCCTCTCAGACCCTGGCTCCGCTCTGGCCCTGACTTCACGCCCTCAAACTGGAGCTGAATGGTGCCCCTACCCCAATCCCGCTCGAAGGACCGAGGACCAGCCTGTAGGGAGGGGAGGGGAGGGACTACTGATTTGTCTTTTTCTTCCCAGACCCTTGGAGCTCATCCAGATTCTATGGGCATCCGAGTTCTGTTTGTCTTTAGAATTTCTAATTTCTTCATCATCTTTTTACCGATTCGGTCTTGATTCCTTTCTATACTGTTTTCTCCCTGGGGGATGTGTGTTCAATCCAAGCATCTGCTCCCAGACTCCTTTTGAAGACTCAGGCAAATATTCATTGAATTTCTGTTGCATTGTTTTCCTCTTCTCTCCATAAATTATCCTGTCTCCTCTTAGAGGCCACCACGTCTCCCTTACTGAACTCCAGGCTCCTCGTGTGCATGAAAAATCCCTCTGAATTTATCTCCATCTCCAATGCAGCCTCACCTTGATTATTTTCCAGAGTCGGCACGCTCCTGCCGCTGTCGGATATTAATGCGCTGGGTCGCCCCCAGAAACGTTTGCTAACTTTGTTCCTTCCTTGTTGATGAAAGTCTCCCTCCTGCATGAATAGGCTTCTGCCCAAGCATGGAAGAACTCAGGCAGCCCCAGCCCTTGGAAGCCCTATGCCACACACAGTCAGCAGCCCCAAGCCACGTCTCACCAACTCGTTGGCCCGTTTCCACCCGTGTCAGGAAGGGTGGCTTCAAAGATGAGCGGAACGGTTCGAAGGGCCCTTCCGGCCCCGGCTGCCATGTCTGGGCCTGGGCTATCCCAGAACGTCCCCATCCTGTGCGGGTGCCCTGAGCCTGAGGCCGATGGGGACGCCCATTTAGACACGGAGTATCGTTCCGGTTACAAATCTGAGAGATAGTACCAGTGTTTTGTGATACTCACTCGGACGAGACAATGCAAGCGCCGTGCAAACGTTGGGCAGCATTCAAGGGTCAACCACTGTTCACATCCCTTGGGATCATATCCCCGTATACTCCAAAAGACACCAGAGGGAAGGATCTTCTTTTTTGCCAGTCCAAAGAGAGACTGGGTAAAGAAAGTTGTCCTTGCCCTTGCGTAACACTGAGGAGCATCTCCCTTGTGACCTGGTTTCACAGAAACCCTCACCAGGGCAAGCTAGGATGATACACACAGCCCGGAGGCCAAGGGGAAAACACCATGGCCCTCGTGTCTGCACAACACTCTACCAATTTGAGTTGCATAATCCAGGACAGGTTATTCAACTTCCCCAAGCCTCCGTGTCCTCAATATATAAAATGGAAACAGTAATAGTCATGTAACAGACTGCCTTCCAAAGGGAATGAGGGGATGCATTTGACTGTGTTGTTGGCTCTTCACCTTGGCTTCTGAGCTGGTGATGACCTTCTGGGTTTGGCATTGCAGGTGGCGGTCCTGCAGGACTTTCGCCAGGACAGAGAATCTTCTAGGCATCGAGGATTTGGGCGAGGCCCCCCCTTTGCACAGACGTGGGTCCCCCCTCCAGCACCGTGGTGAGGTGCGTGGCTCTGGAGCTCAGATCTCGCTCCTGCCCCTGGATGGCTGAGTGATCTCTGGCAGGCAACGAGCAAAATAATAGAACGGATAGGATTTCGCGAGGATTAAAAGAGATAATCCATGTGAGATATTCAGCAAATACGTTCAATAAATATTTATTAATATCTAAGTCCTTGATTATTTTGACATGTCATTTTCCTAGGAGGGGTGGGGGTGGGGATGGGGAAGATGAGGTTCTTTCCCCCTAAAGGAGAAGAACGTGTTCGTGTTCCTAGCACCTCTCCATGGTCAGAGCTTGGTGGACTGATCCTGTAAACTGTCAGACGAGTAAGGCAGCCACTAGGCCTCTCAGCTGACCGAGGAGGAAACTGAGACGTGGAGAAGTTCAGTGGTTTTTCCAAAGCCACATGGCCAGTAAGAGAGAGCACCCATCCATCCGACGCTTAGCTCAATGATCCATAGCATGCTGGCCCTCGAAGGAAAAGTCAAGCCAACGGAGCCTATCCTCCAGGCTGGAGTCAAGATAATTTTCTATGAAACCTTTAATAAAACCATTTGTTTGCTTTAGTGCCACGTGTAGCTCCTCGCCTTCTCTGCCTGCCTCTTGCCTCCTCGCCAGAAAAGGACATCGACTCATTCCGCCGGTCTTTGAGATTCCGAGCGTCGAGCGGAATCACTCTCTGAGGTCAGTCCAGATGATTATTTGAGAGACTCAATTTCCTTTAGAGAAGGCACATTGTCAGTTCAATCTACTGTGGAATTTGTAGTATTAATGAATTGAAGTATACTTTAGGGATTTCTCCCAGATGCTTATTTTAATTTAAGCTCTAGGGGTTTAACTTTCCAAAATACTCAATTTTGTTCATTATGAAAACTAATAACTGGCTTATTTCACTGCTAATTTGGGTACGAAGGTTAATTATCTATAGTGGAGTGGTCTCGAGCTAATCTAAAGTCTACCTGAACACAGCGCTGTGGCTAATTGATTCCCCCATGCACTGAGAAATGACTATTTCTTTGTGGGGAGGAAAAAAAAAGGAAGCTTCATCGACTTGGATTCTCTTTGTCTCTCTCTGTGTGAAAAGAGTGGAGTCTCTCCAAGATGGTGGGCAATCGTTCCCTTGTTAGGGTGCGGGGAATCCATGCAGTATCTCTGTTAGAATGTTCCACTCCGTTCCATCTCAGCGTCTTCCTTACGTCACAAACTGCCCCGTCACTGCTCCCACCATCGCTCCTTCAACACAAAGTTTGAGGAATATGGATGCGTATGTTACATCATGCTAGCGCAGTCCTCCTCAAATCAGAATGCCTTGCCTTCTAAAATACACCCAAAGTGGGGCGCCTGGGTGGCTCAGTCGGTTGAGCGTCCAACTTCGGCTCAGGTCATGATCTCGCGGTCCGTGAGTTCAAGCGTCGGGCTCTGTGCTGACTGCTCAGAGCCTGGAGCCTGTTTCAGATTCTGTGTCTCCCTCTCTCTCTGACCCTCCCCCGTTCATGCTCTGTCTCTCTCTGTCTCAAAAATAAATATACATTAAAAAAAATTTTTTTAAATAAAATAAAATAAAATACACCCAAAGTAATGGTAACAACATCAAAAACAATATCAATGTCTTGTTCTCTTTATAGTTCCCAAAGGGCAAAGGGTTTCCCGCATCTTTCTGAGAGTCCTGGGAAGCACATGGGACACGTTATTTATTCCCCTCTTTAGCAGATGGAGAAATTGAGACCCATAGAGACCCAGCTTCCCGCATGAGTCTGTGTGACGCATGGAAATCGAATACTGGTTTCCCGATTCCTAATTCTGTGTGCTTCCTACTCAGTTACACCACCTCTCTGTGATCCGTAATGTATTCCAAAGGCAACCTATTCTGAGCATTCTGTACTATTTCAGATATCCTGCAATATAACTGTGTTTCCTGCATTCCAAGAAACCCAATTTTGCCTCCGGGAAGTAAGGTAAGGAGCGCTGCCCGCCGGATCCTAGAGAGCACTCAGTCATTTGGTGTTCACCCCTTTGCCTGTAAGGTCAGCCCCTTCTCTCGGTTGGCTCTGTTCTCGGAATAGAAGGCAGGGTGTCTGGGTCCAACTGAGGAACCCACTCTTCTCCAACACTAAAACCAGATTTGGCCCCGAACTTCCCGAGCACATGCTAGTCTTTGGAGCTCTCTTTCCTCCGTCCACCTCTGATTTATTTAAAAATTACTTTCGAAACCAACTTGAAGCAGCTCAAAATTAATTTAAACTCCCCCAAAACTGAATTTGTCAATGTCCGCCATTGTAATTTGTTACGTTGCATTATAACCCACTACAACCCGTGGCAATGTCAGAACTCCAATGATGTAGTGTAATCTCCACGTACAATATATCATGAGAGCAGTTTCAGCTTGGATGATAGATGGAGCGAGCCTGGGAAGAATTCGAAAAGAGACTTGAATTTCCAGAATTTTTTTTCTTCCCTTTAAGTGGCTGAAGGCGTCACCCCCCCAGAGATTACTGAAAGTCCAAACCATTGTTTTCTCTTTCTCGCCCTGCATCAGACAGAGGTGTGCAAAGGCAATTAACCCAGCATGTTGGCAGAATGGCTGAGGCATAATGTGCTTTTGCTATGGCCTTGTAGCTTTGGCCATGGCATTGCCCCATCGGTTGGGGAAGGGAGAGCAAATCTGCTTTTGCTTAAAGGTGCTAGCAATTATCTACGATCGTGGTCTACCCACCCCTTTGGCAGGCTCTGAACGTCTTGGGTAGGACCGATCCCCAAAAGAGGGGAAGGAATTCACCTACAGCCTGACCATCACGCCTGGGCCAACGCCTATCAGGCAACCTGCTGACTTAAATGCCTTGATGCTGGGCTGAAGCTCTACCACCATGGAGAACAAACACATTCCTCTACAGCGAGACATAACCTCTAGAGCAAGCAGAAAATACAGCGCACCCACGGATATGGATGATGTCCTGTCATTCTGGTCCTTACCAGAGTCCCAGACTCCTTTAGCTAACTTCCGCTCAATGGTCCAGCCATCTCATTTTATGGAGGAGGAACCCCAGAGCCAGCAACTCATGTCAGGTCAACAGCAGGACCTTGGAACTGGATCTTGAGATCTCAGGTCCCTTATGGTTTGCACTCTAAACCGGCAGGTCTCCTTGGTGACTGCCTAACATGCTGATGTGTCCTGATGAACTGTGGGTTCGGCCGCAGGTAATTTGTTACTTACAATAACGTTAAAACTCGTGATTTTTTTTTTTTTTTTTTTTTTTTAGCCATCCTACTTGCTTTGTCAAATGAAAGAGAAAAACAGACCTGCAACCATCACATTGGAAATTGCATGTACCCCTTGGGAGTGAAATTCATGCTATAATGCTCAAACTCGTTGTGTTAGATCGTCATGGAATCTAAAATGGGACGAGAGGTCTGCCAACAGCACGGAAAGGATCAGAACATCACTGGGGCCACTGAGGACCAGTGTTTCAATGTCACAAATTGCCATGAAGACTATTCTTTCCTTAATGCATGGAATTGAGTCGATATGTTGTATACCCGACACTAATATAACATTGTACATTAATTATGCTTCAATTAAAAATATTTTTTAAGGGGCGCCTGGGTGGTACAGTCGGTTGAGTGTCTGACTCTTGATTTCATCTCAGGTCATGATCCCAGGTTCATGCGATCAAGCCTCACGTCAGGGTCCACGCTGAGTGTGGAACCTGCTTGAGATTCTCTGTCTCCCTCCCTGTGTCCCTCTCCTCTGCTCATACACTCCCTCTCTAAAAATATATATATGTATATATATATTTAATTTTTTAACATTTATTCATTTTTAAGAGACAGAGAGTGGGAGAGGGGCAGAGAGAGAGGGAGACACAGAATCTGAAGCAGCTCCAGGCTCTGAGCTGTCAGCACAGAGCCCGATGTGGGGCTTGAACTCACGAGCCGTGAGATCATGACCTGAGCTGAGGTCGGAGGCTTAACTGACTGAGCCACCCAGTTCCCCATATATGTCTTTTCCAAAGACTACTCTCTCTGTGGTACTCTTTGTTCCCATCGCTAGGGTGGTGTTTCTCCATCTGATAACACACACGCATACATGCGTGCATACATACATACGCACATAAATCCTGTGGGCATATGAACAGCTCGGAGGAAGCCCAATAACCTGATCACAGAGACAAGCCAGGGCCTGTCATGGGCAGAAAGGAGGACAGGGGTGGGTGCATCCTGAGCCCTTGATCATGTAGATAAGCTGAGGTTCTCACCCTCAGACAAGGGCAGCTGTCAAACAGGCAGAATTATACCCCAGGGTGGAAAGGGAGATGGCCGGAATGAGACCCAACTGAGGGCCGCCCCCAAACTCCCCCTGGACCTGTTATGGCCTTGATTTGGCTCCCAAGTCTCAACACCATGGCGATCAGCAGTCAGCAATGGCCCCAGAGCCACTCACGTCACTAGTCCCACTTTCACTTAGCAGCTCTTGTGGTTGTCCTAGAACCCAACCCCTGTTACACGGAATGGGATAGCGTGGGAAGGTAGATTACAGTCATGTCCGGCGCACAGCCTCCGGGGAAGGACCCTTGCCATGTGACCTTGGGCTGACACTCAACATCTGGAGCGTCAGTCTTCTCCTCTGCTGCTCCGCACAGTATCTGACCTGAATGACTGGTTCATAAACGCTAGCTCTCGCGTGTATCAAATCTGAAAGTTCCAGATACTTCAGATAGGCTATCTTATGGCTTGACTCTATCTAAACCGGATTCTGAAGGCTTGATTGTTTCTTATCACTTCTGAATCGCCGACAGCATCTTGACCCCACCCAAGGAAAGAGGCGATCGTTTCATCCTTGCTGAAATATTTCTACGAGATACACTAACTCCTGATGCAGATGATGAATATGCTGCACCTGAGCAAAGCAACTGGAATTAATCACAACTGTTCAGTTTCTCGGCGACTACTATTCAACTCGCCCTTGCTGCAAGGCTCCTTTAAAAATGGACACGCTGAGCTCAAGCCCTGGGGAAAATATCATTTGATGCAAAATCAAAATTTCATCTAAAACCTGGGCAAGAGCTCCAAATGCCCATGCTTCTGGAACCTCCTAGGGTATCTCCGCCACTTAAGAGGATTTGTTCGTAACTTGTGAGATTAACGATTCAGCCCAGGGCGCCCAGGTGGCTCAGTAGGTTGAGTGTCTGACTCTCGATTTCAGTTCAGGTCATGATCCCAGGGTTGTGGGATCGAGCCCCGCATCAGGCTCCGTGCTGAGCATGGAAGTTGCTTGAGGGTCTCTCTCCCTCTCCTTCTGCCCCTCTCCCTGCTCTCTCTCTCTCTCTCTCTTCCCCTCTCCCTTCCCCACAAAAAGAATAAATAAATAAGAATAAAAGAAGAAGAAATCTCTAAACTGAAAAAAAAAGAACATAGTTGAGACACAGGAGGCACCTCAGATGTTGGTGGTGTTCCCATCTACAACCTGCCTCCCTCCTTCCAGAAGTGGAAGAAGAGGAGAAACAACCAAATCAGCAGGTTCATTTGGAGAATCCAAGACCAGAGGGTCCTGGGCTGCCTCCTCCCCTCCCGGCAGGAGCTCGGAAAAGCAGTAAGACTCTAGCAAACAAAAGCCTGCCTGACACATCTCGCCCATGTGTCTAAGGGAGTCTCAGGGTTTTCCTTCGGCTCAGAGCCCCCGCGGGGAAGGCTGGGTTTCCTGGGTGCCCAGGCACAGACCTGGCACAAAATGCCACAGAGATGGAGAAGCTATGCCAGTCCCGAGATCGCTTTCCTTAGAGAGGTCTGTTGGCAAGGCCGTCCCCTGACTGGCGTCCAGGAAGCTGATCTGGGGAGGGCTCTCACCCTGCCATGTGGCGGGATGGGGTGGCTTGCGAGAGAAGGGAAGTTTAACTCGAGAAAATTCAGTGACGTTTCTCTCATCCCCGTGCTTGTTCTGGCTCCATGCCAGCTCTCTGAAGCGAAAACCCAAAGTATAGGATTAGCAGTGGAGGCAAGAACATAAAGGTGTGGTTCACCCGCATCTAGCTTGCATTGTCCAAGAGTTGTGGGGTCCCCCCCTCAAGCCTGTAGACTGTCCCCCTGAAGAGGACTTAATATGGCAGCCGGTATCTCCACGGGCTCCCTCCATTCCTCCTCATGCCTCCTTCCCTTCTAATCTTCCCAGCCCTTGCTTCTTTTTAATTCATCCCTAAGCCACACCCTCCCACTACATTCTCCTAAAAAGCGAGCCCGTCCCACATGTGCTGTCAGCACATCTTCACGGCATTGGGTCTGAGCCAGACCTTGAGGACGCCCATCTTCTCTGGGTCTGCTCTTGGTAGAGAACAGAGTAAACATGGAAGGTGTTTGGGGACTGAGGAAAAACTGGGAAATGCTTTGTTTTCCTCTTTATTTATTTTCATGTATGTTGCGGGGGCAGGGGGAGAGACTTATGGTTCCCCAAGAATTAAGACCTCACCAATTACCATTATCAGGTCTATAAACGAGATTCATAACCTACCAAACCCACTCAGTCTTGATCTAATGTTCAAGGAGCATTTACTGCCTTGAAGTCCTCAGATACTTTACAAAGCAGCCCCCAGCATCTCAGGGCTACCAAGACCCAGGCCCCATTCCTCCTCCCAGAGCCTGGATCTCCCCCTTCTTGGTCTCCCACCCAGCCTGGAGAGATTACTAAGAAAATATGTCCCACTACACAGAAAAAAAAAAAAAAAGGGAGGGGTTCCTTTGAAGATTTCCTTTGTTGAGAAAGCAGTTTTAAATCCATAGATCAACAGATTATTTTATAGTTCTCCACTATGACTACATTTGAAAGGCTAAAACTTAAGAGCATCCTAAGTTCTCTCCAGTTTTCCATAATCAGCACATTGGGCCTCCCATCTAGGGCTCCCTGTTTGACGGGGCCCCCCAGAGATGTGCTGTGGGAGGGTGTGGACGTTCTTGATGTCAACCTCAAAGGTAGCCCTGTGAACATCCCCAATTTCCCCTTCATCACACACAGTAGATCTATTATTCATCAGTTCTACTAAAGCTTTTCTTGAAGTTCTTTAAATTTGCAGCCTCTAAGGTAGTCATGTTTCTTAGAAGATAATCAAGTTTGAAGGCAGTTTGGACCATTGTAGAAATTCCTTATTCAAGTAATTCCACTGTGGGTCTCCCTCAGCGTCCAGTCATGTCACAAAGTGCCAGAAACTCTGAAGGCGCCATATTGGACCCTGACCGGAGCCTCCTTCATCCACTCTGAGTATGTCCCATGTTCATTTCTCTCCATTCTTGAGAGCAGGTCCTATACCAGCAGCCACTCCTGGCCTATTTCCTACTCCTGTCTCTCATAGAAGGACTAATACCTAAGACTTCGCAACGCGATACTGGAAAGAACGATTCCTTCCTTTTTTTCTTTTTTTTTTTTTTTTTGGTCTCCCCAGAGTGGCCATTGAACTTGACTTGATATTCCAGTTTAATTGCTCTGAGAACATCTCTACCACAAAGGTTTCATTCACCTCCACGAGAGCCTCAACACTCCACTTGGCCCCAACCTTCTTCATTCCACTCTTTTATGTTAGCAGGGCACTTTTATTTTCTGTTCCTTTGAATGTTTTATTTTAATTACCAGCTGAAGAGGAATGCCATTCCCCCATAATGCAATTCCATGAAATACAACGGAAAATTATTTCAAAAGACTGGAGCATGGGGTGGCATCTTTGAAAGTCAAATGTAACATGGTGCACACGCGGGCTTCAGCCGTGGAACGTACATGAGAGGAATTGGGAAAGCAGGCTGAAAACCACATGGCCTTCAGTAGCATGAAACGTGATACGCTTACCTACACTAAACACAAGTATAATGTATTACGTTGGGTGTGGAGGGAGCCTATTGCCTTTTGAGAGAGTAATAGTCTAGTAGTAGGGACCAGTTGTATATGGAGCTTCACGTTTTTACGAGGTCCTCGTCGACTCATGATCTCAACCCTGTGAAGAGTGACCGTCAAAGAAATGCCAGTCCTTTTACAGAGGAGGGGACAAGCAAAGCTCTTGGGGACACCCACGGTCGTCCTATTCCTGGGTCTTGGTGCGCTGATGCCATTGAATCGGGCAGAGGTCACATCTAACAGGTGCCCACGCGAAGCCTGAGCTCAAGCATTCAAAGCACTTGACCGGACACACACCCATGCAAATGAGTGCATGACAATGAGTGAAGTATGCATAAGGCCTGTGGATTGCCCTAATGTCAATCTCCTAGCTGCGATGCTGCAGTCATGCAAGACGTCACCGCAGTGGGGAAATGGGCGAAGGGCACAGGGGATCCCTCTGTACTATGTTTTGCAACTTCCTATGAATCAATCTGTAATTATTGGAAGAGGATTTTGAAAAATTTCATTTTAGTTGAACCTAAGTTTTTAGAAAGTGTCCTTCTTTTTCAGCAGGCTGTTTCCATTTGTTTTCACCAAATTAGGAACTCTTTGCCCTTACGAATAAGGACACCTGTAACGACTGACCCATCCTTCTCCAGTGAGACTTCATCTTAGCTAATTGCGTCCGCAATGTCCCAGTTTCCAAATAAGATCACATTCTGAGAACAGAGGGGTTAGGAGGACATATCCTTTGCCAGGAAAAGAGGAGAAGAGATTCAGAGACAGACAAGGACGGAGGGAGACGTCCATGTGACCAAGGAGTCAAAAATGGGGGCGATGCGTCTACAAGCCCAGGACCACAAAGGCAACACCAGCAGCTAAAAGTTTGAAGATAAGGAACAGACTCTCCCCTAAACCCTTCAGAGGGAGCATGGCCCTACTAACATCTTCGTGGAAGACTCTAGACCCTAGAGATGGTACCCTTGTGCTGTTGTAAGTTAGAATGGACTCTGCTGGCGGCTACATACACATAACGACATACCGCTCCACTACGTACGGGAAATAGCGGTCTACTTTTGTCCTATGAAATCATCGTTTGCTTACGACTTCTGAAACTGTTACCCCAACGAACTCCCGTAATGCAATTCCACAAAATACAATGGAAAATTATTTCAAAAGACTGGAGCGTGGGGTGGCATCTTTGAGAGTCAAATGTAACATGGAGCACACGTGGACTTCAGCCGTGGAAGCCACGCACGGGTCACTGCACGAGGCAGCTCCCAGCAGGGCTTGCCTAGAACAAAGCTCATCCAGAGCGGGAAAGGCCAGGGCCGGTTTACATCCTAAACCTGTTTACGCCCACAGAATCCTTATCCTCCATGGAGGGCAGCAGGGTTTGAGAGGGACATCAATTAACAGAAGCTGAAACCAAGGGGAACGACAAGATTTCTCACCATGAAGCACCGGTGAGGAAATATTTAATCTGGAGACACAGAGATGTGAATGGGGCTTTGGAGCTGTCTGCTCGGATTTCAAGAGCTGTCGTGCAGAAGTAAGATTAAATCAATCTGCAGAAATTCAAGCTAAAACCGGTGATGGCTGTTAGACAATGGGCCAATTGGTTCTATATGAGAGAGACTGAGTCTCGTTAAGACTTGCCTCCTTCAAATACGTCCCCAGTGGCCTTCCGTGTTGCTTGAAATCCCTGCCATTCACATCACTCCTTCAGGACAGGGTAGGACGGTTCCTATGAACGATCATCTGAAAAGCAGAACACCTCAAACCATTAGCTTCTACTCACACGTTTGCATAGATTACTTGGTTTCGCAAACCACCTGTGAAAGCAGAAAGCAAGCCACGGAATGGATCCCAAGAATGGGACGCCCCGCCATACACTTTAGAGCCAACTGCAAAGTGGGGTGTGCTGGGGGGGCGGGGGGAAGGAACATATTCAGTAAGAAAGACCCATCGAAGGTCCCTCCTTCAAAGTCCCATCTGTGGACAAAAGGGGATTCTGTTCCATCCTCTCCCATTCCAAGATGAGTTGCTCTACGAACCCCTTGACCTTACACACACACACACACACACACACACACACACACACACTCGAGTGCATGTAAAACAGGTAAAATCTGAGGAAGGCCTGTGGATCGTTTCGTGTCACTTTCCCAGTTGTGATGCTGGCCTGTCGTCCTACAAGATACCGCCATTGGGGAAACCTGGGTGAAGGATGCAAAGAACCTTCCTGTACAATTCTTTGCAGCCTCTTGCGAATCCGTGATTATTTCAAAGTAGTAAGTTTAAAGAAAACAGAACAAAACTCGATTTTAGGGGCGCCTGGGTGGCTCAGTCAATGAGCATCTGACTTGATTCCGGCTCGTGTCTTTTTTTTTTTTTCATTAATATGAAATTTATTGTCAAATTGGTTTCCATGAAACACCCAGTGCTCATCCCAACAGGTGCCCTCCTCAATGCCCAGCCCCCACCCTCCCTTCCCTCCCACCCCCCCAGCAACCCTCAGTTTATTCTCAGTTTTTAAGAGTCTCTTATGGTTTGGCTCCCTCCCTCTCTACCTTTTTTTTTTCTTTCCCTTCCCGCATGGTCGTCTGTTAATTTTCTCAGGATCCACAGAAGAGGGAAAACATATGGTATCTATCTTCTCTGTAGGACTTATTTCACTTAGCGTAACACTCTCCGGTTCCATCCACGTTGCTACAAAAGGCCAGATTTCATTCTTTCTCGTTGCCACGTAGTATTCCATTGTGTATATAAACCACAACTTCTTTATCCATTCATCAGTGGGTGGACATTTCGGCTCTTTCCATCATTTGGCTATTGTTGAAAGTGCCGCTATAAACATTGGGGTACAGGTGCCCCTAAGCATCAGCACTCCTGTATCCCTTGGGTCAATTCCTAGCAGTGCTACTGTTGGGTCATGGGGTAGATCTATTTTTACTTTTTTGACGAACCTCCACACTGTTTTCCAGAGGGGTCGCACCAGTTTGCATTCCCACCGACAGGGCAAGAGGGTTCCCTGCTCTCCGCATCCTCCTGGCTCATGTCTTGATCCCAGGGTCGTGGGATCGAGCCCCGCGTTGGGCCCCGTGCTGAGCATGGAGCCTGCTTGGGATTCTCTCGCTCCCTCCGCCCCTCTTCCCTGCTTGCGTTCTCTCTCTCTCTCTCTCCCCACGGGACAAATGGGCAGCTGGTGGCCACCCGGCTTCGGCGGGAGGGAAGGCATGGACGGAGAAGAAGGGAATAGGTCCGGCAGAGAAGGGAAGGAGGGAAAAGAGAAAGGAGAGAGAGAGAGAAGACACACCAGCGTTTGTCATTCAAAAAGATAAACATTTTACAGCCCAGCTTGACTGGGTCAAGCACACTTGTGTTTTAATAGTATGCCTGCAAGCTTTCAAAGCAAGTGTTTACCTGTCACAATAAACAGTTATGAGGGAGGAACACAAAACGGGGGGAACCAGGAGCTGGCGGCCTGCCAGCCCCGCTCGGCGCGACTCGGCACTGAGCTTGTCACCCAGGCGGCAGCGCGGCGTCTCTCGTCTCCCTGGCGAGGACCACCGTTGCACGTGGCAAAGCCTCTGGGCCCAGAGGAGGCCACTGGGGGCCAGCGGGCACCTGGTGGAACCAGATCCTCCAAGGACCCGACGCAGCCACCGCTGGCTGAGGGCAGCCCTCAGGGGGGTCAACGGAGGGCAAAGGGTTAAGAGATGGGCTCCCCCAGAGACTTCTGGAAAGACCCTTTACGGAGAGCTGGGCCACAAAATGCCACCCACTCCCCATCCTTCTCCGCCCTTTAATCTTTCTACAGGGCTCACGCACAAGGTGAGCGAACAGCAAGGGCCCTGTCGCTACTTGAATATTTGTCACTGGCCACCGGGAGCTGGCGGTCTCGTAAAAACTCACTTCTCCGGAGCCCTTTCTCCTATACCAAGAGCTTCCGTACCCTTCCGTCTCAGGTCATCCTCATGACCATCTCTTGGGATAAGCTGGGGAAATATTACCGCCCCCACTTATGGGAACTGGACACGTCGCTTCACGCCTGACCCTCGAAGTCCAACAACTAGGAAAGACCCACACGAGGCCTCCCACCCATAAACAAACGCCTCCAATGACCTGTGGTTCTCAGTCTCTGCTTTCAGGGATCCTAAAGAAGAATCTCTTGAGTCACTCGTTTGAAACGCAGACCCCCAGGGGCGCCCGGGTGGCTCAGGCGAGTAAGCGTACTGACCCCAGCTCAGGTCCCGGTCTCACGGTTCGTGGGTTCGAGCCCCGCCTCGGGCTCTGTGCTGACAGCCCGGAACCTGGAGCCCGCTTCGGATGCTGTGGCTCCCTCTCTCTCTGCCCCTCCCTCGCTTGTGCGTTCTCTCTCTCTCTCTCTCTCAAAAATAAATAACCTGAAAATCTTTTTTAAGAATAAGTAAAATGCAGATCCCCGGTTAGATTCAGGGATGTGGGCGGTGACGCAAGCATCGTCGTGTTTAATCAAGCGGGAAGCGGACTGAGAGCCAGGTGATTCCGAAGCAAGGAGCCGCGGAGGCACAATTTGAGAAACATCGTCCCTAGAATCTGGGGCCCCGAGATGACCGGCGTGCCTCCGAGCCCTTGCGAATTCACCGGCTGGAGCAGAGCGGGCCGACAGTGTGGCAGTTAATCTGGCTAGCGAAGCCCGGCGAAATGTGTGGACAGCGGTCCAGGCTGAAATGATATTGAGGGACGTTACCGGGTTACACGGGGTAGATCGCCTAATGTGAATTCTGCCCCTTCCTTTTGACTTGTAAAATGTGGCTACCAGACCGTCTAAAGTGACCTGCGGGGTGTGCAATCCCGTTGAACAGCACAGGTCTTCGGGAGTCTGTGAGGCACACGAAAGGCAGATTTCAGCCCACGGCTTAGCAAAGGGCCACCGTGCGAGGATGGCAAGGTGAGACCGGTGGCCCGAGGCAGACTCCCGGGGGGTGTTCCCTGCCGGCCCCGTCTGGTCTCAAAGGACAAGGAAGAACACAGAGGCAAGGGGGGAAGCAGGTGGCGGCATAAGCCCCCCGCCATTCACTTCACTCCTGCAGGGTAAGGGTAGCTTTGCAGCAATTCACGATCTGTCCAGGACAGTCCGCCAACCACGTGGTATTACTTGGGAGGGACCAAAGGTGAACGGGGGGTGGTTAAGCAGGAGCCCGTCTGTGAGCTCTTGAAAGGCGATCTGAGAAGCCTGGGGCGATCCTAGGCAAAACGGACAAGCACAGAAGGCACCGAGGGAGGGGAGGGAAGCACGGTCAAGGTTGACATCGAGACCGGTTGACTCTGGCTACAGTGGGAAGGATGGATTTAGAGGCAATGAGACTAACTAGTCGGTGCGACGCTTGACCAACTGTAAGCAGTCAAGGCCGCCGTTAGAGCAGTGCCTGGAAACGCAGTCAGCCACAGGAATCCAGAAACCCAAGGAATTAACTCTGGTGATTAACCAGCTGTGGGGAAGGAGGAGGCGGGCCCCACGAGGCTCTGGTGATGGGGAAGCTAACTGGTGACTCCAGAAAACGGAATCTGGGAGCTTCGGAGCAGACCGTCTGTCTGTTCACTTGGAAGGAGATGGTTAATTTCGTCGTGGATAGGACGCACTCCGGAGAGGCCCGTGTGACTTTCACGCGAATAGGTTCTGTGCAGAGCAAGCTCTCTCTTCAGTGGGCTCCAAGTTCAGACATAAGCGGGATGCTATCCACATTTGGGAAGCATTTGTGTGGCGGGTGTTCAAAACCGTGAGAGTGAATTGAAATCATAAAGGATGAAAGGGACACGGAGTCAACTTGAGAAGCCGGTGACTCACCAGCGTTCGGTCTGGAGACTCAGCATTAGTCTGCGTGTTGGCAGACCCTCATGTGACTCATGCCAATCTCCACTCCTACCATTACCACCACGGCCGGATCGAACGCCTTTTGCCTCGACCCACTGGCTCAGGGGAGCTCACGGACCGGGGACAGGAAGCCACTTCCGAGGTGCTTGGGGCCCCTTGACTCTATCGGTGCCCTGGGATAGTCATGTGTGGCCTTCCCTACGCGAACCCAAGAAGAGTCAGGGAAACACATGTTCCTCTATTTCTAGAACTTATGACCCGTTTTTCTTCCTTGGAAGATCAAGTCACGCAGAAAAATACAACGTGACCGCGCTTTTTCGTGTCGTTTCAAGTTCTTAAATAGAATATAAGTTCCTAAGGACGGGGATACATATTCACATTTCTTTGGTGTCTTCCTCCTGACTCCCGCTTTCAGGGGTCAGCAGAGGGCCAGACGTTTAGGAAGGCATCTTCTCTTGAAAAGGAGGTTTTAGGGGCGCGTGGGTGGCTCAGTTGGTTGAGCGACCGACTTCAGCTCAGGTCATGATCTCACGGTTCGTGAGTTCGAGCCCCGCATCGGGCTCTGTGCCGACAGCTCGGAGCCTGGAGCCTGCTTCGGATTCTGTGGCTCTCTCTCTCTGCCCCTTCCCCACTCATGCTCTATCTCTCTCGCTGTCAAAAATAAATAAAACATTAAAAATTTTTTTAAACAAAGGAAAGAAAAGGAGGTTTTAGATAAATATTTGCAGGCAAAAAAAAAAATATATATATATATATACACTCCATCCAAATACACTGAATGACGGTGCATGAATGAGATAATCCCTCTGTGTAGGCGATGTTGAGCTATAGCAATATAGGTATTAAACTATTAAAGTCTCCCTAGGTAAACCGAGGCTGGCGGTTGCTACTTTCACTTGCAGGGGGAGTCGCAGAGTTCATGTGACCAAGACAGAACTCCTGGATCTCATCTTCCAACCTGTCCTTCCTTGGTCTTCCCTGATGCTCAACCAGGACCGAGGAGCTATCCTCAGAACCGTCCGTGTGTCCTGTGTCCCCGGATCTACTCCAGCCCTGCCACTCTCCAGTCTTCGGCCCAAGGGAGCTTTGCAAAACGCAAGCCAGGCTGTGTCACTTCCCGCCTCCTCCCCTATCCCAGCTCCCTTTGTTTCAAACAGCCGTCCAGTGGCTTCTTACTGCATTTGAAATAAAATCCAAACTCTGGAGCGCCCGGTCTCCGGAGTCGCTGTGATCGCTGAGCGTGACTTCAACCCCAAGATCCTTCCCAGGCTTTTCCTCTGCTTCCTGTCTTGGCTCTAGCGTCTCCTCCTTGCAGAGAATCTTCTCCAAACGGCTGACTCCGTCTCGCTCTTCAGAATCCAACTTAAAATAACACCCTCCTTGGAGGTACCTTCCCTAACCACACCTCCATTAATTTCAGCCCAAAGGACTAACTCTACCATGTACGTAGGAAAACATAATGTAGAGCTTGTATGATTAAAACAGTGGGGTCCTTGCAAATGAATGCACAGATCGATCAGTGAACCAGAACAAAAAGCCTGGAAGTCAAGTTACGTATGGGAATTCAGTATATGATAAAGACCCATCTGAGTCTCCAGGGAAAATATGGCTTTGTAAATAAGCAGGATTGGAAAACAGGGAATATGGGAAAAGATACAATTGTAACACATTGCATACCCTTCCTTTTGACGGGTTGTAAACTCTGGACGGAGGGAAGTGTGTATTAATCTTCATATTCTCCCCAGTAGACACACAATAAACTGCATGGCGTTTAGGAGTCTGAGCTCTTGAGCTGTGTTGTTTGGGTTCAAATTCTCGTTCCATCCCTTGCCGGCTGTGGCCCTGGGCAAGATATTTCATGTCTCTAATCTCCAGATTCTCCATCTGTGGTGAAGAGCGGGAGACAGAGAGGGGGAGAAACAAAAAACAAAAACCTTGTCTTTTTCGGTTGCGTTAGAAGCAAATTAAATAAAGCAGGTGAAAGTGGTTGGGACAGTGCCTGGGATACTGAATGTGCCCAATAAATGTTGGTAATCGTCATGGGGGGGGGGGGGGAATGGCTTTGACATTGTGATTCTATTTTTTTTTTTTTATTCTTCGCGTGATCATCGTTCGTTGTTGTGATTGCTTGGTGAAAGAACATCATGTTAAAAAGAACATTCCAGGGCGCCTGGGTAGCTCAGTCGTTTAAGCGTCGGACGCTTGATTTCGGCTCAGGTCATGATCTCGCAGGTTCGTGGGTTCAAGGCCCACATCGGGCTCTGCGCTGACAGTGCAGAGCCTGCTTGGGATTCTGTCTCTCTCTCTCCCTTTCTCCCTGCTCCCCTGCTCATTCTCTCTCTCTTTCTCTCGCAAAAATAAATAAACTTTAAAAAAAATCTTCAGGTAAACAAAGAACATTCCCACACTACATTCGCTGACGATCTACAGTCTTACGTCTTTCTTCTGCTCTGAGCCTCGGTTTCCTTATTTCTTCACTAGGGAGGTTAACATGGGGGCTTCGGGGTTTTTGCCAAGAGTGGAAGAGGACCGGCCTTTAAAATCAGTGCCTGGAGCATAACATATACTTAATAATAATCGCGTCCTTCTCCTTCCCTTCCCTCCCCATCTGTCAGTCATATACTCAGTGGCAGAAGCCAGCTCAAAACTCAATTGCCTGCCCTCCCCCGGGTGATTCAGGTTGGAGAGCCAGTCCTGCTGGGGGTCTTGGGAGACTCAGGGGATCCCCAACCTGGTGCAGTGGCTGAGCGTCTCATCCCTGTAGACCTAGTGCCTCTTAAACCAGTCTGCACTTGTAGCAGGTGACAGCTTGCCAGGGGGCCCGGCCAGGCATCCGGGTCTCCTCCCTGCCCCGGGCTCCTGTCTCGAAAATCCCAGTGCCCCAGTCTGCCCACCGAGGAGTCCTGCTCAGAACTTCTTCCCCGTGCTCTCTAGGATCTAAGGGTGGCTTCTAAACTTGATCCCCGAGATGCTCGCCCTGGCGCCCTCCCTCCCACTGCAGCCCTGCACAGCCTGAGAGTCCGGGTGCGCCCCTCCCAGCCTCAAGATTCCTGCCCTCAGGGCCTGGTTCTGAGAAAGGCAGACGTCCAGATTCGCTGTACCTTTGAAGACCAGCCCTTAGGCACCTGTTGGGATGAACACTGGGTGTTGTATGGAAACCAATTTGATGATAAGTTATATTTAATGTATATTTAAAAAAAAAAGGACTGTTGGGGCGCCCGGGTGGCTCAGTCGGTTGAGCTTCCGGCTTCGGCTCAGGTCATGATCTCGCGGTCTGTGAGTTCGAGCCCCGCGTGGGGCTCTGTGCTGACAGCTCAGAGCCTGGAGCCTGCTTCCGATTCTGCATCTCCCTCTCTCTCTGACCCTCCCCCGTTCATGCTCTATCTCTCTCTGTCTGTCTCAAAAATAAATAAACATTTTGTAAAAAATTTTTAAAAAAATGGATTGTGCAGGGAAAAAAAAAAGGCCAGCCCTTAGGAGCTGGACAAAGGGATTTGAGAAGCTCTGTTAAGCAATCCCAGAAAAAAATACTCCTATGGGATGTTCTAGGAGGTTTGCACCGTGCTTCCCGCTGTATAACCAGCCTTGGTGGAGCTCAGCGGCAAAGCAAAACAGATGAGCAAAGACTAAATAAACCAACAGGCGGGGGGGGGGGGGGGGGGGGGGGGGGGGGGGGGGGGGGGGCCAGAAGGTCAGAGCCCTCGGCCATTTGCATATGCATTACCAGCCCAGGGCCAAGCTCCCTGGGCTCCAAGTCACTTAAAAATGCGGGTCAAGTCACCGAAAGGTTCTGCTTTTAGGAAAAGCAATGGAGTCCCTAGGCCCTCCAAGAGATCAAAGGACCTTCTTTGTCCTTTAATGAATAAGCTGCGAATGAATAAGAGAAACAATTGAATTCTCAAGCGACAGAGCTATTACCCCGGGGCCTCGATCCAGCAGGTTTGCACCCCGAACCCTCCTTGGAAACGAGAAATCCCAGCCCCCAGCCGCGGCAGGCCTGTGTCTCCTTTGAGCGGGAAGGCAGCCCGGTCCCCAGCTGGAGGAGAAGACGGGAGAGAAGCAGGCACACTTTCAAGGACCCAAGTTTCTCCGAAGCCGCTGGAAGTCTGGGGCCCCCGCAGGAATTGAGGGAACCACTAAGAGTTTCACGGGGAGCTTTGGGGTTTACACTCTCACTCCTGCGTCCCCTCGGGGCGAGCGCCTCTCCCCACCACGCACACGCGGCCTGAGTTTTTCCAGGGCCCTCGGCCTGGCCTGTGGCTTTGAGGAAGGCAGACAGATGTCATTCTGGAGCCTGGGCTGGCCCCAGCGAGGGGGACGGAACCCCGGGGCCCGCAAAGGGGCCTCAGGCGCCTTTCATTCTAAAGTTCTCAGCAGCGCACTGGGCTTAACGAGACGCTTAATAGATGCCAGTTCTGGAGTTTTCTGGAGGTGGGTGTGAGTTTTCTGGATGGCCGGCAGCACTGATGAATATTTACCAAAGGCTCCCCGGGAACCTGGCACTTTGCCCAGTCACCGGCTGCCTGGAAATGTCACCCTTCCTCGTCCCTCAGCTGAACTGAAAACTGGGGGCTATTTTTATTAATTTACTTATTTATTTATTTTAATTTAAACTCAAGTTCGTTAACATACAGCGGTAGCATAGTCTTCAAATGACAGGCAGGAAATAATCAAGGCTTCATTAACACCTTCACCTTCGTGCTGTTGAAGAGAGACAGGGGGCGCCTGGGTGGTTCAGTCCCTTAAGCGTCCGACTTCAGCTCAGGTCATGATCTCACGGTTCGTGGGTTCGAGCCCCGCGTCCGGCTCTGTGCCTACAGCTCAGAGCCTGGAACCTGCTTCAGATTCTGTGTCTCCCTCTCTGTCTGGCCTTCCCCCACTCGCACTCTGTCTCTCTCTGTCTCTTGAAAATAAATAAATGGGGGCGCCTGGGTGGCGCAGTCGGTTAAGCGTCCGACTTCAGCCAGGTCACGATCTCGCGGTCCGTGAGTTCGAGCCCCGCGTCGGGCTCTGGGCTGACGGCTCAGAGCCTGGAGCCTGTTTCCGATTCTGTGTCTCCCTCTCTCTCTGCCCCTCCCCCGTTCATGCTCTGTCTCTCTCTGTCCCAAAAATAAATAAACGTTGAAAAAAAATTTAAAAAAAAAAAAGAAGAAAATAAATAAATGTTTAAAAATTTTTTTAAAAAAGAGAGAAAGACAGGAATGAAGAAGAGGGGAGTGGGGAGAGGGGAGGGAATCCAAATAAATACCGCAATCCCAGGACACACTACTGAAAGGGTATCTGAGCTTCTTAAACCTGCCGCCTCCCGTCTGGGTCATTGTTAAGGACCCTTCAGGGCCGGACCGCCTTCCTTTCCAGAACCTGAGAATAAAAACGGATTAATTTGGCTGTAATTCTTCACATAAGAGAAAGAGCCCTGGCTTCATGAAAGATCTGACTATGAGGCTCGTTGAAGTAGAGAATTTTCCTTCTATTTTTTCAAGCGGGATTAGATTTACATGCAACCTCTCTCAGGCAAAATGAGGTCCAACCCTAAGGGGGTTTATCCAATAACTGTGTTGAATTACAAGTCGCCGGAATTTACAGACTTCAGTGCTTTGGGGCTCACGTCACCGTGGCACAGGATTCGGGGTCCCTACATTCCATTAAAAGATGGGGAGAGAGCTGGATGGAGAGGCCTGGGGTCCATCCAGGCACCTGCTCATAGGGCCTTGGGCAAATCCCGTGTCCTCTGTACGAATCAGCTGCTTTCTCTGGAACATGATGGGGTAGTCCTGGGTAGTCTCTGGATCTCCCAGGTCCACGAATCTGCATTCATTATCATCCAAGTTCCTATTTGTGATTTTTCTCCCTTGCATTAATTCAGAAGGAAGGACAGGATGCCCGGAGAGATGTATCCATTTCCACCGAATAGAATTTATCTTCCAGGCTCTGGGTGCAAGGGAGACAGGAATACCATTTGGAGACTGCTTCTGGAAGCTGAAACAGACTAAGGAATATGGAAAGCAGTCTAAAGACGAAAGCAGATTGGGGTTCCTGGGTGGTTCAGTCAGTTGGGCGTCCTACTTCGGCTCAGGCTGTGATCTCACAGTTCGTGAGTTCAAGCCCCGTGTCGAGCTCTGCGCTGGCAGCTCGGAGCCTGGAGCCTGCTTCGGATTCTGTGTCTCCCTCTCTCTCTGCCCCTTCCTCAGTCGAGCTCTCTCTGTCTCTCTCTTGAGAATAAACATTAAAAAAAAAAAAAAAAGACCAAAGCAGAGAGAATGGACGCCACTTTGGGGGGGATAAGAGAGTGCATCAGAATACATCGGAGCTAATTCTGAATCAAAGCAGACAAGGTAGGGCACGGTGAAGGGCACGGTCTTCTGGAAACCTTAAACACAGTGTCAGATCTGCCCCAGTGCTCACTAATGTGTCGTCCTAGCTTAACTCGTTCGAAAAACGTCCCGTCGAACCTTCCGACGGATCTTAAGGGAAGGTTCCCCATAGATTCCCCATAGATTTCTGCCATCCTGGACAGAGAGGGTGGAAAAATTCTCCCGCTCCCCACAGCACTTCTGATAAACTCCCTTACACCATGTGAGCTTCTAATCAAGGTCTAGGAAGCTAGATTCATTAATTTAAAAAAAAAAAAATTTTTTTTCAACGTTTATTTTTGGGACAGAGAGAGACAGAGCATGAACGGGGGAGGAGCAGAGAGAGAGGGAGACACAGAATCGGAAACAGGCTCCAGGCTCTGAGCCGTCAGCCCAGAGCCTGATGCGGGGCTCGAACTCACGGACCGCGAGATCGTGACCTGGCTGAAGTCGGACGCTTAACCGACTGCGCCACCCAGGCGCCCCTAGATTCATTAATTTTAATGAATCGCTAGAACAACCCAAACAAGAGCCCTTGCTAAAAAAAACCCTTGCCTGAGTAAGATGACAGGTATCCTTCTGAGTAGGAAAAAAAAAAAAAATCCGTAGAAAACTAAAAAAGGAAAGAAAAAGGCATGATTGGGGGGTAAGAAATCACTTTGGAACCTCTGGTTTTCTCAAGTCACAATTTACAATCTACATTTCAAGGTCAATTGAACCACTTGATGGCCAATTTGGGGACACGGAGAGAGTTACATGAGGAATTATAAATAGGCATAAGGGTTTCTGACACCAAATAGACCCCCACAGCCACACACGGCTGAGTCCGTAATGATCTCAGGTCATTCCCCAAAGCGCGGGTCAAAGGGGCTCCGTGAGCACAGGGACTGTTGATTTAACACCGGCCTGGTGACATCCATTCTGCTCCAGTCCTGGGAACGGACTCTCAACGTGGAGATATGGCACTAATGAGCTGCGAGGGGGAAAATCAGGATTTAAAGTGGTTGCGGAAACCTGACCCTTCTCTGACAGCCCAGGGCTCTCTTCTCAATTCTGAACCGTCTATCCTGTTTCAGGGACGACACCCTGTGGGTTCTGATGGGTCACGATCGGGGAACACCGGGTCCTGATGGAGATGGTCGTCCACGGGGACTGGAAGTCATCCAGGAGGGGACTTTGTCCAAGGGGTCAAAGGAAGTGCCTGAGGAACCGGAAAATAGAATCGGTCTGTCTGTCTGTACGCCCCAACCTGACAGCATGTGGTGGTCACGGTGAAGGGGAGGCCTCAACTCTTTCGAGTGTAGGGAAAAAATTCATCCCCACGTCAAGACGAAGCCCCCACGTGGGTATTCAAATATGACTTCGTTTGGCCACTTTCCTTCGGGTGCCGAATCAGAAGTTTAGGGAGCCTTGCCTTTGTAGAACACGTCTGAAGATTGCACACTGTTTCGTCCTTGCCGCCAAATGTTCGAAAGCCGGTGTAGACGCGGCTGCGTCACAATCACCATTTCTCACAGGTGCCCTAAACCTCACTGCCAGAGATCTGGGTTTAGCGGGTTACCAGCGCTTCGGTCTCCCCACTGCTCACTGGGGAAACTGAGTGGTGGAAAAGGCATTCATATTTCATGATAGAGCTCATTCAATTCTTCCTGGGAAAGGCAGGGGAGTTGCCTCGGAAAACAAGGCAGCTGGTTCCGGACCAAGCCACGAATGGCCCAGAGATATTCAACCCCCGTCCGATGTTCATTCCCTCGCTAATCCGTTTTTTTCCCCCCCTCTCCATTTGGAGGGTCTCTTTCCCCTTAAATTTCCTGCTTGTCTGGCTGCGACACCCGGTGCCTTGAACGTGATCCGGTCCGCCCCCGAACCCACAGCCGAACACGCGCTCTCGTGTTAAACCCTACAGCTCAGTCCTGTACTTCATCAAGGCACGATCGCAGCCACAACACCTGAACATGCCCCCTAATATGTTGTGACACCCTATTACTACCGTGCCTTTATGGCCTTCAAGGGAAATTACATTTTAAATTATAGCGCACAAGTATAATGGAAAATCTAATTGTAGCAATGACAATTTATTTATCAATCATTTATCATTTTGATTTATAAGGTGCCCAACTTGATTTAAAGGTAGCTAACGTTTTAAAATCTCAGGGCACCCGTACAATCAAGTACACGTTGGAAGCAGCAAACTGAACAAGGGGGCTGATTTTCTACAGCCTTCCGCTCATCTTTTCCCAGGGCTGACGCTAGGAGCCCAACGAGGTTGAGCCCAGGGACCTCCAGGCAGTAGCTCGGAACTTCTTGATATCACATCTCATGTATTATAGAATTTGGCGGCCATGAAGCATCAACGTTAACAGGGAGCCAGGTCCAGTCGTATTGATATTTCTGTGTGCCAGGTTTACACGGCCTCGGAATTCAGAGGTAGGAGGGGCTTCCAGAAGCAAACTGATGGCCATGTCCCCCTCCTCCCCCTCCTCCACACACAAGAGGAGTGTGCCTCGAGGATTCACCCAAAGGCGTCTGTAAGTGCAGGTTATCAGCCCTTTGCACGCAACCCACCCCGTGGTGCAGATTCCTACGTTCTTGCTCCCAAACTCTTTCTTCCTCCCTGTCAGACGTCCATGGGCTTTGTTCTAGAATCTGAGCACCTCTTTGACTGCCATGCTTGCTTAAGCTCGATGTGTCCTTCAAAGCCTGGCCCACCTGTATCTGGGCTTAGCTTTCATGACCCATCAACAAGGTCTACCCAACGCACACCTTCACCGTGCCCTAGTTTCCTACTTGACTGCACTCATTCATTCTGGCTCTGGAAGCCCCAGATGACCTCGCCGTGAAGCAACACCCCAGTTAAAGCGCCAGGAGTCTTGGGATGCCTGGATGGCTCAGTCGGTGAAGCATCAGACACGGTATCGGCTCAGGTCGTGACCTTGGGGTTGTGAGGTCGAGCCCCACGTCGGGCTCCGTGCTGATCGTGAAGCCTGCTTGAGATTCTTTCTCTCCCTCTCTCTCTGCCCTTCCCCCACTCATGAGTGCACACACACTCTCTCTCTTTCCCTCAAAATAAATAAATAAACATTTAAAAAATAAGTAAATAAAGCATCAGAAATCCTAGGAGATCTGAAGCCTCAGACATGTTGTTGCAGCAAATGAACCAAACTCAGAGACTCTGAGGGAGAACCATGCCCACAGGTCAAACTCAGTCGTCACATAGGGTTTTCCAGAGCATAGTTTTTCTTTCTTTCTTTCTTTCTTTCTTTCTTTCTTTCTTTTTCTTTCTTTCTTTCTTTCTTTCTTTCTTTCTTCTTTCTTTTTCTCTCTTTCTCTCTTTCTTTCTTTCTTTCTTTCTTTCTTTCTTTCTTTCTTTCGTATTTTGAGAGAGACAGAGAGAGAGAACTCAAGAAGGGGAGGGACAGAGAGAAAGACAGAGAATCCCAAACAGGTTCAGCCCTGTCCACTTGGAACCTGACAAGGGGCTTGGACTCACGAACCATGAGATCATGACCTGAGCCAGAAATCAGGAGTTGGACACTTAACCGACTGAGCCACCCAGGCGTCCCCAGACCGTGGTTTCAACTCAGCACACACACACACACGGCAGGCATCAAGCTAACTGGGGTCCTACCACGAAGGGATTTTTCCCAACTACATGTTCTTTGAATTCTGGCCTTCTACCTTCAAAGGCGAAATTTTTTCCACTACACCCAACTGTTCGCCAGTTCAACACATCCCTCATCATTTATGCTCAACCGCCTTGTTTGGAAAAGACCTCGGGGTCCCTAAGCTGCCACTGTTAGAAAACACGACTCTCTTTACCTTCTTCAGGGTTCTGACACTTGGCATTCCCAAATGCCTTGATCACTTAATAGTGATCATTTCTTGACTTAGGCTAAAATGACCTTTAAGGGCCTTTCTTGGGGGCATCTGGGTGGCTCAGTGGCTTGAGCATCCGTCTTGTGATTTCAGCCCAGGTCATGATCCCAGGATCGTGGGATCGAGCCCTGTGTTGGGCTCCATGTGAAGGAGCCTCCTTGAGATTCTCTCTCTTTCCCTCTGAAATAAAATAAATAAATATTTCCCTAAGAAATAAAATAAATAAAATAGATATATATTTATATTTATATATAAAATAAAATGTCCCGTAGGGCTCATGATCTTCCCCCAGCAAGAAAGACTAATCTCCAAAAACAACTGATGGTTGGATCATCTGCCCCCTTACGCATGATGGGGGACCACTTGGGATTCGCAATGAACTCTGTACACACCCCCATCATTTTCTTGCCTGAAAAAAGAAGGTAAAGTTTTCTCACCTCCCTCGCACTAACTTGAAGGCATAGAAGGTTGGAAAGCCAACCTTCGATCTGTTTTTAGAGGGAACAGGGCTGACCCAGCTCTCTATGTGGTTTGATTTCCAGGCAACTGTTCCGGCCCCTGGAAACATTCCCTTTGGGATTTGTCCTGAGCATAGTGCTTGACATGCCCTAGGCTCTTAAAATACATTAGCTGGAGGGGCGCCTGGGTGGCGCAGTCGGTTGGGCGTCCGACTTCAGCCAGGTCACGATCTCGCGGTCCGTGAGTTCGAGCCCCGCGTCGGGCTCTGGGCTGATGGCTCGGAGCCTGGAGCCTGTTTCCGATTCTGTGTCTCCCTCTCTCTCTGCCCCTCCCCCGTTCATGCTCTGTCTCTCTCTGTCCCAAAAATAAATAAAAAACGTTGAAAAAAAAATTAAAAAAAAAATACATTAGCTGGCAATTATTATCAGTATTATTATGATTATTGCTACTATGTGTTAAAATCTGTTGGGGGCACCTGGGTGGCACCCTTATCTTGATTTTTGGCTCAGGGCATGATCTTACAGTTGATGACTTCAATCCCCTTGTCTGGCTCTGCACTGAGAGTGTGGAGCCGGCTTGGGATTCTCTGTCTCCCTCTCTCTGCCCCTCCCCCACTCACATGTGCACTCTCTCTCTCTCACTCTATCTCTCTCTCAAAAATAAATAAATATTTTTTTAAAGATCTCTTAAAATTGATTCAAATGCATTGACTATTATGTCACTGTGTGTGTGTGTGTGTGTGTGTGTGTGTGTGTGTGTGTGTGTTGGGAGCGGGAAGGAGCATTTGATCCCTTGTTCTAAGAAGCCATAATTTAGATATTAAATTTTTTTAATGTTTATTCTTTTATTTTTGCGAGAGGGAGAGAGAGAGAACAAGCAGGGGAGGGGCAGAGAGGGAGAGGGAGCCAGAGAACCCAAAGCAGGCTCTGGGCTATCAGCACAGAGCCCGACGCGGGGCTCGAACTCACCAACTGTGAGATCATGACCTGAGCCGAAGTCGGACGCCCAACCGACGGAGCCCCCCCCACACCGCAGGCGCCCCTATATTTTAAAAAATCATGAGAGCAACTTGCACGTTCACTGCACTTCACCTTTGCATGCAGGGTAGACTTTTAGAAGTCAGCTCAAACACCAAAGTAATGGAACCAAGAATGCGCAGGATGGCACCCCGGTGTCAGCACGGACGTCCTTATCAACTCCACCCCGGCCAGTCCCCACACCAGTACCGACCAGCTCGGCCGTGTGTGTGGCATGCCTCACTTTAGCGCTCTCGGCGAGTAAGGACGCAATTGGCTGTGCACCTGCCATAGCCACACAGCCCTCTGGGTGGTAACTTTCTCCAACCCATCTTGTCCCCTGGCTTTCTGCCGGGGCTGAGGAACCCGGTTCTGAGCTGCGGACAGTGCGGCTAAAACCCTGCCGCCCTAACTCGGTCTGCTACCGCTCTCTTCTGGTGGCCAGACTTTGTCCCACGTGTCTCCCAGGTGGCCAGTACCTGTCAGCCACTGACACCTGAGCGTTCCTCCACCCCGCAACCTAGAACCTTCCACCGTGCTCCACCCACTGGACGTGATCTCCTGGGAACGTGAGGGCAAAGCCAGTTCTATCCACCGTTGGTTCTTCTGCCAACCCGGACACTCGTCATGGGAATCCAGACTCTTCCACCCCAAGGTGGGATCAATGATCTCCAGCCGTGCCTGGACCTGATCTCATCTTCCACCTGTGACTCGGGTGCCCCTGCACAAGCTATGACGTGAAGGGTCAGAGGAGGGAACAAGACGTCAACAGACAGGATTGCACAAATCTCCACCCGAGCCCTGGGAAGCCTAACGCATGGGACACCCATCGCCCTTCTCTGTAGCTTAGCCTCAGGTCAGAGTTTAATTCTTTCACTAGACTTTGAACACCTGGAGGGCAGGGACCGAATCTCCCTGTCGCGTCCCCAGTGCCTGGCATAATGCCACAGGCACCTGACATGCTCGGTTGGTGTCTGTTGACTAAATGAACATCCCAACAACTATCCTTGATTTCCGGCTCCCAGGTATCACTCCAAGGTCCGGTTCTGCCACGGGAGCAAAATGGACGCTTAGTTTTCTACTAGCCAACAAGTCAGCCATGTGGTATTATTAATATCTTCCTTGACAAGAGTACTCCGAACCAGTTAAACGTCATTCCAAAGTGTCCGTCATAGAAAGTCGAGTTCGCGCAGATAAGCAACAGGTACGAAACGCAGATCAAAACCATGGTGAGCTCCCATTTCGCACCCACCAGGAGGGTAATAATTACAGAAAATAATAAGTGTTGTTGACGATGTGGGGAAATCGGAACTCCGAACGCTGCTGGTGGGAATGTAAAATGGCCTACCCCCGTGCGAACAATAATTTGGTGGCTCCTCAAAAAGTTCAAAATGCACTGCTAGGTATTTATCTAAAAGATACAAAAATACTGATTCGAAAGGGCACACGCACCCCCGTGTTTATAGCAGCACTGTCGACAACAGCCAAAGTATGGAAAGAGCCCAAATATCCATCGGCCGATGAATGGATAACAAGATGTGGTATATATCGCATTGGAATATTACTCAGCCGTCAAAAAGAATGAAAGCTTGCCATTTGCAATGATGTGGATGGAGCTGGAGGGTATTATGCTGAGCGAAATAAGTCAGTCAGAGAAAGACAAATACCATATGATTTCACTCCTGGGTGCGGTTTACGAAACAAAACAGATGAACGCAGGGAAGGGGAAGGAAAAATAAAAGAATATAAAAACAGAGAAGGAGGCGAGTCATAAGACCCTCTTAACTGTAGAGAAAAAGCCGAGAGTTGCTGGAGGGGAGGTGGGTAGGGGGATGGGCTAAATGGGTGATGGGCATTAAGGAGGGCACCTGTTGGGGGCGCCCGGGTGGCTCAGCCGGTTAAGCATCCGACTTCAACTCGGGACATGATCTCGCAGTTTGTGAGCTCGAGCCCCGAGTCGGGCTCTGGGCTGACGGCTCGGACCCGGAGCCTGCCTCATCACATCATCTGTGTGCCAGGAACCAGAAGCAGAGACCAAATACCTCTTCCCTATTGTGTCACAGCTGCCCACTGCTGGACCCATGGAATCTTCCAGAGCTGCCCCTCCGCCCTGGCCTCTAGAATTGCGCCAACAGAGAGGTGGAGCTCCCAAGCCACGTCGATCTTGGCTACAACCCTCTCTCGTCCCCCGTACCCACCATGGACTTCACGACGACCTACAATCTGTGGCGCCTCGGTCGGCTCATTATTGAAGCCAGCATGGGACCCCTTCCTGGCAGGGGAGGCCTCCTGGGGGAGGAGGCGAGGGGAGTCTATTCAGTAGCTGCTGTATCAGGCCCGGGGAGGAGGCACGGCCTCTAACGGCGCAATGAAACCAACTCCATAGTGGGGAGTCTGTCTCTGCCTTCATGGCAGTTCTCGAACCAGCAGTCAGCGGGAGACAAGTGGGACCCACACACGGGGACCCACAGTGATGCAGGCTTTCTGGTGCCGGGGGACGAACAGTGCCGGAGGGGGTCATGGGCCTCCCCAGGCTGGGCAGGCCCCCGCCCAAGGCTGCTTTTATCCCGGCCAGGCAGCTAGAGAAAGAAACACCCCAGCGGTCTGGGGAAATGCCTCTAAACCCATCGTGACCCTGCGGCTTTCACTTCCAGGCTCACTCAAACAAATCTGGGCCTGGGGCAGTCGCCTCGCACCCCATGTTCCCCCATTTTCAGGCCGCTTTCTTATTGTAACCAGATCAGGCCGTCTAGTTGAAAATAGCCTCAATTGAACCTCTGATCCCTGCTGAAGTGGGAGGTGAGGAGACCGCCCCGAAGTGGGCGGCCAGGAGCCGGGAGGGTGGGTTGGAGCCTCACTGACAGCTCAGAGCCTGGAGCCTGCTTCCCATTCTGTGTTTCCCTCTCTCTCTGCCCCTCCCCCGTTCATGCTGTGTCTCTCTCCATCTCAAAAATAAATAAACGTTAAAAAAAAAAAAAGAAAAGAAACTCACCTCTTCCAGGAAGTCTGCCTGGATTACCCTCTCGAAACCACCCACTCCATCATACCAGCTTCCTCAAATGCAGCATCGCTTCCAATTTATATCTTCCTTCGTCACCGAGTCCTTCTAATAAACGGATATCGGAGGGAACGGTGTTCTTGTTTTCTAATTTATTCTGAGAGAGAGAGAGAGAGAGAGAGAGTGCTCACATGCGGGGGAGGGGCAAACAGAACCAGGGAGAGAGACTGAGAATCCCAAGCAGGCCCTGCCCTGCCAGTGCAGAGCCTGATGCAGGGCCCATGAACCCATGAACCGTGAGATCGGGACCTGAGCCCAAATGAAGAATCAGACGCTTAACCGACTGAACCACCCAGGCGCCCCAGGCATGAGGCTCTTGATCAGATTATCTCTCAAACTCAGAAATTAGGAATTTCTCAAAAGCAAGGAGCTTATGTAGCCCTCACTCGACATCAGGTGTGTTCCTTTTACAGGGCCGTTTAACCTCCACAACGTGACCGTGAAGCAGATGTTTTCAACAGCTTTGTCCCAGAGCACCCAGCTGGAAATGTGCCTTCCGGGATCGAAACCCAGGTGTTCCGAGGCCCGGTCGAGCATGGCTTCCCATCGCCTGCCCCCTCTTTCGTGGTGTCTCCCTCCTTCCTGCTCACCCGGGCGCTAGGTGAGCCCTGATGAACTGGCCGACCGTCGCAACAGAGGGACGCGGGCCGAGACCCCTGTCCCATCTCAGAAAAGAAAAAAATGGCCATTCGGTTGCTAAGAGCCGTCCCTCCCACAAACCCCTCTCGCTCCCCAAGGTTACGGGTCCCCTGGATTTTCACTCCGCTGACTCTGAAATGTGGACATTGGCCAACATCGCTCCTAACGCCCCTTCACGTGCCCTGAGCCACGGCGATCTCTCAGACCTCTGGGTCCAGCCACAGGCAGAGAGGGTCGGCACCGTGTCCCTACGAGCCCCGCCGGGCTCCCCAAATATCTCCCCCAGAAACCTAGGACAAGTGGGTCCTACAGCCCTGGTACACCCTTCAGTGGGGCGGAAGGGGACGGGGTCCCAGACAAGGATCTGATGAGCGACCCGTCTGCGAGGGCTGAGTTATCGACAACTGGGGTTATCGACAGCCGGGCTCTCCGAGTTCCGAGGAGGGAGCCAAAGGGCCGGTAGCTAACCTCCCAGCTCGGCCCTTTGGCCAAGTGGCATCGCCTTGCCGAGCACCACGCTTCCTGCGGGGCTTATTAATTGTACCCCGCCAGCCCCTCGGGGCCCGTTAAGCCGTCGGCACCAGTGTTCAAAGGAAGATCAGCTTCAAGGCCGAAAGCGGGTAACAAGAAGTCAGGCAGAAGCTGTGCTTCCGGACGGATTTCCACGGACCTCTCTCCACTCCGCAAGGACCCTCTGGAGAAGCGGGAGCCCCGGATCCTGGCAGCAAAGGGCTGGCCCAGGGTCCCGGGCTTGAAAAATGTCACGTCCTGTTGCTCTGGTTTCCTGCTGTCCTGTTGGAGAAGCTAGAGACGGGCCGGGCCGGTGGGCGTCCCGGGGAGGGCGCCTTCTCAGGGAGGAGCGTGGGAACTGCAGGCGACCAGAGGCACCTGCCCGGTAAAGCGGGCACCAAGGGGACTCAGTTGCCTGGGGAAGTGGCCACACACCCCAAGGTGCGGGCACAGGGCACTTTACATATCAATGAGGTCAAGGATCAGAGGCTGTCCGCTTCCCGGGTGCTTGTTATTAACCTTTCTGGCGAAGAATCTTTCAAAAATAATTATATTAAAGCACGATTCTCTGCAAGTTTAAAATACGGGAATGTTCCGTTTCGGTACGCCTGTAGTCACGAGATGATGAACACCCGATGGCCCGGCTGCCGCGATGAGGTCTTTCATCAGGTCCCTGTCCTTGCTCTACTGGGGTCTGGGGAGGGGAAGCGAGCTCGGCAGGCAGGCGGCGGGGTAGGGGGGGGGAGGAAGGGTTTCAAGGGCAGGACTTCCCAGCAGACTTTGAGGGGAAGGGAAGGGGCCAGTCTCCTCTCTACAGAAAGAAAAGGCCACCCACTGGTGTGAGTTCTGGGGTCCCAGGAGGGCTCCTCCCCAGTGTCTGCCCCCCACGTCCCGTCCCTAGGGGCTGGAATTGGTTTCTTTATGGAGGACACACTGTGGTTCCCAAAACAGAGGACCGTGACAGGGGCTGATTCTGTGCCAAGCACACGTAAGTGCAGGTCACAGAGCTTCCAGACACCCGGGAGGAGGGTCGGGGAGGACCAGGAAGGAGGAGATACAAGCAGGCAGGCATATTTGGACATACCCGGTCGACTTTACCCATCCCTGTAACTGCCTACATGTGACACAGGACACAAACGGACCCTCCTGGGAGCCAGGCAGCCCGGGAGCCATCGCCCGTCGCCACTGTCACACAGGCTCAGCCTGAGTCACAGGTGCAGGGGAGATCACTTCCACAGTCCCAGAAACACAATGTCAGGGGCGGCTCATTTCTGGGAGTCCCTTTCTGCTGGCTTCGCTTCTCCTCCACGACACCTGCCCACGGCAGGTTCCCTTGTGCCCCTTCGAGAACAATGCCTGGCCCAGAGCGAGCCCCCGGGGTTGTCTTATTAGTAGGGACGGTGGGAGTGAAGGCGTGGGAGGCAGACACAGAGAGCAGCGGAGAGCCTGGTCTTTAAACATAAACCCGAATTGGCGCTGGCCGCCTTCTAGGCTCTTCTGCCAACATGACATTGACGCAGCCATCTCTGACCCCTACTTGTGGGTCCAGCCTCCCACCTGCCTGCGGTGGAGATCTGTGGTCAAACAAAACCAACCCCAAGAAGAAGAGTTCACAAAGAAGCAGCCTCCCAACTGCGTCACATGAGGTCACCGGGAAAGGGGATTTCCGTGACATCCCATGCGTTGCCCCCACGTTCACTTAAATCACAACCTTGACGGACTAAACGGCGGGGACACAATGCCCCTAAACACCGCCGGGGCTACGGGGGCCAGCAAAACCGTGGACGACTCTGGACTTGAGTCATAACAAACACGGGAGACGGTTGCTAATATCACCCCATTTTACAGATGAGGAAACTGAGTCACAGAGAGGTTAAAGAGCGTCCCCAAGAACAGTCACATGGCTAGGAGCGGCAGAACCACTTGGCTCTCAGTCTCTCTTGGTTAACCACGAACCTCCCCTGCATGGAGGTGGCCGGCTGAGAAATACAGGAATGGGCGAGAGAGAACACTCCCTCTCTGGGCTGAAAGGGAAATTCAGAGCGCGACAGAGTGTGACCGCAGCACACATCACAGTAAATAAAGAGCCAGCAAATGCTGGTGACCCAGACAGCCAAATGGCAGGGGTGAGAGAGAGACTAGGATCTTGGCAAGCAAGGGTCCCTATCCAGGCAAGAGTTGTGTAGCAGGGGCCAACAAAGCCCAGGTCACCCTGTGAACGAGCCTTTACATCACGGAAGATGCCCACAGAATGTGCCTCCGGTCCTCCCTTGTCGGGGATAGAAAAGGTGACGGGTCACCCAAAATGTCTCGTAATCGAACCATCCAGAAGGTGAACAGGAGCCAGATACCGGAAGCCCCAAGGCCAAACCTGGGGAGGCCGAATACTGTCTCCAGACCATCGCGGGCACCTGCCCAGCAAAGAGGCGTCCTGCCGCGTGCTCGGGGGCACAGACCAGGCTGAGCCGCCTGATCTGGCTTCCCAGCTCCCCCAGTCCCTAGCTATGGAAGCCTCGGGAAAATTGCTGGCTTTTTCTGAGTCTCATCTTCCTCCCTGGTAGAACAGGGTTCTTATAAACATTAAATGGGTGGTTACCACATGCCGGCCTTCTTAAAACACAGGCCCCAACCCCGGAGATTCTGATTCAGTGGGCCTGGGGCCTGGGAATCAGCATGGCTGACAAATGCCCGGATGCTGCTGGGCCCCCACCACCCTTCGAGAACCACCCCCCCCCCCCCCCCGGGCCCAGAACAAGCAGCAAGGAAACTCCGGAGAAAACGCGTGTTGCGACCCAGGAACGCGGCTCCAAATTGGATGTTTGAACGACCAGCCCTCGATTTGGAATTTTCTGGGATCTAGGCCGATGTCTGAGACACTGTGCAGGCCACGCAAAGACATGGCCACCCTTGCGTGACCCTGAGCAGAACATTCAGCGAAGGGCGGCCCCCTGGGTGGAGAGGCCTGGGTCCGTGCAGACGACACAGAGCACGTGCGTCGCTGAAAAGCAGGGAAAGCAGGGAGCCTGCTCATTCTGGCGACTTCTGTGCTCTCCTGCTGGTAAGATGTCAAGATAGTTGAGCGGCTTGTGTTTTTCTCTGACTTTAGAAGCAACTTATGTAAACGCGGATAAGGAAAAAAGACAACAACACCCCCCCCCCCCACCCCGGAAAGCTGCAGGTTAACATTCTAATAAAGAGAAAAGCAGGGCGGGTAGGCAGGGCGCGGAAAAATTGTTCGGAGGGAGAGATAGTGGGATAAGGGGGGTTAGCGGTTCTCTAACCAAAAGTCAGCTTTCACGGCAGATATCTGAGATATTCATGTTACAGCCCTGAGAGCATCAGGCAGCATTGAAATGAAAAAAAAAATCTAGTTTCTTTCTCTTTTTTTGCTCCCCGAAAGACTTTCTAAAAACCAGGAAATGCGAGAGTCTCAAACATACCCCCGGAGATCTAGAAGGTTGTTTTCATTTGTACGAGTTTCCACAAATAGCATTTGCTAATAAAATCCCCTAATTGTTTGTAATATTAATTAAATTGGAATACACCTTTGATTTGCACTGGCACCTTGGTGTGAAACCAATATCATCGGGCTTTTGTTCAGTGATGTTCTAATTTCCCCCTTCTTTTTGTCAGAAGTAAGTCCCCTCGTCACAAGCAGGGTCTTTGTTGGTTTCGTACAAGACAAGCAAATTCATCATCCTTTCTTTTTCTTTTTTTTCCAAAATGCAAGGTGCAGGCAAGGAGAATTGGCTTACCTGTTGCTGCTAATCAATTTATTCGGATCCACACAAATCTCTGTTCTGTGGGTTTTTTTTTTTTTTCAATTTGCATATGCTCTAGATTCGTTACAACTAGAATCCGATGATTTCTAGTTACCATTCTAGTTGGACAACTTGACCAAGAGCTGTTCGATGCCAGCTGACTTCCAAATCCAAACTACATGTTTTAAAATGGGGATGAATGGGGGTAGGGGGGGGGGCCTGGGTGACTCCGTCGGTGAAGCGACCGACGCTTGACTTCGGCTCAGGTCATGATCTCACGGTTCGTGAGTTTGAGCCCCACGTGGGGCTCCGGGTTGACAGCTCAGAGCCTGTTTGGGGTTCTCTCTCTCCCTCTCTCTCTGCCCCTCCCCTGCTCATGTGCACTCTCCCTCTCTCTCACCTTCGCTCTCAAAATAAATAAATAAACATTTAAAATAAGGTCAAATAAAATGGGGGTGGGTAGGTGTTTTACAGCAAGGATTTTGTTTTGTTTGCCTTGTTACCAACTTGGTTTGAAGGTCGAGTGAGACACAGAGTTCAGGAGTTTCCGCTCAGAAGTGGGACGGAGAGCAGGTACAGAGGACGATGCCCCAGACCCCAACCAGGCACCTATTTGCAAATCAAACCGAAGGTTCTAGATATCTGGTACCCACTAGTTTTAGGGGTCCTCTGGTTATCCGAGGAGAGTTAGGGTACGAAACGTCGAGTATACCCCACAGTCCTCAGCAGCTAAATGGGGAGTTTGGTTAAACGCAGGCAGTGCCCTCGTCGTGAACACACTTGGGCTGTGCATCCGTGCACAGGGGTGTGCGATCCGGGGCCACGACTTTCAAAGTGGCCTCGAAGGTCAACCGGTTCACACAGCTGTTTCTTTGGGATGCGGTGTTAGGCCATGACCACATTCTCATCCCGAGCCCCTTCCGACCCATTAGACGGATCCCTGTGTGGCTCTATTTTAATCTCTGATCCGCTTAATTACCTGTGCTCTGCTCACGATCCAAGGCCACCATTGCTGTTTCCATGGGGATGAGATTTCCCATCACCCTCCACGTTCGTTCTAAAGCCGCCCTCCTCGGCAGTCCTGGATAGTCCCACCTTCGTGGAATGTTCTTCATGCCAAGCCCAGAGGCCCTCGGAATGGACCGGAAACCCGAATCATAGTCGCAGGTGTCACCCGCCTAGACAGTGTCCACATCCAGCTTTCTTCCCGGAACCCAGTGTCAGGAAGAAGGATCCTTGGAATCACCACCTCCCCGTCCTCGGTCTCCTGCGAAAGAAAGACGTCATGGTTCCCCGCAACGCACCTACCCTCTTCCGGCACAGATTTTAAAAGACGACGCTCGTAGGACGAGACAGTAAACGTCACCGAGTGGCCAAAACAACCAAGCTCTGGGCAATCAGTGTGTCTTCATCTTCGATTTTGGGTAATGGAAGCCTAAACGCAGGCAAGTGACGGGCACTGAGGCTCTGCTACGTATCTCTGTGTAACCTTGGGAGAGCGGTTTAACCTTTCTGGGTCTGAATTTCCCTGCCCATGACCCTGAGGGGCTTGGCAACATCCTCTGTCAATTTCCTTCCACGATGCTGTGACTCTGAGCCACCCAAGGGATATGGTAATGGGCTACTTTCCGCCAAAGACTCGGATGTAGTGTTATGAGCTGTAACACGGGCTTCCAGCAAATTCCCTCGCTCTCCCCAGCAGAATTCCCCATGTCCGCACTCGGGGCCAGCCCGAGGCAACATTGTAAAGCTGGAGAAGGCTGCTATCAACCTCTCCTCTTCCCCTGGGGCTGCCCCCCACTGCCCCAGGTGACTGTATTATTCACTTGTCTTGCCGTCACCCACCAGGGCTGATGCCGCATGTTCCGACCACTTCCTGCTCCCCCAAGAGCCTCCAAACCCGCCTTCCACTCCTCTGGGGCTCAGTGTGCCTTCCGTCAATCTTACAAGGTGCTCCGTTTAGATACATATTACTCGCCTCTAAAAGATACCCAAGGTGAACAAGACGTCGTAGCTCTCTCCTCGGGAGCCTTCGATCTCAGAGGCAGGGGATCCTTACACGCAATTACGCATTGGAACACATCGAGGACAAAAATAAAAACGAAACACCCTTCTTTTAAGAAGAGGAAAAGGGCATCGCTCCCTGAAGCGAGAAGGGAAGGCTGTGCAGAAAGGGGGCAACTGAGCCGTGACACGGGTGTAGGTGGCTTCTGATGGCACAGATGGCCGGTAAGAGCATCACGGACAGAAAGGAAAGTGTGAGCAAAGATGCCGAGCGAGGAAGCACACCGAGCGACCCGATTTGGTTGGCTTCCACGGAAAGGAAGGAAGCGAATGAGGTTATTAGCAGGGCTGGTTGAAAGCCCGTCATGAATGCCCGGAAAGCCTAACTGAGGTGCTGTTGTTTTTTTCCATTGGACAACAGAGAGCTCTTGAAGGTCACGGGGCAAGGGCAGGGGAAGGGCAGGTCAGACAAGTGTGAGTTCCCAACTCTCCCCCGCATCGAGCAGTTGTGGAGGGTGCACAGATGAGAGTTTTGTGTTCACAGAATCCCTCCCCAAGGACATAGCTCCGGCTGCAGGCAGCCCTGTGCATAACCGAGGAAAAAAGAACCAGCCTGTCGTGGGGCGCCTGGGTGGCTCAGTCAGTTAAGAGTCCGACTGCTGATTTCGGCTCAGGTCATGATCTCGCGGTTCGTGGGTTCGAGCCCCGCGTCCGGGCTCTGTGCTGACAGTGCGGAACCTGCTTGGGATTCTGTCTAACCGTTCTCTCTGCCCTTCCCCCGCTCCTTCTCTATCTCTCTCTCTCCCAAATGAAGAAATAAACATTAAAAAATAATCATAATAACGAGGAACTACAGACTGAAGTCCTGAGATGGGGGGGGTAGGGGTGGGAATGAGACAAAGAAATGTAAGAATTGGAGGAAGCCCACCCCCACCCAGGCTGGGGGGTGAGAAGGACATTTTGAGAACTTCTAAAAGTGAAACCATCTTAGAGGCATATTCCTAAGGGAACGAAGCCAATCGAGGAAGGCTACCCACTGTATTTTACCAGCTACGTGACCTTCTGGAAAAGGCGACGCTAGGGAGGCCGTAAAATGATCAGTGGTCGCCAGGGGGTGGGTGGCGGGCAGGGGTGAACAGACACAGCAGAGGGTTTTCAGGGCAGTGCAGCTCGTCTCGCGATACTTCAACGGTGGATACACATCGGTGCCCGTTTGCGCAAGCCCACAGGACGGACCCCACCGAGAGTGGACCACAGTGTCAGCTATGGTGGGGTGATGATGGGCCAACGTAGGCTCCTCGGCTGCCACAAACGTACCAGTCTAGTGCAAGATGTTCCTCGTGGGGGCGCCAGGTGTGGGGGTGGGAGACTGGGGGGCACAGAACTCTGGCTTTCCGCTCAGTTTTGCCATGAACATAAAACTGCTCTTAAAAAAAAAAGCTGATCTAAAAGGAAAAAAGAATGGATACTGATATTGCATCTTCTTTTTTTTTTTTTTTTATGCTTAATTTATTTCTGAGACAGAGAGAGACAGAGCATGAGTGGGGGAGGGACAGAGAGAGAGGGAGACACAGAATCGGAAGCGGGCTCCAGGCTCCAAGTTGTCAGCGCAGAGCCCGACGCGGGGCTCGAACTCACAAACCGCGAGATCATGACCTGAGCCGAAACCAAGAATTGGATGCTTAACTGATTGGGCCCCCCAGGCACCCCAAGGGCTTTTTTTTTTTACTTCAGGGATCACCAAGTAGGAGCAGAGATTGATGCACGCAGAGAACACCCCGCTTTTAAAGGAAAGGCAAGGCTGTAAAGAGAGTCCATTTTTACACACACACACACACACACACACACACACACACACACACATTACGGCCAGGATCTCCAAACTTCACTTTTTCTGTAACACATCTTCTCGAAGCATGTTAGCCTGTGCAGGGTAATAGGTGATATTATGCGTGGAAATAAAATATGTTTACATGGTGCGTTAAAATAAGGTTTCGTTTTGAAAACCTCTTTGCCATAATTATGGGGATTCACGGAGGCCGCATCAGGGAAGCCCCTCAAGGCTTTCACGTTTTTTTAGAAAGTCCTGAATCCCGGACCCTGAAGCAGGTGTACAAGACTGCCTGTCCCTCCCCCAAAGGAAAAGCAGGGCCAGCTTTCCCGTCACACCCAGGGCCACCAGAGGAAGCCCTTCTGTGCTTCCCAAGCAGCGTCCAGGCCTGTTCTGATTCCTGCCGAATGATGCTAGACCAGCTTGGTAACAAGGGGAAAACTTTCAGTCCGTTTGTTTTGTGGGCTTGATATTTCCCGAGGACTTATTCTGAGTAAGTTCAACTGCCTGTTTTCTGCAAATTTAATTCCGGGGGTTTCTGTATTTTGGGTAGGGCTCCTGTTCACGCTTCAGTCGTGCAAGGGCAGAAACTATAGGAATTCATGTACTTTGGGTGAATTGTTGGAATCTCAGCTCTTCCTCTCCAATGTCATAGTGCCAGGCTACGGCCCTGCCTTCCTCCTCCTCCTCCTCCTCCTGGATTCTCTTCACAAAGAGAATGACAGGGGCGCCTGGGTGGCTCAGTCGGTTGAGCGTCCAACTTCGGTCAGGTCATGATCTCGAGGTCCGTGAGTTCGAGCCCCGTGTTGGGCTCTGTGCTGACCGCTCAGAGCCTGGAGCCTGCTTCAGATTCTGTATCCCCCCCCCCACCCCTCCCCCGTTTGCACTGTCTCTGTCTCTCAAAAATGAATAAACGTTAAAAGAGAACATTAAAAAAAAAAAAAAAGAGTCCAACTCTTGATTTCGGCTCAGGTTGTGTTCTCACGGTTTGTTGAGTTCGAGCCCCGAGTGGGGCTCTTTCGGACAGCGCAGAGCCTGCTTGGAATTCTCTCTCTCTCTCTGCCCCTTCCCAGCTCATGTGCGCTCTCTTTCTCTCTCTCAAAATAAATAAATAAACTTAAAAAAAAAAAAAGTGAATGACAACGATCAACCCCTAGGTAGACACCAGCACGTATTAGGTGTAGCCTGTTGCTGGCACCGACAGAATGAAACCAGCCACAAAAGCGAGACTTCTCTAGGCCTGTCACCCGTGATTCTTACACCAGGGACAGAAAGGATCCTCCTCTCGGGTTGCGGTCTTGGAACAACGCATGCCCCTTGTGCGGCCATCCTCTCATTTAATTGTGTTGTAGACAGAAATTGCGGTCTGTATGTTATTCTTCGATATTTTCTTAAATTTGTCTTATGGGTTAATCAATGGTCAATTTTTGCAAATGTGGCCACGTATACTAGAAATAAATATATATTCACTAATTACTGGGTACAGAGTATGCTTTTTGTATCTTAGAGAGTTTCAAAAGATGTTTATTTTTTAAAATCCTTTTAACGTTCGTGGGCTCGAACCCACGCATCGTGAGATCACGACCTGAGCCGAAGTCGGACGCTTAACCGACTGGGCCACCCAGGCGTCCCAAAAGATGTTTAAATAATCTATGTCTTTCTATGTTTCAGTCTATTGGATCTGATACTGACAGTGAGGCAAAATCTCCCAGAATCATTATGGATTTGTCCAATTCTCCATATAATTCAATCAAGTTTTCCCTGTGTATTGTTTGAGACCGTATCATCACTTCAAGCTTAAAATCGTCACGTATTTCCAAAGAATGGTTACTTTTCACATCACGGAGACCGCATCATTATGCCTAATTCTTCTCCTTTCCTTGGAAAGCAGTTGTCCAATGTGAATGTGACAACGTTGTCTTGTTTAGCAGCTGGCTTGTCGCTCTTCCATCCGAATACTTTCGATGTCTCCGTGTCTTTACGATCTGGGTACGTCTCCTGTATTGTGCACTCAGATTGATTTTTCTTTTTTCATTCGATCTCAACTCAGCGTCTGCCTCTCAACTTAGGAGTTGAGTCCACTTACAGCAAATGTGCAAACCGATTTTTATGCCTTCAGTTTTTACTATTCTGTGCTTTCTCACTGTTTTTATGCTTTTTTCACATTTCCATTCCCGCATCCTGAGACTAATCAGTTATCCTTTATACTTTTACTTCCGTCTGATACTTAGCAGTGACCTATGCAATTTCTAGGTGTTCAGGGGTCAAAATTTTAACGTGCCTCCTTGGCTAACCGAGACCTCAAGTTATTCAGTATCTCTACCCTCCTCCTAAACAGGGAGACGGACTTAGAACACTTCATGCCGATCACCCCCTCTTTCCCTGTGAGACTGCAGACTGGCATTTTAATTCCTTCTTCTGGGTGGGAAGCCCAGGATCTGTGGTTGTTGGAGAATATGAGTAGCTTCCTTGCCCTTCCAGTGGGGACAGCCTTCCTTCCATCCGTCTAGAGCAAATGTCCTCGGCTTCAGTCTGATTGGACAATTCTGGTCCCATATCTTTTCCTTAACCAATCCTCTGCTCTTAGGGGAGGGACTTTACTGAGTAACTGAGGGAGTGGATGACCAGGGTCCCTGTAGGGAATGATGGATCACCACCAGGCACAGACACAGGAGAACAGCATGCCGTCCTGGAGAGAAGGAGAGATTGCTATCTGTCAGCTCCAACCAGCAGACATCCGCCCTTCAAATAAAGGGGGAGTGGGGCGCCTGGGTGGCTCAGTCGGTTGAGCATCCGACTTCGGCTCAGGTCATGATCTCACAGTCCATGAGTTCGAGCCCCCCGTCGGGCTGTGTGCTGACAGCTCAGAGCCTGGAGCCTGCTTCGGATTCTGTGTCTCCCTCTCTCTCGGCCCCTCCCCTGCTCATGCTCTGTCTCTGTCTCAAAAATAAATGAAAACATTTAAAAAAATTCAAATAAAGGGGAGTTAACTGTGCGATAGGTACACTACATTCATTTGCTTACTTATTCATTTAAATGATAGTTAGTCATTCGTTTAAATATTAGATACTTGCCTTTCATGAGGCGTCTGGATGGCTCCGTCGGCTAAGCGTCTGACTCTTAGTTTCAGCTCAGGCCATAGTCTCATGGTTTGTGAGTTCGACCCCTGCATCGGGCTTCCTGCTGACAGTGCGGAGCCTGCTTGGGATTCTCTCTCTCTCTCTCTCTCTCTCTCTCTCTGCCCCTCCCCGGCTCGTTCTCTCTCTGTCTCTGTCTCTCTCAAAAATAAACAAACATTAAAAAAAAATAGAGAATGTATGCTCTTCCCACATTTCACACAGGCCAAGAACGGTTGGATAATTGCCCCGGGTCACAATAAATGGCGAGGCGCAGATAAGAACCAAGGCTGTCTGGTCCCCACAACCAGCTCTGTATGGACACACATGCACCGAATCCTGTATCTGGGACGCTTCGGGAACCCCGAGGTCACAGCGCTGCCGCCTTCCAGGGATGGAAGGATCCACGAAGGTGCCGAGGAGCAGAAAGATGTCCGATGTCCCCGGGCTCGACTTCTGATCACCTACGTGACCTGCACCTCAAATGTCCACATATGTAAAGTGACAAAAAGAATAGTTCCCACCTCTCAGGGTCCTGGAGAAAACCCAAATGAGAAAATCCATATAAATGCTAACCACCCGGCCGTGCTTGTAGTAAGGGTTCAATACACATTAGCCCAGGAAAAAAATAGAAAGTGACGTTCACTGGGAGACCTAACGAATGAGTCATAGGGCTGAGTCAGACCAACAGAGGAAAGAGGGGGGAAGAGGTGTGATACTCAAAAGAAAAGCCAGAGCGGCCCCTGGGTGGCTCAGTCGGTTAAGCATCTGACTTCGGCTCAGGTCACGATCTCACGGTTCGTGGGTTCGAGCCCCGCGTCGGGCTCTGTGCTGACGGCTCGGAGCCTGGAGCCTGTTTCCGATTCTGTGTCTCCCTCTCTCTCTGCCCCTCCCCGCTCATGCCCTGTCTCTCTCTCTCTCTCTCTCTCTCTCTCTCTCAAATATAAATAAACATGGAAAAAACAACAACAACAACAAAAGGAAAGCCAGAGATGATGTTCACAGACAAGAGAAAGCAAAGGCTAAAAACTGGGTCGAGGCAGCTCCAGAAGGAGGGGGAGGAGGGAAGGAGGAAGCTTTCCACGGAAAGGTCAGCGAGGACCTTTCTCCTATCATTTTCCGCTTAAGCAGGGAGGGTCACGAACAGGTTTTTCCAGGAATCCAGACCAGAGGTGGTGGCGGTGTGGACGAAGAGGCAGAAGAGACGGGGAGAAGTGGATAAATCCAGGACGCGTCTAGGCCTGCTAAGCGATTCAGTTCCGGGAAGAGTGAGGGAAGCGTCGCCATGGCAACCGGGCTTCAGTTTGGGAAAGAGGCAAGTAGAGAGGCCTAAGAGTAGCATAGTGGGGAGGCTCTGGGGTGCCGGTGAGACAGCCAGGTGGAGCCATCCATGGGGAATGATGGACGCCAGCAGAGGGTTCTGGGAAACTTGGGAACCACGGCAGATTGATGTCAGTTGCTGTCTCCGTATCTCCATTTCTTTTCAAGGCAGCTTTGAATCTGGCCAAAAGAGTGCCTCTTCCAGCTTTATAAGATTTGGTTAAGGAGATAGAACAAAAACATAAGGAACCTGTCAGGTTTTTTTTTTTTTTTTTTTTTGTTTTTTCCTGCTGCCTGGGATGCAGATGTGATGGCTGGAGCCCCAAGGACCCGTCTCTGACCATGAGGTAGAAGTCAGGCTCTGAGGCTGTTGGGGCAGACGGATGAGTGCTTGAGTCCCGGATGGCCTCGCGGAGCTGGCAGCAGCCCTCGGGCGCCCACTTCTAGAACTCACTGGCCTACAAAAGGGATAGCTATCAAAGAGACTCAACAGCAGCCAGGATGAGACTGCTGAGAACCACGGGGGCTGATGCCCAAGGAAAGCCAGAGAGGGTGTAGGTAGATGAGGCCCAAGTGAATGCCCTGATACAAAGAGGCTCTCTCTGTTGCGAGCCCCTGTGGAGGGGGATGAGCAAAGAAAGGGACTCCACACGGTCCCCATGGACGAAGGCCTCAATCCCCCTCAAGCCAAATACTTCAATGTCAGGAAGTCCTGACAGTTAGAAACCTTTTCCTTGTATGAAAAACAAAGTCTGCCTTCCGGTGATTTCCACCCGTAGCCTCCTAAAGACACACGGAATAAAATCCACAACGCTCAGCTTCAAGGCAGGCCTTCCAAACTTCAAAGAGGACATAATTGTTCTTGGGTCCTCCCAGATGCAGACTCATTAACTGCCTCTCAAACATTCATCACGTCAAATTCCAGATCCTTCACAGCGTTTGTCACCCTCCTCTAAATGGACATTATCGTGTTAACATCCCCCCGTGGGCACCCGCTAAAGCAGGCCGGTGAGCCCCGCAGCCCATCACCTCCCTGGACCGGCACCGTGCTCCTACTAATGCGACCAGAGTGGCACAGGTTTCTTCAGGCGCTGATCACCCCGCGGCCCATACGGAGCGTGAGGCTCTTGTTACGTCAGCTCATCCATCAAGGACAAACTTGTTGACATCTTTTTAAACGACATCCAACCTCTCTGCGGAAGTGGACAGAGAGATTAGATCCCAAAAGACAGTTCAGACCTGTTCCCTGACAGTGTCGGCTTGGAAATCAATTTTAATCTCTCGCCTATTATGTCAGGATGAAGCAGCCCCTAGAATACAACAGCCCCATTAGCAAAACAAATGACACGGGGCCCTCAACCCTCCAGAGCATTTCCAGCCGCCTACCTTCCCACCAGTGACAAAGACAGTTGGCATTAGAGTGCCAACAAGGGGTGCCCGGCAACAGAACAAGCGACTACCCTAGAAACGCCTCGTTCCGAGCCGCACTCACAGAAACCAGAAGAAACTCTAGAATTCTGTCTAGAGAGGCCTTGCAAAAGAATGAAAGACCACTGATGTCCAAATTTAAAAACCTGGGTCCCCGCTGTAGTGGAAACTGGGTCCTGGAACACGCGCTCGCTTGGCCTCAACTCCTGTATCTACAAACACGGATCCCAGTATCTGCGTCCTGGTATCTGCTTGGGTCACAACATCTGCTTTGTGAGAACCGGGGATGACATCAGCCCCTGAGCCAATGAGAACCACCCAGGGATGGCAACTATTAGCATAAACTGTCTAAGCCCACCTCCCACTTGGGGCGGGGCTTGTCTCCATGGCAACCCTCCAAGCCGATCCCCCCCCCCCCCCCCCCCCGCCCCCGGGGCTGATCCCAGCAGCCCCAGGCAGTGCTAAGGCAGAAATATAGGTGCTGAAGGGCAGGTGGGGGTTGAGAGGAATTCCGATCGGGGGCGTGGGGGGCAGGAAGAACCCAGGCGCTGGAACTTCTTTGGCTTCTGACGTTGTCACCTCGCCTATTAAATGGGCCCCATCATTACGGGCATCAGACACTGTAACGTTTTCCTGCGAGGGATCTGGCGGACTCCTAGAGCAGCTTTGCTTCTTCGCCGCACTCCCCTGCAGTCCTCGGCCTGTCCCCGGATGAAATCTTCGGAGCCTCCCCACCTTTTCTGGACTGGCCCCTCTCAGTATCAGGTCAGCGGACTAAAGCTCCAGATTTCATTCAGCTGAGGCTTCTCCCCTCCTCCCCGGTTGGGGGCGCCGTTTTAAACCCCGATGCCTGGGGCGCCTGGGTGGCTCAGTCCGGTAAGCATCTGACTTCGGCTGGGGTCAGGATCTCACGGTTTCGGGGGTTCGAGCCCCGCGTCGGGCTCTGCGCTGACAGCTCAGAGCCTGGAGCCTGCTTCCGATTCTGTGTCTCCCTCTCTCTCTGCCCCTCCCCTGCTCGTGCTCTCTCTCAAAAATAAACAAACATTAAAAAAAAAAAAAAAAGAATGTAAACCCTGATGTCTGCACTGGAGGAACGTCTGGAACACCGGACCTTCCATTCTTCTCCAGCCCCTCCTCCCGCATCTGTCTGCTGCTTGCTGCCCAGGACGATGGCAAGTTCGCCCGGAAGCATCCAGTTTAGGTCACTTGCCCAGACACGGTTACTGAGAAGAGTGCTTTCTTTCCCTCAATGTCCTAGTTGGCACAGTCGGTGATATGGTCTCCCTATTTCTGATGCCTCTGCTGTCCAGTGGATAGAAGGATCTGGAAGAGCCTGAGAGGCAGGTCCGGTTTGACACGGTATTAGTTCTCTGCAGGGGGGACGGTGCCCAGAGCTGACTCCCGCCTTGTGGGGCAGGTGAGTGGGTTTTCTCAGAGTGGCTCCCCCTCGGGACTTCAGCGCCCTCCTCAGAGCGAGGCATTGCCTGCCGGCACCTTCCAGCTCTCTCCCCCGGCCCCCAGACTTCTGGCTGCCGCCTCTCAGGTTCCCCCTGGGAGGACCTTCCAGCCGGGATCCCTTTCATCCGGCTCCAGGCCACATCCCACATCAGGGTCCATCAGGGTCTCTAGGTGTCTCTAGAATATACAGGACACACCCCCTTTGGCCTGACTTCTAGAAAAGGGCCGTAGAGGCAGCACCAGCCACCGCGTGGCACCTTCAGCCCTCTCTGGGTGGGAATTACACACTAGTGTGTGTTTCCCAGTATCAGGGACACAGGGCAGGCTCTTCCAGAGCGAAAGACCTTCCGCTTTGCTACCTCGAGGAGGCAATGGGAAAAAACAAACAAACAAACAAACATGGGACTCCAGTAGTTTCTCCCAACAAAAAACATGGACGCCCCACCCGTGAATCCTCGGGAGTCACTGTTGGGCCGAGCGTCTTCACAGCAAAGGCGTTTAACAAAAATGGGTTTCTAATGTCTATTTATTTTTGAGAGAGACAGAGAGAGACAGAGCATGAGCAGGGGAGGGGCAGAGAGAGAGGGAGACACAGAATCCGAAGCGGGCTCCAGGCTCCGAGCGGTCAGCACAGAGCCCGACGCGGGGCTCGAACTCACGGATCGAGAGATCATGACCTGAGCCAAAGTCAGGCGCTCAACCGACTGAGCCACCCGGGCGCCCCTTTTTAAAAAAAAAAAAAAATTTAATGTTTATTTATTTATTTTACTTTTGAGAGAAACACATTTTATAAAAATCATGCTACATAGAATAATTGCCACAGCAGCTAACATTTCCTGAGCGATCACCATGTGCTAGGCGCCGTGCCAGGAGCTTTATGTCTGTTCCCCAACCCCTGAGAAAATCCCGTGGGCTGGGACCCATCGTCAGCTCCGTCCTCCAAGGTCAGCTACGTTATCTTGCGAAGCGTTCCCCGCCCCCCAGCCCACCCCCCAGGCCCCCCGAAATGCCGGTTGACCCAGAACTGCTTTTCCGAGGCTGCTTCTCCGTGGTTCAGGGTCAGCCCTGAGGAACCACAAGAAAAAAGTCTGGTGTTGAAGGCCACGTTTAACTCTTACGGAAATAACTACACTTTCCCCAAACTCCCCACGACGCGGAGCATCCTTCATGCTGTCTGCTCATCTCTCGGGGATCTAAAACTTGCCTCTGCTCTTCTGTGTCCAGAGCGAGCACAACCAGAAGCAAGGTTTGAAAGCCAGCGTCTGGAGCCACGGATATGAGAGCAAGTTAACAGGGTGACAGCGAGCCACAGGAACACGGCCGTCCACGGCCGCCCTTCCGATGGTAAGATGTCATCATGGAAAGGGCCAAACGCAAACCACTAGCCTCTCCGAGCCCGACTCGTGCAGCACGGTCGGTGACACTGCCCTACCTGGGCGCGTGATGGCTTTCCGCACCCTGCTTTCTAACACACGCGCACACATGCGTGTGGTGTCCTCACTCTGATGGACAGAACGACAAGGGGTCTCGGTTTCCACTTGTCGAGAGCCTCGCCTGTGAGGTGGACTATTCAGGCTTTACCCGAAACAAACCTATCAGATGGACACGATTATTATACCCGTGTTCAAACATCCGTGTTCTAACTTACAAGCCATGGACCGCTAGTTATGTCCAGAACCCAGATAGGGAGTACTGGATAATCAAAAACACAGAAAAGGTGAGAGCAACCCCCCTGGACCCGCGGGGCTCACCCGAAGCAGGGCCGGAGCTCACGCTAAGCGGAGCTCATTCTCGTCCGACGTGGGACTCGAACTCAGGAACCGTAAGATCGTGACCTGAGCCAAAGTCAGATGCTTAACGACTGAGCCGCACAGCATCCCCCCGCCCTTTGTTTTTAGAGACGGAGAGAGGGCACAAGTGAGCAAGGGGCACAGAGAGAGAGAGGGAACCAAGGCACTAGCTACGTCGCAGCGGACGAGCTGCTTAATTCCCTTCGACCCTAGTGTCCCTGTGCAACATGCTGGGGCAAGAATGTGTCAGTGCCGTTTTAAGGAATACACGGATACGAAGGTAAGAAAGCCATCACACCTTTGCTTCTTGTTTCTGCCACTTGTATTGAGCGTGTGGCTCCTGGGTCCACACTCCCCGATTGCGCCGACCAGATTCCCGTTTGCCGAGCCGACCCCGCGGTCTACGACCCAGCTAAGTATTTGCTGGTGGAAAAGTGGACAGACGCACAGTGGAACAAGGGAGGCGCTCCGAAAACAACATCGGTCCTGTTAAATGACTCCTTCACGGCCCTCCCTGGAGGAGAAAGCACCTCGGCGACAGTCCCACTTCACAGAAGCTCTGAGGCAGAGGGTTCCGGCCACGAGCTCATACCTGTCATTTGTGCAGGTTGCTTGGGATCTGTTTTCCTCAGTCCTCCCTCCAGCCCGGCAGGGGTGCCTTCATGCCTCCAACATTACAAACGACAAGAGAGCCTGGTGACCCCCCCCCCCGGGTCCCCGTCACCTTCTGCGTCCCCAGGTGAATGCCCCTTCACCTCCGTGAAGTCCAGAACAGCTGCTCTCCACCCGAGCCACGAAACTGCCAACAAGGCGAATTGAGAATTCCTGACAAAGAGCCAGGCTTCTGGGAGTTTCCGGACGGTAAAGCAGTTTAGTCCCTGTCATTCACAGGATCCGTGCGGCCCAAGATAACACTGGCACAGTAACCAGGGACTCTCTCTGACCGCCGACTGGAGGTGCCCGTGACAGAGCCATTAGCAAAGTGACGTCCGTAAGGATTTGATGAGAAAGCAAGACCCGGATTCTGATCAAAGCAGCCACAGGGGTGGCAAGACCCCCCTGGGATGGGCTTGGGGCCTGCCTCCCCAGCGGAGCAGATCAGCCCCGGGGCGCCTGGGTGGCTCCGTCGGTGGGGCATCCGACTTTGGTCGTGCTGAGGTCACCATCTCATAGTTCGTGCGTTTGAGCCCACAAACAGTGCGGAGCCTGCTTGGAATTCTCTGTCTATCCCTTTCTTTCTGCGCCCCCCCCCCCCCCCCGCCAAATAAATAAATAGACTTTAAAAAAAAAAATCAACCATAAGCAAAAGGATTCTCCGAAGTTGCACCTGAACATACACTAGAGATTCCTTCCTTCCTTCCACCCGAACAGTAATCTTTATTAAAAGCGACTATTTATTCTTTAGGGCCCGACACGGTTAGCTTCTCCGGCATTTCCACCTCAAGATAAAGCATGTTAGGGGCATCTGGGTGGTTCAGTCACTTGAGCATCTGACTTCGGCTCAGGTCTGATCTCACCGTTTGGGAGTTTGAGCCCCGCGTCGGGCTCCATGCTGACCGCTCGGAGCCTGGAGCCTGCTTCGGATTCTGTGTCTCCTCCTCTCTCTGCCTCTCCCCTGCTCATGCTCTGTCTTTGTCTCTCTCTGTCTCTCAAAAATAAATAAAACTTTTTAAAAAATTTAAAAAAAAAAAAGAAGAAGAAGGGACTTCTCCAGGCAGAGGGGGGGCGGGGGGTGTCACATCGGAGCCGGAGAAAAGTGTGAGGAACCCTTCAATCAGCAGCAAGCCCCGAACTCAGTCTGGAGACTACCAATCCCTCCTCACTCGGCTCACCCTGGGCCAGCTTGCGGATTTTGACACATAACTCGTGACCAGCTGCCTGCCCGGTCCGAAACACATAGTCTCAGTTTCCCAGAAAAGAACGCATCGTTCTTTAGCCTGCGTCTCACTCTGTCACACCTCTGCAGTGCCCGAGAAGTTCAACAACGTACGTGTTTTTTCACAACATAACAACGAGCATTCGAATTTCCCAACATACGATGAGAAGTTCCGCCGGCGGAACCATCGCGAGCCCACGCGGGGATCCCCAAAGTGACAAGAGTAGCAGCCGCAACAACAGAGGAAATCCTCCAAATGAAAAGAAAAGACATAAATTAATCTCTGATGGGGGGGAGGGGTGAGGGGGCGGGTCTCTCTGATTCTCTAAGTGTATATTTACAGCTGATCATCCCCGCCCCAAAAAGCCACATAAACGAACTCGATGGACACGTTGTAATATTTGGTCATCAAAGGCACTTGGCTTCTTTGAAGCCTCAAAGTTTCCATCACTTGCATTTTGGCTACAAATGTCGACTTTTCTGCCAAAGCAACTTTGGATTCTCTGCCTTTGGTCCCCATACTTTTCCTGGAAATCAGATGGGACGATTAGACTCCCCCCCCTCCCCCCCCGCAATTGGAGCTGCACCTCCAGGCTGAGAGAAGGGAACCAGAGGCTAACCTACCTTCTACACAGTTCTTCTTCTCCACCGGTCTACACTGTGCACGATAACATAGTAACATACGTGTTCACGGAGACGTACCTTAATTAAAGTCACTAAGAGGGTTATTGGTCCGTGTCTTGCTTTGGATTTGCTCCCCCCACCCCCAACATATTCTGGAATAAGGGACTGGAGGCAGGCCCTTCATTTGGAACGTGTTCCCAGGAGCGGGCCACCTGGGTTCAACGCAACCATAACCTTCCAAGCTGTCCTAAGCAGCCCTCCTTAGGATCAGTCCATCAAGGGATATTTATATCTATCTCCCTGACCACGTTTCTCATCGGTGAAAAGTTATCCCTGGGGGTGTCAAATGCCCGGCATTCAGGGGCCGCCCCACACCCAGGCAAGTCCCCAGGGCCCTGGAGAAAGCCCCCAGGGGGGCCGAGAGCAGCTGCTGTGGGCACCTGAGGGGGACGGGGGGACGGGGGGCGGGGAGCCTCATGACACACAGTAATCTCCATGTCCCTGCAGGTGAACTCAGGGCAGAGCCCGAGGGACACGAGGCACCGCATGAGCATCTTCCACTGCCCTTACTGGGATCTCTGGTTCTTGGAAGATTTCATCTGAAAGTGATGTTGGAGATGTAGGGGTTTGTGTTCCTTTCCTCCGCAAACAACTGAAATTTATCCTCTCGCCGTTCTGGAGACCAGAAGTCTGAAACCCCCGGGGTCGGCAGAACCACGGCCCCTCGGAAGGTTCCACGAAAGAACGCATCTCTCTTCTCCCAGCCCCCGGCGCCTCCAGGCAGGCGTTCCTCGGCTTGTGGCCGGGTGGCCTCTGTAAAGACACTTGTCATCGGATTTAGCGCCCCCCGGGTAATCGAGGCCATCTCACCTCGAGGCCCTTAATGAAACCACATCTTTAAAGACTCTTCTCCCGCCAAAAAAGTAACTCTTCCTATGGAGCAAAATCCGCTGGCATTTACTGAGAGCCTCCCCTGTGATGCGGGCTATTCAGGCTTCCCCCCAAATTAGCTCATCGGATCCTCCAAACAAACCTGTTAGCCAGACACGATTTTTATACCCATGTTCAAATGCCCATGTTCTAACTCACAAGCCGTGGGCCTCTGGTTAGGACGTCTGCTTCTCAGAACGAACACAACCAATTGTTTGATGAATCTGTGATGCTGTTCGGACAAGGTGCGTGCAAGGAGACGTTCAAAGAGTGGACCCCCTGTTTCCATCTTGCACCGGGCGGCGCGCATTACGTAGCCGGTCCTGTCAGCGGATGTGAATTCCAAGCAGAGGATTCCAGATCCACCTGGAGAAAGGTTTCTCCTTTCACGCAGAGTGACTCATTCCCTCCTGAGGCGATGTTCCCCCTTTCGGCGCCTATATTCACACAGACGCCAGACAAGCACACAGTGGAAACGTTAGAGAAATAATTTACTTCTCAAGTAAAGGGTTAGAGCAAGCCAACACCCGGGGACCAGCCACATCATTCAGAGTAACGACAGGATCTGAGATGACAGCAAATGGCCTCCAATGACCCATCCTTCACGGCCGTGGATTCTGACTGGGGCCGGGTGCGAACCAGAATCACTTGGCTTAGAGTTTGTTCGAGATAAACGTGCCCAGGCCCTACTCAAAACAGTGACTCCAAATCTTTAAGGGTGGGACGGGTGCATGAATCCTTGGAAACTCTCTCCTGATGACTTTTACAGGCCCCCTGATTAAGGACCATGTCCCAAACAAAGGCCGTCTGGCTCCTGTCCACGTAGACACCACGGAAAAGGAACCCAGCACTTTGTTACATGCGAAGAGAGTGCTGGCGTTGAAACTAGGTTGTCCCTGCCCAGTCCCCAGACCTTTGGTCCCGCCGGAGTTGCAACTATACTTACCCTGCCCTAACCTCCAACATCTCAAATATCCCGAACTGCTCAACAAAACAGAAGATGACCCAGAAACTTAAAAAGAAGACAGAACCAAGGACAGAACGGACTTCATCAACAACCGCCCTCCCCCCCAACCTCACTGCCACAAAAAAAGTCAGATGAGCCCTCTGTCAATCCGTCCTGTAGACCTTTTCCTATTTTCCGGCTTCTTCGTTATAATAACAGAATAAAGGATTGACAGAATCACGTTGTACAGATTAAGAAAATCCTAAAGGGTCCTCAGTGCCATGTTTTTTTTTTTTCTTAGTTTATTTATTTATTTTGAGAGAGAGAACACAGCAGGGAGGGACAGAGAAAGAGAGGGAGAGGGAGAGAGAGAGAGAGAGAAAGAGAGAGAGAATTTCAAGCAGACTGAGCTGTCGGTGCAGAGCCCCATGTGGGGCTCGAACTCATGAATCACAAGATCATGACCTGAGCCACCCAGGCAACCTCCCCCCAGGCCCCCTCCCCCCGCCCCCCACCTAGAGACATAGCAGAGAACCAAATAAAAACATGTGGAAGTCAAGGTTAGCCGGCTCTGTTACCCTAAAACTACATCATTGCACCCAACTCCTGTTGGATGAAGCCAGAGTCCTAAAGTTCTGTCTCCTTCCAGAAAAATGCAAACAATGTTTCAACACTAAGGGCCACCTGCTGTGTGTAGTTGTTTTTTTTTTTTTTTTAAATGTGATTAGAAACAGTGCCGTTCCAAACTACATGAATCATCTCTGCGTTTAGAAGTCAGCTCCTGGGGCGCCTGGGTGGCTCAGTCTGTTAAGCGGCCGACTTCAGCTTAGGTCACGATCTCGCGGTCCGTGAGTTCGAGCCCGAGTCGGGCTCTGGGCTGACGGCTGGGAGCCTGGAACCTGCTTCCGATTCTGTGTCTCCCTCTCTCTCTGCCCCTCCCCCAGTTGCGCTCTGTCTCTCTCAAAAATAAATAACCATTAAAAAAGAAAAAAAGCCTTACCCCCAATGTGAGGGTATTAGGAGGCGGGGCCTCTGGGAGGTGATTGAGTTTCGATGAGGTCAGGGAGGTGGCATGGGATTAGTGCCCTTAAAAGAAGAGGAAGGGACACCAGTGCTCCCTCTCTCTCCACCAGGTGAGGACACAGCAAGAAGACAGCTGTCTGCCAACCGGGAAGAGAGCCCTCACCAGGAACCCAATTGGCCGGCACCCTGATCTTGGACCTCCAGCCTCCAGAACCGTGAGCAGCAAATGCCTGTTGGTGGAGCCCCCCGGACCCCGGTTGCCAAAGCCGACTTTGCACACATACGTGCACCCTCACAGCTACACAGGGCAACTAGTCTTTTCAAAGAAAAGGGTTTTCTTTCCTTTTTGGTGATTTTGTCTGTTTCCCTCCACACTACAAAAAAAAAAAAAAAAAAAAAGGCCAAGGTTGAGGAATTTCTTCACATCTCTAGGGTTTGCTCTGGTGTCCCGAGAACGTGGCTGGTGACGCGGGATAAGGTGGTGAGCCCTATCCTGACAGCAGTTCCTTCCGGCTTATGATAAATCCCAGCCGGGTCAACCAGTGCACAGAAGGACTTTTCCGACCGTGACTCCAGTCCCCTGAGCCTCTCCGTTAGGTTTATCAAACTCTAAAGCTGTAGCCCTGCCCCGGGGTTACCACAGCCCCCAAATCCTACTGCTCTCCCAAACTCCTACCCTGACTTCAAGATAACTGGCATAAATGTGGCTCATCTGCTCAGATAAGGACCCTGCTTAGATTATGAGTTCCACTATACAGGGCTGGGGTTGTATTTTCAAAACGCATATCAAATCCCACTTAAATGCCTTTTTACTGCTTCGAGGACAAATTCACCACATTGAATGATAGCCCTACCGTAGTTCCCAGAAAGGTCGGGAAGGTTGTGTCCTAACATATGATTGGTGATGTCATATAGTCCAACATCCAATATCATTCCCATACCTGACTCTCCCCAACTTAGAGACTGACTGGCCGCCACTGGCCGAGCCCACCCACCCCAGGTTCTAGAAGAAAACGCGGCCAGAGGCGCAGGGAGGGATTCTGCAGGCACTCAAGTCGCCTTCCCCGCCTCCACCCCAAGAAATACTCTCCTGCTTAAATTTCTATGCCTTTCTTATAAGCGGTCCAATAACTCACCCCTTCAAGGACGGGCCAGCCTTGTTCTTTCCCGTTTGGCCAATCTCCCGCTCTGGTCCTAACTAGGAGCAGAATCCCATCCTGAAAACTGAAAAGTACTGAGGACGTGAAAAAAATCCATAAATGGGCAAGTGAATACACCATGCGATATGATACATGATTGACACGACGTGATGTGCTGTGACGTTGATAAGATGCAATACGGTCCCTGCTTAGATCACTTGCAATTCTTGCTGATTTCCCGTCCTTTCTCTAGCCACTTCTTTGGAACTCCCTCAAACTGCAACCCAGACCGCATGTGAGCCATGCCACAGATCCGTTTACGTTCTATCTGTGAAACTGCTTTTCTCCTCCTGCTTCTTGACGGATATAGTTCTGTCTGGTGCGAACCTGGCCTGATGAAGGAACCGGACTCTTAAGGGCGAGGTCAAGTAAGGTTAGGGCCAGTGCAGGCAGTGAGTTACCTGGGACCACGCTAAAAAAGGGAACTTCTTTTTTTTTTTTCTTTTTTTTTTTAATGCTTATTTATTTTTGAGTGAGAAAGAGAATGCCAGAGGGAGAGGAGGGGCAGAGACAGAGCGGGACAGAGGATCCGAAGCCGGCTCTGCGCGGAGAGCAGCGAGCCCGACGCGGGGCTCGAACCCACGAACCGTGAGATCATGACCTGAGCCGAAGTCGGACGCTCAACCGACTGAGCCACCCAGGCGCCCTAAAAGGGAACTTCTTACAGGAAATGGCAGAGGAGGAGGTAAAAAAAAAAAAAAAAAAAAAAAAACCCAGAGAAGCAGAAATAATCCAAGGCCCTAGTTCAGGAAGCCAGAAACAGACGCTACATGGGCTTCCAAAGGACATGCGGCCAGAAGCAAGGTTTGAAAGCCAGCGTCTGGAGCCACGGATATGAGAGCAAGTTAGCAGGGTGACAGCGAGCCACAGGAACACGGCCGTCCACGGCCGCCCTTCCAATGGTAAGATGTCATCACGGAAAGGGCCAAACGCAAACCACTAGCCTCTCCGAGCCCGACTCGTGCAGCACGGTCGGTGACACTGCCCTACCTGGGCGCGTGATGGCTTTCCGCACCCTGCTTTCTAACACACGCGCACACATGCGTGTGGTGTCCTCACTCTGATGGACAGAACGACAAGGGGTCTCGGTTTCACACGTCGCCGATTTGCACTCTCCACCAAGGCAGACCTCCAGAGAATCCTCTCCATCCTTTTCCCAACAACCCGACAGTACGTCCCAAATCCTGCCCTCCGCCCCCCCTTCACCAAGCAGTGGCAGGGCAACCCCTCGGGGCTGTTCGGTATCCATCCCCGGCCCTTTCCACATTCATCACCGAAGCGATCAGTGCCACCCTTACGGCAACCCCGGCAGGCTGCCCCGGAGACTGGAGCATTCGAGCTGTAATGTGGCCCGGGCCCTCAGCGTCCGGACGGGGCTCTCCCCGTTGGCAGGGGCAGGCCTTGGGGCAAATCAGAGAGAAGAAAAAAGGAAAGAGGCTGCCCTTTTACCTGGCTGTTGTACCAACCTGGTGCAGATTTCTATGGATGGACAGTAAAAACGTTCCTTCAATGATGTGGTCATTGGAGGTCACACGTCATTGAAAAAAAAAATAACGAAAACAGATAGAAACAGGATAGTCAAGGAAGGATGATTATGAAGTTAACCACTGTCTGGGCACCTGGGTGGCTCAGTCGGGTAAGCAGCTGGTCCTTGATTTCGGCTCGGAGGGTGACCTCAATGTTCTGAGATCTAGCCCTGCGTCCTCGGGGTTCCGTGCTGAGTGTGGAGCCCGCTTGGGAATTTTCTCTCTCCCTTTCTCCCTCCCCCTCCTCCTCCCTAATTAAAACAAACATTCTTAAAAACATTTATTTAAAAAAAAATGTTGGGGGGCGCCTGGGTGGCTCAGTCGGTTGAGCGTCCGACTTCGGCTCAGGTCATGATCTCGCGGTCTGTGAGTTCGAGCCCCGCGTCGGGCTCTGTGTCTACAGCTCGAAGAAGCCTGGAGCCTGCTTTGGAGTCTGTGTCTCCCTCTCTCTCTCTCTCTGCCCCTTCTGCACTCGCGTGCTCTCTCTCTCTCTCTCTGAAAAATGAATAAACGTTAAAAAAAGAAGGAGAAAAAAAAACGTTACCCACTGTCACAGCAAACTGAAAATTGGGGTATGAATGGCAGAGATCGTGAGTGATACACCAGCCTGAGCCCCTGGCTCTCTAACCCTCTGAAAAATCACACAAGTAACTTACTTTTCCGCTTTTATAGGTAAAGAAACTAGGCTCGGAGAAGTTAAGCAATTTGCTCCAGATCACACAGTCAGTAAGTGGCTGAACCAGGGTTTGAACCCATGGCTAGTGTGGGAACCAGACTAACGCCCCTGCAAGATGTCCACATCCCAGTGCCTGTGACCTGTGTTATGTTCCCACGGTGAAGGGGCACGAAGGAAGCAGGTGGAATTAAGGTTGCCCATCAGCTCCCATGTGGGACCCCCGTAATCACAAGACCCTTAGAGGTCGGAGATGGGGGGGGGGGGGCAGGGAGCACGAGCTGAGGAAGGAGGGCAGCCTCCGAGATCTGGAAAAGGCAAGAAAACTCTTCCCCCGGAACCTCCAGAAGGAACACGGCCCCTCCTGACACTTTCGTTTAAGACCCATTGCGGACTTCTGACCTCCAGAATGTTAAAATAATAAATTCGTGTTGTTTTAAGCTATTAAGTTTGCGGTGATTTGTTATAGTAAGCTCTAGGACACTAATAGAATCATCGAAGTCCTGGGTCTTGTGTTCATTATGACCACTGTTCATCTTCTTCGACTCTGTAACAAATCACCACAAACTTGGCGGCTTAAAAGCTGCACGAATTCATTAGCTCTCGGTTTCTTAGGTCAGAAGCCCGGATACGGCCTGGGTGGGTTCTCGGCTCAGGATCTCACGAGGCCAAGAGCAAGGTGTTCCTTTCCGTAGGTCCTGGGGAAGAACCTGTTATCCAGTTCATTCCGGTGGCTGGTTGAGCTCAGCTCCTAGTGGGGAATCCCTCTCAGCTCCTAGAGGCTGCCCGCCTTGCCTGCCACGAGGCCCCTCTTTTGTCAAAGGCGGCAACGGAGAAGTGGCCTTGCATGGAATGCGTCTCCCTTCAGAAAGGGCTCGGACCCTTTAAGGGGCTCGCCTGATTAAGGCTGGCCCACCCAGATAATCTCCCTTCTGATTCACTTAAAGTCAACAGCTTAGGAGTCTGAATTACAGCTGCAAAATGTCTTTTGCCATATAAAGTAGCACAACTGTGGGAGTGACAGCTCATCATGCTCGGGTCCTGTCCACGTTTCCGAGGAGGTAATTCTGTGCCAGGGAGGGGGAATCATGGAGGGCCACCTTGGAATTCTGCCTTCAACAACCACATTAGCATAGAGCAATTGTTTTGACACACTTGACTCCGTTTCACCCTCCTACCTACCACAGTAAGGTCTATTGCTTTTATTGGGTGAACCACACACACACACACAAAAAACCTTAAAAAAAAAATCAACACCCAAACTGAGTATCGGCCTTCCCTGCCCACCAATCCCACGTCCCACCAAATCTCCCTCTAAGTGTTGTTTATCTCTTTTCACAGCATTACGCAAGCACCCAGCTAGAAACCTAGTAACGGGAAGCATTAAATTTACTGGTTCTGTCGGTTAAGCATCCAACTTCCGCTCATGGTTCGTGGGTTCGAGCCCCACCTCGGGCTCTGTGCTGACAGCTCGGAGCCTGGAGCCTGTTTCGGATTCTGTGTCTCCCTCTCTCTCTGCCCCTCCCCTGCTCATTGTCCCTCTCTTTCTCTCTACAATAAACCCTAAAAACAAAATTTTTTTTTTAAGTTAAATTTACCGAGCACCAGGCACTGACCTATGTATGAAACATGCTTCCCCACAAATCTATGAGGTGGGTATTGATACCACTCCAATTTGACAGAGGAGTAAACCAAGGGGTGGAGAGGTTAAGCGACACAATGGCTCTTTTTTTTTTTTTAAATGTTTAATTTTGAAGGAGAGAGAGACTGAGTGTGAGCGGGGGAGGGGCAGAGAGAGAGAGGGAGCCACAGAATCCGAAGCGGGCTCCAGGCTCCGAGCTGTCAGCACAGAGCCTGACGCGGAGCTCGAACCCACGAACTGCGCGGTCATGACCTGAGCCCAAGTCTGGCGCTTACCCGACTGAGCCACCCAGGCGCCCCAAGGACACAACGGCTCTCAGCGATGGGACAGGGCCAGGATTAAAAGGCAGGCCGTGTGACTCTGGAGCCCAGCGCGTCACACGTTGCTGGCTTCTGAGCTGTACCCAGGGTCCCCACCGGGAAAGGGGTGCCAGAGGGTGCTCCTATTTGCAGATCAGCTGTGACTTTGCTAACTAGGGCAATTTCTCCGATGTGGATATTTTTTCCTCTTTACAGAACAAACGAGTTCACAGAACGTTCCAACAAGCCCCGGGGAGTTGGGGGAAGTTTTGACTTGCTCAGCCATTTCTCCAAAGAAGCCAATGATCAGAGATTCCTCCGCCCCCCCACCCCCACCTCCCACTTTGTAAGTTTCCAGGCAGCAAAGGTACAGAGAGATCTGGTCGCCCACTCCCAGCAAACGACAAACCTTGTCGGGAGGGCAACGAGGAGCCTGGAAGATTCAGGGATTCTGCCCGCAAATAACGTCTGTGCCTCACCCACACACGGAAGGTGGGAGCCCCCCCAGTGCTCCCCTCGGAAGCTGTGGTCTCATCTTCTTTCTTAGGACCCCTCGTGTACAGGATCCATGTAGAATATATTTCTAAATCTTTTTTTTTTTTTTTTAATGTCGATTGGAGAGACCGAGGAAGTGTGCGAGTGGGGAGGGGCAGAGAGAGGGGGATTCGATCCCACAACTGCGAGGGCACCACCTGAGCCAGGATCACGAGTGGGACGCTTAACCGACGGCACCACCCAGGCACCCCGAATAGATTTCTGAATTAATCTTGAGCTATGCAGGGCCAAGCCCAGATCCCCAGGGCTGGTGAACTGTTGCCCTGTTAATCTCCCACCTGCTCAGGTGTGGGGTAGAAGCTTCCGGAGGCCAGGAGCTGTGCCCTATTGCCCCTTTCATCTTCCTCGGTATCAACCTTAACAGGGGCTCAATTAAAAACGTCTGTTGTTGGTAGGTTGGCATTCTTCTGAAAGGCCACAGACCTTCCATTGCTGAATGCCCTGCTTCTGGCGATTATAAGAACATCTATCCATGGGGCGCCTGGGTGGCGCAGTCGGTTAAGCGTCCGACTTCAGCCAGGTCACGATCTCGCGGTCCGGGAGTTCAAGCCCCGCGTCAGGCTCTGGGCTGATGGCTCGGAGCCTGGAGCCTGTTTCAGATTCTGTGTCTCCCTCTCTCTCTGCCCCTCCCCCGTTCATGCTCTGTCTCTCTCTGTCCCAAAAATAAATAAACGTTGAAAAAAAAAAATTTTTTTTTTAAATAAAAAAAAGAACATCTATCCAGACAGAACCATCCGATGGCTCTGTGGGGTCCCAGAGCCATGGAACCTAAGTTTCTCCTGTTTTATTCCCCATTCTTGGGCAGTGGCCATGAGGGCATCTAGGTCTCATGAGAGCCATTAAGGTCTTCATGGGATTCTGATGCCACAACTGATGATTATTCTCCCTCAGCAGATCCTAAGGGGGGAGGGGGGGGCAGGGACCCAAAGGGGTCCGTGGGATTCTTCTAGCAACCTCTTTCCAGCTGTGCATTATTGCAGTACAGCCCAATTTGGGAAATTGACACAGACATGGTCACGATTTGTAAAAAGTTCTAGGCGATTCTGGCCGGGTCTCTGCAAACCTTCCCCCGACCCCATGCCCGCACGGAAACCCACACTACCAGCCGGGTTCATTACTCGAGCATCCTGCCGGTGATCTTTATTAACCAACCGGGAGAGAGTCCGGGCTTCTCCTGCAAAGGTCAAAATGGAAATTAATCTGATTTGTATCAATCTGCGCAAACAGTCTGCAGGCAAGCCGCTGAGCTCGCTTGGTTTTAAATGACTTTTGAAAATGAGCTTAGGTGGTAGCCAGCATTCCAAATTCACCCCATTGTTATTTAAAAAAAAAAAAAAAAAGGTCTCTTTGTCACATTAACTGAATTGGGCCTTTTTGAAAAAATCTGATTTTTTGAATCATCTAAGTTTTCCGAGTTCGGCTAACATACCGTATAATTTGCCCATGCCCCCGCTGATGGTATCTTGGCCAGACATTGAACGTTTTTAAGATTTCTCGGATGCAACTTGCTAACCAAACTGGATGTGTTTGGCTCTCTGGTGGTTCCTGGTGGCCGAGGCTGCTGGTTGCCTCCCAGGATCCCGTCTGTCTTTCTTCCTTCCCGAGAACCTAAGTTTTCATTGCATTATCTGGAATGCACATGTGATATCTGGAGCCATGGCTGCTATGTGGGAACATGAGGAATGGGTCACATATAAGAAATGGCAGAAGGAGTCTCGAGTCTAATAACTTCGCAAAGCTGCCACTCTAGCCCCAGACCACCGTATCCAGCCTGCCTTGACTCCACCAGAAAGAAAGAATATTCTAGTTTGCTCAAGCCCCTCTAATGCTGGACTCTTCTGTTACAGCCACCAGCTCTGATCCTAACTGGTTCAGGTGACAGCTTCACAAGTGCCTTCCAGCTTATTCTAGAATTCCAACGTGCCCTTCCTTGACTTACCATCAACCATCAGGAAAAATTAAGCTCAGAGAGGTCAAGTGTCTTGGCCAAGATACCAGAAGAACAGAATCTGGGTCTTCCTTCTTGAATAAGTAGGTCTTGGGTTTACCAATGCCACTTGTAACGAGAAGCTTCAAATGTCAACCCACAAACACATCACCACTCATCTCGACACTAAATCCCCTAATGTTTTCTTCCATTTTGCTTCTTAGACAAGCACGGCTTTCTAAAAGCTGAATTATCACAGCATATCGTGCAGTTGATAGCACTCAATGGTATTCCCATCCATCATTCTTTTTTCTTGCGAACTGGGGTGCATTGATTGCCCAGTCCAGAGGACTGTGACAATCCATAATTTTTTTCAGAGAAATTGTGTGTGAGACTAAAGAAATTAGCTTATTTTGTCAGTGGCAAGAAACACGATGTCACTCAAACCCCCTTAAATCTAACTTCAAGTCAGGGCAAGTGTCAACACAAGAGAAATCTTAAGTCCCAACCGCCAAAGTCATCCTGAGGGAAGGCCAGTGTTCTCATGCTGGCTCAGCATGGACAGTACATTAAACACATAATCCCTGTCATACTGAGACACCACCCCCCCCCCACACCGCCATCGCTGCCCAGTGGGACAAGTTGGAGGACTTCTACTCTGCCTAAGGGCTCGACCTCACCACTACAATCCTCGACTGCATATTCCATGTCCTGATGACCGCTGCTGGGTAACAAATTACCCCCCAATTCAGCAGCTTGAAACAACCAATTTCGCTCTACTTTGCTCCCAGTTTTGTGGATCAGGAATCTGGGAAAGGCTCACCTGGAAATTTCTGGCTGAGGATCTCTCACGTGGCTGCAATCTGATGCTGCCAGGGGCTGACTGCATACAAAGGCTTGATTAGGTGGGATATTCAAAATGGCGCACGCACATGGCTGATGACTGATGCCAACTGCTACTTGGATCCGTTGACCTAGACACTTGCACGTGGCCTGTCCAGCATGAGTGTCTCAGTGTGTCGGACTTCTTTTTTTTTTTTTATTATTTTTAATGTTCATTTACTTTTGAGGGAGAGAAAGGGAGACAGAGCATGAGTGGGGGAGGGGCAGAGAGAGAGGGAGACACAGAATCTGAAGCAGGCTCCAGGCTCCCCGATGTCAGCACAGGATCCTGACGCGGGGCTCGAACCCACAAACCGTGAGATCGTGACCCGAGCCGAAGTCGGACGCTAAACCAACTGGGCCATGCAGGCGATCCCTGAAGTCAGACGTCTTACGGGACAGATGGCTCTCCCCAGAGAACAAGACGGAAAGTTCTTGGTCCATTAAGAGCTGGCCTCAGAAGTTGTATGCCACAGCTTCCGCTCCATTCTCTTGGCTGAAGAAGTGATTTGTGAGTTCGAGCCCCACGGCAGGCTCCACGCCGGCAGAGCGGAACCTGCTGGGGATTCTGTCTCCCTCTCTCTGCCCCTCCCCTACTCAGGCTGTTTCTGAGTCCCTCAAAGTAAAGAAATAAACAAAAATGCAAGATTAAAATAAAAAGAATGTAATCAAAACCAGGGACATGAACTTCGAGGCAACCTGGACCAGGGGAGAGAAGGCACGGAAGGACCACGTACCGTATTGGATGGCGGTAGCTGGGGACGAAGTCTATTAACCCTCACGTTCAATGTTTTTATGGGACTTCCTCAAGCCTGTCACGACAGAGCCATCTCCCTTACGTGCCGCCTTCCCGACATACTTCCTCAACGCCAGTAGCGAAGACAGACCCGGATTTTGAAGATCCTTCTTCCTCTTCGCTGCGCGTGTGGCTTACAGAGTGCACCAGACAATTCTGGGGCAGAAGAGATCTTCCGATGCGTTTATCTGATAGATGAGAAAAGTGAGGCTCAGCGTAGCTGAGTGACTTTCCTGAGATCACACAGCCACGGGGTGGCAGAACCCGAGGCCGAGCAAACAGCCATATGTCACAGGCACGGGGTGCCCTGAGTAAATACTAGCATCCATTTCCCCCGGATCGGCCCAGGCTTCTCTGTCCTAATTGCGTCTCCTGCTTCTTCTCCAGCTTGACAGCCCATGTCAGGTTCTGCAACACCAGAGTATCATTCTACAACCTTCCGCAGAATCTGTCAACAGAACTGTAAAGGTTTTAATTCAGCTTACACGTCACCTCCCTGTTAATTTCCCCGGCAAGGGGGCAGATTGTGGATCGTGGCAATGCCCACTCTGTCCTATTCCGGGGTTATTTGGAAGGCTCGAAATCAAATTTTTGTTTAATGTTTATGTATCTTCGAGAGAGAGAAAGACAGAGCGTGAGCAGGGGAGGGGGTGGAGAGAGAGGGAGACACAGAATCGGAAGCAGGCTCCAGGCTCTGAGCTGTCAGCACAGAGCCCGACGCGGGGCTCGAACTCACGGACTGCGAGATCACGACCTGAGCCGAAGCCGGACGCTTCACCGACCGAGCCGCCCGGGCACCCCTGGGAGGCTGGGACTCAAACAGTCAGATCGAGTCCTCCTTTCTACCGAAGCTCCAAACCATTTGGTTCGGTTTACGTCCTGCCACACACTGAGGTTGATTTGGGTGGAGGCGACCATGCCGGTCGTCGCCCAGAGGGACACTCACGCGTCCCGACCATTTCCCAGGTAGACCAAAACCGGGAGAACCATCTATCGGAGCCGCCGTCGGATTAACAAGTCTCCCGGTGGAACTTTCGCTACGGTTTCATTACGACCGCATCTGCAAAGCTTTGAGAGAGGCTGGTGGGGAGGAAAACCCACAGCTGTTTTTCAAGAAATTAATTTCTATCCCTGCAGTGATCAGTCCTGGTTAAGTGAGAGAATCAAATTATCTAAGTTACTTCTGCTGGGAAGGTCGGCTGCTCTGAATCCTGATGAAAAATAACACAATGGTGCTATTTAATTTAAAACCTCCGTCTGCTTCCCTTATAATTCATAATGGTTATGCTTCGCGTTTATGTAGCATCCAAGGCTCGCGAAGAACTTTGATAGCACGAAGGATTCATCCGGGGGACCCTACAGGGGAGCAAGGCCGAGCCTCTCTCTCTCTCTCTCTGTCTCTCTGTCTCTCTGTCTCTGTAGGGACAGCAGACAGGTAAGACCGAACCCCCTGACCTGGCTTCCCGACTGGCTTTTCCACACAAGTCACCGCTCCCTCTGTGGTTATTCAGGGCCTGGCAACACGACGAGCCAGACTAATATATTATACAAACGGACATCATGACATTAGGAGCATGAAAGAGATAAGGAGTTATGGCTTGCAAATGTGAATCAATAAAGACCACGGGCTTTCAGCCATTTCTTGCGGAGAAAGATGCCTCCATCGCTTCCAGCAGCCTGGCCGGCATATGGCAGCCTTCTCCGAGAAAGTCTTCAATGTTGATCGAGTAGGTTCGTGCGTTACACAGACAGAATGGGCCGCGTACAAATGACAACCGACACGCGCCCTGCCCTTGGCAGTTTAAAAAGCGCTTTCGCATGTAGTAGGGCCATTGGCACACCCCCCTCTGTTCCTTCTGTGCTTTCTACGTTCCTGGCTAAACCGTGAGGGACTGTTCACACCCCCTCCAGGCGACAACCAGCTGCCCCCACCCCACGACGTTGGCGCTCACGGCAGCGGGGATCCTCGCAAGAGAGGGTTGACTTCGCTCCGCTCAGAGGCTGGTCACCGAGGACCAAACCACCAGCCACGTTGGACCTTCCGTCAGAGACCAGCCATCTGTCTCCTCTTCTGATCCGCGAAAAGAGTCCATGATACCCATGTCCGTGCTTTGTCGAGTGCCCACTTGACTTGCTTCGAACACAGCAACCATAAACCTTACCCCCCCACCCACCCCCGACCGGCCCAAGGTAACACAAAGGAAGAAACCGAGGCATATGCTTGCCCACGTTCGGAATCCAGCAATGGGTAGAGTCATTCAGATCTGCCCCCATCCACAGCCCACATACTTCCCCAGGAAAATCAGGACACGACAGACTACATGCTCCAGCAAAAAGTACTTAGCAGATACAGGCAGGCGCCACTCCAGTCTGTGGCACCCCCTTCTTATGTGCTCCCGGCAACCGTGGTCTCTCCTGGTGGCACCGCCTCTGGGGAAGCCCTGCCCTGGTAGTGATAGACTTCTCAGATGCTGGGATGGTTGTATCAATAGGAGCATGATGTCCAGACTAGGGGAGGTTACTTCAGAGGCCCCATTTCCTCTACGTATACTTGAAATATACCCAACTGAGAATCCTGACCTTCCAGAACACATCCAGGGAAAAGGGACTAATTTTAGCTACATCTGAACAATTTGACTCAAGGGACAAGGACTGAAAAACAACCTGTAAGAGGAAATGCGGCACAGCCGGGATATTCGTCTTCGAGGATTTGCTGGGGGAGAAAGCAGCCTCGCTCCGTAGGAGACAAAGGATAGAGCTGAGTCGGAAAGAGCAGGCCAGTTGGGGCAAATCTCTGCGAGCAATGTGACCTCTTGGGCCAACTGCTATCAATGGGACAACATCAGCCCCTCCTCCTAGCATCCTAAGACGACTGGTGCGATAATGTACGCAAATGCTTACCCTGGGGTCTGAACGCTGTCATCTTTCGGTCTTTACCAGGCAGGGTTCTTGCCTTCCAGGGAGAGACAGGGACAATGGTGGGGAATGAGAGTTCTTCTCGGGACTGATTTCAGGCCAGATAGTTTGAAAAGCCAAAATAACACAGCTAGCCTAGCTTTGGGATAAGGCGTCCGATTCCTTTCCCGAGCTGCTCTTCCATTGAACGGAGGATAGGCCTGCCCGTATTACTAAGAAAGAATTTCTGAATCTCTCCCCCTTGAAGTAACTGCACATTCCCCAGAACAGGGAATCATTTGGTGTGAAAATCTCTCTACACCGACTTGCAGCTGAAACCTTTCTGCTCTACCTTCTGCGAAAATAGGCCATGTGGGATGGAACCGGCCAATTGGTGACGGGCCCTCCAAACAGATGGCTCGGGCTTCTAAGGCACAGTGACCGGAATCCAGCCAGCTTCCTGGATCTCACTTTTTAGGTCACAGGAACTCTGTTTCCTTGTCTAAAAAAAAAAAAAAAAAAAAAAGATTGGGGGAGGGGGAGAGGTGGGCACCATGGAGAAAAGCAGCCGGCAGGTGCTTCCGTGCCCATTAAAAGTGGTTTCCATTTGCCACGACCGTGTGGCTCTACGGGAAGGACACCACAACAATTGTGTGGGGTGACGGAGCTGTGGGCACCAGAGTGGGAATGACCCAGGAAATTTCCAGAATCAGAGCCCAAGCGAGGGAATGTACCCCTGTCCAGAGAGGGCCGCCCACCCCATGACAGGGGTGGCCAGCACAGACAGATGTCGGGACCAACTGGGGCATGGCCTGAGGGAGAGATATCGGCTGAGGGTCAGCCTGCGAGAAAGGCATTTGTGCCCACACGTCCCATCCCCCAGCCAGAACAAACCACCAGCTTGTCCCCCAAATGCACTGGCCCTTCTGTTTCTTCTGCATGGGACACTTCTGTCCTCTCCCGCCCTGCCTACCCGGAAAGCTGCTACTCTTCACGTTAAGACAAGCTCATAGATTTTCTCTTTCGTGAGACTTTCTTGGATCTCCAAGCAGAAGTAATCATTTCCCTGTGTGCGATTCCATGACATTTCATCCATACTTTATCGATGGCATGAAGGATATTGTCTTAGAGATAATTATCTCTGTGTCTGTGTCTTCCATCGGACTTAGAGCTCTTTAAGGTTAAAGGCATGGTTTCGTTGCTTTTGTAGCTTCAATTTTAAATGCCAAGTCTTTGTGTGACAACCTGGAGCCTTCTGCTCTTTCCCTCTCCTCACTCCCACTAGCCTCTAAGCTCTGTGTGGAGGCAGCAGCTGTGTGTGGTTGGCTGCCTATCCCCAGAACCCAGATTAGCCCATGGCATTTACTTTCTGAGCAACTGGACTGAATAGCGGAATGGGTGGATGGCCAGACAGAGATAGGGAGGGATGGGTGGATGAATGAATGTTTAAATGGATGGATGGTTGGATGGATGGAGGAAATGGATGGATGGATGAGTGGAGGGCTGGATGGATGGATAGAGGGAAAAATGGATGGATGGATGGATGGATGGATGGATGCATGGATGGATGGATGGATGGATGGAGGGAGGGAGAAATAGATGGATGGATGGATGGATGGATGGATGGATGGATGGATCAATCACTCAGTCAACTGAGAGATAGATAGATAGATAGATAGATACATGGATGGATGGATGGATGGATGGATGAGTGGAGCACTGGATGGATGGATAGAGGGAGAAATAGATGGATGGATGGATGGATGGATGGATGGATGGATGCATGGATAGATGCATGGATAGAGGAAGAAATGGATGGATGGATGGATGGATGGATGGATGGATGGATCAATCACTCAGTCAACTGAGAGATAGATAGATAGATAGATAGATAGATAGATAGATAGATACATGGATGGATGGATGCATGCATGCATGGATAGAGGGAGAAATGGATGCATGGATGGATGGATGGATGGATGGATGGATGGATAGATGCATGGATGGAGAAATGGATGGATGGATGGACGGATGGATGAGTGGAGGGCTTCTGGATGCATGGATAGAGGGAGGAATGGATGGACAGATGGATGGATGATTGGATGGATAAAGGAGGCATTACAAAAATAACACCAAAGTGAGAGAGGATAAACTCACTACCAACATTGGGACAGAGGACGAAATCTCCAGAAAGTCTCATGGCAGAGGTGCTCTCTAAAGTGAACCTTTACAGCAAAGGAGAATTTCAGCAGCTAGAGAAGAAGGGCCTTGCACTCAGGAAACACAGTCAGGAAAGATGGCAACAGGAGCATATGGAGCAGCAAGGATCCCTCAGCCCCGGCAACTGAAATATATAACATGTGTGTGACATCACAGAGAACATAAGCTGGGGACAGGTCTCCAGTGCTTGTCACGCGGGATCTCAAACGTCTCTTAAGAAAATTGGAAGAGGCGCCTTGGCGGCTCAGTGGGTTAAGCGTCCCACTTCGGCTCAGGCCATGATCTCGCAGTTCGCGCGTTCGAGCCCCGCGTCAGCCGCTGCTGTCACCGCGGTGCCTGCTTGGGATTCTCTCTCCCTCTCTCTCCGCCCCTCCCCCACTTACGTGCGCTCTCTCAAAATAAATGAATAAACTTTAAAAAAAGAAAGAAAGAAACCAAAGGGCTTTATTTCTTTGTTTTGTTTTAGCAGAGGCGCCCGGACAAGGCATTGTGCTCTGAGGTTAAGGGGTTAAGTCTTCCCTGAAAACAACGCGCTGGCAGCACTATGGCTGGAATTAATCCGCAATCGGCCACGGACACCGGCGATTTACCAAACCACCGGGTGGGTAGGCGGTGAAAAGTACGCAGCTCTGAGGCTGAGTTGAGAAAGTGACGTTTGGACCCCGGGGCACGGCCAGCCAGTCTGCAGGCAGGCGAGTGACAAACGACAAGGGCGGGAAGGATGGGGGGGGGGGAAGGGGGCGGGAGGGGAGGGGCAGCCAAGGTCACCTGGGCTTCACCTGCATGGCGGCTCGCGGAGCCCTGACCTATAAGCTCTGGCAGAGCACGGCCGAAGCCCGTCACGTGCGCGGACCCAATGTGGGTCGTGTCGTTTGGATACACGCAATCTAGGCCACGGCGTACATCAGGGGCTTTTGTAATCGCAGCCCCTCGGGATGCGTCCGCGTCTGAAACCCCGCTCTTGGGCCTCACCCGCACATGCGCACACGCACCCGGCTGTCCGTTCTCCTTGCAATGTCCCTTAGGCTGCAATGTCAGGGGACACCTGCTCCTTTCTGGGGAAGGAGGGACACCCAAAGCAAGGAGGCCTTTCCAGAATGAAGCCAGCCCAGGCCCCACCGACGCACCCCGTCTCACCCCTGGGACCCCTTCTATGCTCTCCTTGACCCCGCAGCCCCCCTCCTCTTGGAGGCCACACTACTGCCCCAAGGGAAGAAGGCTGGGGTTGTCCGTCCTTCAGGTGACAGATGAGGTGGCAAAGGGGAGCTTCCAGAGGAGAGGAGGGCAGAGCCCCTCCCCCCAGCCTGCAGGCTGAACACAGGTCTCTTCTGCTCTGATTTGCCTGCCTCCCCCCCACCCCCCGCCCCGGCCACCCCCCTCCTCGCAAGGGCTGAGCCCTGCTCTCTCCCCAAGCATCAGTTAGAGAAGGGGTGCAGACAGACCGCTTTCTTCTTAACATGTATTTATGTATTTTGAGAGACAAGAGCGCGCGCAAGCAGGGGAGGGGCAGAGAGAGGGAAAGAGAGAATCCCAAGCGAGTTTTGTGCTGCCAGCGTGAAGCCCCACGTGGGGCTCGAACCCGCGAGCAGCGAGACCACGACCTGAGCTGCGATCAAGAGTCCGACGCGCAACCCACAGGGCCAGCCAGGCGGCCCCCAGCCAGACGGCTTTGTCTGCTGCCTCTCGCAGCCCGGTCTGCAGCGCCCTTCCCTCCACGGTGCCCACAAAAGAAAATGAGGAGGCAGCGTTATTGCCACGATTCTAATTACCGTATGCTAATTGGGCCCCCTTCAGGCTTCCGGGAGGGTGCCACTTCCCCTGGATGAAATGACAGAAGCCCTCGCACTTGCCTTGCTCTACTGAGTCTTCCACTGCTGGCAGAACGTTCCGTACTCGGAAGCAGCCTGCACAGATACCCCAGGCTGGGAGGAATCCCCAAGATCCTGCCCGTGGGTGGCCTGGTCCACGTTCCATCAGACCCAGAAGGACATCCTTGACCCGAGTCCCTGTATACTGGGGATTTTAGGGTCCCTGAATGCGCCCCGGCCCCTAGGGCATGCAGATTTTCTTACAGGCACGTATATGCATTTATGGGGGTGGAGGGGGAAGGTTCAAAGCTTTTCTTGATTTTTCAAAGAAACCCAGGTATCTTTTTTTTTTTTTTTTTTTTTTTAATGTGAAAACCATTGTCCTAGAGGGGAAAGCACCTAATTTATCAAGAATTTATTTTATTCTCTGCAGACCCTTGGGAAAAGCAATATAATAGCAAAAAAAAAAAAAAAAAAAAGGCAAGAAAAAAGAGGGAGGATTCGACTGAGATTGAAATTAGAACAGCGTCAGCGATCAAGGAATCAAAATTAATTCAGTTCAACCCATTTAACTCTTGCCAGGCTTGGTACCTCTTGGTTCAAACTCTAAGCAATTGTTTTTAACGTTTATTTGGGGGGGGGGGGGCGGGGTGGAGCAGTGCGAGAGAGAAACACAGAAGCAGAAACAGGCTCCAGGCTCTGAGATGTCAGCTCAGAGCCGGACGTGGGGCTCCAACCACAAGATCCCAAGATCATGACCTGAGTTGAAACCGGAGGCTTAACCAGTGGAGCCACCCAGGCGCCCCCAGCAATTGAAACAAAAAAACGAAAACAAAAACAAAAACCCAACAACCACTAAATCTTTAATTTCTTGCCTGGGCCTCTGCAGTGCTCTCCTGCTTGGTCTACCTGTATGCTTGCTTTTTATCTCTTTTTTTTTAGTTTCCAAGCCCAGAGAGAAGTTGAAAGAAGTGCACAGGGAATGGCCACCTACCCACCACACCCGGATTTGACCATGAACTTCGTACTGTACCTGTTGTCCCACATGGCCACCCTTCTCTCCAGCCTCTTCTTTGTCGCTGATGTGGGTCTGGGCATCGTGTTTCCTTCCCGTCTCCTTCCATTTTATTCACTCAGAAGGCAGCGATCTTTTGGAAACACAGATCTGATTATAGCGCCAACTGGCACCTCTCCTGTGTCCTCAGATGTGGCCCAAAGAGGCTTCGCGGGGCTCCAACTGGAAATACACCTGCTACAATGATATAGACAATGAAACTCAACTGTGTGCACAGGGTTGAAAAAAAACTGTTAGGGGCGCCTGGGTGGTTCAGTCGGCTAAGCGACCAACTTCGGCTCAGGTTATGATCTCACGGTCCATGGGTTCGAGCCCCGCGTCGGGCTCTGTGCTGACGGCTCGGAGCCTGGAGCCTGCTTCGGATTCTGTGCCTCCCTCACTCTCTGCCCCTCCCCTGCTCATGCTCTGTCTCTGTCTCTCTCTCTCAAAAATAAATAAACATTAAACAAATTTTTGAATGTTAAATACACAGTACATACGAATGTTACGTACGCCGCAAATAAAGAACCTTTTCAATTAAAACTCCCACTGCTGAAAAGTTAACATTTCTGCTTGGATCGGAGTTCCCCTTTTGACGCATTGCCGACAAAATACGAAAATCCTTCGTGGCCGCCAGAATTCCAGATGCTTCCGATTTGATGAGGAAAATAAAAATAGCCCGTGTCTCGCCGTTGTTTTTAATAGATGTTGAGTTTTCCAAGCAGTCGTCCTGCCGAAGCAGAGCGCATCGGGGAACAACACAATGCGTGACTCCGATGTCGTTATCAAATTCAGACCAGAATAGGCGTCTGCCCCGGAGGCGTCAGTATGAGGGTCAGAGATTTGCATCTTACAGACAGTGTATTTCCAGGCCCATGCAGGCGCTGAGGATGTGCGGTGATACAACTTGCGATTAGAGATATATTAATAGATAAGAGCATCTTGCGGGACTTTGTTGGCGTAGCATTTTTGTATTGTTATTACTGAGAGAACGGGGCGGGGGGAGTCTCTCCAACAGACACTCCGTGTGTTGCTGCAAAAGCACTTTCTGCCTCTGTTCCTCGAGCTTCTCTGTGGGCTGGATGCCTGGCCAGGGCACTGGGGGCTCCCGTCCACACCCCCCAGGCACACAGAAGAGAGGACGATTGTGCCCACAGCCGTGGATAAGATCGATGGCAAATGAATCTGACTGGGAGGAGCAGGGAGTAAATCCACCGGTGGTGGTGTTGGGCCGGTGATTGGCCCTGACTCGCCGTGGGGGTCAGACCCTGGGGCACCCACCGGTCCACAGTCTACGCAGCTGCTTGCGAAGAACCCAGGCCTGCCTCCAAGTGTTCTGGCCAGAATGAAAATGTGTGTATGCTACGGGGGCCAGTTCTCTCCCCATGATCATCCCCTCTTCCTTTCTTGTTGCTAGAGCTCCAATTTTATTTTTTTTAATGTGTATTTATTTATTTTTGAGAGAGAGAACACAAGTGAGGGAGCGGCAGAGAGAGAGAGGGAGACACAGAATCCGAAGTAGACTCCAGGCTCTGAGCTGTCAGCACAGAGCCCGACGTGGGGCTTGAACCCACGAACTGTGAGATCATGACCTGAGCCAATGTCGGACGCTAACCGACTGAGACACCCAGGCGCCCCTAGAGCTCCAAACGGGGTGGCACGTCAGCTCCAAGAGCTGGATTGTGATTGGCCGAGGCCCGTGAATGTTATCCTGGTCTTTTCTGCTGGTTCTACGGTTTCCAAGGGTCCGTTGTGCTGGGAGTCATCTCGAGGCCCTGTATGGGCAATAGCACCAGAGAGAAGTGCATACGGGAGGCTCCCAGGAAGGATTATTCTCCGGGATAAAACGGGACTGCTTTTCCACCTGTCCCTCTGTCCTGCCCTGATCCCAGTGGGTGCGGACCTGGTGCTGCACAGCATCGCATCTTAAGATCACAAACGGACCAGGGCGCCTGGGTGGCTCCGTCGGTTAAGCGTCCGACGTCGGCTCAGGTCATGATCTCGCAGCTCATGGGTTCGACCCCCGCGTCAGGCTCTGGGCTGACGGCTCGGAGCCTGGAGCCGGCTTCCGATTCTGTGTCTCCCTCTCTCTCTGCCCCTCCCCGGCTTGCGCTCTGTCTTTCTCTTCCTCAAAAACAAATAAACATGAAACAATTCAAAGAAACAAACAAAAAGATCACAAAGGGACTGCCCCAAGAATGAGCAGTGGTCATGCTGAGGGTGGTGTGGCAAAAGGATGGGAAGGGTCAGAGTCCTTAGCGGGACGGAGCAGCCACCCCAACCCCGGAACTGGCACCTCCTTGTTCGGAGAGAAAATTCAATGTACGTACAGCTGGATCGACTCCTGCCGGGGGCTTGTCAATTGCAGCCCAGAGATCAGAGGCTCAGACACATGAGGGCACAAAGAGCTTCAGTCCCATTGGGAAATAGAGTCTTTCCTCTGGGCGCACGGAAGGATTCGTCTTCCTGCCGCCTTGGAGTTAGCGAGGGTCATGTGACTGCGCTGCCCAATTAGAGAGTGTGGTTCAGAGCCCAAGCACTGAACTGCAGGCCTGAGATTCTCCGTGTTCTTTTTTGCTGCAGTGGCATCCAAGGGGGGGGGGGGGGGGGCCCTGTTCCAGCATCTGCCCGCATCACCAGGTGACGGTGGGGCAGAACCCTTTGCCGATGTATGTGAGCATGAGTTAGAAACCAAGTTTTTGTCAGATGAGGCCAATGGGATTTGGGGGTAGTTTGTTACGTTGGCGTATCCTAGCTATGTTGAAAAATGAATATAGTTTCCATTTTACTTTCATTATTTTTTTTAGTTTATTTACCTATTTTGAGAGAGAGAGAGAGAGAGAGACCACAGACAGAGGAGGGGCAGAGAGAAGGAGGGACAGAATGGCAAGCAGGCTCCTCACCGTTAGCGCAGAGCCTGATGCAGGGGTTAAACTCACAAACCGCAAAATCGTGACCGGAGCTGAAATCAAGATCCGGACGCTCAACCGACGGAGCCACCCAGGTGCCCCTCAATTTTACTTTTAAAGAATCAGTCTGATGTGAGTTACACACATCTCACTACGCAGTGATCAGGCTGTGACAGATCCGTTGATTCCACCGATCAGGCCACTCAACGCTCATCACGTCTTTCTTCATCGTCAGCAGAGCTTAAGTATTCTTCAGGGTCGCCGTCTTTCCAAACCCAGGGGATGTCTAACACCAGAGGTAATCGACCTCACAGCACGGCTGTCTCAAGACGCTCACTTCCCCAGATTCTCCTGTAGCTCTTTTGGCTGATAAAAAATAATGGGAAATCTGCGCGTAAGAGGCACGTATTAGTTTGCGAGAGCTGCTATAACAGAGAAATTTATTGTCTCACAGTTCTGGAGGCTCGAAGTCCAAAATAAAGGTGTCAGCAGGGCTGTGAGGGAAGTATCTGTCCCAGGCCTTCCTTCTTGGCTTGTAGAAGACCGTCTTCTCTCTGTGTGCTCACGCCGTCTTCCCTGGGTGGGTGTCTGTCTCTGTGTTCAAATCTCCTCTTTTTTATAAGGACACCACAGTCCTATCAGATTAGGTTCCACCCTAATTTTATTTTAACTTGATTTTAACAGGATTACCACTTCATTTTAACTTGGTTACCTCTGCAACAACCCTATCTCCAAATGAGGTCACATTCTGAGTTCCTTTGGGTTAAGGTTCCAAGTTTATTTCTTTTTCTTTCAGGGATACAATTCAACCCTGGTTTTGTTCTGTCTTTTGGTTTTGGCTTTATCTTAGATTACCCACCCTCTTCATTTGTGTTTGGAATGCTGGTGTTCAGCCAAACTGTATGGAGCTAAGGCAGCCATCTTGTGGTCATGAGGGAGAAGACCAAAACTCATAGAGATGCCCCAAGAGTAACGGGCAACAATCTGGAAACGCCAACCTTCAAACTTCTTGTTAAGTGAACAATAATTGTTCTTCTAGTTAAAGCCACTATCAGACAAAGCCTCTATTAGCTGCAGCTACATTTGAATTTCTACCGAGATTAAAGACCAGATGTCCTAAGACTATCACCTCTGTCTCCAGCTTCACAGATAATAACAGAGAAGTCATTAAATACGACAGCTTCAACATTTGGTAAACAAAACCCATCTGATGGCCTTTAATGGGTTTATACTGTAGATAGAGAGTTAAATGAAATAAGGTCCAGCCTTTTTGAAAAATTAAAAAAGAAAAAACTCAACAAAAGTTATTTATTTATTTATTTCACAGGTAAATATTGAGTATCTCTAACTTGTCAGCACTGTGGTTAAGTCTAGAAATTGTGTTTAAAAGCAGACGTGGTCCCTGCCCTCTTTAAACTTCTAGTCCCATAGGAAAGTTAACCAAATAAGCACACAAGTAACTACCAGACTGGAAAGTGAAAAATTAAATTTGATCCAATTATTTAAACACATAAGGAGCTGACAAAGTGCACTCAGTGTTGAACAGCGAGCTTTCCGTCGAACTCCATCGGTATGTTTGTGAAGACAGAGTCTCGGGGATTCTTTAGTTTTCATTTTCGTTTTCATGTTTTTAATGTTTATTTATTTCTGAGAAAGAGAGAGAGAGCACAAGTGGGGAGGGGCAGAGAGAGCGGGAGACACAGAATCCGAAGCAGGATCCAGGCTCCGAGCTGTTAGCACAGAGCCTGACACGGGGTTCGAACTCACAGACCACAAGATCGTGGCCTGAACCGAAGGCAGACGTGTAACCCACTGAGCCACCCAGGCATCAGGGATTCTTTTAAAGAAGAAAAGGGAGGAGCACCTGGGTGGCTCAGTCATGAAGCATCCAACTCTTGGTTTTGGCTCAGGGTCACGATCTTGCAGTTCGTGGGACCGAGCCCCACGTTGGGCTCTGGGCTGACGGTATGGAACCTGCTTGAGGTTCTCTCTCACTCCCTCTCTGCCCCTTCCCTGCACACACTCTCTTCTCTCTCTCTCAAAATAAATAAATATTTTTTTTTTCAACGTTTTTATTTTTTTTATTTTTGGGACAGAGATAGAGCATGAACGGGGGAGGGGCAGAGAGAGAGGGAGACACAGAATCGGAAACAGGCTCCAGGCTCCGAGCCATCTGCCCAGAGCCTGACGCGGGGCTCGAACTCACGGACCGCGAGATCGTGACCTGGCTGAAGTCGGACGCTCAACCGACTGCGCCACCCAGGCGCCCCAAAATAAATAAATATTTTAAAAATTAAAAGAACAAAGAGGAAAAAGGGGTGTTCGTTGTAATTGTGTTCGTATAATTTATCAGCCAAATAAAGTATATTTGAGAGTTAATGGAGTCACCATGAATAATTGTCCCTGGAGGAAGGGGGCAGTCAAGTAGAGATACCAGAACATCTGGGCTGCCTGGCTATGCTGATTCGTCCAGTCTAAAAATCAGAATATTCAGAACACGAAGAAAGACGAAGAATCATGAGTCAAAACTTTAACTTCACACAGCATATCTCATTTTGGGGGCTAAGAGAGACTGGGAAGTGACTGCTTTAATATGGCTCAGATTTAGAATTATACATTGAAAAATTCGTTTTTATTTTCCCACAACCTAAGTATGTAGACAAAAAAAAAAAAAAAAAAAAAAAAAAAAGCTACATTTCCGGTATCCTAGGAAGTTTGTTGGAAAGACAGAGAAACAACCCATCTGGACATAGCCTGATGTGCAGAAATCGAGCACCGAGAGACAGATTGATTTGTTCCATGCCAAGCTGGAAGGAAACATCCTTCCCTGCTGTGACTTGTAAAAGAAATTGAAAGGCTGCTTCAGTATATTAAATGAGGCTAAAAACCTCGATCAATAATTTTCTTCACAAAAAACAGAAAGGACGAAAATGATCAGAGATTGGTTCTAAATCCTTAATGTCTAGTCCCAGCTGGCAGAAACACTTTGGAAGCAACATTTTGCAAGCGGCCAGTGCCTTGGTCCAAATTGTGAGAGGATTTTTTAAAAATGTATCTATGTTTCATTACGTTCTTTCCTCGTTTCTAAAACTGAGACCTGTCAAGGATGTCTGAGATGTTGTGCAAAGGAACACAGCTTCCTTTTCCAAATGGGTTTGGAACACTTTGATAGGACAGCAGAGTTTCATAAAAGAATCTTTTAAAGATACACTGGGTCAACATTGCGGGCTCTTTATTTACCTAACTATTCCGTTACGTTGAATACATCAGCACCCATATGGGTGACTTAAATTATTTTTTATGTTTATTTATTTTTGAGAGAGAGACAGAGACAGAGCACGGGCAGGGGAGGGGCAGAGAGAGAGGGAGACACAGAATCTGAAGCAGGTTCCAGCCTCCGAGCTGTCAGCACAGAGCCCGACGCGGGGCTCGAACTCACGAGCCGTGGGATCCAAAGCCGGACGCTCAACAGACCGAGGCCTCAGACGCCCCCATATTTGTGAGGGTCCATGAATGCTTCCCCCCATCTCACACCTAAAGACTCTCTTCATCCTTCTCCTTCCAGATCAAAATAGAGGCGGGTCCTACAAAGTCCACAACACTCTCTACTTTGCGTTCAAGCCTGAGTTCGTTCTGGGACTGCTTCTTACCAGGCAAATCATCTAGGCAGGTTATTTCATTTCTCCAGATCTCAATTTCTACATGGAAAATAGGAGTGATAAGAGCTACCTTGATTCAATGACAAGATGGCATAGAACAGGTGGAACACAGTTCCTGACATTCAGTAAGTCTCACTAGAGACGACGGTTTCTAGAGTCTCTCTCTCTCTAGAGTCGACCACCTTCCTTGCTCTCACAATTTCAGTTGACATCTGGGAGGGGTAAAAGCCAGGCTTCGTTTCTGTTTCACGAAAATCTCATTGACTATATAACGTAAGTGCTGTGTACAACTTGCGCATTTTAGATGACGGACATTTAGAAAGAAAATGCACCTGTGTCACCATCAAGAAATTAACGTTTCTAGACTTCCAGAAGCCTCCCCCCCCATCGAGCTATCTCCTCAAAGGTAACCAATGTATTGACTCCTATCACGACAGAGTCCATTTTGTCCTTTTCAGAACCTCATACAGCACCTACCCTTTTGTATCTAGCTTCTTGCCTTCAACGCACACAGCCCTACGTGGAGCTCGATCCTATGAACCACGAGATCACGACCTGAGCTGAAATCAAGAGTCAGACGCCCAACCAACGAAGCCACCCAGGCGTCCTGAGATTAACCAATTTTATTGATGTGGAACAGCTCATTTTCATTCATGGGAGTATTTTATCATATCTGTATATCGTGACTGATTTTTCCACTCTTAATGAAGATTTAGGTTATTTCCAATTTTGGCTATTTTTTTAAATTTTTTTTTTTAATTTTTTAATGTTAATTTATTTTTGAGAGAGAGGGAGAGACGGAGCATGAGCGGGGCAGAGAGAGAGGAGACACAGAATCCGAAGCAGGCTCCAGGCTCTGAGCTGTCAGCACAGAGCCCGACGCGGGGCTCGAACCCATGAACCGTGAGATCATGACCTGAACTGAAGTTGGTCCCTTAACCACCTGAGCCACCCAAGTGCCCCAATTTTGGCTATTTTTAAAAAATGCTACTATGGACATTCTTGTTTGGGCACAGAATATACTTTTCTATTGAGCATCTACTCAGAATTGGGTTTGCTGATTTATACAGTTACTGTGTGTTTGGCTTAAAGCCATACCACACCAAAATCTTCCAAAGAGAAGTTGGTTAACTGGTACAGTTAAACAATAAATCTTTAAAAAACAAAACAAAACACAGGAGAATACCTTCACGGAAGAGTTAGGCAAAGATTCTTGTGTTTGGGGCTTAAAAAAAAGCCTTGCCTACCTCTTCCATGAAAGTATTCTGTGTTTTCTCTTAGAAGATTTATTGTGTAGGGGCGCCTAGGTGGCTCAGTTGGTTAAGCACCCAACCTTGGCTCAGGTCAGAATCTTGAGATTTGTGAATTCGAACCCTGCATCAGGCTCTGCGATGTCAGCTCAGAGCCTGGAGCCTGCTTTGGATTCTGTGTCTCCCCCTTTCTCTTTGCCCCTCCCCTGCTCACACACTGTCTCTCTCTCTCAAAAATAAATACACATTGAAAAAATAATAAATAAATAAATAATAAATAAAATAAAATAAAATAACATAAATAAAATAAAAAAAGATTTTTTGTTTGCTTTTACCATTGAACCCAAATTCTTTTTTTAAATTATTTTTATTCTATTTATTTATTTATTTTTAATATGAAATTTATTGTCACATTGGTTTCCATACAACACCCAGTGCTCATCCCAAAAGGTGCCCTCCTCAATACCCATCACTCACCCTCCCTTCCCTCCCACCCCCCATCAACCCTCAGTTTGTTCTCAGTTTTTAAGAGTCTCTTATGGTTTGGCTCCCTCTTTCTCTAACCTTTTTTTTTTTTCCTTCCCCCTGCCACCCCCGCCATGGTCTTCTGTTAAGTTTCTCAGGATCCACATAAGAGTGAAAACATATGGTATCTGTCTTTCTCTGTATGATTGATTTCACTTAGCATAACACTCTCCAGTTCCATCCACGTTGCTACAAAAGGCCAGATTTCATTCTTTCTCATTGCCAAGTTCTGTTGGAAGACTTTTGGTATGGTACAGGTGAGGTCAAGATTACTTTTGTTTTTCCATGGGGATCAACAATTTACCCAGCCCCAAATAATAATATGACCTACCTTTGTCCATATCACATTAGAATCACGTTTGTCATACATCAAATGACCATCGTGTCTAGCCTTTTCCTACTCTCTTTGCCTTTATTTTATTTGCCTTGAACCAAAACCACATTATGATAATTACAGGAGACTGATAACGGTACATGAAAGTCTAAGTGTTCCTACTTTGTTTTTCTTCCAGATCATCTTGGCTATTCTTGGTCCTTTGTATTTTTATATGACTTTTATGAGAAGCTTTTCAAATTCCATGTGATAAGGCTGTTGAGACTTTGATTGTGGTGATATTGAAATGTAGGTCAATTTTAGGAGAATTGATGCCTTTACTATTCCAATGCATTAACATGGTATAACCCTCAACTGACTTAAGTCTTTTTTTTAATATTTATTTATTTTTGAGAGAGAGACAGAGACAGAGACAGAAACAGAGTGTGAGGAGGGGAGGGGCAGAGAGAGAGGGAGACACAGAATCTGAAGCAGCTCCAGGCTCTGAGCTGTCAGCACAGAGCCTGATGCGGGGCTTGAACTCGTGAACCGTGAGATCCTGACCTGAGCCAAAGCTGGGCGCTTAACCAACTGAGCCACCCAGGTGCCCCTGGTCTCCTTAGTTTAAAGTCGAGGAGTTGACAGACCCACATTCCTTCTGGAAGCTGACTGACTTATTTCGCTTCGCATAATACACTCTGGGTCCATCCACATTGTTGCAAATGGCAAGATTTCGTTCTTTTTGATTGCTGAGTAATATCCCCTTGTACATATATACCACATCCTCTCCATCAACTCATCAACATTAAAAGGCAACCGACGGAATGGGAGAAGATATTTGCAAAACACATATCAGATAAAGGGCTAGTATCCAAAATCTATGAAGAAATGATCAAACTCAACACCCAAAAAACAAATAATCCAGTGAAGAAATGGGCAGAAGACATGAACAGACACTTTTCCAAAGAAGACCTCCACATGGCTAACAGACACGTGAAAAGATGCTCAACGTCGCTCCTCATCAGGGAACTACAAATCAAAGCCACAAAGAGACACCACCTGACACCTGTCAGCATGGCTAATATTAACAACTCAGGCATCAACCGATGTTGGCGAGGATGCGGAGAAAGAGGATCCCTTTGGCACGGCTGGCGGGAATGCAAACTGGTGCAGCCACTCCGGAAGCCAGTATGGAGGTTCCTCAAAAAATTAAAAATAGAACCACCCTACGACCAACCAGCAACTTCACTACTAGGTATTTATCCAAAGGATACAAAAATGCTGATTCGAAAGGGCCCATGCACCCCCCGTGTTTATAGCAGCACTATCAACAATAGCCAAAGTATGGAAAGAGCCCAAATGTCCATTGACTGATGAATAGATAAAGAAGATGTGGTGTGTGTAGACAATGGAATATTAGTCAGTGATCAAACCTTGTTTTCTAAATACCTTTTTCCAATAGAAGGTAATTAAGTGCCCCTGCCCCCGATGATACAGTATGTCAGGACGATACAGGAGACAACATATGAAAATAAATCATGGGAATAACAGATTATAGCGCAATGAATAGAAAGGAACCTGTGAATTATACTGAGATGAAATATGTAAATGATTAGATGAATGAATGAATGAATGAATGAATGGTTTTTCTTAACCACAGAAGGCCAACTAGTAAGCGTATGAAGGAAAGAAGTTAGAAAAATCACCATTTTGCAACCATCAATGCAATAGCAGACCCAGGCAAAAATCATCAACAGATTCCAAACTATTCTAATTCCACTGAGTGAAAGTAGGTTCAGGAGCAAGGCATTTATACCGTCTCAAGTTATCTCCCAGCGGATTACTCGTTAATTACGAAAGGGAAAGAGAGTCCTGCACAGTGAAGGAATCTGATAGACACCACCTTAACTGGGTGATAAAAGTTACATCAGTAATAACGGTACAAACTGACATCATAGGAGGACTCGCGATGCGATATCGAAAAAGATGTAACATCCTCGGCATAGGGTTCCAAAAAATCTGCGAGAAAACACTTAGATCAACTCTGCAATGCAATCAGCTTGTATGCTTCAAAATGCTAATGTCATGAAGATAAGGAAAGACTGAAACATTGTTCCAGATGAAAGAAAACTAAATGCTATACGTGACCCTGGAGTGATCCTTGCCTGGAGAAAAAAAAAAATTGCTATAAAGGACAACATTGACACAATCAGTGAAATTTGAACACGGACTTTATAGTAGATACTAATATCGAATCGGTGCGGCATTGTCTTAATTTTAGAGTGGTCGTACAAAAAAAATAATCTCATTCTTAAGGAATGAATCCTGACTTACTGAAGGGTCAAAGGCCATGAGATCTTCAACTTAATAAGTGTTTCAGCAAAGGGGCGCCTGGGTGGCTCAGTCGGTTGAGCGTCTGACTTCGGCTCAGGTCATGATCTCGAGGTTCGTGGGTTCGAGCCCCGCATCAGGCTCTCCTGATGGCTGAGAGCCTGGAGCCTGCTTCGGATTCTGTCTCCCTCTCTCTCTGTCCCTCCCCGCTCGCCCGATGTCTTTCTCCCTCACTCTCAAGACTAAATAAACATTTAAAAAGTTTAAATAATACAAAATATAGCCTTATAATAAATGACTACTCAACTATTTTAAATGATAATGAGGGGAAATATTTAATGACATGACAGAGCGTCCCTGGAATAAGCCAGCTACACATAAGTGTAGTGTGGCTGCATTTTTTAAAAAGACTATATATGTGCATAGATAAAGGTTCTGAATAGATATCAAAATATTAATATCCTTTGACCAAGAGATGATGGCTTATAAAAGTTTTCTTCTTTGCCTGGCCTACAATTATAAATGTTTTCTAAAAAATGCTTCTACTTACGAATTGTAATTTTTAAAAGGGCTTCTTTCAAAAGTGGCTTTTTCCAGGGGGAGGAAGGAAGACGTCGGTTTCTTGAGGCTTTATGAGGATAAACCTCTCTGCCTGTTGTTATCGACTAGAAGGGACAAGGTAGCCCGGCCCGGAGACGAGCGTGCTATGAGGGCTTCTGTCGGCCGGGCTGGTGATGGGTAACGCTGCCCTTGGCTGGCCACACGTCACTGTGATGGACAGGAAACCAAAACCCTTTAGAAGCCGAGGGACCGGCTGAATTCCCACCTTGCTTCTTACTAGCTGTGTGATCTTAAGGAAGTCAACTAACTTCTCTGAGCTGCACGTCTGCACCCATAAGCTAATGTGGTGACGGCCACCATGTAGAACAGACGTGAAGATGTTCTAAACTGCTCAGCCCTGCCCCTCCCCCCCAGCCCCATGAGGTATTTGGCATGTAGTTTGTTCCACATCTTGGTGACAAGGGAACTTGTCATAGTTACTCTTGGCTTGGCAACCAGATGGTTACAGAATATTCCCCAACCTGTGCCCATTCGTTGACAGGCCGCATCCTCAAAATTGGATGGTTTTATGCCAAAGCCTGTTCTCTTAACGCTATGCTAAACTAGCCTTCTCCTTTAAAAAAAAAAAAAAAAAAAAAAAAGTTTATTCATTTATTCTGAGACAGAGAGAGTGGGAGATGGACAGAGAGAGGAAGAGAGAGAGAGAATCCCAAGCAGGCTCTGCATACACGGCACGGCACGGAGCCCCACGCAGGGCTCGCACTCAAGAACCGTGAGATCATGACCCGAGCGGAAACCGAGAGTTAGGCACTCAACCGACTGAGCCTCCCAGGCGCCCCTGAACTACCTTTCCTAATGTCAATAACACTCCCCCTGTACTGGTCTTGTAAAGATTAAACCAATAATATTTGAGGAAGTATCTGACAGGGTCTTTGCAAACAATTCTCAATAAATGCTTGTTAGCGCATTTGCTGGTTCGTTCAAACGTAGACGCCTAGGCAACAGGACAAAAAGATTCTCGAGCCGTCCAGAAGACGAGTACTTTTTTTTTAAGTTTATTTATTTATTTTGACAGAGCGAGAGAGAGAGAGAGAACAAGCAGGGGAGGGGCAGAGAGAGAGGGAGACACAGAATCTGAAACAGGCTCCAGGCTCCCAGCTGTCAGCACAGAGCCCGACTCGGGGCTCGAACTCACAAACCGTGAGATCGCGACCTGAGCTGTAATCAAGAGTCCAGCACTTAACCGACTGAGCCACCCGGGGAGCCCCCAGAAGACAAGTTCTTATCAAACCGCCAAGACAAGGCGTCACTACATAACAGCATCTTTGGAACTGTCCTCTGGCCAGGAACCCCTCGCCATGACGTAAAGAAACAAAATAAAGCAGCTTCTTAAAAATTACGTTTGGGGCTTGCGGATAAGGGACCAGGGCAGCTCAGATTCCCCGAGGACGCGTCGCTGGTTGGTGTTCCTCTCTGCTGGTGACTCCAGGATGCCCTCCGGGTGACCTTTATGGTGGAGCCACCACACCCCCTCATTCCCAGCCGTCCCCGCAGGGGCAGGAATGCGGCGAGGAGTCCCTGGGAGCCAAGGCCTGCAGGAGGGAGGACGCCCAATGTCATTACTGCCGGACTGGAACGGGTCCCTTGGAGAAGCACTCTGACCGACCGGGCCGGTTGATTACCTGGACCAGCTCCACACCCCGCGTACGAAGGAAAGAACAGAGGCAGAAACCTAGCCAACATCCAACAGAAATAACGCAGCACTCAAAGCAGGCTCCTAACCACACCTACCTCTTGTTTAATATTGTGCAGCAGGCTCTATGTAGAGAACCCAACGGACGCCATCCCATCAGACTTGACAGTAATCTCTACGAGGTAGTTCTCATCGTCCCATTTTACAGACAAGTAGACTGAGACCCAAGGAGCTGAAGTAACTTGAGCTAAAGGTTCAGCATGGGAATGCACGCTTCCAGCACGTGCGTGAGAAGGTCGATTCACATCGGAGAAGGCGGCTTGACTTCCAGCAAAGCCGATTAATTTGCTTTTCACGGTCCACGGAGATCCTATTGGAAATTCTTCAGTAATGGACACAGGAGGATCCCAGTGACGTTTTCAGACCCTCCAGCACAATGCTTAGTGTGTCAGTGAATTCTTTTAAGTTTTAAGTTTATTTATTTGTGTTGATGGACAGAGCACCTACTATATGGCTGGGAAAGGAAGAAAAATATAAATAGAACATTGAGAGGCACCTGGGTGGCTGAGTCAGTTAAGCATCTGGCTTCGGCTCAGGCCATTGATCCCACAGTTCGTGGGTTCGAGCCCCGCGTTGGGCTCTGTGCTGACGGCTCGGAGCCTGGAGCCTGCTTCCTATTCTGTGTCTCCCTCTCTCTCTGCCCCTCCCCTGCTCGCACTCCGTCTCTCTCTCTCAAAAATAAATATTTAAAAAAAGAAACCTTTTTTTAATAATAAAAAAAAAAAATGGTGATGATCAATCGGGAGCCAACCCAAAGCCCTTACTTTCAGATAGTTGAATTCCTTGTGTTGTGTAGTGGCACAAATCGGGTCACCAAAGAAATCCCGTGGCTTTCTGCGTGCAGTCGGGGCGAAAGGTCAAAGGATTTAGGTTGTCCTGGTCTGCACCGCGTGCCCACTGTTTGCATTAGCGACTGTGACATTGGGGTAAAATACGATGAGTGGCCCAGCCTGGGTTCCATACTCACCTCCCTAACTGGAAGTGACAATGTGTTTGATCAGCACCCCCTCCCCCTGAAGCCAGTGTTCTCACCGCCATGATGTACAGTGAAACAATCACTTCTCAAACCTGGGCTCCTTTCCCGGACAGAGAAAGGTTAGCAGGGAAAGGTATGAATTCCTAAGTGCCCGAAAGGGTCTGAAAAATGTCACTTGGATCCCCCTATGCCTTCACCGAAGAATTTTCGATGGGATCGCCGTGGACTGTGAAAAAGAAATTAATCGGCTTTGCTGGAAGTCAAGCCGCCTTCTGCGATTTGAAGCGACCTTCTCGTGTTTGTGCCGGAACCATGCGTTCCAAATTAAACTGGTCGACATTCTGTTCCATAAACACGTTTCGTACCTTTCCATCTCCGAGCTTTGTCACCGTGTGGTTTCTTCTCCTAGAGAGGCGGTCTTGCTTCTCCATACGTCTACTACCTGTCAGTGCCCTCCTTCCCGAACCAACCAGGGCCAAGAACCTCCTCTCTCCCTTCTGAAATCCCCCAGCACCGTTTGAAGCCACATGCTGGCTTGTTGATCAAAAACGAGACGGTGCATTTAAAGCAGCCACACCAGACCTCCGACCCCTTCCGCGATCGCAAATAACCATCACCATGATTGCAGTTGCAGTGGATCTCAGTTCTCCCCCACCCCGCGACATGGGACGAATATTTGCTCCGCGGAGAACTGGATGCACAACTAGATGGACAGAGAAACAAAAATAGTGAATACGTTGTTCTCATGTTGCAAATCTTAGCATGGATGTGTTGTGCGTTGTTAAAAATTTTTCAATTGAGACTTTTTTCTTTTTTTTTTTTTTTAATGAAAATCCTCAAACGTTTGAAAGGACCCCTGTGAGGGGCTTTACCAAATCCTTCAGTGTGCCGGCATCCCTCAATTTATCAACTGTGCACTGTTGGTCCCACAAAGAGCAGCAGCCTTTTGGGGGTCCCTTTTTTCACAAAGTTACAAAGTGCCTCAGGTTTCCGGAGAGTTACTGATCCAGGGGAAAGGGAGGAGACAGGAACAAAAGCCACATGGAAAATCTGGTGCTGCTCGTGACCAGAGGCGCTGGCTGGCTGACCCGGTGGCCGCCGTCTTGCTTACAGACACTCCATGGAGCCCTCGGGGTCAGGGCAACGTATTCAAGTTCACGGGCGTCACGGTCCTCAAATGCCAAGGATCGACCCTCGCTGTAATGGGTCTGGCACCACTGAAGGTCTAAAACACACTAAACTAGGGGCGCCTGGGCAGCTCAGTCGGTTAAGCATCCAACTCTTGATTTCAGATCAGGTCACGATCTCGCGGTGCGTGGAATCGAGCCCTGCGTCCAGCTCTGTGCTTGACAGCTGGAGGCCTGCTTGGGATTCTGTCTGTCTGTCTCTCTCTCCCCCTTCCCCCCAACTCTCTCAAAATAAATGGACTTTACCAAAAATAAATAAATAAATAAATAAATAAATCACTAAATTAAGCAATTAGAGCAAAACCTCGGCTTGCGAGCATCATTCACTCCAGAAACAGGCTTGTAATCCAAAGCACTCGTGTATCACGGTGAATTACAAGAACCATTGGCTCAGTTGTGATCTTGTGACGTCCGGCATCACGTACGACTCGTATTGCCACACATCACTCGTTTATCAAGTTACAGTTTATTACGAAACACTCGCAGAACAAGTTACTCGCAATCCGAGGTTTGACTGTACTCTGTTCCCACGCTTTTACCAACGAGACAATTCACTGTTTATATTTTGAGAGCAGTGGGTGTGTGTGTGTGTGATTGTATGTGCGTGTGTGTGTATGTGCGCGATTTAAGATTCTAAACATATTCACATGTAATTCGACATGCATAATTTTAATTATATGTAGTATATATATAACCGTATTAATATCTTCATATATTTCATATCTATGTTTAAATTATCTTGTGATTTATTGTACGAATATATATATTTATATTTAATTATATATATTACTTCAGGTGACTTCTAATACGTTGGGATACATTTGAACAGCTTCCGCTGTGGTTGGGTTAAAGCATGATCGTCTCCTGCTCGCATTCTGACTTCACCCAGGAGCAGATACAATGTAACGGAGCGTTGAGTAAATATTGACGAGTTCTAGCTACGATGAGAAAGCATGAAGCATTTATTCAAATGCCTGTATTTTCATTTCAGAATAGATGAGAATTAATTTTCGGTCTCCTTAGATCCTGAGCGACGGGCCTTTGGTTAAGAGTTTGGGAGCAGGCTGGCTTTGATGGGAGGCGAGGTGTTGAACCCACACGACCGGCCCGGGAATTGGCTAAGCTGGGACGGCCTGATGCAAGCTGCCAGTGCTAACTTTTTACAAACCCCTTTCCTGATAATAACAGGGAAAGCAGACACACGCTTGAAATTTTTTGGCAGTCAAATTAGCTTTAACATATGACTCACTATTTTTTTTTTTTTCTAAACCTAGAAATTCTCTAAAGAAAATCGCGTGAAACCTCTCGGAACGGGAAAGGCGTAGACAGTAGCTGGCCAGCGGGCCAGCGGGCCCTGCCTCTGTGTGGCACTGTGGACCCAGGGTTTTCCCCCCGCTGAAGTGTCATCACGCTCCCCGATGGTCGCCGTGCTGGTTTTCGTTGGTGGCCGTCACACCGTCCCCGTCAACAAACACTCTGAGCGAGTCAGGGGGGCAAGATCCCTTGTTAATAAGGAAGCGGAATGATAATGAGACCGGAGAAGCCGGAAGGCCCATCGAGATTCCCAGCATCCTGGGGGGAACATTCCCTTCTAACCACTTCCTTCCTCGCATTTAAAATCATCCTTAGAGGCTGTGGGCCCCTGGATGGGTCAGTCGGTGGAGTGTCTGGCTTCTGAAACCCCCCTTTTTAGTGACAGACCTGTTGTATAAATCATAATTTCCTGGATTGTTCCGGTAACTTCTTTGCCCTAACTGGAACCTACAGGACCCACTCCTGCCCCAACCTTCTTGAGCGAGGGATGCTTCCCTAGCCCCACACTCCCTCCTAGAGCATGAAAGAGAGGAACAGTCTCCTAAGGCACTGCCACCACGTCCAGACAATTGTTCCAGAGCCACAAGCCTCTACATTTGCAGCTCTTGACGTCTGTTTTTACCAAGCTTGAGTTAAGAGTTCACATTTTCAGCATCCATGAGCTGGACACATGGTCACGCACATTTCTGGAGGGCGGGATCATGATTTTTCTCTTCTCTCTGTCTTGCCCACTCCTACCTCCCATCATACTGGATAATTTCAAAACCCTTGTTAAGAACCTAATATCCTGGCTTCGGGGCGCCTGGGTGGCTCAGTCGGTGAAGATCCGACTTCGGCTCGGGTCGTGATCTCGCAGTTCGTGAGTTCGAGCCCCGCGTGGGGCTCCGTGCTGACGGCTCGGAGTCTGGAGCCTGCTTCGGATTCTGTGTCTCCCTCTCTCTCTCTCTCTCTCTCTCTCTCCCCCCCTCCCCGACTCGTGCTCTGTCTGTCTCTCAAAAAGAAATAAACATTGAAAAACTAAAACAAAAATAAAAGAACCTAATATCCTGGCTTCAATCACCGGAAATTTCCAGTTTCGTAACTTATTCTATCTCAACGTTCTTCGATTCTATCCTCTCTGCCTTTGTTCAGCCCGTGGCCAGGACTGGTAGCTTGCGAGATCCAAAGTCCTTTGCGCTTTCTGGACATGTGGGTAGACTACAGTTCCCAGGCTCCCTTGAAGTTAAATGTAGCTGTGTGGATGATGGGGAACTAAACAGAAGGGACGTGTGTCACACTGAGGCCTGGAAACCCCCCACCCATACCTCTAGGCTGCCTGGAATTAAAACGATCCCTAGATCCACCTTGGAGGCTCTGGGTTGAAGACAGCAGAGTCGCTGTTAGCGGGAGGGCTCAGATGCCATCGGGGAAAAGGTTCATGTGCCCGGTACCATTCCACGAACAAAAAGTGATCTACTGTGTTTGTGGTATATTCTGAGGTCATGCCGATTAATCTATATCACTGGTGTATTCTCAATGGTCAAGCCCCGTTGATTCTACTTGGGGGGGGGGGGCGGGTATCTTTTGGATCTCCCCCTCCTTCCCAGACCCACTATTACCACTCCGAGATCCAGCCTTTGTATTCTCTGTCATGTGGCCTATTCCGACGGCCCCTGAGTGGTCTCTCTGCCTTCAGTGTCTTGCCTCTGACGCCCCTCCCTTCATTAAGAATAAAATTCTCAAAGCAAAAGGCAGATACGTCATCCAGCACCTCTAGAAGCCCTTGATGGTCACAGACTAAATCTCATTCTGCTCGACATGGCACTCAAGGTTGCGTACGGGCTCGCCCTGAACCGCCTTCCAATATCCGTTGACTTCGGGGCCGAAGCAAATGCACGGTCCCTCATTTTTGCCTCTACTGGGGGTATTCCTTCACCCGACTCCAGATGTGCAATATAAAGAAACCCTTCATGGGGCGCCTGGGTGGCTCAGTCGGTTGGCCGACTTCGGCTCAGGTCATGATCTCATGGAGGGTGAGTTGGAGCCCCGCGTCGGGCTCTGTGCTAATGGCTCAGAGCCTGGATCCTGCTTCGGATTCTGTCTCCCTCTCTCTCTCTCTCTGCCCCTAACCCACTCGCATTCTGTCTCTGTCTCTCTCAAAAATAAAGAAACATTTAAAAAAATTAAAAAAAAAGAAACCCTTCATGTCTTTCAATTTCCTAGAGCCCCTCAACTATGAACTATTGCTAGATCTTTCATTTGGAATTCATCATTCCTTCCTCTACCATTTACGCAGTCTGGGATTTCTGAGCTATCTCCTCCCAGTCAGTGTGCCTGTGTCTCTCCTATCAAGATAAATATTCCTTGAACGTGGAGCACTATTGCTGTCGTCTTTGTATTCTCTCGGCTGTCATGCTATTCCCAGGACACAGCACATGCTTCACAAGTGACTGTCGGGAAAGAGGAACAGCAAATCCTAAGAAGAGACAAGAGGAGGAGGTGCAGCAGGAGGAGGGAGGAGGGAAGGAAGGAGGGAGGGAGGAGGGAAGGAAGGAGGGAGAGGGAGGGGGGAAGGAAGGAGGAAGGGAGGAGGGAAGGGAGGGAGGAGGGAAGGGAGGAGGGAGAGGGAGGGGGGAAGGAAGGAGGAAGGGAGGAGGGAAGGGAGGGAGGAGGGAAGTGTTCGTGTGGGCCCTTTTCTTCCCTCTCTCACCTGCTATGGTGCCCTTACCCAGGAAAAAAGACTGAGGCAGACCGTTCATCATTTCGACAGACGTGTGCTAGGTAGAGCTTGGCTTCCTCCCCTCTCCGGGGCCTGTTCTGCATGCTCCCCGCCCCCCCCATGGCATTTCCTGCTGGGGACAGGGGGCTGGGGGAGCACCCCTAGGTCATGACCTGCTGAGGGCCGGCCCCTTGCTAAGCGCTCATCTGTCCAGCGCTGAGTCTCAGCCTCCAAATGGTTCATTTTCTCCCTGCAACTAGCATCCATCAATTTTCTCCTCTGAAAGACAATGCCAAGAGGAGACAATTAGCTTAAGAGTGAGAGGACACATTTTACACCGGTCTTCCCTTGTATGTTTCTTGTTCTTTCCACTTAAGACATTGTTACCCGTGATCTGTGCGCTGACACCCTCTGGATATGGGAAACCTCCATATATAGGAATGGAATAGACACTTTGATGGATGCCTTCTTATTTTTCTGTCATTCTCTTGATAACTTATCTTATTCCAAACCCTAATAGCAAGTAGTTTTTAGATTGCATCTTGCAGGGGAGAAAATATGTTAGCAATGGTCTTGCTCTGCATAATCGTGGTACCGTTTCGGAGGAAAGGTATTTACTTATTTACCCGGGGAGCTGAGGACACGGGTGTCATCGTTGGATAGGACGTGGGGGCGGGGGGACCGACTGATCGTGGTTTGTTTGTCTTGAAATGCAAATGTGACCGTTGTCCATGAAAGAAGGTGACCCTGCAAATTTCATCCAGGTGTAACATCTTGTATTGACCTCTAGAGTCTTTGATGTTTTCTTTATTGATATTTTTGTGCTGTGAAGAATCGTAAATTCCTTAGGACTTCCAAGAATCAGAGTGAAATGCCAGGGATCTTGCCTTCTGTCTGCCTTCTACCGTTCACGGAGTCATCGTGCATCCCTACGTGGAGCACGTGAAGTGGTCCCGGGATGCAAACGTGCACTGCGGCCGTCTCTGCACGCAGATGTCTAAACATCAAGAGGAAGGCGAGTGTGCAGAGTTAATGACTGATGCACAGATAGGGTCACAGGGCAGGGGCATCAGAACACAAGGCCATTGGAACAGCAGGTGAGAGCACGAACTCTGAGCTGTGTCCTGAAGGCTGAGTGGGAGTTTCTGGGGAAGGAGGCGGGGAAAGGGGAAACGCATATGCCTCCAAGAATCCAAGGGGATCAAAATAGCAGAGGGATAGAAACAACACTTAAAAAAAGAAAAAACAATGGGTGCCTCAGCCTATTGAACCTCCCACTTTGGCTCAGGTCATGATCTCGCGGTTCGTGGGTTCGAGCCCCATGTCGGGCTCTGTGCTGACAGCTCAGAGCCTAGAGCCTGCTTCAAATTCTCTCCCTCTCTCTCTCTCTCTCTCTCTCTCTGCCCCTCACCTGTTCATGCTCTCTCTCTCTCAAAAATAAATAAACATTAAAAAAATTAAATAAAGAAAACAGAATGTCAGACTTCTATTCTGAAACCTACATTTGGCAAGCACTTAATGAGCGCCTACTGTATGCCCTACACCGTATGCAAGCATCTTCCTACTGATCCAACCTCCTAAGTGATCCAAAGCTGTGTGGGTCCCCAGACAGCAAACCCCGGGGTCAGAAGTGAGTGCGCTGGGCTCTTCTACCAGACACGTATGTCCTCAGCACTTACATAGGACGCCACACAAGGTTCTACGTCAAGGCTGCGGAATGTCCCAGAACCCAGTGTCTGCATCCTGGGTCCACGTTCCGGCAGCCCCAGCTGCTAGCCACGACACTTTGCGATTAACCTCTTCATCCCAGTTTCTTCATCCGATTTGGAGGTAATAACGGCCCCTACCTCAGTGGATTATTATTAAGCGCCTACAAAATTCCCTGGCACAGAGGGAAGGACTGTGGACTCTCTGTATATGTTAGTTTGTTAACTAAATAAAATAGGTTTTATTGGAAAGCCTATTAAAAAGCGGTCCCTGCCTCCGGGAGCTGAGGATAAGAGTTATAACCTGATTCTGAAGGAGAGTCGCTATTCACCAATCTTAGCAATAAAAACTGAGCCGCACCTTCCAATAAAAGAAATTCGCCCTGGTTCTGAAAATCACAGCTGCTATTGAAAATTGCTAATTCGGGGAACCTGGGAAAAGTCGGTCCCCTCTAGGCTAATCTTCATTCACAGCAAAAAGTAGCAATTCTGAGGCTTTGCTTGGGTGGGAGAGAAATGACGAGCAGTGGCAGTTACATTGTGTCTCTGGTCACAGGCTGTTTTCTGCAGGGATAAAAAGCATCTTCGGTGCCCTCACTGTTACACTCCCCCTCTCTTTCGGTTGACTTTACAGCGTTGTGGGTTTTTTTTTTTTAAATAAAACTTTTAAGGCAGAGTAAAAAATCTAACGGTATTCAGAGTCACTATTGGTTAGGTTGACTGGTAAGTAATTTTTGTAGAAATTAAAAAATCTCCTTTTTTCTCTTACGTTTTGAATCAGGTACCAATAAAGAGGGGGGGAAAAAGGCTGACCCGGTCCCAATATTTGCTCTCACGAAAATGCTGGAGATTGCATTTTCTGTTTAGCAGCCCCGGGGCCGCGAGGAGGACTTGAATACTCCTACCAACGCGGCGGGAGGGGGGAAGGAATGTGAATTTCCTTCAACAAATATGGTTGACCCACAGCCTAAACCAAGGTTCCAGGGCATTCTCAAGCCTCCTGCTATCACTGAAAATGCTCCGTCCAGCCTCGATTATCACGGTTTCCAAGGGTCTCGGGGAGATGCTACCGGGCTGTGTCCGGCCCCGGGTCAAGGGTGCCTGACAGGCGGGGAAAGGGTGCAACCATCCTCCTTTGGGTTTGGAAGGACAGAGACGCCTTTCCCCTTTCGTTCCAGGAACAGAGGGAGGAGGCGACAGTCACAACGTCAGGAATAAAAGACACATTCCAATCACTGCTTCCCTCTCAAGCTGGGTACTGGATTAGGACTACCGTTGAAAGAAAGAAAGAAAGAAAGAAAGAAAGAAAGAAAGAAAGAAGAAAGAAAGAAAGAAAGAAAGAAAGAAAGAAAGAAAGAAAGAAAGAAAGAAAGAGAAAGACAAGAAAGCAGCCGCGTTTTCAGGCCAGTGGCCAGAGATCTAAGTGGGTAGAACCATAATGTGTTTGGGCTGGTTACGGTCAGAAGCCGTCACATGTCCTCGGTCACCCAAATTAAAGGTCCTTGGAGTCACAGCAAATGAGCTCTGAACCTCAGCCTTCATGCACATTGGAAAGTCTCACCTGCCTCTTGCCAGGAGCCGTGTTTAAACGGTCACCGCCTCCCGCGAGCCCGCTGTGGTTGCGCCCTCTTCACAGCCCGTGCCGGGGGCGGAAAAAAAAGCACGGCAAAGCTACCCGCTCAAAGGGCGATCCCTTACAAACCACAGAGGGACACAGCCCGGACTAAAGGATACTGTTAAATATGATTTTGATTTAGTGGTTCTGATGTTATCTTTTGTACTGCGCCAAGGAAAAAAAAAAGGCGGTAATGTTTTATCAGCGGTTACACGGTGAAAGCATATTGTACACTTCAATTAGAGCCCCTTTATCTAGCTCGTCCTGCCTTAAGTGAAATGCTGCCTCGGGTTTCTTCCATCCCTAGGCAGCCACACGCAGGCCATGGCGAGGGGTCCAAGACGCTTTACTACACAGAAAATTAACAGAAGGCTATTGTGTCAGCTGGCAGTTTCTTGAGACTTAAGGACTTTGTGGCCCTTTATTATGGGAACCGAGCTCCAGCTTCCGGGACCGGCAACCCGGAGATTTTGCTGCCCGTGCTTTGCCCAGGAGGAAATTGTATAAGCCCCCGGGGGAAGCTTTGGCTGAAACCACGGAAGGCTGGCACAGCCAGACCGTGTGAACCCAGCCACACGTCCGGCTCTTTCCTGGGCAGGATAAAACCGGCCACTGCGTGGTGTATAAGCTGCTGAGATGCGGGGGCTTGGGGTAGATTCATCAATCTACTCAATAAATGTTTAAATGAGCCCCTTCTTTTATTTTAAATATTTATTTGAGAGAGAGAGAGACAGAGAGCTCGTGCGAGCAAGGGAGGGGCAGAGAGAGAGGGGGAGAGGGGATCCGAAGTGGGTTCTGTGCGGACAGCAGAGAGCCCAATGCGGGGCTCGCATGCATGAACCGGGAGATCATGACTTTAGCCAAAGTCAGACACTTAACCCACTGAGCCACCCAGGCGCCCCAAATGAGCCCTTTCTATGCCAGGAGCGGTAGGTCCCCTGGCCTTCACGGAGCCCACTGTCTAGTAAAGAGAAACACAGGCAACAAAGGATCATAATACCAGAGGCATGCGGCAGAAGCTGTTGTCGTCACCATCTGCTCAAAATTCAACCCCCTCTCCCATTTTTCTTGCCGACAGGTGCCAATAACTGTGTTGGGCAGAGGGATGTGCCCAACTGCATCCGCATCTTGTCCGCTCCCTTCTAAGTTAGGACTAGGCTAGAACAGAATTCTAGACAACAAAATCCAAGCAGAAGTCTAGTGGGAGACCCTGGGATAGCTTTTGCTGTCTTGAACAAAGAGGACAGACACGGCCGGCGCTGCCCTAACTTCCATGTTTTTTGCCTTGAACATCGGTGCGATGTCGGGTACGGGGGCAGCCATCTTGCAACCATGAGGTGTGACAAGCGTGGCAAAGAGCTAACACGAAAAGAATGGCAAAGCCCAAGGACAGCAAAGGCCCGCTTCCTGGTGCAAACACTGAGAAGCCGAGTCAATACCCATTGTCGCCAAAACCTGGATGTTTTGTTAAACAAGAAAAACAAAAGACTTTTTTTTTTCTGAAAGCCATTCTTCATCCAGTTTTCTCTACTTGTATAGCCATATTCTTAGCAGATACTGGCATCAGAGTTAAAAGATGTGCATAGGTTACAGACGGGAAAGGTCAAGGGAGGTCCTACTTGTTCCCAGAGGATATACTTCCTCCAATGGAATGACAATGGAACGATCAAGCTTCAATCAAAGCACAGAAGTCCTTGGGGGGTTGGGGGGGGGAGGTCCAAGTAGGAAAACATACCCTAAGTTGAGGAAGGCGCCTGTGCAGTGGAGTAGCATGGTGTGGGGAAAGGGAAGGTGTAAAAATGATGCTGGGGGCGCCCGGGGGGGCTCAGTCAGTTGAGCGTCGGATTCCTGGTATTGGCTCAGGTCACGATCTCCCAGTCGTGAGGTCAAGCTCTGAGGCCAGCCCTGCAGTGACCACGCGGAGCCTGATTGGGATTCTTTCTCTCCCTCTCTCTCCGCCTCTCCCGAACTCACGCTCTCTCTCTCTCTCTCTCTTAAAATAAACTTTAAAGAAAGAAAAAGAAAAGGGACTGTTGGCCTCCAGCTGGATGTGGGGAACCTGGAACCCGCGGATTGCAAATCTAGTGGCTGGGAACACAGTCTCCTGGCCCTGAGGAGCACCTGGGCAAGTGCCCAAGTAGATCGACCCCGCGGGGGTGGTGCAGGTGAGCACAGGATCCACCAGAAATAGATCTGCGACCGAAACCCCTCCTGGAAGAACTCCTTAGACCCATGGGAACTTTGCCTTCAGCCGCACCAAGTTAGATCGCCTCGAGACATTTTTTTATTTAACGATACTACTCATAACAAACCCTTTTTTGAGTGATTTCCCCCAATTGCCAGACACTGTTTTAAGTGCCTTACATGCATTAGCTCATTTCATCAATGACAACATCACAGGGGAAAACCTTCCAAAGCGAGATTTTTATGTCTCGCATTAAACCGTGTAGAGACTGCCACGGAGCGATGGCCACCGGGGAGAAGGGAGGGGGGCCGCGCCACCTGCGCCCTGCTGTTTAAACCCGCTGCAGCGGGGGGCTGAATGTGTATTCCTTCAGGGCAGAGCCCCTGGAGAGAGGGGCACAGTGGCTGAGCCGGGCTGAAGGGAGGTAGGCAGGAAAGGGACATTTATCAGGACGTGTTATATGCCTGAGTCGGAGCCAGGTCCTTTGAAAGCCCATACGAAATTGATTGCACATTAACAACCCCTGAGCTAATGCTATCAAGAGGGTTATTTAATGGCATTACCCGGGGAAGAATCATGGCAGTTTTGTTCCTGCCCAGCGAGGAAATCCATTTTCACTTAGGACATCACCGCGCGAGTTCCGCAGCCAGCCGACCGGAAGAAAGCATGGATCCCATGGTCCCATCTGGAAAGGACACAGGCGATCATTCTGGAGGGCTGACGTTTATCGGGGCGTGTACTCCTTGCCAGGCACGGCCCCCAGCGCTGTCTGTTCGTTGTCTCATGGGACCCTTAGGCGGTGGGTGAAAATGGCATCTCGATCCGATGGGACGAGGAGAGCGAGGCACAGAAAGGTTGCAGTACCTTGACCAAGTTTACCCAGCGGCTGAGCCTACGAAATCCAAGATCCAGAGAGATCGGGTCAACTAGCAGGGACCCAGAAGTGATACACTGAAGGGTCCCTTCCTGCAGGGGTTAATCGGGGTCATACCCCAAACACCGGACAGCCAGTATGACCCCGGCATCGGCCAGCTGGGCTGGACGCTGGTCGCGGGCCCCCACAGTGGTTGGTGGGCGTCCATTGGCCGAACGCCTGCCCTGGTGATGAACAGGGACCCAGCAGCATGACAAGTATCTTGGAGGGAAGCCACGTTTCCCCAACACCAGCACAATAATAAAGATCTAATTCTTTTTTTTAATGTTTATTTATGTATTTGAGAGAGAGAGAGAGAGAGATTGCACGGTGGGGGAGGGGCAGAGAGAGAGAGAGAGAGAGAGGAGAGAGAGAATCCCAAGGAGGCTCTGTATTGTCAGCACAGAGCCCGACACGGGCTCAAACCCACAAACCGTGAGATCACGACCCGAGGCAAAGTCGGATGCTTAACGGACTGAGCCACCCAGGCGCCCCCAGGTCTAATTCTTGAAACAAACTTTGAACGAGGGTTTAAACGAAGGCCGGCCATCTTTACCTGGCTTTCTTGTATTTCATGGTGCTCATGAATGCCTCCATTCAGTAAGCAAGCATTTATTGAGCACCTGCTGTCTACTTGCCCCAGCTGTTAGGACATAGTAATCCCTGCCCGCATGGAGTTTACATTCTAGTGAAGAGAGTGAGACCTTGACCAAGAAGAGTAACACATAGGTAAGCCCTACTGGGAGGGGACGCATGTTATACGACATAAAATAGAGACACGGGGTTTGGGAAAGCTGGGGCTGGAGGCAGGGCCCCAGTGAAAAGGCCACAGTTTAAGAATTTTTTTTTAATGTTCATTTCTTTCTGAGACAGAGAGAGACAGAGCATGAGTGGGGGAGGGGCAGAGAGAGAGGGAGACACAGAATCGGAAACAGGCTCCAGGCTCCGAGCCATCAGCCCAGAGCCTGACGCGGGGCTCGAACTCCCGGACCGCGAGATCGTGACCTGGCTGAAGTCGGACGCTTAACCGACTGAGCCACCCAGGCGCCCCAAAAGGTCACAGTTTAGCAAGGCTTAACCAAGGTGAAGTAGCCACACGTATCTAGAAGAGCTGATACGGAGGCCTTTGGGTGCAAGCAGTCTGAGGTGCTTGAGACCTGGCTGGCCAGGGGGAAGGCGGCATCTATGGGATTAGGCTCGAGTCCCAGCTCTGTCGTGTTCGGAACACGTTCTTGGCCTGAGTCTCACTCTCCTCGTGGCTAAAACGGGACTTATAATTACAGGTGCCTCTTGGGTTCTCGCGGGGATCGAACGGGACCAGATGTGCTAAGTATTCAGGATGCCTGTGGGGGGCACCCGGGGAGCCCTCAGGGATGTCTGTGACACCGGGACTCCGTCGCACAGTGCCCAACTCCTCATGCTACCCCATTGCCTGAGGGACAGGGACCCTGTCTCATTTCATTCTAGATCTCCAGACCTTTGATCGGTCCCTAACACTGGGTGACTTCTTGGTGGGGCTTACGGAAGAGGGGGCGGGTGAGTGACCCAGTGGGTAACTGGAGTTAGAACAGAAGTCCGGGACTTAATAACACAAGTCACTGGCTGTTGCACTGAAACGGTATAGACACGCTCTAAAGGTGAGCGTCAGGTCAGGCATCTCCAGACCTCAGTGTTCTGGGGAAATGTAGCCAGGGATGTGAAGGAAGCACCAGAAGCAGATGCTGACCCGAAAGGAAGCGTGTTAACCAAGCCTTCTGGGTGCTTTAACGCTCTTGGACAGAGGTACGTTTGCCCAGAGTCCAGGGTCACTGCTGCCCATAAAGCAAAGAAGCCTGAGCCTCACGTACCTCTGTCCTCAAATAGCCTGGGGACAACCGGGCCTGTGCGATAGACGGAGAAGACAGCAGAAAGGGAAGCAACGGGCAATCTCGGCTAAGAGGGAGGCTGGCCCCCACGCCCATGACCATGAGATGGCGTTCTGCACGGGCTCGGGGTGCCGTGCTTAGACAGAAGTCACCGCGGGACCGGCCGTTGAGTCCTGAGCCTCTCCTGCAGCCAAATTTAGTCCAACGCCTTGATTTAATTACACCCCTAGGTGCCTCGGGAAGCTTGCGTTCTCTTATCCACGATGCATATTAAGCTGGTAGACCTACGATTTCCTCCGCCGGGCAGGCTCCTAGTTTTGCATATTGGTGCCCATTTACTTTGCTCCTTTCTAATTTCCCATCCTCCTGGCTCTGCGTCCCCCACCTGCTCCCCATAATAATTTCTACCCACACACACACACACACACACACAACCGCCTCCCCTCTCTCCCTCCTCCGACTCCACCCACATGGTGAGGAGCACACACCTGAGTGACCAGCGCCCCCTTTTACACCTGCCACAGAGGCGGGAAGAGATCGGGGCTCTCGTCTTTAAGCGGAGGCGCCCTGGCTATAAACGGTCAAGGAAGCAGCTCGGAGACCCGCACGTCCTCACGGACGTCAGCCCTCGCCTTCCTCTGGACGCGCCGCCTCCCGGAAGGTGGCCAAGGTCCTTACGATATCTGGGGGACCACACTATCTCTCCAAGGAGGAAACAGGAATAAAGGCTGGCGGGGGCAGGTTGGGGCGTCCAGCCAAACTCTGCCTGGCTCCTACGTGTCCTCTCTCGGCCACTGCTTACGATTAGAGGACTCCCCGTGGTGTCTTGGTCCACTGTGCTAGATGTTACCTGGCTCTTGGACCCCGGTGGCAAGTTCATGCTCCAGCCGAGCCCGAGGTCCGTTGCCGTCCGTGAGCAGTCCTTCCACCAAACCCAGGTGCAAGCATCTCCCTTCACGTGGAACCATTTGGACACTTCTAACCTGCTTGGTCCTCCGAGAAATCCTCCATCCGTTGGTCCTGTGGCCACTGGAGACCAGATGAACTCCCTGCCTCCTCGTCTATACCGCACGCTGGATGACACTCTCAGGGGCTCCCAACCCTTGGAGAGGGTGGTGACAGAATCCGCCTGCTGCCATGAACTCTATTTCTCCCTCACTCCGACCATTCCTTGCGAGGACTGGGGAGCAGGAAGGAAGTGAGCCCCAGGAGTAGCGGAATTCCAGGGAGGCCTGTCTTCACGCCTATCAAGACTTTCTGATAGACACCCTTCCCGAGACTCCCTGACAGACGGCCGCTGTTTACGTTTGCAAATTTTCATTAAAAACAAAACAAAACTGAAACAGACATTTTAAGGTAGGGGCATCCCTGGTGATGGGAGAGAGAGTCTTTGAAAGTCACATGAAATGTACATGGCTTACCCTATGTAAATTGCAGCCTTGATTTGAGTGCCACGTGCTAAATACATAGCGCGCTTGATACATAACTCATTTACTCCTCACTAGACCCCTCCTCGGTAGTGGTATTTTCATTTCCTTTTCATAGATTAGGCAATCAGGGTTCTTAAACGGTGGATGATTTGCCCAGGTCCCACTGGGACTAAGTGGCAGGATAGAGATTCAAGCTCAGATGTCTTTATTCCAAACCCCATGCACTTAACCACTATGCAGAAAAGACATCCAAGTGGGACCAGATGACAGTGTAGACACCCTGCCATCGCCATGAGGGCACGTGGCAGGGCCGGCAGAATTTAGAGCCTGTCTCAGTTTGAGGACAACCGACTCTAGTTTATGAGGCTTTCCAAAAGTCCCAACCACCAATGGACCAAATTCATAGGGTCAGCGGGTAAGTCAGGGGTCCCCGATTCCTTTGGGGGACGTCACACAAGTCTCCCTGCCATTCAGGAGAAATTGTGTCTCCTCCCCACAGAGGTCCAAGGGAAGCCATCCATCCTCCTGGGGGCACCTGGGACACCTAGAACTGATCAGAAACTGGGATCATCTTTAAAGCCAAAGTCACCCCGTTTGGCAGCCTGGGTTTTCCAACCTCCCTGTAAGAAGAAATCAGCAGGCAGCCCGCAGAATCCTTGCTACTGGACAGAGAGCTTTCTTTTATCAGTTCTGACAAGTACTTGCTGAGTTTTCTTTTCCAGGCTGGATGCAAAGACCATCTTTCGATTGTTAGCGTCTTTGTTTAGATGAACGAGGAATGATTGGTCAGGTTGAAGCTGGCTTTCCTTTGCAAGCCCATCCTGAGCACACTCTGGCCAATCAGCCCGAACACGGTGCCAGTCTGGTGGGATTGTCTGGGGGGGTCCCCAAATCTCCTCAGGAGCGCCTTTACAAAGGCTCCTGGAATAGTTTGCATCTGCCAGTCCTTCCATGCGTTATGTGTTGGTTTATACTGGTTCCATTTGGAAGAAAATCCTTCTCTCCAGGAACCTCAATTATCTCCTCGATGGTAAGCTGGGGATCGTTATGTTGGATGATGCTCTCAGTGGTGGCGGGGAGGAGGAGGCTGATGATGGGGCTAAGTGACCTGTCTCCTAAGTTCGCCGTGAAGGTCATCAAAGTGAAATATCGGAGAATGTGAACTATAAAGAGCCGAACTGAAGCGGCCTTGCCTGACAGACGGTATGACAGGATAGAGCAATCCGCCGGACCGGGAGTTTGCTTGTATGCCATTTGCAAGGCTGGGCACGTCGCTTAATGTTTCAAGGGGGGGTCCCTCTCCCATCTGTGAGATCCAAGGCATGACTTTTGCCTTTGCTACCAGCAGGGAGGTTACAGAACCCAAAGTGAGCATCCCGCAAAGTCATTTGTAAACTGTCAAGTATTGTGCAGGCATACAGCTAAATTCACCAAGGGAAGTTTCTTAACACGGAGAAACCATATGGCAAAAGCCTTTTGTAACGCACATCATCTCCTGCTTGTATGTTTCTTCAGTCCAAAGGATGCTTAGATTTCAAGTTAATTGTTTTAAGTTTATTTATTTATTTTGAGAGAGAGAGAGAGAGAGAAGGAGCGTGAGCATGAGTGGGGGAGGGGCAGAGAGCAAGGGCAGGGCGGGGGGGGGGGGGGGGAGAGAGAATCCCAAGCAGGCTCCATGCTGTCTGCACAGAGCCCAACGCGGGGCTCGAACTCACGAACTCACGAACTAGGAGTTCATGACCTGAGCCGAAATCAAGGGTCAGATGCTCAGCCAACTGAGCCACTCAGGTGCCCCTCAACTGTATTTTTTAAAGTTTATTTATTTGTTTAGAAAGGGAGAGAGAACATGCACAGGGGAGAGAGCCAGAGGGAGAGAGGGTATCCCAAGCAGGCTTCTCACCATCAGCGCGGAGCCCGACAGGGGGATCCGTCCCACGAACCGTGAGCTCGCGACCTGAGCTCAAAGAGTTGGACACTTAACCAACTGAGCCATCCGGGCGCCCCTAGATTCCAATCTTAAACGAGCTGCGATGAATTTACCACAGGTCCATACCGCGGAGAACTCCAGTCACTGGCTATTTGATGAATGAATGAATGAATGAATGATGCCAGGTATAACGAAGAGATGGCTCTATTTTGATAGGTTCAATGCCACATGATGTGTTTAAACTCCTCCATATAATTAGCTTCATGAACCATCACCGGGCAGCATAAATCTTTATTGGTACTAACTGAGAGTATCTGAATTACCGAAAAATGTGCTCTTACTCCAAGTTTGATTAAGAATTGCGACACCCGTTAGACGGCGTTTCTGTTCATTGAGCATCAAGTGAGCGAAATGCATACAGACGCAGGGAACCGGGTCGGCACGCGGGCGAGACTTGGCCGTGCACTTGCTTTTGTGGCCAGCTTCAGCGCCGCCCTGGGCTGCAACCCCACCGGGTGCCCCGGGCTCTGCTGCGGAAAAGGAAAACCCTGCCAGCTTGCCTCACAGCCAGGCGGCCGTCTCTTCTCTCCTAGCCCTTCGGTGGCCAGGCTACAGCCTTCGCATCCCCCTCAGAATCACACGGTCCTGCTCACTCCGCCATCGGTAAAGTCAATGGCAGTCTGTTCGTGCCAGCAGAAAAGAAAGCCACGGCTCTCCGGTTTCCTGGGCACCTCGCATCTTGCTTTCTCTACCTCGGTCCCCCCCTTTCAAGCCCCACCAGGACATCCTTCCCTGGTCAGCCCTCTGAACCTCACGCCATGCGTGTGACACCCCTAGGTGACAGAACGCTACCCTCAAAGTGCATTTTCCGGCATTTCCTTAACACCGTAAAAATTAATGGACTGGAAGATTTGTGTTCAGTTCTCGAAAAACAATGAAAAAGCTGCGGTGGGAGGAAGCCTGGGCCGGTGGTGACAACGATGGCTGACGTGGAAGCTGACCAATCCAGATAATTGGCCACAGACCTCTAATCTCGCCCGCATCCCTCTGTCACTCAGCAGGGACCCGGCCGATCATTCCATCGATACATTTATTTTGTCAGCTGTCACTGCATGGCGCCCACACGTCTCAGCTGGGTAATGTGGGCCGAGACATGGAAACCTGCCAATAGCAGGATCATTCCGTCCCTCTCACGTGCCTTTCTTGTCATGTGGATTTTCAATGCATTTCTGCCTGGCTTGGCAAATCTAAGCCATGACCTTGCTTTTAGCTGCTGGGTCCCTTTAATTATTACTATCAAGTCCAACCAGCTTGAGTCAGTACATTCCCGAACTGCATTAACTCAGTAAGTTCTACCCAGAAGATTTCTATTCTTTTCTGTCCAACATCCCCCTCTACACACACACACACACACACACACACACACACTTTTCCTATGACTGTTCATGCACGGTTTCTCTTTGAATAACTCCACTCTTGTCAGAAGGAGAATACTGGATTCCTGACAATGTCAGATAACTAAACCATTGCCTGTTCAGCACTGAGTCCTGAACTTCCCAAACCGAGTACTGTAACAGGTTCACGGGATATCGGTCATCATTTTGAGATCGTTTGGAGGCCAAGCAAACGGTCCAAGCGTGGTTTTCAGAGAAAAATGACCTCTCCTTTCACTATAACCCCAGGGATGAAGTGAGGACGTCACATACCTCATGAGGAAGGGATTGGGAAATGGCCTGTTTCCCCCCCTGGGACTAGAGACCCCTTTGGGGGCTCTTCCCTTTCTGAGACCTTCGTCTGCTGGTCCCCAGGCAAGGGGCACTAACTACAGTGATTTCGCTCAGAGGTGACAGGCAGGACGTGAAGGCACGGAAGGGAAGGGAATGTGAGCTTTTTTTTTTATGTTTATTTATTTTTGAGAGAGAAAAAGAGAGTGTGAGCAGAGGAGGGGCACAGAGAGAGGGAGGCACAGAATCCGAAGCGGGCTCTGAGCCGTCAGCACAGAGCCGGATGGCGGGGCTCGAACTCACGAACCATGAGATCACAACCTGAGCTGAAGTCGGACGTTTACCGGACTGCAACCGAAGCTGCAAAGCTTCCAGCTTATCTCGAAACCATCGTCCCACTCCCGATCCCTCTCAGGACAATCAGCGCAAATGGCCCAGAGAGGCTCCTGCTTAATTCCCAATGTTTATAATTCTCTTCTCCGGCAGCATACTCGTGATTTCCCACTGGCAATGTCACCCACCGGAAAGAGTACATTCCGCAGTCTCCCTTGCGGCTTACAGGCAGACATGATTAGGTTCTGGCCCGTGAGATCTACATATAAGCCGTGTGACATTTCCAGGAAATATTTTTTTTAAAGAGGAGGCATTCGCTCTTTCCTTCTCCTTCCTTTCCTTGTTGCATGGAACACGTCTGTGAGGACTGGCACTCCAGCAGCCATCTTGGGTTATGAGGACAGGCTCACGGCCTAGGAACGTAGAGCCAAAGGAGTCTGGACCTACGACATCCCCTCGTAATGACTTGATCATTCATGGGCTGCTTCTATTCCAGGGACTTTTTTATATGACAGGTAAATACACACACGCCATCAGGTTTTTGGGGGGTTTTCTGTTATAGACGGGCCAACGCGAACGGATGTACCTGATTTCTCTGCTCCTTGCATCTCCATTAACTCAAAGACCAGCTGAACTGAATCGCTTCCAATCATTGCTTCTCCTCTTGCTTCATTTCAAAGATTCAAAGTCTCATGATGGATTTTCCAATGACCTGAGCTTAGATCAGGTGCCCACCCTGCCTCCACCAGGGAGGAGGGGCATTGAGTGTGGAGGAAGAAGCCCCCAGAGACTCCCTAAATTGACCACACCTCCTGGAGTGAATGATAATTTCCCAAAGGGAATTAACATTGCTGCCGACAAAAGTCCACCCCCCCCCAAATCCTCCATTCCTCACGTTCCTGTTCACCAGCTGGTGGCTTCTGGGACCCCAGAAGTCGTTACCGGGGCCGTAATCAGTGTGGCTGTGATTGTAGGCGCCGGGATCTGTGACTGCCAGGAAGAGACAGACACTATCATCTCTAGGTGACTCGAGCAAGGGGATAAGGAAGCACGTCTTTGCAGCACAGAAGAGGGTCGGAGGCTCCTTTGTTCAGCATTTATCGCAAGGCTACTAAATACCAGGTCTGTGCAAGATACTGGGGACATAAGGGTGACGAGATAACCGTTCTACCTGATGCTCGCCGCGTGGAGGGAGGCGCCCAAGTTGACAAACCAAGGTCGAGAGACCGGTGGTGTTAAAGGAGCCCACCAGAGGGGGTGTAACCCCGACAGGTGGCAGGGGAGAGGCGTGGGGGGATTATCTCCACCCTGAATCCAGCCTAGAAGCATAAGGGGAGTCAGGCAAAGCAGGAGGGAGGCAGAAAGGAGAGCAGACGGGAGACAGCGGAGAGACGTAGGGAGCGCCTGTCACAGGCCACACGGTGGCCTGACTGCACAGCCCAGAGCGTGAGGGGACACAGCGGCGCAGAAGCAGGCCACGGAGGGCCCCGAGGGATGTGAGGCAGAGCCTGGAATTTACCCTGCCGCCAAGAGAGAGCTGCTGCAGCGTCGTCATCATGAGCGCCGCACGACGAAATGTGCCTTCTAGAATGATTAGAAAGACTGCTCAGTGTGGAGAACGGGTGGGAGAGGACGGGGCAAGAATCAAGCCCCGGTGACCGGTTAGGAGCCTGTTGAAATAACACAACCAGGGGCACCTGGGTGGCTCAGTCGGTTGAGGGTCAGACTTGGGCTCAGGTCATGATCTCACAGCTCGTGAGTTCGAGCCCCATGGCGGGGCGCACAGGACCGCTCCGAATCCTCTGGTCCCCTCCCTCTGCCCCTCCTCCGCTTGGGCTCTCTCAAAAATAAAGACACATGTAAAAACTGATTTTTAACACAAATGATACAATCAAAAATAACGGATGTCCTGAACGGAGAGGAACGTTGCTTTAGGGGGGTGGCAAAAAAAGTGCAGCAATGTTCTGGCTGGTTCTTATTTCATTCCCCCAGTGAGAGCCAAAAACATAATGTTGTAGCGCAGGCATCTCTGTGTGCATCCAGAGGAACAGAGGCCAAGTGTACAGATTGCTGGGATCCCACTTGTACGGGAGCAGAGCATCGGAAAATTAGCAGCTAGCTCAGCGCGACTTAGACCGTCTCGTTGGGACTTCTGTGGCCTCCAACAAGCCCGCCCCATGTCAGGAGCTGGGCGGCTGGTGTTGTCAGCAGGGGGCCGCCTGGGTGAAGCGTCCGACCTCGGCTCAGGTCATGATCTCGCGGTTCCGGGGTTCGAGCGCCGCGTCGGGCTCTGTGCCGCCAGCTCTGAGCCTGGAGCCTGCTTCGGATTCTGTGTCTCCCTCTCTCTCTGCCCCTGCCCCGCTCATGCTCTGTTTCTCTCTCTTTCTCAAAGATAAATAAACATTAAAAAAAAAAAAAAAAAAAAAAGCATGGTGTTGTTGGCATTCTGAATGAACGACGGAGGGATGAATGAACGTGGGAGCTTATCAGTTCCATTTCTGGATCAGGGCCGCCCTGGCTCCTATAGTTAACCATCAGGGAGAGATTTCTACCCCCCTCCCCACCCCCGCTTCCCATCTCTGGCCTTTCGGTTTAAATACTGCTTAAAATAACTGGAAAGTGCTACTGAACTATTCCCTACCTCTCCATACCACTCAAAGAAGTCAGCCATTGTCCCCCATCAGACATGGGGTCTGGGGCGGGTGTGGGACAACCAATAGCCTGGACTTTTAGGTGATTTTGTAGCCTTTTGCTGACTGCGGAGGTGGATAATTTGGGAAACATATTTTTGGAAACGCTATAAATGCAGAACGAAAGGTAAGCAGGTTGATACTCTTGTGACTCCATAAAAACCTTCCCTGAGGGGCGCCTGGGTGGCTCGGCCAGTTCATCATCGTCCGACGCTTGACCTCAGCTCAGGTCTTGACATCAAGATTGTACGTTCAAGCCCCATGTTGCTCTCCATGCTGGGTGTGGAGGGTACTAAAAAACAAACGAAGGAAACAAACAAACAAACAAACCAACCCTTCCCTGAGCTGTCTGTGTTCACTTTGGAGTCCTGTAAGAAGCAATCGTCCTGGTGAGAGTGAATCCAGCAAGGGAAATAATGTGCCGAGTTAGTCAGCGTGTGTTTATGCTGGATTGTCCATTACGGGTTCACTCCCTTTCCATCCCGCCTCTTAACCTTCTGAAAGAAGAAAAGGAACGTTTCTAGGGTCAGTCCGCATCCAGGGTTATCATGCAAACGCTGACCTGTCTCATATTCAAGGAATTCTAAGAATATTCACCAATGCCTCCCTTTCCTTTCCACTGTGTTTCAAACACATTCATGAACGCCATTGGATCTAGGGTCCCTGAGATGCTGCAGGAAACTTCCAGGGGCCTCCTTGCCACCCTGGCCCACGAAACAGTGCTTGGTCACACAAAATGATAGCACAAACTATTGTTCAGCCAAGAAGCATCTGTGTACCACCTCACACCCATTAGGATAGCTATTATTTAAAAGAGAGGAGAGAAAGAGAGAGAGAAAATAATGCGTTGGCAAGGATGTGGAGAAATCGGGACCCTTACGCACTGTTGGTGGGAATGTAAAATGGTGTAGCCACTACAGAAAACAGAAAGGTGGCTTCAAAGAACTACTATATGATCCAGCAAAGAACTGGAAACGGGCTCTAAAAAAGGTACCTGGGCACCCATATTAAGATTGGCGGGAGGGGGGACCGCCTGGGTGGCTCAGTGGGTTAAGCACCCAACTCTTGGTTTCAGCTCAGGTCACGATCTTACAGTTTGTGAGTTCGACCCCCAGGTCAGGCTCTGTTCTGATGGTGCAGAGCCTGCTTGGGATTCTCCCTCCCTCTCTCTCTCTCTCCCATTCCTTCTACCACTCCAATGGTCTCTCTCAAAATAAATAAACTTAAAAAAAAAAAGACCACGAACTTGGGAATCACTCAGACGTCTCCTTTAGTGGCTATGTGAAATCTCTTGGTCTGTCTTATCACCTGTCAAATGGGTACCATAATATCACCTATGTGCTAGCACTCCTATGAAGATTAATTTCAATATGGCCCATGGGGTCCTTAGCATCTGCCCAGCACAATGTCCGTTCTCAGTAAATGGAACCACGACCATTATAAAGGAGACGAACACACACGAGCCTTTAAAAAGTAAGGACGCGAGAACCAGCTCAGGCTCGCTTAACGCTAGGTGCCCGTAGTAGTTTGGTTACAGTTTTGAGTTAATCCCTGTCCGGGCTGAATTCTCTCCCGGGCTCTAAGATCACGGAGCATAAACGTCACTGAGCTGCCTCCAGCTACTCATTTTTGAGTTACCTGGAGACACTTGGGTTCATGAGAAACAGGAAGACATACAGATAGGAGCCATTATCAGCATCTCTTCAGGCCCTTTCCGAGCGGAGCCCAGGATCTCGGGGGCCGTAAGCACACAGGAAATAAGCCCTGCAGCCGTCAGGAGCTGCCTCCCTGGGCTGTGACTGGTGCATCTGCGGGCGACGTCGGAGTCTGATTGCTGGACGCGTCAGAGACAAAACAGGGGAGAGTAAACGGACCCAAGAAGGACAGAGCGAGGTGATGATGGATCTTCATGGGAGTGTTCGAAAGAAAGAATTCGAGAACACAGAAAATGTTCACACACACACACACACACACACACACACACACGGAAAATGTAGCAGAACTTGACACAGTAGGAGGATCCTTCCCTCCCCCCAGGAGCTCTCTGGGACCTGGGCAGATCTGAGATACAATGCAGGGCTAAGTGTTCTTGGAACATGTGGGAAGCTTCTCACAGGGAGGGGCCAAAGTCCTATCCGAGGTAAGGAGGTTCCCCTATGTTTTAAGGGGGGCGGGGGAATAATAAGGCCCTACACAGGTGTGCAAAGATGTCCCCAGACCAGCAGCAGGCAGGATTATCTGGGAACGTGTTAGAAATGTGAAATTCTCCAGTCTCACCCCAGGCCTACTAAATCAAACATTCAGGTGCTGGAGACCCAACATCTGCGTTTTAACACGCCCCCAAGGTGATTCTGACTCCCATTAAACATTGAGAACCGTGGTCCTCAAACACAGAGGCAAAAGAAATATACACAAAATATACATACATTCAAAGCATGCTAAGAAAAAGTATCCAAAACTTGGAAATCAAGCAAAGAAAGCAAAGTGGGACCTTTTAGTACCCCCCTGAGTCATTATTCAGGGGGCAACCATTCTTCAGAGGAATCTACCCCTGGTTGAATTTGCTACTTATTATCCATTGGACCCTGGACACTAGAAAGTTCTTTGTAACTCCTAGCTTCCTCTCCTAGAAAAGATGACCCCAAAGGCTGTGGGTTTTAATTCCCCTATGGGACAGTAAGCGTTTTGTATCTGACTTAGCAGTCTTTTTTAAAATGTGTACTTGCTTGTTTTTGAAAGAGAGAGAAAGAACACGGACTTCAAAGGGTCATGGAGCAGTAGGATTTCAACTGAAATGCTTTGCAGACACCTCATCGTAGAGTGCCCTGCTCGGCTTGAGTTTAGAATTTGAGATGGAGTCATCGGTGGTTTTCTCATATCTGCTACAGTCAAATTTGTTTTACGGAGATGAAAATAACTAGCATTTACTGAGCACCTTCAAGGAGTCAGGCGTTGTTCTCAATGCTCTACCTGTGTTCGTTCATTTAATTCTTAAATTTTATTTGTTTATTTTTGAGAGAGAGAGAGAGAGAGAGGCAGAGGGATGGGGAGAGAGAGAGGGAGACAGAGAATCCCAAGCAGGCTCTGCAGAGCCCAATGCAGGGCTCGAACCCACCAACCACGAGACAGATCATGACCTGAACCGAAATCAAGAGTCAGATGCTTAACCGACTGAGCCACCCAGGCACCCCTCATTCATTTAATTATTGACCGCTTCTTACGGTATCGTTACTAACCTGTTGAGAGGTCGGGAAACTAAGGCACAGAGAATTAAATAACTTCTCCAAGGCCACGTAGCCACTAAGGGGCAAATGGAGGATTTGAAGACAGTCAGTGTGGCAACGACACTGACATGCTTGGTATCATACTTAGGACCTCACTTTTGTTACTTTATTTATTTTTTTTCACTTTTGTTACTTTAAACTTTCATACCTGAGCCTAATTAAGGGAGCTTGGTGAAGGAGCTGCTGACACATCCTTTCAAAGATTTGAAATATATTAGAGCTACCTTTCCAATTCAGGGCCTGCCTGAGTATGTTACTTTAAGAGTGTTATGGTGGGGGGGGGGGGCGGGGGCGGTGCCTGGCTGGCTCAGTCAGTGGAGCGTCTGACCCTTGATCGCAGGGTTGGAGGTTCGAGCCCCATCTTGGGTGTAGAGATTATTTACAAATAAAATCTTAAAAAAAAATAAAGAGTGTTATCGAACTCTCCAACAGACTCCATGTCTACTGTCCAAAACATGACAAAAAGGGATTCTTCGTGGAGTTGAGAGTCAGTGCTAAAACACATGAAAGGCACCCAGCCCCCTGCCTCTGACACAACACCATAGATGCCTGCCAAGCGTGATCGGCCCATAGTATTGCCCGTCACATCGGGACGAAAGCTTCCCCCAATTGTAAGGGTCTCCGACACCTTACGAGCCAGTTGGGGAATATGTGGGGGGGGGGGCTGTGAATGAGCCCCTGAACTCACACTAGGCCCCCTGGGTAGATTCCCAAAGCAAACCCCACCTGGAGCTTTCAGTTGACTTAGAATGGCAGGGAATGCGCGGGGCTGCCTCTGTTAAGGAAAGAGAGGGAAGAAGTGAATAGATACGAACGCTACCTGCTAAAGACAAATGGGAAAGTGATTCCAGGGCACTCGAATTACCCAAACACACACAGGGTCCCTCCGCTCCTTCCTACCAGCCTGTGGGAACAAAATGATAGGACTGAACGTGCCCACCTCCGCGAGAAAGGGCGTCAGGCCGCCTCATCAACTCGCTGCTGTCTCTTTCATATACGTCCGTGCTCCCAGGAACACCTGTCGCGGGAGGGCAGGGTCGGAATGAGGACACCCGGGGGCGTCCCCGCGTCTGGGAATTAAGTGCTCCGAAGGGAGCGGGCGGGGGCCATTCCTCTCCAGGAGGAGGTCTTTCCCTGGGGTTTGTAATCATAAATCCGGAGGGAGGGAAAAAAAAAATACATCTTTAATTTTCCCTTACCGCTAAGTGGGACGTAGCCTTTCCTTCCATTACGGACACAGACAGCACACTGCCGTAGCCCGTGCGGGACCTGGGAGTCTCTCCCTAATAAAATCACAGATATTTTGGGGCGCCTGGGTGGCGCAGTCGGTTAAGCGTCCGACTTCAACCAGGTCACGATCTCACGGTCCGTGAGTTCGAGCCCCGCGTCGGGCTCTGGGCTGATGGCTCAGAGCCTGGAGCCTGTTTCCGATTCTGTGTCTCCCTCTCTCTCTGCCCCTCGCCTGTTCATGCTCTGTCTCTCTCTGTCCCAAAAATAAATAAACGTTGAAAAAAAAAAAATTTAAAAAAAAAAAATAAAAAAAAAAATAAAAAAAAAAAAAATCACAGATATTTTCAGATCACATGGTGCTCGGGTGGATCAGTCATGTTCGTCATGACTTCAGCTTTAGGCTCATGGTTAGAGCCTAACCACAGCCAGAGCGCGTGACCCACGTGTTAATGCAGAAGCATACCCGTTTACCGTGCCACGCATTTGTGTTGGTAATGTGGAGATAAATGGTTTAAGGGTCACTGGCTTCTTCTTGAATCCATTCTATGTGATTTGTATTCTTTAAGAATGGGCTTCTGGGAAGGGGACTGTAGGGCTCCCAGGCTCTCAGGGGTCCTGGGCTTCAGTTGGGTGGAACAAGCCTGCTGTCTACGAACCAAAGCATTAGGACCTTGCATTATACAGAACACGCTCTACCCACGGGAAAATGTGATTCTTTCAATGTGTTCCGTATAGATTTTTTTTTTAACGTTGATGTATTTTTGAAAGAGACAGAGCACGAGCAGGGGAGGGGCAGAGAGAGAGGGAGACAGAGAATCCGAAGCAGGCTCCAGGCTCTGGGCCATCAGCCCAGAACCCGACGCGGGGCTCGAACCCCTGAACCGCGAGATCATGACCTGAGCCAAAGTCGGGCGCTTAACTGACCGAGCCACGCAGGCACCCCCTAAACATTTTTTCCACCCAATGAGATGGAATTTGAGCGTCTGCTCTGCGTAGGACAGGACGCAATGTATTAATTAATGGTGTTGGGGGGCGGGTACTCTGCACAGCCCATCATCTGCCAGCTCTAGGGATCTAGTTTGAACCCGGGTGTGGTCCTTCACAAAGAAACTTGAGTCTCTTTATCTTGGGGTCCCCAGTCGCCTAGCAGAGGATCTCGACTTACCTGACACGCACACTCCTTAGAGCCGAACTTCAGTTAAATAAATAGATGGCTTACTTACACCTTGACATTTTGGAGATGTCAAAAACGAGAAGAAGTAGGGAGTTCTCGGTATTGCCCGTGGCAGCATTCAGTGCTTGCCTTTGAAAGCATGACGCGGAGCTCGCAGAGAGAATGAATCTGCCCGGCCGGAGAGATATGTGGGTCTACGTTTGACAAATCGATTCCCTTTCTCGAAGGAGGAGGAGGAGGGAGGCTCCCGGGGAGGGCAGGCAGCTCGTTTAACCACCGGCAAAGCGGGGCGCCAGAGGTCTTGCAGAATCAAGGGGCCCCCCTCGCGCGGACGTTTAATGACATCCTCCCCTCCGCCCGCGGGACCGGCCTCCGCCCTGGGTCTTGCAGCCTCGGAAACATCTCGAGGCCGAAAGGCGCCGAGCGCTCTGCTAAACAGGAGAAATGCCCCCCGCCCTTGGATCCCAGGAGCCCAGACAGTAGTCGCCTTCCTCCTGTTCCTTCAGCCAACCGCCTGCCCCCCCCGGGGGCCTCTCCCTCTAGTGCCCCTGATGGGAGTCACTTACCTATTCCTTGCAGGCAGAAGGAGCTAGCTTTTTGGTACCCAGGCCCGCGACAGGCAATATGGTTTCAAATCAACGGGAGCACCTGAAGAGGCAGTGGACCGTAAGGGTGAAGAGTGTGGCTTCAGGGGCGCCCGGGGGGCTCCGTCGGTTAAGCGTCCGGCTCTTGGTTTCAGCCCAGGTTGCGACCTCGAGGTTCGGGAGATCGAGCCCCGCGTCGGGCTCTTTGCTGACTGCTTGGGATTTTCTTTCTCCCTCTCTCTCGGCCCCTCCACGGCTCCCGCGCGCTCTCTCTCTCTCTCTTAAAATAAATAGACAAACTTACAAAAAAAATAATAATAGTGATAAGAGCGTGGGTTCAAAGCGTAATTCTGCCACTCCGTAGCAGCGTGATCTTAGGCAGGTTTCTCAACCTGTCTGTGCCTCAGTCTCCTCATGTATTAGAAAAGGCGATTCGTTACAGTACTCACTTCAGAGGGTTATCGGAATTAAACTAGGTCACACGTACGGAGCCCTACAGAGAGTGCAATTGGTACACATGTGCTGTTCGTATGGCGAGAAAAGCAGGATGTGGCTCCCACACGCACCTCCAAGATGTGGCATGAACTTGGGATTCCAGGGGGCCTGCAGGGAAGGAGCGTTCGTCAGGCCGAACGGATGGATGGACGCCCCCGTTACTGCAGGGCTGGTGTCGTAAACATGCGGTGAGACTCTTACCTGCTATGACCTATAATCCGGGTCGTACCTTGCAGCTCTAGAGAAGTAAGTTGCCAGTCGAAACGAGTGTGGTGGGTCGCCACTGGCTTCCTTTGGGGGGTAATAAAGGGTTAGGGTTAGGGTTACCACATTACCTTGAAAACCGGTGATCACCGTTTCTCTCCGACTTGTGACCGTCGAGCAAATATAATGAAGAGACAAAACTTGGCTGCTTTCCTCCGCGCAAACGGCCCACTCTCCGCCCGGGGTCTGGGAGCAGAGTGCCGAAACCACAGAAATTACAGGTTCAGAATGTGGCTGTTACAAGGTGACAGCGTCCCAGGTGCAGGAGTCACGGGGGTTGTGGCTGTGCCCAAGGGCCGGCAGGTAGGCTCCTTGGAAGGCACAAACCAGTGCATTTTCAGGTTGCGTGAGTAGCAGGTGAATGTCAGGGCAGGGAGATGATGGGCCCTTTGCACTTGCCCTTGTGAGATACCGTCTGGCCTATGGTGCTCAGCTGTGGGCACCAAGTTTGGACAAAGATAAGGCCAGAAGGGGAGCTTCTGGGCTGGCGTGAGCCACGTCCGTGTGACTGAGACACATGCTAGGTTGTGGCTTGCCAAATGGCCAGTCCTTGGCAGAAGACAACTCGGGACGTCGCAGAAGGCCAGCAGAGTTGGGCGTGTTGGTAAGTCACAGGCAGATGTCACAGGTTCAGGATGGTTTGGCCGTAGCCATACTTAGAGGCTCAGGTCTGCAGGGTCCCAAGGGTGTGATAGGAGCTGGTGGAGGTAAACTCACAGGGACCAGGGCTCAGGAGAAGGACTCTGGTCCCTAGGATGGAGGGTAGGGTATAAGGCCGGGAGCTAAAACCAGCTGGAAGTTTTGGACAGAAGACTGGAGGTTGTAAGGCAGGAGGTGAGCTAAGATGGGGAACCAAACACGGGCCATGAGTATAGAGTACAGAGTAGTTCTCTTCCGATTTCAATAATATTTATTTGTATACTGATTCATTTATTGGTAAAAGTATAGCGAAGCTTCGTGAGCCCAAGACCGAACCCCAAATGAGGCCAAATAACCCACATCTACTCGTCTCTTCTTTCCTTCTCTCATTGGTCGACAGCTGGCGCCATTAAGGGAAATGGCCGAACATCTTCTTGGCTAAGCCACGCTGACTTTACCTGATCATTTCTCTCCTACCTGGCTGCAGACAAAATCTCCGGATGCCTGCCTGGTCTGCCCTGGGGCAACTTTGAACTTCTGCCCTCTCCTGACCCCGGTGTCAGTCCGGGAACGCTTGTTATTTTGGCCACTCAGTGCCCTGGTCCTGGGGCGGCATCTTCTTGCCAAGCTTCTTGGGTCTACTCGGCATGTTTTTAGGACTGACATCGATTCTGTTCCTCCGTGGCTTTCCCCCTGATTTTTTTTTTCCTCCCTATTTCCACAAAACATTAGTTTGCAAATGTCCCATTTTAGAAGGCTTTCAGTCTTTAGAAAAACCCACAGTTCCGTTCTTTTGAATCCGAGAGTGAAAACACACACCTCCGTGTTCCTATCTCCACGAGAAATTACATCCTGATGTGTCACCCCCGACATTAAGTTTGCCTGGCTCATACACCTGCACCCTGTCAGCTGTCTAATTTCTCTTCGCAATTAGTACAACCTGAAGGAAAGATACCTTAACATCTGCTGGGTTTTTAGGCAGCTTATTATAGGAATCCAGCACCTGGATCGCCCGTAGAGTATCTGCTGAGTGTTCCCCGGGAAGAGGGCTCCTGGGGGCTCGATGCGCATCTACTCATCAGGGAATTGACAGAGGTGAGTCTCGTAAATGTCAAAGGAAAGTGCATCCGACGAGATGCTTCCTTTGGTAAGTTTTAAGGGCAACCACGCTCCTTCTTAGAAGGCAGTAAAGCCATGCATGAGGGGTAATTCCACAGCAAGCATTAATACATCAAGAAAGGTAGAGAGAGAGGGACGCAGAGAGAGAGACTAGGGAGGGAGAGAAGGGAAGAGAGAGAGAGAGAATGAACCCAAATCGGGGCCGAGCTAGCCGTCCTTTGGAATCGAAGCCCGAAGATTCGAGACTTTGCGTCGCCGAGGCAGGCGGTAGGCTCTGTGAGGACCACCGGTAGAGTAGGAGAAAAAGGGCCAGTTGCTGGTTCACGTGTGCAATCGTGTGGCACACAGGCTCTGGGAAAGAAAGGCTTCTGAATTAATCCAAAGGCCGTCAAAAGAGGGCTGACCCTTTGGATTGGTGAGCCCACTCATTAGCTCGCCCCATAAATATGAGCAATTACATAGATAAGAGAGAAATGTGGGTCATAGATCACATGACACCGTTGGAATGTAACACCCATAAAATCTTAACTGTTAATAAATTTTCATCATGGACAAGTATTCTAGACAACAAAGTTATTGTCATAGCATGCAGTCGGACCAGAGTAAGCCAACGCGGTGATCTGAAAGACGGCAGTGTAAAATCTCTTCCAACCCATTACCTTGAAAAACAGGGATCGACATTTTTCTCTGATTTGTGACCACTGAACAAACACAAGATTAAACTTTGCTGCTTTCCTTGGCACAAGCCGCCAACGCGCCCGACCAAACACGGAACGAAACCAAACAAAACCACAACTAAATGATCGAGTGAATCCTACTGTAGCTCAATTATGCCTCCCATCCTACCATTAAGTGCCTATTAATCTGCAAATGTCCTCACCTCTCTCAATTAGCCACTGTGCGCTCACAGCCAGATTCAGAAGCCCGCACCCACAGACGTCAATGCACGTGGAGTTTTTAAGAGGACGCGGAACAACGCAGGGGCCCCTAAATGGTCTTGAGCATTGAATGGACAAACTGACGAATCGGCCAAGGAATGAAGAACGGAGTGAATGCAAGAACTTGGAATCCAGTAGGAGAGAAATGAGGGAGTGTGAAGCCCTGTCTATGAATCCCGCTATGAATGCCCGTCTTGAACCAGTAGGCTTTAGAACATTCCTTCTCACTGTGCGATTTACCAGAACAGCCGGACTTCAGTGCCGGGCCATTCCTGCTTCTGCAGGCAGAGAATATGCCTTCCAGTCACACACTCAGGAGGACAGGGGAGCTGCCCCACGGAGTATGGAATAAACAGATTGCACGGGGGGTACTGAGAAGCTGGCTTCTTGTCATTTAGCTTGAACGTAGGGCAGTGCTCCGACAGCCATGGGGTCAGAAATTATGTATTCAATATGGTTTCTAGTTCCTGGATGTGAAATACTCATTAGCGTGTATTTGAGGACTCATTGACACGTGAGTCCTAGCATCTAGAAAGATAGAAGGACAAACGACCAAGGCAAAAATCTAACAGGGTGTTTTTAGTTTTGAGGCATAATCTAATTATTCTGCTTGCCATGTTTCTTTCAAAGGCATGATAAGTGGGGGGTTTTCCCCTATCCAAGTCTTCTTATACTCTTTGTTTTAAACAGAACAATTCCGATGATTATGAATGAGAATACATAGTCCCTGGTGGGATCAAGGCTTCTAATTCTCTGTTATCCCATTCATAAACCTTTCCTAGGTAAGCTATCGGTTGAATTCTAGCCTTGAATTATTCCGTGGAAACTGCATTAAAATATCGTGAGGTGTAAGGGAGAGCCCGTAATGCACATTTAGTATTCTTTCAACCTGCTGTTATATCTCACACCTTCTAATCCTTCTCTCTGGCCTCAGCTCAGCTCAGTAATCCCTTCAGTGACACCTACACATGCCTACATACCCATTCTAAATAATCCCTGCCTTTGGTGAACAACACAAGAAAGTCTTCTTCACATGCCTTCTTCCGCAACAAAATTCTGTTTTTAGAGCCATTTGTTTGTTAACTGGATTTATCGTGGCGGTCGTTTTGCCACACATGCAAATATGGAATTGTATCTTTTCAAACCATGAAACAGACTCTTAACCATAGAGAACAAACTGATGGTGGCCAGAGGGGCTGGCGTGGAGGGGGGCAGGCTGGCAGGTGATATAGGGGATGGGGATTAAGGCACTCACTTGTCACGATGAGCACCGGGTGATGTAGGGAAGTGTCGAATCACTATATTGTACACCTGAAACTAATATTACCCTGCGTGTTAACGGACTGGAATTTAAATAAAACCTTAAAAAAAAAAACGTATTCTAATAATGCCGAATGATGACAGATGGTACCTGTGTTTTTATAGCTTAATGTACGGAATTGTCGAATCACTGTATCGTACACCTGAAACTAATATTACGCTCTATGTTAACGCACTGGAATTGACATAAAAAATTTTAGAGCCTTTTTTTTTAAATGAATGGCTGCTTTCAAGGAAAAGTATAAATAGTATCTCATTAATGGGGACCCAGCCTCAATAATCTTGTACGTGTAACCGGAGTTGCAGCTGATCCCTTACGAGCATAGATAATTTCCACGGTTAACATAGTCATTCTTCTGCCCTGAGGGTATGGGTGGCCCACTTCCGAAGCAGGTGTATTTAAAAGAGTTTGGTTTAAATGGGACCAACTTCGCATGAATTAGCGAATGGAATCCCAGGACGCGTTTGAGTAGCGTTTGAGTAGGAAAGGCGACTACAAATACAAATAAAAGCGAGAGTTGAGGGAGAACATAAGGTATGTTTGGATGCAACAGAGATGGGAAAATTACTGTGCTTTACTCCTTTCCTGCTGGGAATTATCTGTCTCCCTCTCTTTCTGCCCCTCCCCTACTCGTGTTGTCTCTGTCTCTGTCAAAATAAATAAATAAACTTAAAAAAAAAAAAAGTCAGAGTCTAGGAATGGAGAAGTGAAAAGATGGAAAGGAGGAGGAGAAAGACAGAGGTGGAAGAGAAAAGAGACAGAAGGGAGAACAAGATCGCCATCTTGAATGTTTTACGACATAATATATGAAAACAAAGCCAAAATCATCTGAGGCCCCGGAGAGTAGAATTAGGAGTGAGAGGAACAGTTCCAAGGAGATTTTTCAGCTTTATACAAGAGAGTATTTTCGGGGGCACCCGGGTGGCCCAGTTGGTTGGGTGTCCAACTCTTGATTTCAGCTCAGGTCGTGATGGGTCGTGAGATCGAGCCCCACGTCAGGCTCTGTGCTGACAGTGCAGAGCCTGCTTGGGATTCTCTGTCTCTCTCTCTCTCTCTCTCTCTCTCTCTCTCTCTGTCCCTCCCCCACTTGTGCTTGTGCTCTCTCTCTCTCTCTCAAAATAAATAAACAGTTTAAAAAAGAGAGAGTATTTTCTAGTCATCATCGCTAAAATGAGACATATTATATAATAACGAGCACCCTCTCAGAAGAATTACGCAAGCAGAGGCTGGGTTACCAACCGCCCTGGCTCTTCTTGGACACTGCCCCTGAAACTCAGAGATTCATGTGACCACATGAATAGACCACGCCCATGGAAAAATCCATAACACAAAAAAACATACGGCCCTTTCTACTATGCTCTAAAGTCTCTGTGAACATTGAATTAGTGAATACTGAATTAGTGAATATTGAACCATTGTTCCTAGGGGAAAACCGGGTTCAGTTCCTCTGGTCACGTTTTCATCAAATAGTCAATACATAACCTTGTTTTATGTGTGTTTCTATGTAAAGACAACACATTTAATATGTACTGTTGATTCATTCACATGTTGAACTCATGTCCAATGGCCCTATAACATATGACTAAATAAGCCTTATCTAACACACATATTTTCTCCACAAGGGACATCACCGCCTTCTTGCACTTAGGAACACTAGACAGTTCTTTAGAACTCCGCTTGGAGGTCAGGGAAACCACCAACAAAAAAAGCACAAAAATGAAAAAAAAAAAAAAAAGGCACCAGATAGACGGTGAAAAGGACACTTGCCTTCGGCACGAGACCTAAAACACGAAGGCAGAGGGTTGCATTATTAGACCCTAGCTGGGAACGTGCTTATTAGGCGGCTCAAGTTTTTCACCACTTTGCATGTGTCCCTGACTGTCAGAGGTCCATACATAATTTACTTGGGGGTCACAAATACAGATTAGCGAGTAGGGGAATTTGCCAATATGGAATCTACAAATAATTAGGATAGACTGAACTTGCGGGGAGAGGGGAACAATAATGGGCAAAGCAGACGGAACAACCTACTTCCATTCCCACAGCCTCATGGTATAGAGCCGGGGTCCTTTTTGCCTGAACCACAGCTGTCAACCCCTTTGGGCACAGGCAAGGCAGGTCGCTGGCTGGGTTGTCCGAGCCACAAGGATCAAGTGGCTTTGCTGTTTGGTAACAACGGAAAGGTCTCCGGTGGACCTCGTTGGGTGGCCTCATGCCGCCATTTTACTCCTGCCTTGCCCCCCATCTCTTCAGAGACGCCAGGGGGCGCTGTTGAGCAGAATGTAGACAGAGTAAGGCTCACAACTGGCCCAGATAAAGAAACTGAGCCTTTCGGGGGGTGTGAGGCGATTTGTCTCAGATCCAATCAATGGCACATCTTTCCACTTTCTGGCATGGCTTCCAGTCACCGTCAGCATGCGGCCTTCTCGGAAGTAAGAGGATTATTTACGCTCTCCTTAACACCAACTTTTGTCCCATGGAAACTGGCCCACCTGTAGAGCCTCCACGTCCCTGCTCACCACCTCACATTCACACACGTCTCCAAGATAAGAAAATGCTCGTCACCTTGGGAGTCTCACTCCTTCAAAGACAAAAACATAGATTTCGCATTTCTGAAATCAGAAACATACAGACGTGAACAGGAAAAGCATTTTGATTTTTTTCCCCCAAGTTCAAACCACTGAGTGGAATTGGAGATCTTTCTAGAAGAGCGGTGGACCTATCGCGTCTTCGCCCAGCATCCTGCAAGGGAGTGTGATCGCTTTGTTAGAAACGAAAGCCATAGTCACCTTCTTGCGGATTTGAACGTAATGGCGTTTGCACACTTGTTATTACCCCCTAGCCTTGCAGAAATTGAGGCCTTGGGAGTTAAAAGGATGTGCTACGGTGACATGGCGTCAGTGAACTTTCCAGGGTTGGCCAAGCACTGGCCGGGGTGATGGACGAGACTAGCCAGGAGTGGCCACTGGGCCCAGGGTGAGGGCCCAACTGTTCTCCTCAAGCCGCCACCACATCAGGAGCCACCTCTCAGCGCTGAGTCTCCAGTGGGGTCAAGGCCGCTGTGTACGGAAGGCTGGGCTGGGGGCACCCTTCACACCCCGGCCTGGCCCAAACCAGAATGGCCTCTGCTCGTGGGAGTGGCCCTCACATGGAACATAGGGGAACATTTCCTCTTGGAGCCCCGCAACCCCATGGCCTGACTTGAAGAAAGGACTCCTGACTTCTGTATCGTTCCTTACACTTTCACAAAGAGAAATTACCTCTCTGGGTTATTTTACTTTTTTCTTATTTTAAACAGAGAGAGAGAGAGAGCATGCACGCAAGCAGGGGGGCAGAGGAGAGAGAGAATCTTAAGCTCAGTGCAGAGCCGGACCCGGGGCTCGATCCCATGACCCTGGGATCAAACCCTGAGCCAACATCAAGAGTCAGATGCTCAACCAACTGAGCCACCAGGCGCCCCAAGAAACTATGTCTTTGTTACAAAGATACACAGTCTTCTTCTTGACCTGGGTCCTGTTTATCTCTCCAGGCTCATCCCTCAATGAATTTTTTTTCATTAAAAAAAATATTTTTTTTTCTGTTTCTTCAGTGAGTCGGGTTCCTTTCGAAAGCCACAGAGCCTTCACCTGTGTCCTCCTTCAAGCAGGATGGACTTCTCCTTGCTCGCTCCCTCAGTGTCCCCTATTTCTTCAGAAATCAACCGTGGGATCACCAGGTAGGGCTCTGTTAGCGGAAATCACAGAAACCTTAACTCAACTGGCTTAAAATAGAACAAAGATATGTTATCGCACAAAACAGGAAGTCTCAAGATAAGGGAGTTCTCGGTTTGGTGAATTCAGCTGCTCGACAAGGATATCAAAGACCCTGTTTTTGGGTTTTTTTTTTTTTTCATCTTTCTGTTTTATTATCCTTTGCCTGTCTTACCAGCTTCTTGATGGGCCACTTGCTGCTAGAGGTCAAGGCAAAAAAGACAAGGTCACAACAACACCCAAGAGGAAGAAAAAGGTGTGCTGTGTGTGTGTGTGTGTGTGTGTGCGCCCCCCTTGAAGAGTGAGAAAGCAGGGGCACCTGGGTGGCTCAGTCGGTTAAGCGTCCAACTTCAGCTCAGGTCATGAGCCCACTGTTTGTGGGTTCAAGCCCCACATTGGGCTCCGTGCTGACCATTCGGAGTCTGGAGCCTGCTTCGGATTCTGTGTTTCCCTCTCTCTCTCTGCCCCTTCCTCCCACTCACGCTCTCAAAAATGAACAAACACTAAAAACATTTTTTAAAAAGAGTGAGAAAGCATTTCTCAGAATCCTCTATCAGGATTTCTCAATTCTCAGTGACTGGCCTGGTGTAATAAACCCGTGCCTAAATCGATCACCAGCAAGAAAGGGATTACCAGGATTGGATTAGTGAAGCACAGATTACAGGAACAGAATCAGGTCCGCTAGAAAAGAGGATGGTGTTGGGCTGGCAACCTCAGGTACCCCCATCCCACCAATTCTGTATTGCTTTAGGTGACCACATGTTGCCTGTGCCCCCCATCGTTGCCTTTCAGAAATCTGAACCCTTTTGGGGCACCTGCGTGGCTCAGTCGGTGAAGCGTCCTACTTTGCCTCAGGGCATGATCTCGTGGTTTGTGAGTTCGAGCCCCGCATCGGGCTCTGTGCTGATGGCTCAGAGCCTGGAGTCTGCTTCGGATTCTGTGTCTCCCTCTCTCTCTGCCTCTCCCCCACTCATGCTCTGTCAATAATATATAAACGTCAAAAACATTTAAAAAAAAGAAATCTGAACCCTTTATATCATAACTGACTGCTCACGTACATGTCAACCCTAATGGGTTGAGCTGCTTAAAGCTAGACATGCTTGGGGCTTATACGTGCTTGGGGCTTATGGATGAATGAATGAATGAATGAATGAGTGAATACATGAATGACTACACAAATGACAGCTATTGGGTGCATGGCTAAACAATTACCCTCAAATGTAGGCAATCTTTCCCCCATTCTAAACTTGGAAACACCCCCCTTATGAAGGAGGGAAAGACTCCTCTAGTGTGACTTGTATGGAGCAGAGCCAGAACTTAACTCCAGAAAGTCCGGTTGCAAGTTGAATGTTGGATACTATAGAAATGAGGACAAGGAGGTCGGAGAATTAAATGGCCTGCCAAGCATCCAGAGCGGCAGGGCTGGGAACTTGGTAAAAATCATTTTATTAACGTGCGGAAGGCCATTTCAGATTTTGACTGTAGACACACATGAATAATCCTGCGACTTTTTTTCCCCTCTACCTGACTCAAATCCTAGTATGCCTTCAGCTTTTTTTCATCCCAGAAACATTTATGTAACAAATGGACCCCGATCTTTGGAGGATTCAGTTTGCAATCCTGACAAATTAAGGACCCCGAAGAATCAATTATTTTTACTTATCTCCCAGACTGAAGGGGAGGAAGCCCTGTAATTCTGGAACTTTGGCTTTGAAACCTCGTGCACGCATTACAGAAAATCCAAGGGAATTAGACAATAAGGATTCTTTCAAAACAGTAGGATTTAAAGGATCTTATTACCTCCTTTATAATCTTACCTTAAGGCTGTAGAAAGTATTAATTGGAGCAAAGACATCCAAAAGTCATCCATATTGTTGAAGTCTGTCTTTTAGCTCTTTAATTTGTTACATTGCCTCACCCGCAGCACATCTTTCAGATAAACCTATCCAACTCCTGACTCCCTGGTGTATATATATTCTTTTTCTGGGCACAGAGAAGAAGAAGGAGGGGGGGAAAGAAAGAGCTGAGCCAAGGAAATCAATGGCACTTCAAATCCCTTTTCCTGCCCTGATCAGTGGTTGATCCCTTTAAGAAAAGTGGGGTAGAAAACAGAGCAGGCTGGTTCCAGGCAAATAGAAAAATCCAAGCATCTCCGGAGGAGGCTTACCTGGGGCCCGCATCCCCAGCATCCAATTCTTCCTGGATATAATATACTGTTTCTCCCCGGAAAGTGTGAAATGCCTTAAACTAAATTGGAACGGCTGCACACCCCTCTGATAAATGAAAGCTAGATGTGCTAATCGGATCCTGCTTTTCCTCCCTGGCTGGGCCCTGGGGACCCCCTTCAGCCCACTCACCCGTTTTTATCGAGGGATGGGAAATACATCTTACTTTTTATTCAAAGTAGTCATCTTCGGCAACAATGTCACAATCCCGTAAAAAACGGCAGGGGGAAGGGAACTTCAGTCTTCAATAAGGGAACAAAAAGCAACATCGACTGCTACTTTAGGGATATTGCTCTTTGTAGAATTTCCTCTCCCCATTCGTAAGAGGCTTCTGGGGGCGCTGGGCTATCACGTGATAGCCCTTGGTAAGTGCTACTTGTCGGAGGGCAATTGAGGGTACTGAGGTATTTCTCAAATTGTGGCCCTTGCGTCGGTCAAAAATACGCATATTCCCGGATGCCACTCTCCGATCTGTTGAATCGGAAGCTCTGAGGGGTAGGGCCCCAAAGCAGAAATGCCCGAAGCTCTTCGAGTGATTCTCACATGTGCTGAAGTTCCAAGACCGTTGGCATCATGAATGATGATGACCGTTGGCATCACGAATCCCGAGCTTTAGGGTCAGAAAGAACAAGGTTTGATGACCCAATGGCCAGCTTAGTACACAAGGGAAATCAACCACTCTGAGGAAAGGAGACACATCTAAGATTCCTTGGCTGGCCTGGGTAAACAAAAGGTATTTACGAAGACCGGTGGCTCAAAATGCCAGCGTCACAAACATTTTCTAGGTAATAACTAACGAGCTTTATTTCATGAAGGGTCCAGTGCTGTGCTCAGTGTTACACTAACTTGCGTGGTTTCTGTCTTTCTCGACTCCCTTTGTTTTATCATAACTTGGGCCCTAGGCACTGCCTTTTGAAACCTACCCATTCTGCATATGGCCACGTGGTGGACACCACAGGATAGCGTCTGCACTGAAACATGACTTGCATTCAGACGTCCAGGCTCCGGGATTACTTGGACACAGGTCGACAGATTCTCAACTCAGAAATAGCCACAGGGCTGACCCGAGAAAGCCTGGGATCTGGGCAGTGGGCACTTTGATCGGTAGGGATTCCCAAGCCGTTTTGAGTCTGGTGAACACCCAGCAGAGCCGAGGCCCCCGCACGTAGTGATGAATTGGGTTAAAGGATGGATGTGTGGGTTTCTTGAGTTTGCTCTGATTGTAACGGTAGAAAACACGTTAAATGAGCTTAAGGGGATGATGGTGATGATGATGATGGCGATGGTGAAGATGATGGGGCATTTCCAAGAACCCAACGGAAAGCTGGGCCACCCAACCAACAGAAAGATAGGGAGCCAGGATGGCTCTTGGGTTTTCAAAAAGCAGCATTGATTGGTCTTGGTTCTAGCACCCTGATTTTTTAAAAAAATTTTTTTAACGTTTTATTTATTTATTTTTTGAGACAGGGAGAGACAGAGCATGAACAGGGGAGGGTCAGAGAGAGGGAGACACAGAATCTGAAACAGGCTCCAGGCTCTGAGCTGTCCGCACAGAGCCCAACTCAGGGCTCGAACTCACGGACCGCGAGATCAGACCTAAGCCGAAGTCGGCCGCTTAACCAACTGAGCCACCCAGGTGCCCCTCTAGCACCCTGATTTTACTTGACTCTGTTCCTGACACCCACTCCGTCCAGAGAGAGATCCTAGCGATCCCCACGTCGGTCACTTACCCCGTGATTCAATGTGCCATGGCTTGGAGGCAAGTGTCACACAGCGTTCTAGAAGCCTAGCCCTGTGAGCGGGGTGGCCCATTTCCCCAAACAGCAATCCTCGGTAACCCCATTGGCATTTACCGTGATCAAAAAAAATAAATAAATAAAGCCAAGTGGAGTAGCCTGTGAGCTCACAGAGACTGGAAGCCTATGGAGGGCAGGACCTATGCCTGATTCATCTCTCTCACTCCTCCTGCAAGGGCTCAGTGGCTGGGAACACCAGTTTTGGACTCAACCTGCCTCAGTGTGAATTGCCACTCTCCTTGGACATGTGCCTCAGCTCTCAAGCTACTGTTTATTCGTCTGTAAAAGAAGAGTAGTGCCAGCATCTGACTCCAGGCTGTTGCAAGGAGAAAATGTGAATACTGGCACCAACCTAGCACCAGAGGGTCCACCCTCTTCCAAGCACTACTGGGAAAATGGCAGCCCCAGCCCGGGGTGGGGGGAAGGTACAAACCTCATTAACGGAGAGCGGCAAGACTGTTTTTCAACCTGAACCTGTCGGATGATGACTAATCTCTTGAAATCTAAAAGAAACACCCCAAGGGCAGCTGTCCAGCGTTTTCAGAAAGGTCCCTTAACAATGAGGTGTCCTGCATGATAAACCAGTTCCAACACCCTTCCGTGCGGCCTCCACGGAGGAGCTCCTTGGTGTCTTCCCTGACGTCAGAATAGCCGCTGGATACTCTGCTTCTGCGATGGGAATCATTCAGATGCTCACTTGATATAATGGAGTGAGAAGTTCGTTGGAGTCTTGTCCTCCTCTACCCTCACCGCCAGCCTCTGCTCCTCAGGGCTGGGAGTAGAAACGGGGTCTGGCATCCCACTAGGAGGTAAGATCTGTGCCCACACCCAGAAAGTGCCTGGAGAGGTCAGGACCTACCTAGGGCAAGGCTTCAAGGAGGCCCAGGGGGCTCACAGCCAAGCCTTGGGACATCGGCAACGTGGGTGTTCTGGAGTCCCATCCCTGTGGCCAAGCCTGTTGCCAACACAAGGTCTCAAGGACATCGCTGGGCAGTGCTGGACAGCACTCCCGAGGGCATCCCCCTCTGACGGTGATGGGACTATGTTCACGTACAGTCCAATGACGGAGACGCCCCAGATATCAGACTTCTCCATGATCTCGGCCCGTTTAGATTTAGGTTTTTTTATTTAACAAGTGCCACATTTCTTGCACTTTCAACTACCCAGAGAATACACACTAACGTCATCTAGCCTCCTGCCTGTTCCCCGAGGTGGGCTTTGGCCCCCCCCTTTTCTGTGGGGGCAATTCCCTCAACAGCTGCTATTCAGTGATTAGAATCGGAGACGGGACAAAGCAAAGCATGGGATCAAGCGATCAGTGATTTAACTCTTCCGGCGGCTTCAATGGCATGCCCGTAACTGCAGAATGAGGATAGAGCCTGCCAGGTGTGAGCCCACAAACTGGCTTCAACCCACAAAAAGCCAATGGGGCCTGGGCACTGGAGACAGGACCCAGACCATGTAAGGTCCAGGAACAGAGGGGAGAGGCTCTCAGAAATGGCCCAGCAGCAGGAAAGACAGGCAGAGAGAAACAGGGGAGCTCAGATAAGGGCCCGAATAACCAGCCCTAGAAGGAAGCAGCTCGAGGAACTCCAGCATTACAAAAATAACTCTAGATTTTGGATACACACCCTTTATCAGATATGTCCTTTGCAAATATCTTCCTTCCCCCATTCCGTAGGCTACCTTTTAGTTTTGTTGACTGTTTCCTTCGCTGTGCAGAAGCTTTTCACCTTGACGCGGTCCCAAGAGTTCACGGTTTGCTTGCGTTGCCCTTGCCTTTGGCGATGGGTCTAGTAAGAAGTTGCTGCAGCCCAGGTCAGAGAGGTGGTTGCCTGCTTCCTCCTTGAGGATTTTGATGGCTTCCCGTCTTACGTTTAGGTCTTTCATCCATTTTGAGTTTGTTTTTGTGTATGGTGTAAGAAAGTGGTCCAGGTTCATTTTTTTGCACGATGCTGTCCAGTTTTCCCAAAACCACGTGTTGAAGAGACTGCCTTTATCCCATCGGATGTTCTTTCCTGCTTTGTCGAGGATGATCTAACCATACTGTGATGGGTCCATTCCTGGGCTTTCTGTTCTGTCCCATCGATCTGTGTGTCTGTGGGCCAGTACCGCACTGTCTGGGTGACTACAGCTTTGTAACACAGCTTGAAATCCAGAATCGTGATGCCTCCCGTTCTGTTCCTCTTTTCCAGGATTGCTTTTGGTATTCAGGGTCTTTTGTGGTTCCATAAAAATTGCAGGACTGTTTGTTCTAGCTCTGCAAAGAATGCCTCTGGTATTTTGATAGGGGTCACGTTAAATATGTAGATTGCTTTGGATAGTATAGACATTTTAACAATGTTTGTTCTTCCAGTCCATGAGCATGGAATGTTTTCCCATTTCTTTGTGTCTTCTTTTCTCTCATAAGTGTTCTATCATTTTCAGAGTACAGATCTTTTACCTTTTGAGATAGGTTCATTCCTAGGTATCATATTGTTTTGGCTGTGATGGTAGACGGGGTCGATTCTCTGATTTCTTTTTCTGCCGCTTCGTTATCGGTGTATAGAAATGCAACAGATGTCTGCACGTTGATTTTATATCCCGCGACTTTGCGGAATTCATGTATTAGTTCCAGCAATTTTTTGATGGAGTCTTTCGGGTTTTCCACGTATAGTGTCAAATAGCAAAAATTTGACTTCTTCCTTGCTGATTTGTATGCCCTTTATTTCTTTTTGTTGTCTGATTGCTGAGGCTAAGACTTCCAGTGGTATATTAAATAGTAATGGTGAGAGCGGGCATCCTTGTCTTGTTCCTGACCGTGGGGGAAAGGCTCTCAGCTTTTCCCCCATTGAGCATGATGTCAGTCGTGGATCCTTTGCATACGGCCTTTATGATGTTGAGGTATGTTCCGTCTATCCCTACTTTGTTGAGGGTTTGTATCAAGAAAGGAAGCCATATTTTGTCAAATGCTTTTTCTGCACCTATGGACAGGATCATATGGTTCTTATCCTTTTTTTTATGAAACTCAACATCCAAAAAACAAACAACCCAATTTAGAAATGAGCGGTAGACATGAACAGACACTGACCCAAGAAGACATTCAGATGACTAACAGACACATGAAAAGATGTTCAACATCACTCATCATAATGGAAATACAAATCAAAACCACAATGAGATATCACCTTACACCTGTTAGAATGGCTAAAATTAACAACACAAGAAACAACAGGTGTTGGTGAGGATGTGGAGAAAGGGGAACCTTCTTGCACGGCTGGTGGGAATGCAAACTGGTGCAGCCACTCTGGAGAACAGTATGGAGGCTCCTCAAAAAATTAAGAATAGAAGTACCCTATGACCCAGCAATTACACTATTAAGTATTTATCCAAGTGACACAAAAACACGGATTGGAAGGGGTACATGCACCCCAATGTTTATAACAGGATTATCAATAATAGCTAAACTATGGAGAGAGCCCAAATGTCCATCGACTGATGAATGGATAAAGAAGATGTGGTATATATATAATGGAATATTACTCAACCATAAAAAATGAAATCTCGCCATTTGCAACAAAGCGGGTAAGCTAGGATATAGTATGATAAGCAAAATAAAGTCAGTCAGAGAAAGACAAATATCACGATTTCACTCATATGTGGAATTTAAGAAACGAAACAGATGAACGTATAGGAAGTGAGGCAAGGGGAGAAAAAAGGGAAACAAGCCACAAGAGACTCTTAATGGTAGAGAACCAACTGAGGGTTAATGGAGGGAGGTGGGTGGGAGATGGGTTAGATGGGTGATGGGTATTAAGAAGGGCACTTGGGATGAGCACTGGGTGTTGTATGTTAAGTGATGAATCACTGAATTCTACTCCTGAAACCAATATTGCACTGTATATTGGCCAACTAAAACACAAATATAGAAAATAACTCCAAACCAAGGTCTTTATAATGATCTTAACAATCGTTAAGCCTGGGTGACTCGGTCGGTTAAGCGTCCGACTCTTAATTTCAGCTCAGGTCATGATCTCACAGTTCATGAGTTCGAGACACCCATCAGGCTCTGCACTGACAACACGGAGACTGTTTGGGACTCTGTCTCTCTTCCTTTCTCTCCGCCCTGCTCACATACTCTGTCTTTCTCTCAAGATAAATTAATAAACATTTAAAAAATAATAATCAACGTCAAGTTTTATGATGACCTGTGCATTATGCCAAGCGCTTTACATACACTCACTCTACCTAATTCTCCCAGCAACTTTGGCAAGTGGTATTAAGAACCCCACCCTACAGAGGGGGAAACAGAGCACATGACTTAGCCAAGATCACTCAGCTGGTAAGCAAATAGAACAACTCGCCTCTTGAAACAGCAAATCCCCATTTCCATCCTCTGCACAGGAAAAACTGCCCTGGGACTTGGGCACGTCCAATCCTAACAGAGAAGACTGCAACCCTGGATGGGTAGAGGGCACCATGGGGCAGAGGCCAGACCCCTCTGACAGTCTTCCCACTGTGACAGAAGCAGCAAACAGAATGGACTCAAAGTACGGTCGATTCTTGTGACTCACAGTAATCACGTTCCCTAAAGTCACCATGAACACCATGAATTAGCAAATACTGAACCGTTGCTCCTAGGGGAAATACACAGTTAGGTTCCTGTGAGCCTCCAGTCACAACTTTTTCAACAGCCACATCAATATATAACCTTGTTTTACGTGTCTGTTTAAAGACACTTTATTAAATATATATTGTTGATTCGTTAACACGGAGCTCACAGCCAATAGTGCCATAACTCTGCCCCAACAAAGCTGATGTAACACATGTACTTTCCGTCACACGATTCACCTTCTTGCCCGTGGGCACACAGAACTGTGAAAAACGTGGCCCAAAGTGGACCACAACAAGGACGCTTGTTCATTGTGTGAGAGCTGCTCACAAAAAGGGCGTCACCTCATGCCATCTCACCCGGGAATGTGCGCGTTGGGCGACTCAGATTTGTCTGCCCTTCTCGATTCCTCCTCTTTCGGCTCCGGGAGACGCACGACACGGCAGAAGAACGAGAGCTGGTTTGCGCGGGCCCGGCGAACCCCGTCACACGGCAGGCGTGCCCGGTGGGAGTTCGCAGAGTCAAGTGCAGGCGTCGAATCCCAACACATCACAGCCCCAAAGTCTTCATCATCCAGCGTTTTCCAGGCCATTCATTTCACCAAATAGACAAATATCTGCATTTTTGTAGATGAAATGAATGCAGAAGCAGCTATTTCCAAAGATAGATGACTGTCCTTTTTCCTTCAGCAAAGTTTAAAAAGGTAAAAATTATCATATTATGGGCACAGTGGTCATGGAGAGAAAATGAGGCCACTGCTCAACAGGGGAAATGGCTCTCCCTGCATGGGAATGTTTTAGCATTAAATTAACTCTCCTATCTCCTGCCTGCTAATAGGAAAGCTTTCACCTCTCTGTTTGGCAGGGGATCCGCATTTGCATTTAGATGGACCTGTTGGAGGGATCTCCATCCCTTATTTACAATAGCAGCCAAGTGATAAAATGATGATCACCTAAGTGGTTGCTTCACTGGTTTCGATAGGGCTCGAACCAGAACGGGGAAGGCTGTCATCTGAATTAGTCAATGAACGGAAAGGAGAGTTGGCCCACATGGTGAGCGTTCCCTGGCCCCCTTGACAAGTTGGAGGCGTGCTCTGTCCCTCTGGCAGAGGGATGCAGGGAGGAAAAGTGACAATGTCTGTTGCGGCTGCTGCTGCTGCTTCCTGGACGGAGTCGACGTTGCCGTTGCGAATTTTCTCGCATCCCATTTGGGGCAGACAGCACGTGGATTGCTGTTCCCATTTTTCAAGAGGTGGGATGCAATGGTTCTCCCACGGCCATACCTAGAAAATGGCCACGTGGGAGTGAGATCCTGATCCCAACACACACTGCCCACTGCCGACAAGCCGCCTTACCATCCATCCATCCATCCATCCATCCGTCCGTCCGTCCCTCCGATATCCTGAGCATCTAGAACGGAAGGCATGTTGTTGTGGGAATCCAGAGCACTCGGGAGCCATTCTGATTTCTGCAACTAACCATGTGACGTGGGGCAGCTCCGCCCACACTCATACATATTTTCAACCTCAAAGTTTTCACCTGTAAAAGGAAAGGGTTTGGACAAAGGTATTGGTAGGACAAGCTTGCCTCTCTTGTCTGAACGTTCTGGATCTAGCATCACATATGCGCCCGTCCTCTGGACCGTGGGAGCAAAATAGCAGCCGTTGGAGCTATGGAGAAAGTCATTCTATTCCCAGGCCCGCAGCAGTGTGTCCCAGGCTTTAGCTGCCATTTGAATCACCTGGAGGGCTTGTTAAAATAGTTTCCTGGGCCCCAGAGTTCTGATTTCGGTGAGTCCAGGGTGGGGCCCAAGAATCTGCGGGTCTAACAAACTCATGCTGCTTGTCCAGAGATGACACATGAACTTTGAGAACCACTGCTCTAGAGACAGAGAAAGCTCAGATCCCTGCAGGAAGGACTATTTTTGCACATCTGTGAAGACATATTACAGCACAAGCCCAACCAATGAAGCATCTCACCATCCAAGTGCCCCTATCGGCCAGGCGTTATAACGACCGCCGTCAGTGACCAGACCAACCCAGGGGAAAGAGGAAGTGATCTCGTAATGCGCCAGCGGGAAAAATCTTAACTTCAAAGAAACTACACAGCCAAGTCATGCCAGGTCTTTGGGAAGCTGGTCATATGTGCGTTGGTCATACGTCCTATAATCAAGAGACGCGTAACATCCCTTTATCGGGTCGTAGATACAAAGATAGGCAGGCCTGGACCCAAATCAACTAAATGGATCCAGAAGAGTAGCACCCAACCCAGGGTGACCCAGGAAGACCAGAGAAAGGAAGCCCTGACTTCATAGCACTTAAGCTGTTCCTCTAGACCCAGAAAACACACACACTAACCGGCTTTCGTTTCACTTGATTAAACACTGGAATCTACCCACACATCCCAGCCCAGAAAGAGTTACTACAAAGCAAACTTCACATCTCTGTGGCCAGGCACCAATAATCCCCAGTGGTGTGGAGGGCACCTGGGTGGCTCAGTCGGTTGAGCGTCCAACTTTAGCTCAAGTCACGATCTCACAGTTCGTGGGTTCGAGCCCCACATCGGGCTCGCTGCTGTCGGCACAGAGGCGGCTTCGGATCCTCTGTCCCCCTGTCTCTCCGCCCCTCTCTCGCTCCTGCTCTCTCTGTGTCTCAAAAAAATTATTAAACATTAAAAAAAAGAACCCCCAACAGGTTCGGGTAAGGAAATGGTCTCCGAGATTTCCCACGCAGATGAAATTCCCTGATACCGAGGGTCCCAGTATTGAAGGCAATTTGTTGCTCCAAAGAGAATGTCCCCTCCTATTATGGGTGAAAAAAACCACCCTCAATAAAAAGGAGTGACTTAATAAAGACGGGGAGACCCAGTCTGCCTGGGCAGATCATGCTGTTTCCGTGAACCCCATGGAAACAAGACAGTGAGGTGGGCAGCCGTCGTGGCAGCTCCCTCAGAGACCAGCTGTCCCCACCTTAAGGACAGACGCTTCTATGTGAGCAGTAAATTAGAGGCAATTTCCTATCAGCCACACTAAAAAATGAGAAAAGCCGCCCAGCGTCCAAAACAGATTTTCTCCAGTGTATGATCTTTAGTCTCAGAATGGCATGTATCCATCACCTGTCTGCCTCCAACATCTCACACACACACACACACACACACACACACACGCTCTCTATCTTATTCTCCACCTCCCCTCGGTGCTACCCCTCAGTCGAGGTCAAGGACTCTGGTGAGAAAGACCTAATGAAAGAGGGAAACAGAAGAGGCATATTAACTTATGATAATGGAGTGTCCTACCCCGCTAGGCACTTGACCAATATACTCTTTTATAGTCCCCGTGCCACGTGTTTTTCTGCATCAATTTAGCCGAGATGGAATCATGTTTCCCAGAATGTCCTTCCCTGCCCGGCACTGGGTTAGGGCGGGCCACAGCAGACATTTGACGTGAGATTTGGAAAGTGCGCCCGGAACCAGCAGCCATAGTCTTTATTCGCTTGGAAGGTTGGTGCTGGGCATGTCTGTTTCAGTTCAAGTGTACCATCGCTCACCTCTGGGACACCTGGTTGGCACAGCGAGGCACCTTGCTGGTCACTCAGCCGATTAACGGTAGATCCGAAATCCCAGCCCCCAGTCTGGTGAGTCAGGCAGTCCAAACTCATGGGGCAGGGGCAGTGAGGATCTCCCTGGAAATGTGCCATCTTTAACTTGAAAGAGACAGGAGGTCCCCGTCTGCTTTGTGTCCTTTTAAGTAATAAAATAGGCATATGGGGCGCCTGGGTGGCTCAGTCAGTTAAGCGTCCAACTTCAGCTCAGGTCACGATCTCACGGTTCGTGAGTTCAAGCCCTACATTGGGCTCTCTGCTGTCAGCACAGAACCTGCTTTGGATCCTCTGTCTCCCTCTCTCTCCGCCCCTCACCCCGCCCCGCTCATGTGCTCTCTATCAAAAATAAATCAACATTATAAATAAATAAAATAGGCGTATAGGTAATATCTTAAGAGAACTTCAGCTCGTCATCTACAGTCCATCAATAATTGCTGATCTCGCCGTTGAGATTTTAGTGCTTGTTAGACCATCCTGCCTTGCCGGCGCTCAGAAGAGGGGGGGTAAGCGGGGGCGCCCGGGTGAGTCAGTCGGTTAAGTGTCCGACCTCAGCTCAGGTCACGATCTCGCGGTTCGTGGGTTCGAGCCCCACGTCGGGCTCCGTGCTGACAGCTCAGAGCCTGGAGCCTGCTTCGGATTCTGTGCCTCCCTCCTTCTCTCTTCCTCCCCTGCTCATGCTCTGTCTCTCTCTCTCTCTCTGTCTCTCCCGCTCAAAAAATAAACATTAAAAAAAAAAAGAAGAAGATGGGGGGGTGAGTGGAGAGGCTGACTGCCCCCGCCAGACACCGATGGAAAGCAAGTTAAAAGATCACCAGCTGTTCCTGTTGCTCTACCTCCAGCCCCCACTGTGGGGTAATGACCCCTGAGAGAGAAGAGGGACGGCCAGACAGAGCGCAGAGGAAAAATGTAGATGAAAAGAAATCAGAAGGCTTTTCCTCTCGTGTTTCAAGTACCAAATTATGCTTGACATTTGAATTTTCCCCAAGGCTCACTTCCGTGAAATCATGCCAAATTACCCCGAAAGGGCTGGAGCTTCCCGGAGAGACTTTTGACTGTAATCAAACAGGTTTCTTCCATTGTTCCAGACACTCGGCAAGGATCTAGAGGGGGGAGAGGGGCGGAAGGACCGGCGAGGGGGAGCCGGCCGAGGCACGGGGTGGTGGCTGGCTGCCTTTCTGGTCTGTCGGGGACTCATCGCCATGGAGCAGAGCGTTGGTACGGCCCCCCAAAACGCAGACAGCACCAAAGCACATATGGCTACCGTTGATGGAGTTTCCGGCGAGGCGGGCACTGGGCTGGGACCGTGTCTCGTTTGACCTTCACGACAGCCGGGCACTACTATCATTCAGCCTGCAGATAGGAACGCTGCGGTGGAAAAAGAGAAAGGAACTTATCCCGGCCTCTTGGATGCCAGAGCCCGAGCTACAGGGACCACCGTACTGCCTGGATGACCGGGTGCAATTCCAGTGCCGGAAGCAGAGGAAAGAGCCAGCAACGGGGCCCAGGTATCCCTGGATATCAAAATACCAATGGGCACCAGCATTTGATCCAGTCAGCCAAACCGCCCACTGTCAGGGGCCTCGTCTAGACTAGCTGATGCTCACTGACTGATCAGAAAACGCTCATTCTATATCGTGTTGTTCTTCTGGACCCGCTGACGTCGGTGTTGGGTGGAAACACCTTTAGACCCAGCAGGGGCACACTGTTGCCAGAGGCCCAAATCGGCCCCCATTGCAACACGTCTTTCTGGGTCTACTCGGGAGCTGAACCGGTCTCCGGGGGAACCTCGCTGGCTTTGTGAGTTGCCCACGGACCGTGGTTTGTATCCCTGTTCCCACTGTACTTTGCTCTTTCCAAGCACTGCATTTATCTCCCCGTGCACCGACACCAGGGTAACCAAGGTCGCCATCTTTCTCTCACCTGGATTGTTCCTAAAATCTCTTAACAGTTCAACTCTTGACCCCTTGCATTTCTGCCAGAGCGATCCAGACCCTTCCATGGCCTCCCACTGCTCTCAGGATCGAGCCCAGATGCCCCATGGACTACATAAAGGCTCTGCTCCCCCGGGTCCTACCTAGGTCCACACCCTGCTCCTTGCCCTGTGCTCCATCCACTGGACGGAGTCATGTCTACAAGTCTACAAATGCATTGTGATTTCTTTGGCCCCACACCTTTGCTGGTACCCTCACATCTTCATGCAAATAGAGCTGTAATGGCGGCAAGGGACGTGTTCCAGGAAAACTCGTGCTCACTCTTCCGGTCCCATCCAATGCCACTTGTAGGCACAAGACCAGTTTATGGGTCAGCAGTCAACATAGAACAACTGACTCCACTTGGTCTCTATGACAACCTCCCGGTTCCAGGGGCTTGACCAAAGCGACCATGGGGGTCTCCACCATGAGTGACTATTGAACGGGTAACCCACGGAACCAACAAGCCATCCAGGGGTAAAGTCCACGACCAGGAAGTGATCCTCTAGCAGCATGGAACCCACAGTTAGCACCACGGAAAAAGCCAACTCTGACTCCCAAGTCACGGCACGCCAAGGAAGCGAACTTGGAAGATTATTTTTCTCATTGTCCAAGTGAGGCTTCCTGAGACGCTTCTGCGGTCCTTACCTTCAGATTCAGCTCAGCTTCGCTGCAAAGACAGCATGATGCTCCACACAGTGAACCAAGCGTCCCTCTCTGCAGCACCCACCTTGCTCTGTGACCGTAGGCGCACTCTGCGCTCAGAGGCGTTGGTTCAGTCCGCGTGGCGCATGCCTTTCTATTCTTGCCGGGGAGCCTCTCAGAATCCCAGACCAATTAACTGGACCTTGATATCCTTTTTAGATCTGGTCAGCCTCTTTCACGGAGGGCCTCCTGGCTTCCGGTGCCAATGAACTGTGAACCCTCTGACGTTCCTTGCCCGTGATCACTTAGGTCCTCCTGCCTTGGACTCCATACTGACCCAAACCATTCCTAGGTCTCCCACTGCCCCTTTGAGTGCCAAAATTTGAACTTCCACTTATATCTCTTAGAGGCACATCCCACGCGGACCCGTTCAGCCAACCTGTGCCTGGCACCTTCCTCTGCACTGTGACTCCAAATATTGCATTTTAATCGCACCGTCTCCCTCACTGCAGGACACGCTGTGGCAATCTGCAAATGCCTGGTGACATCACTCGGCTTGGCGCTTGACATCATGTGGGTTTCCAGTGAATATCTGACTTGAACCATCAACAGTTTTAATTCACAGTGACCAACTGTGGGTACAAGTTGGAGCTCATGGCCACCAGAACCCCTTGTGTAAAATATGGCGGAGCTGTAAAGAGAGGTGTCAAAGGTTGGGTTTCCCAGGAAGGAGCTCCTGCAACGCGGAGAAAGTTTACTAGGAAGTGCTCCTGGGATCACACCTGGGAAAGGCGAGGGAAGGGAAGGGGGTGGGGCCGAGAAAGAAGTGAGCTACCACGGAATCCGAAGGAAGGTCCCCGAAGACCCCTCGGGAAGCTGGAAGGCTCGGCTGGCACCTCAGAGCTCTCCAGGATTAACGAAAAGGGACTGAGCTTTTAACCCTTATGCTGGTCAACCACTGGGTGTGGGTTGCCCCAGAACGCGAGTGTGATGTTGGGTGAAGTGACTTTCTTCAGCCTGAGTACGTTCCTAAGAGAAAGGAAGGCTAAGAGCTATCTGCCGGCAGTATTTCCACCCGCAAAGAAATAAACCCTTCATCTTTCGAGGGGGACCTGACCGGCATATGTCGCCATCCAGCAAAGAGGCAGGCAATGCTCCCTCTTCTCCAACAAATCGACTCAGCCACGTCAACCCGGTTCTGCTGCATGGAGGTGACTGACAGGTGTCCCAGCTGCAAAATGCATAAAGCGGCTATTCACCAATATCGCCTTCCTGTCCCTTCCCCCTTTCCAATGCCCTTGGCCCATGATTTTGAGGGTCACAGTCTCATCCCCTTTCTGAGTGACTTCCATCCAACCAGACTACGTCTCCCCTTCTAAGATTAGCAGACGGCGCGTTCTCGGCCGAGGAAGAATTAAAGGCTGTCAGAACGAAGGATACTAGGGCAAGGCCAGATAGGAAACCAGGACAACATGGACTAGAGAAGTGAGAGCAGGAGTCGTAGGCCAGGTGGTAGCAGGGAGGACCAGCCAGGGTCTGAGGAATGGGAGATCAATGGAGGAGGCCAAGAGCTGGGAGGAGACGGAGAGAACAGAGCAGAACATTCACGGTCTGGCCTCAGTCTGGCTATGGGACCACAGACCATCCCTGGGAACCAACAATGGAGGACCATCCCTGGGAACCATCAATGGAGGACCATCCCTGGGAACCATCAATGGAAGACCATCCCTGGGAACCATCAATGGAAGACCATCCCTGGGAACCATCAATGGAAGACCATTCCTGGGAACCATCAATGGAAGACCATCCCTGGGAACCATCAATGGAGGGTTCTGCTCAGGGGTCGTGCCTTCCGGCCTGGGACCCGCGTGGCCTCTTTCCGGACCCCATCCTCGAAGGCGCCATCTGAGACAGTGAAAGCATATTGTGTTTTCTAAAATCTGGCTTCCTAAAATGTAAACAGCAAGTCAGGAATCAGCGAGGATCTTCAGGCATCCTGGACTGTTGGGCCTGGACCGGAGCCCGGAAAGGAGTTGATAAGGACAGAGTAAGACACTCCCTGAGAAGTGAGAAGCAGCCGCCTCACCGGCTTCTTCCCGGATTCCAGATCCTCTGTGGGAGGCAGGCCACCGCGGAACTTGCTCTCCATCTGTGCGCGCCCAGGGATCTCTCAGGTCTCGTCTCCGGGGCTCTAACTTTGCCACTTCATCGCTGGAGTAGAGGCCGGGGACGCCAGCCTTGGGGACACGCTGGATGATCACGGGATCGGAGACAGCTTCCAGCTGCACTCTTGGGCGATGGCCACAGCCTTCCCAGAGAGTCCCCACTCGGTGCCTGAGCTTGGAGAGGGCCCCAGGGCCTGGCCAAGTCTGCCCCGACACGGGACTTCGCGGACAATCCGCACTGGGGCTCCCCGTTCAACTGGCCAAGACTTTCCAGGAGCTGCACCCTCTTGCCGCCTGTCGTTTCTTCCTCCCCCTCTTCTGGGACACGCATCAGGCTGCGTACTGGTCTAACAGCTCTCCCTGCCCTTGCCATACTGGTTTGAAGTCTTAACCCCACCGACTCATCTCCCATGAGAAAAGCTCTCGCGATTCTGACTACCTCTTGGCATCTGTTTCCCGGAGGGCCCGAACTGGTACCGTATCATCCTGTAGGCTGGGATACTGAGATCCAGCGAGGTCGAATAACATACCATAGGTTGTAATACAAGATGCTATAGAACAGACAGAATTTAGGTCTCGAGGGATAAATACCCGTCTGAAGCCCAACACCTCCACCCCCGTTAGCGGATGGGCTATTTAAGACTCCAGATGAGCTATTTAAGACTCCAGATGAGGACGGTTGATGCTGGGCCTGCCGTCATCTGGGATGGGAGGACACGAGGACCAGAAACATGCAGGTCAGTGCCAGAAATCAACGAGCAGGCAAGAGGGTCCAGTCTGTCACCCCGGGAAGAGCGAGTCAACACAAGTGTCAGGGGATCCCTAAGACTCGCCGAGAATCATGAAAGAAAGGTCTTGGAAATCCGAATCCCGAATGACAACCTGCAGGTAAGAGACAGGACACAGAAACCCGGAAAGGGGACTGGCTACCGGAACGCTCCTGAGGAGGTCTACTGACCGGGGGCCTTCTCACCCTCGCCTGCCTATGCTGGTTCTCTGCTGGTGACATCTCAGAGCAAACCAGACAGATGGGATCTGAGAAAAGCCAATTTCCTTCTGTGCCTTCGTTCCTTCCAGTAGGAGCAGCAGGGATCAAAACCACAATGTGGCTATCGCTGAGCAGACATTTCTTGGTTATTTTCCAAACGATGGGACTTTCGCACGGAGCAGGCAACAGGCTGGCATGAAAGAATAATACCTCCCACCGCATCTGAAAAGTTTCGCAACATTCCTGATGGGGGGGGGGGGTGCTTTCTTCCATCAAAAAAATTCAAAGAGCCGTCTCCTCCAAAATAGTGGCAATTCGGCTTTTTAGCCATTGTTCCGGGAAATGGGCAACAAGTTCTCTGATGCTGTGGATGAGGCAAGTCTTAAAAAATAAAATCTGTATTTCACTCATCTCAATATGTACAAGGATTAGGCAATCGGGGCGCCCGGGTGGCTCAGTTGGATGAGCAACCAACTCTTGATTTTGGCTCGGGCCATGATCTCAGGATCGAGCCCCACGTCAGGCTCTGCGCTGAGCCAGGAGTCTGCTTAAGATTCTCTCTCTCTCCCTCCGTCCCTCCCCTGCTCACGCACACGCGCGCACACACACACACACACACACACACACACACACACCCTCTCTCTGTCTCAAATAAAAAAAGAAAAAGAAAGGGGAAAAAAAGAAAATTGATAAACATAGGCATGCAAAATACTTTGCCCATTTGGTCATAAGACAAAACTTTTCTCAACACAATCTTCATATATGTGGCATTATACCAATCCTGACCACAATATTGGCGATGTCCATTTCACAGAAGGAAAAACTGAGGCCCGGAACAGCATAATGAGTTGGTGAAAGACACTTGATGGCACAGGAACCAAAACCCGGGGCTGAAGTTCTTTCCGCTCTGCCAGAACGGCATGCGGTGTGATGTGGGGGACTCCTCTCTGGTCCCAGACGTAGAAGAAAACGAACTTCAATTGCCTTAAACCATATTGTCTGAATTTTAAACGGGAACATGGTCACATCCCTACAAGGAAGGTATCGTGAAGTGTCCCCATCCACCCTGCCCGGCACCCACGCTGGGCCGTACTCCCTCTGCGGGCCTTTCTGCAGTTCAGGATCCTGGGCTCCCCAGTGGCCTGAAGGTTAGTGACGGTGACCTGTTTCTCTACATACCCACCCTTGGGGTCTCGCACAGAGTAGGAGCTTTTTTTAAACTATTTTTTAATGTTAATTTATTTCTGAGACAGAAACAGACAGAGCATGAGTGGGGGAGGGGCAGAGAGAGAGGGAGACACAGAATCCGAAGCAGGTTTCAGGCTCCAAGTCATCAGCACAGAGCCCGACGCGGGGCTCGAACTCACGGACCGCGAGATCGTGACCTGAGCTGAAGTCGGTCGCTCAACCGACTGAGCCACCCAGGCGCCCCCGGAGTAGGAGCTTTTTATTGAAAGGTATTGAAATGATTCTTGACTGTCAAGGAAATGAGTCTGAGAGGCTTCGTCCAGATAGAATTTCCACGGAATGGAACAAATACACAGAGGAGATCTAAGATGCTACTTAAAGAAGCCCCGTGGGGTGTCTGGGGGGCTCAGTCAGTGAAGCATCTGACTCTTGGTTTCGGCTCAGGTCACGATCTCAAGATCCGCGGGACCGAGGCCCATGTCGGGCTCTGTGGTGACAGCGCAAAGCCTGCTTGGGATTCTCTCTCCCTCTGTCTCTGCCCCTCCCCTGCTCGTGCTCTCTCTCTCTCTCTGTCTCTCAAAATAAATACATAACCTAAAAAAATTGTTTTAATTAAAAATAAATAATAAAGTACAGAGGCCCCTGTACTTTGCTCCTACAGAAATCAGGGGGCCAAGGGGCAGAGTCCAGATCTTGGATCAGTCAAGGAAAACCTGATCCCACGGTGGCCGAAAACCCGGGGAGCATTATTCTGAATATAACAGCAGCACTAATAAAAAAGAAATGATTTGCAGACTCACTACAATGCTGGGCTATGCCTACCAAATGCCAAACAATAAATTATAAAACTCAGACAAATGGATGTTTGAGTACCATCGAGAAAAAATAATTATATCCAGCCATATCCATCTGTGTCTGCAATAAACCCAAAACCAGTCTGTGCCTTAATTCCGAGCACAGAGGTCTGATTAATTGCCAGTTTCTCGAACTCTTTAAAGTCTGTTTTTAAACTCAAAGGGCTGCTATGTCAAAACATAAATATCGTGGGTTTTCGTCTTGCGGCCTGGTAGGCCACTATCAGTAATCCCTGATAACGTGGACGATTCCCCACAAAAGGAATCGAAGGGATGTCTTTCTGGTGAAATGAGTCCGCTGACACACGCTCACCCGTAAATCCGCCCTCTCTGGCGGGACAGTGACGCCACACCGTCTCCCGTGTCAGAACACACCGGGTTCACTCTGTTTTCATCCACCTCTTGTGTCCCCGGGAGCCCTGTGCTGGGCACGGGTCCTGGACGCAGCGGGACAGGAGCCAAGGTTTTCTTGTAGCAAGTTGTGGTGACGGAAGGTGTTCTCTGTTACCCGAGCCACGCAAAGAGGTCTTCCCGGGATTACGGTTGAAAGGTTCAGGGGCGCCTGGGTGGCTCAGTCGGCTAAGCGTCCGACTTTGGCTCAGGTCACGAGCTCCTGGTTCTCGAGTTCGAGTCTCACAGGGGGATCTGTGCTGACAGCTCAGAGCCTGGAGCCTGCTTCAGATTCTGTGCCTCCCTCTCTCTGCCCCTCTCCCATTCTCTCTCTCTCTCTCTCTCTCAAAAAAAAAAAAAAAGGAATCTGTATTTTTCATGTAGTCAGGGCATGAAGAGACGTAACTTAGTGACTACCTAATGTACCAGATTTCACCTTGATATTCTTTCTCTTACCTTTGCTGCCATCCTAGTCTCGGGCTATGCATCCACACAAATTCGTTTGAAAACTCCAGAATTCATTGAAATTGAGCAACCCCAGCGAGTGGCTGCATTTAATAGCCATTTTTTAAAAAAAATATCCCATTGTAGCATGGGTTTTAGTTGAGGCATTGTTGGATCTCCTCCTTGTCTGGGGAGGCAGTCCGGACACTGATATTTTCCCAAATGCAGTCATGCTTCCAACGGCAAACCCCTCCTGGGGCAGCTGAGTGTCTGAGTCTGCGTTTCGGCTCAGGTCAGGATCCCAAGCTTATGGGATTGAGCCCCACACAGGGTTCTGGGTTGAACGTAGAGTCTGCTTGGGATTCTCTTTCTTTCTCTCTTTCTCTCCCTCTGCCCCTCCCCTGCTTCCAAGTGCACGCTCTCTGTCTCCCTCTCTAACATTAAAGAAAAAGAAAATAAACCCAGGACTGAACGTGAATCACACAAACACGCACGCCTCCGGGCCCGTGTACGTGTCCCACATGGGCCACATGGGCGGCCCGAAGGTTGTCAGGAGCCAATGTGCAAAAGGCATACCTAAGTCATTCCACAGCTCTGACCTCAGACGGGACCAGACCAAGTACTCTCGAGAGGGACGACGTCTCCTGACTCCGGACCCAGAAACTTCTCGATGTCTAACACGAAGGCTAATCCCGCCTGGCGGGGCTTCGCGTCATTCCGGTGGCCCAAGCTGCCTGGCCAGGTCTCCCCAACATCTGACCACTGCCCTCGGGTTGCTGGGCCAACGACACGTGTCTACCCTGGGACAGAGCTGCCCCAGGCCCGCCTACTCCACCATTTCTACCCCACCCTGTCCCCTGTGGTCCATCTGATGACACCCGGTCCTCTATTCCCGCCTTTCCCATCCAGTCTTCCCAGCATCTAGCTACTCTGCCAGCTCCAGACTTGTTCGTGCAGGGTAGAGACTAGCTCAGGTATGGCTGACTCAAGGCGAGGGCCCCCCCCTCACCTGTCTAAGCTTGAGGGCACCCCGAGGATCTGAGCTCCTACGGCGCTCCAGGTTCCGTGCTGGACCAATCGCCAACCGTGGCGTCTGGCAATCACACCCCCTCCAGAAAGTACGTGCTAATGTAACCCTCATCTCAGGATCACCACAAAGGAGCCCCCCCCCCGCCCCGAGCAGTTCTCTTGCCGACTCGTAGGTCTTGCGGGTGGCGTGGGCAAATCAGGGATTCAGACCCGAACCTGTTCGAATCTGAAACTCACGCATTTACTATTGGCGTTTGGAGTAGCAAGACAAGGTCCGCAGGACTTAGGGAATCCGCAGGAAACCTCGGGCTGTTTTCCCTAATGAGGAGAAGGTACCGGGGAGCTCCCCTGCCTCGCCTACCTTGGCTCCTTACAGGCAGAGCTCGTTATTCCTGGTTTTAAAACAATTGTTCCCATGGCAACACCACCCCCCCCCCCCCCCCCGCCTCTCTTAGCAACCAGGGCTGGCTCTCACAACTGCCACAAAGTTGATTCAAATACAAAATCGCCGTTTGAAAGAGTTTTCGGAGGCAAAACCAAATGGACCGGCTGACCCAAGCTTAACTTTTCACAGCGCGTAGGAAAATCACAGCCAGATTTGAAAGCCGCTGGAAAACAGTTCCACCCACCTGAACAATGGGTGGAACAAGGGAAACAGCCACGTTTGCAGACCAGGATACCAGTTTCGAATCTAGAAAGCGTCAATAGAGACGCTCCAAAATGTGAGTTCTCCCCGACTGACACAAGGTTCCCAAATCGGGAGTATTTAAGGCTTATAGATTGTATTAGTCCTTTACTGCTGCTGTGACACATTATCACCAATTCAGGGGCTTACACAGAATACAGATTGCAGACTTCACAGTTCTGTCCATCAGAAGTCTGACGTGGAACTCCCCAGGCTAAGATCACGGTATCGGCAGGGCACATTGCTTTCTAGAAGTTCTAGGCGGGTGGCGGGGGTTGGGGGGGAGGGATTTGTTTTCTTTTCTTTTTGTTGTCTTTTCAAGCTTCTAGAAGCTGCCTGCTTCCCTTGCCTCATGGCCCCCTTCTTCCTTCCTCACAACCAGCCACACTGGGCTGGGTCCTTCCCCTGACACCTCTTCCAAGGCTCTCTTCCCCTGTTAAGGACTCTGATTACACTGGCCTCAGATCGTCCAGGATAATCTCCTTATTGTAAAGTCTTTTGATTGGCAACCTTAATTCCGCCCTTAATTCTTCTTCGCCACGGTAACTAAGCAATCTCTGGGTCCCAGAGATCAGGATAGGGACACCTCTAGGGAGCCATTATTCTCATTCTTAACCCCGTGGATATGGCAGCCGAGGCACGAGTTCCTAAGGAGGAGGACAACGGTGTTTCCAATTTCTTCTGTTTCCAATTTCTCCTCCTCGCGTCCAGAAGCACAGTGCCTCCTCAGCGTCATGGGTCGCTCTGGTCTCTTCCTCCCGTCTGTGGCCAGTCTTTGCTCCAAACAGCAATGGTCAGGGGTGAGGAGAGGCCCCTAGAACGAGACTAGGCTACAAGGAGGAGGGATCTGGCATTCGGGGGACGGGTCTGGACAACCAGACCTGTTGCAGGGGCAAGGGCAAGGTCGCTGCCAGCGCGGGAGGGGCTGGGACTCAGAGCAGCTGACATGTTGACGGAGGTCATCTGGGATGGACGTCGAGGCCGGATGGACGAAGCACGACCCGCTCCCGGAACACGGCTGCAGTTGTCCCACGAAGACACGTATGGAGCAGGACATCAGACAAATCCCCACCGCAGTCAATGAAAACAGACGGGAGGGCAGGACTTACCAGGAAGAAGGGGTCTCCCGGGCTGGCCGAGACCGTTCAAGAATGTGCTCGGTCCTGCAGCGACACCCTGGGGAGAGCAGGAGGGCAGGGGCCCTCGGGAGCCTCGCGCCCTGGTGGGAGAGGGAAGAAACGTGCTCCGAAAATCGAACTCACAAGTGCAAACACACCTGTCAAAGGGCCAAAGAACTGCGAGCTGTTTGCAAAGAGTCAGAGGAGTTCGGGAGAGGTGGGGGTGGGGGGGCGCTTGTGGCCCGGGGTGACGGGGGTGGGCAAGGATTTCAGCAGGGAGAGGCAGGGAAGCAATAGCGGCTGGGAGTTACCAGCTGTGTGACTCAGGAAGCGACATCACCTCCCGTGCCTCAGTTTCCCTGTCTGCGACCGCAGAACTCTTGGGTTACCCTCAAGAGCTGAAGCAAGCCGGGGGCACAGTGCTGGGAGGGCAGTAGGCTTGCTCTGTTGCTGTTTGTTTCTGGTGTTGTGTTTTGCTGTAGGAACTTAAAACATGAGATCAATCCTCTTGGCAGATTTGCAAATGTCTGGTCCGGTATTGTTACATCGTAGGCGCAATGTTGCACAGCAGATCTCCAGAAGGCAGTTGCAGAGCTGGTGGCCTCGGTCCCGGGGATCACAGAGGCGTTCATCCGTGTGTTGGTTCTTACACCGCAGCCGTGGTTGTGAAAATACTTCCATTTTGGTGGGAAGGAGGGGAAAGAGGCTAGATGGCCAGGACAGAAGCAGGTCAGGAAGAGAGCTCCAGCCACTTAGGACAGGAGGAACAATTCTTTTTTTTTTTTTTTTTTTGGTGTTTTTTTTTTGTTTGTTTGTTTTTTGTTTTTGAGAGACAGAGCGCGAGCGGGGGAGGGGCAGAAAGAGAGGGAGACACAGAATCCGACGCAGGTTCCAGGCTCCGCGCCGACAGCACACAGCCCGACGTGCGGCTCGAACCCACAAACCGTGAGATCATGACCCGAGTCGAAGTCGGACGCTCAGCTGACTGAGCCACCCAGGTGCCCCAGGAGGAACCATTCTTCAAATCTTATTCCGAAGGCGAAATGGAAGTTGATTGCCTAAAACGTCACTGAAATTTTCTAAACGTGTTTCTTGATTAAACAATTCATCCGGCAGTTTCAAATAAACAAATCCACTCTGAATAAATTCCTTGCGTTTGTGATTTGGCAAGTTGACCCTATTACGAATTAGACAACTGTCAGTCTGTTGGCAGATAAGCTGCTTTTGGAAACTGACCTCAAACTGGAACTCAGGCCCCAGATTTCCAGTCCCATCTACTTTCTTCCACAAAATATGTCTCCGTACTCCGTGGTAAACACAATCAGCGTGCCTTTATTAGTATGGTTAAATTTGGTTTCTTTATTTTTGGCAACTTTGTTTTTGCAAAATGCATTTTCTCCGTTTTTTTTCCCCACTTGCTTTCTTTTAAAAAACGCAATGCATCCAAGATGTTAATGGGCTCGTTTTAATTTGCACATATTCTTGTTAATAATGAAATCTACTTCATGTGAGTTAATTCACAAACATTTGGAAAGTCTGCAGCAATTCTAGGAGGATTCCCTGTTAATATTCTTAAGGACTTTCAATGGGTATACTAAGTAGGGCTTGGTATTAACAGAAATAGCAAACAAATTAAAATTGGACTCTTGGTAACAATTGGGGAAAAAATGAATATGCACACCCTTCCGTATGCAATTGAATCCAGTTGCACGATGCCTCCTACACATTTAAGAAGAACATCTTGATTGAATAACCGTCATGCTAAGTGTCACTTAAGACTGGTAGGGAGTCACCTGACTTCAACTATATTTCTTCCAGGAATGCACAAGAGAACAGCATCAATCAAATTTAAAATAATGCAAGCCTCACTTGGCATCGATGTTAGCAGCCATCTCTATTTGCGGCTTCGGCAAATCTTCACGCGAGCCGTGTAATTTCCAAGGAATGTACATTTTATTAACATTCCAGCCTCGGAGACATCTTAAAACCTGCGCTCTGGCCTTGGAGAATATCTCCAAGATCCAGGAGAAATGTCAAAATGATCCCCGATTTCCACCGTGGATTACAACTTCAAGAACAGTGCCCAATCGCTGTAAGGATAAATCTCTCTTCAGGCTTAATCTCTTTGAGAGTTCCGTTTATATTAAAAGAAAAACACTTTGCGGCGTATTTGTACATGAAAACACACACACACACCGGGACTGAAAGCGGAGCTTTCCTACATTATCCTGTCTAATATTCACCGCGATCTTCAGTAGTAGGTATGATAATCGCCACTCGAAAGATAAGGTGCCTGAAGCTCAGAGAAACTAAATGACATTCCCAACCTCACATGACTCATGAGAAGTAGACAAGCATTACATTTAAGTCTCCGGGCTCTGAGTCAATCAATAGTCAATAAGAAAGCAACAAACATGCATCACCTGTTAAATACACAGACCCTTCTTTTTTTTACTTTTTTGTTCCCAGCTCTACTGAGAGGTAACTGACATATAACATGATGCAAGTTTCAGCTGTACAACGTAGTGATTATGTGTCTGTGTATATTGCAAAATGATGATCACGATAAGGTTCATTAACACAGCCTTCACCTCAGTTTTAGTGACAAAGTGTTGTGTGTGCGGTAAGACCTTTTTAAAAAAAAAATTTTTTTTAACTTTTTAAAAAATTTTTTTATTGAGAAACAGAGAGAGACAGAGCATGAGCAAGGGAGGGGCAGGGAGAGGGGGGAGACACAGAATCGGAAGCAGGCTCCAGGCTCCGAGCTGTCAGCATGGAGCCCGACGCGGGGCTCGAACCCGCGAACAGTGAGATCATGACCTGAGCCGGAGTCGGACGCTTAACTGACTGAGCCCCCAGGAGCACCCCTTCCCCCCGGAAGACCTTTTAGAACGTACGCTCTTGGCAAGTTTCAACGATATACTGTATCCTTAGCAATAATCACCATGTTGTACGTGACCTCCCCAGAACTCGCTCACCTTATACCTGGAAGGGTGTGTGCCCTTTGACCGCCTCCACCCGTTTCCCCCACCCCCGGCGACCAACAATCTTCTCCGTTTCTATGAGTTTGTCTTTTGTTGCGCTTGTGTTTTTGGTCCTAGCCGTCCTAACAGGTGGGAGGCACCATCTCGTTGTGGTTTTGGTTGGCATTTCCCTGATGATGAGTGATGTGGAGCACTTTTTCGTGAACCTGCTGGCCATCTGAATAGCTGCTTTAGAAAAAGATCTGTTCTGGTCCACAGACCTTTGGCGGCTGGCACGCCTGCGGGGAAGTGGCAACTGTGTGCATTGCCACTAACTGTGACCTATCGCCTCTCACCTGGGTGATTTCAACAGCTTGCTGATGTATCTCCCCGCCCCAAACCTCAACGTCCCAAGGCGCCACGTCAGTTGCGATGACACGCCTCAAGGTCATGTCGTACCCCTGCTTAACACCCCTTAAGCGGCTCCCAATCATCGATGAGAATAAAATTCAGTCTTCTCCACAGAACTCACAGACCTTTCACCGCTTCTCCCCAGCGTCTCCCAACTCGGTCCTCTCCTCCGCCAAGTTCCTCCGTGTGCTCTTTTCTCTACCCGAGATGAGCCTCCTCCCTCCAGATCTGGGAAAATTACCCAAGGCTGAGTCGAAGATCTCCTTGTGAATCCTTCCCAGATGTTCCGCCCATGACCTCAGGCAGAATGCCCCGTGCCTTTCTGTCTGTTACAAACAGTCCCCTTGTTTCCTAACTCACTCATCTGTCCATCTCTCCAACACATGGAGCTCAGTGAAACAAGTCAATAATTCTCTGATCTCCCTACCAGCCCATACCTGACGTGTTTCTTGCTGGGCTACCCTAAAGTCAACAAGCTCCACCCCACCCACCAAGGTCTGATGCCTGGTTTTGTAAAGTTTTACTGGAACACACTCATGCTTACCCATTTACGTCTCGTCCGCGGCTGCCTTGCAATACAGGGCAGAGACCGCATAGCCTGTGAAACTGAAGTTATTTATGATTTGACCCTTCACGGAAAAAGTTTACCGATCCCCATGCTGGAAGTTAGGTCCGAAAAAGTCAAACTGTAGCCCTATAAAGCAGGTAAACAAATCTCTATGGGATGTCAGGGGACTGGAGCTCCAGTCTAAGTTCTCGGAGGGGCTTACTCTTGTATGTTGCATCTGATGACATTCCCGTCGATGCACCTCAGTTTCCATATCTGCAAGATAATACAGCTAGATGAGATCAGCGATTTTTATTTCTTTTTTAAATTGTTTACTTATTTATTTTGAGAGAGAGGGAGCACATGTGCACATGTGTACACGAGTAGAGGAGGGGCAGAGAGAGAGGAAGAGAGAGAATCCCAAGCAGGCTCTGTGCTGTCAGCACAGACCCCGACGTGGGGCTCGAGCTCACCCCCTGAGATCAGGAGCTGAGCCGAGATCAAGAGTTGGGTGTTTAACCAACTGAGCCACGCCAGGTTCTCCTCGATCGATGATTTTTAAACTGGAATGCTTTACCTAGGTGTGGTCTACAGCAAACCCTGTGTGTGTGAAGCAGGTAAAGACAAAGCTATTCTGATACGGACTGGAGAGGGAAGCTGGTGGCTTAATCGGTTAAGCATCTACCTCTCAGTTTTGGCTCAGGTCATGATCCCAGGGTTCGTGGGTTGAAGCCCTGCATTGGGCTCTGTGCTGACAGTGCAGAGCCTGCTTGGGACTCACTCTCTCTCCCTCTCTCTCTCTCTCTGCCCCTCCCCCGCTCACCCTTTCTTTCTCTCTCTCAAAATACATAAATAAACTTTAAAACAAGTTATTCAGATAACGGCTGGAGTTGGAAGCCAGCGTCCTACCCCATCATCTCCCAGCCTTGCCTTGCGACACAGGGACTCTTGAAGGGGTCTCACAGTCCCCTCCAACCCCAGGCTGAAGGCCACTCTCTGAGTTCCTTCTACAGCTGCCGTCCGTGATTCCGAGTCTAAGCCACCGTGAAACTCTCCAAGATTTAATACCCTGCAAAATCAAGCTCCATCTTCCAGAAGCTTCTTCCTAACCAAACCACAGCTAAGGTAAACTGGAAAGGAAATAAATAAATAAAGATCATCCGACATTTCCCCCACTGAGCCACAGGGCAGCCTAAAGCGTCCCCTCTTGCTTTCTGGGATGAACTGGCACTTTCTGTGATCTGTCTTGGGCATTTTAAAACACAAAGGCAGAGTGTCAGCTTTGGGGAGATGTACAGCATGAGGGGTTGTCACTCCAGTGACACAGCACTCTGGGAAACAGTGCCGTTTCAAAAAGCATCAGGCAGGGAATAACACCGTGAGTTATTTGTTGCCCGAGCGGAACTATTTTGAGGGGCTCACAAGTTCATTGGAATTGCGTCAAAGACTATTTTGGTCCCTAGGTAGGGAGCTACCCAGAAAGATAGCAGGTTGGGGTGCCTGGGTGGCTCAGTTGGTTAAGCGTCCGACTTCAGCTCAGGTCGTGAGATCGAGTCCCACGTCCGGCTCTCGGCTGTCCTGCTCTCTGCACAGAGCCGGCTTTGGATCCTCTGTCTCCCTCTCTCTCTGCCCCTCCCCCTCTCTCTCTTTCTCTCTCAAAAATAAATAAACATAAAAAAGAAAGAAAGAAAGAAAAAGAAAGCAAGCTGGTCAAGTCAAAGGTCCTTAGAGTTCAGGGCTCTGGAGCAGAAGTCACCGTCTTCCTTCGGACGCTCTCCATGCACCTGTGACAAGTTCTCGGGGCTCTCGGGGGCTTGGCCTCCATAGCTGTGAAGTGAGTAGGTTACACCAGGTAATAACAGTGTGTCAGGCTCTGTGCTAAGGCTTTGTATACGGTAACTCAGCGCTCACCAACCCCCTCTCCCTACAAGACATTCATTTTATGAAGAGTGTTGGCAATCGAGTTGCGTAACGCCCCACGTCACACAGCTGGCCAGTAGGACAGCAAAACTTTGGCTGTCCGAAGCAGTTTATCGAAATGGTGAAGGTGTGGCTCTGAAGTCAAATAAGCTTCCGTGTGGATCCCTGGTTTTGCCACCGATGGGGTGGGACGCTAGTTTGTTTAAATACGAGTATGATGACCCTGCCGGCCTCACAGAGTTGTTTAGGAGATCGGATGAGACAATTTTTGGAAAGGCACATACCGCGTCACTAATTAGCTATTACTGTCATCCGGCTAATTCCAAAACTCCGTGCCATTAACCACCGTATAAATCGAGCTTCCCTCCCCATCCCTTTGCTGATAGGATTCTTAGCAATGCCACTGATGACCTACGTCACGCCCACCCCAGCGAATGGTGAATTCCTTCTCCCTCATTCCATCTGACGTTGGCTGAACACCTCTCCTTGAAATATTTCCTTCTCTGGGCTCTGGGCTGCCACGTTTTCCTGGTTTTCGTGCTACCTCAAAGGTCACTCCCCCTCACCTTCCTTTGCCAGGCCCCCCTCCCTTCTCAGACCCTCTAGAGCGAGGACATCCCTAAGGCCCTAGTCTCACACTCTTCTGTTCCCACCAGTACCCTTTCCTGAGGACATAATGTTTCGCCCCACAACTCTGAACGGGCTGACGACTCTCAACTTCCCCTCGCCACTCGGACCTAGCCTCTGAGCTCCAGCTGTCCTAATGTGTCCGTCGGGATGTCTCAAAGGCATCTCAAACGTACAAGTCCTGAGCAGATAGATGGTCCCTCTCTGCTCAAATTGCTGGGCTCCTGCCAACCCATGTTGATAAGGGGCACCGACCACCATCTACCCAGCTGCCCGGGCCACCGATCTAGACCCCTTCTGGGTTCCTCTCCTCCTCTTACATCCGTTACCAAGTTCATCCTTAAGTTCCTTCTGCTGCGCTTCCAAAACATACATGATTGACTTTGACATCTTTCACCACGCTCCGCTGCTATGAGCCCGGTCCAGGCCACTGCCACCTACTTCCTGGGTGCCTGTAACATCTCGTCCCAACCCTGCTATGCTTCCTTTAGAGCAGCTGAACGCAATTTAATCTGTTTCCAAAAGGCGACTGGATTTTAACCTGAAGTTTCTCTACGGACCATGTGCCCAAGAGCTCTCGACTCAAGAGTCAAGCTCTGTCACTTTCTTTTTCTGTATTAAGAACGGAACAGGTACAGAATGAAATCGATTTGGTCATTTTTGCAAGCTGGAGGAGAATTTGAGCCAAGCTGCCATTCCGTCCGCCCCTTCCTCTCTCTGCCTCCAGTACGTGGCCCTAATCAACCAAAGCACGTACTAAGCTTTCCTGGAATCGCCAGCATCTGTCTGCTAGAAAGGATGCGGTCGTAACGACAGGCCATGCCGGAAGCCCTGGCTTGGGCAAAACGAGCGAACCGGAATCAGTCAAAGGCTTCGCAAGCAGAGAAACGTGTGACGAGCCAAGCTAACAACCGAGCATGTCCAGGAAGGTCTGGCAAACCCAATTCTGGAACAGGTGAATACAAAGACCCAGGGGTCCAATTGTAAAGGCTGGGAGAAGTGGCCCTCAGCGTCTAAAGGTCCCTGAGTCTCTGTGTTGACACTTACTCAACAGATATTTTCAGGGTCCACGACGGACCCTTTCAAACCTCCGTGTCAAAACCCAGTTTGGATGTCACGTCCGGCCACAAGCAGCCTAAGCTTCAGACCTCATCGACGATGAGAGGTGTCTCATTTCGAGGTCTCTAGTTGGTTCGTGGAAGTAGTCTACAAACGATTTTTTTGTTTTTTTAATTCAAGTTGGTTAGCCCATCCCCCACCCACCTCCCCTCCAGCGACCCTGTCTGTTCTCTGTATTTAAGAGTCTCTTATGGGGCACCTGGGTGGCTCGGTCGGTTAAGCGTCCGACTTCCGCTCAGGTCATGATCTCGCGGTCCGTGAGTTCGAGCCCCGCGTCGGGCTCTGTGCTGACAGCTCAGAGCCTGGAGCCTGTTTCCGATTCTGTGTCTCCCTCTCTCTCTGCCCCTCCCCCGTTCATGCTCTGTCTCTCTCTGTCTCAAAAATAAATAAACGTTTAAAAAAATTTTTTTAAGAGTCTCTTATGGTTTGCCTCCCTGTCTGTTTTTATCTTGCTGTTCCTTCCCTTCCCCTCTGTTCACCCGTTGTGTTTCTCAAAGTCCACGCGTGACTGAAGCCAGAGGATGCTTGGCTTTCTCTGCCTGACTGATTTCTCTGAGCACAATCCCCTCCGGCCCCATCCACGCTGTCGCAAATGGCAAGATCTCACTCTTTGTTGATCACCGAAATAATAGCCCATGGTATAGACAAACCACATCCTCTTTACCCAGCCGTCAGTCCATGGACATTTGGGCTCTTTTCCAAAATTTGGCTACTGTTGCTAGCCCCGCTGTAAACACTGGGGAGCTTTTTTTTTTTTATATCGGCATTTTTGTATCCTTCGGGTAAATAGTAGTGCCATTGCTATCGGAGGGCAGTTCTGGTTTTAACTTCTTCAGGAGCCTCCACCCTGTGTTCCAGAGCGGCCGCACCCGTTTGCATTCCCACCCACAGGGCAGGGCAAGAGGGTTCCCGTTTTCTCCGCATCCTTGCCAGCATCTGTTGTTTCCTGACTTGTTCACTTTAGCTCCTCGTCTCATCAGGGAAACACAAATGAAAACCACAACGAGATACCACCTGGCACCGGGCAGAATGGCTACGGTTAACAACTTAGGAGTGATTTTTTTTTTTTTTTTAATTTTTTTTTTTTTCAACATTTATTTATTTTTTTTGGGACAGAGAGAGACACAGCATGAACGGGGGAGGGGCAGAGAGAGAGGGAGACACAGAATCGGAAGCAGGCTCCAGGCTCTGAGCCATCAGCCCAGAGCCCGACGCGGGGCTCGAACCCACGGACCGCGAGATCGTGACCTGGCTGAAGTCGGACGCTTAACCGACTGCGCCACCCAGGCGCCCCAGGAGTGATTTTTTAATGCATGTTTCCAAAAAGCTTAGCCAAACCCATACTTGGAGAATTGCGAAATCATAACTCATGCAAATACAAAGCGAACCCTTGTCAAAGATTTCGTTCTACTCATCAGTTACTGAGGGAACAAGTGAGATGTTGAGACCGCTGCAAATAGCATTTAAGGAACCAAGGCTTTGCGGGCAATTAATTAAACGGCTATTAGGATAACATTTCTGGACTAGCCACAAACCCTTTAATGTCCACCAGGGCAATAAGCTATAAACTTTGGAGTTAACTGTTCCACAGGACAGAAATCATTTGTAGCTCCAACTGGACAAAAATCTATAAAAGTTGACATGTAACTTCACTAAATCTAAACTTTCGTCAATACTAAGCAATAAATCGAACAAGATAAACCCCTCTAAATTTGTGTGGGGCGGGGGCGCCTGGGTGGCTCGGTCGGTTAAGCGTCCGACTTCAGCCAGGTCACGATCTCGCGGTCCGTGAGCTCGAGCCCCGCGTCGGGCTCTGGGCTGAGAGCTCGAAGCCTGGAGCCCGCTTCGGATTCTGTGTCTCCTTCTGTCTCTGCCCCTGCCCCGCTCACGCTCTGTCTCTCTCTCACAAATAAATAAACATCGAAAAAAAATTTAAATTTGTGTGGGGCCGAGCTCCTGGCTGACACGGAAAGGATATGGTCACCCTCTTTTTTCCAAGCCTTGGAGAGCTCGGCAATATCTCCATCATCCTCCCAGTATCAAAAATAACCGCTCCCCCCGCAAAGGCTGGTGTCCGTATGTTTGGCGCGATTACTCACATACGTGCAGAAAAGGCGTCTGTTAATGACGCATGATCTCCTTACATTTGCCCTGCAAACCTGGAGCCCTTCAGTATGAAGCAAAATCTGTGCGGAGAGCTTCAGTAAAAAAAAAGTCTTGGACTGAGCTTTTGAAAACCTCTGTGAATTTGCCCTTTTATCCCGGGGGCGCCCCATGAATTCCTCTCTTCTTGGGGACTTCTACCTCTATACAGATTCCCGGCCACCAGGAGGTTGACTTCCTTCCCAACTGTGACAGTAAGACTCTGTAAGCCAAGTATCAACTGATGTCCGTGGGAGTGATTCGCAGGCCTTGGTTCCGCTGAGCAGTTCAATAATTGTATCAGTCAGCGTTCTCCAGAGAAACAGAACCAATAGGATATACATATATATTTTTTTAATGTTTGTTTATTTTTGAGAGACAGAGAGAGAGCGGGTGCAGGGGAGGGGCAGAGAGAGGGACAGACAGACAGAATCCCAAACAAGATCGGCACTGTCAGCCCAGAGACGGACTTGGGGCTCGATCCCACAAACCATAAGATCACGACCTGAGCCGAAATCAAGAGTCGGACGCTTAACTGACGGAACCACCCAGGCGCCCCAGATATACATATATTTAAAAAAAATCATTTATGATAGGAATTGGTTCATGCAATTACGGAGACAGGGAAGTTCTGTGGCCTGCGGTCTGCTACCCAGAGGTTCAAAAAAGCTGGTGGTGTAATTCTAGTCTGAGGCTGAGGGGAGTCTATGGTATAAAGCCCCGTTCCAGGGGTGCCTGGATGGCTCAGTCGGTTAAACGGCTTGATTTCAGCTCATGATCTCGCAGTTCGTGGGTTCGAGCCCCGCGTCGGGTTCTGTGCTGACAGCTCAGAGCCTCCTTGGGATTCTCTCGCCCTCTGTCTCTCTCTGCCCCTCCCCCGCTTGCTCTCTCTGTCTCTCTCTCAAAATACAGAAACTTTAAAAAATAATAGTTTAAAGCCCGGTTCTAGGGCGAAAGCTGATGTCCAAGCTCCAGCAAAAGGCGGACGAATTCTTCCTTCCTCTGCCTTTTTGTTCCATTCGGGCCCTCAACAGAATGGATGTCGCCCACTCACATCGGGGAAGGAAGTCTAGTTTACTGAGTTTGCTGATTCAAGTGCTAATCTCATCCCTCATAGACACACCCAGAAACGATGTTTAATCTAAGTGCCCCACGAGGCAGCACAAGATGAGCACTACAGTAATATTCCTCAATGGAGGGTTTGCCATACCAAGGTAAACGAGAATCCCTCTCAGATGTGACATCCAGTTATGGCCTTGGTTGCCCAATGGATCTGTCCAATTACAATACGGTGAAAAAAAAAAAAAAGAAGACGGATTCTTACAAACTCATACAAAAACTATACTGGCATAAAAAAAATAAGGAGGCTCATTAAAAGTATTTCTTTCTGAACTCGGAGGGATCAAGTAAGAATCAGACCATTAAAAGTTTCCCTTTGGTTGAAAAACAACCTACCCCACTGAGGGTTAAGGAAGGAAAAAGGAGAAAAGGCTTTCTTGTATTTTCCTACACGTCCGTAAAACGTAGACCATTAAAACCACGTCAACGGTATTGCAAATAAACAACCCAAATTAAATTTCCCCTATCAGTCCACTCGGGCCTGTATAATTAATTCTCATTCTGCTGGGGCTGAGTAAGCAATCTGTTTTCACGCAGCAGGCCAAAGAGAGTCCTTGAAATTCTGACTCGTCTACTGATGCACTCTGAAAGCTGTTTCCGCTACGTCCACTCAGAGGCCTGGACCCAAGATCTATTCTCAGACCCATCGGTAGTTTGGAGTATTGGGTACAATCCTTTTCCCGGAGGCTCTGGGACTGACCCTTCTTGTTGAAGACGCAGTTGCTGGGCTGTACAACCTTCGGGCAAGCATCAGAGAACAACAGCAGCCTCTTTGATTACGAGACTGAATGACTATGGTTAATTCATTACAGTAATCAATAATATCAGAATGGAGAAGGAAAGTCTATAGCCGGGGAGAGGGCATAACTATTTCATCAGACTTTGATTGCTGTTTCCCCTGAGACTCCAAACACATTATGGATAGCAAGAGTATTGATCAATTTCCAGGGCGTTCCCGTAAAATGTACAACTTCTGAGGTATTTGAATTAATAACACTTTATTTTTTATTATAATTTTTTAAAAATGTGTTAATGCTTTTATTTTATTTTTGAGGGAGAGAGAGACAGAATGCCAGCAGGGGAGGGGCAGAGGGAGAGGGAGACACAGAATCTGAAGCAGGATCCATCCAGGTTCTGAGCTGTCAGCACTGAGCCTGACGCGGGCCTCGAACCCACGAACTGCGAGATCATGACCTGGGTTGAAGTCAGATGCTTAACCGACTGAGCCCCCCAGATGCCCTGAATTCATAACACTTTATGGAAACTTAACCTAGGGAAAGTTGAATATCCTTTGATTTGACAGGTTTTGCCACGCAGCTCTTATGATATGTTGGATTTTGAATTCACTGAAAGGGATGAGGTAAAGCAAAACAAAACCACCCAAATTGTTTCCAGCATCTGTTTTCATACGGTGAAATAACAGACATTTATGATTTCCAGGAGATTGCTTGAATACCCGGAATATTGTTTCTGATGTAAAAAAAAAAAAAAGTCATTTTATTTTTCTCAACTTAGGATTCCAATTTGGGTGACGTCAAGAGCTACCAAAGAAGATGCAGAAACTTGATTAAGGTAGGATCATGGGGGCCAAGGGAAACTATACGGCTACCTATTTAATCAAGGTGACAATACAATATTTGCAAATATTTTATTTTTTACTATTTATTTTTTGAGAGAGAGAGAGAGTGAGCAGGAGAGGGGTGAGGGAGAAGGGAACAGAGGATCCAAAGCAGGCTCTGTGCTGACAGCAGAGAACCCGACATGGGGCTCAAACTCACAAACCATGAGGTCATGACCTGAGCTGAAATCAGATGCTTAACTGACTAAGCCACCCAGATGCCCCAATGTTTGCAAATATTAAAAAAAAAAAAAATTTAATGCTTATTTATTTTTGAGAGAGAGAGAGAGAGACAGAGTGAGAGTGGAGGAGGGGCAGAGAGAGAGGGAGACACAGAATCCGAAACAGGCTCCAGGCTCCGAGCTGTCAGCACGGAGCCCGACGCGGGGCTCGAACTCACAAACGGCGAGATCGTGACCTGAGCCGAAGTCGGACGCTTAATCGACCGAGCCTCCCAGGCGCCCCAATTTTTGCAAATATTTTAAAGGCAGCATGTTTGTAAGAAACCTCAACTTGTTTACAGTGAAGACGTTTTGCTCTTTGCTGTTATTAGTTTTTAAACAATCAACACGAGATACAGTCAACAGAGAAGCCAGCCAATTACTCTAGTGAGGCCCCACATCTTTACTATCAAGCTGTATAAGGGCTGTAAAACCAATTTATCATTTGACAGAGAGAATGCCAAAATTATGAGCTCATATAGTGGTAGCAGAAAAGCTTTCACGAGTTTCCTTTTTTTTTTCCCTTTACACAATCTTGTGGATAAGCCCATCAAAACTGAGCAAACTTTGCCAAAATTTGAACGCATTTCGCATCCTCTTTTCAGACTCTGGTATTATAAGCCCAGACAAATAAAATCCATTTTTATACCCTCTACATCTTGCGATACATATTCGCTAAGCTCTCGTATTCCGGAACAAACTGACATTTTAGGACAAATCAACAACCGTCTATTTTTTTTTTTTTTTTTTTGAGAAAACAAAACCTAATCCCATCCCTTTGCAGACATAGTTCTATTTCTCTATCTGTTTTGCTGCTTCTAGGGCTTAAACACCACTATAATTTTTTGCAGTATAATTTACATAGTCAAATTCACCCTTTCCTAGCATATGGTCCTGGCGTTCCAATACATGACATGCGTTGAGTCGGGTAACCAGCATAAAACGGTTCGTTACACAGATCCCCAAGTCCCTTTTACACAAGCCCCCTTGTGCCCTTTTTCAATCAACCCTTCACCACACTCCCATCTCCTGGCAACCACTGATTCGCTTTCTGTCCCTATAGTTCCGCTTATTCCAGATGTTCTATAAACGGAGTCCTACAGTATGGGTGTAGCCTTTAGCGTCTGGCTTCCCTCCTTTAGCAGAATGCACTCACGCTTCATCCCCACAGTTGTGTGTCTCAGTAGATTGTTTCTATCCACTGCTAAGTAGTATTCCGTTGTGTAGATGCACAACGGTTTCTTTATCCATTTGCACTTTGAAGGACTCTTGGATTGTTCCCGTGTTTGAGCAATGATGAATAAAGACTCTATAAACATCTGCGCGCAGACTGTTGTGCAAACGTGAGTTTTTATTTTACACAGGTATATCTAGGGGCGAGGTGCTGGGTCTTACGGTAAGTAAATGTTTAAATGCCTAACTATTTCCAACGTGACTGTAGTATTTCGCATTCTTGTAACACCATATGAAGGGGCCAGGGGCCTTATGTCTGCACAAGTGCTTAGTATTGTTAGGTTTTAACAGTTGTTACTTGGTTGGTTTCCATCGTTATTGGTGGTTCTAATAATGACACAGTGGTATCTTTGATGGTTTTAATTTGCATATCCCTAGGGGGCGCTTGGGTGGCTCAGTTGGTTAAGTGTACAACTCTTGGTTTTGGCTCAAGTCACGATCCCACAGTTTGTGAGTTTGAGCCCTGTGTCGGGCTCTGCACTAATGGCACAGAGCCTGGTTGGGATTCTCTCTGTCCCTCTTTCTTTGCCCCGCCCCTGCTCATGCTCTCTCTCTCTCTGTCTCTCAAAATAAATAAACATTAGAGGGGCGCCTGGGTGGCGCAGTCGGTTAAGCGTCCAACTTCAGCCAGGTCACGATCTCGCGGTCCGGGAGTTCGAGCCCCGCGTCGGGCTCTGGGCTGATGGCTCGGAGCCTGGAGCCTGTTTCCGATTCTGTGTCTCCCTCTCTCTCTGCCCCTCCCCCATTCATGCTCTGTCTCTCTCTGTCCCAAAAATAAATAAACGTTGAAAAAAAAATTTTTTTTTAAATAAAAAAATAAAAAAATAAAAAAAAAACAAAATAAATAAACATTAGAAAAATAATAATTTGCATATCCCTAGAGACGAATGACGATGAGCATCTTTTCATATGCATCTTTCCGTTTCCTGTATTTTCATTAGTAAAATGTCTGTTAAATCCTTCGACCATTTTCTATTTGGGCTCCCCCCCCCCATTTTGTTGAGTTTAGAGCGTTCTTTGTATATGCTAGATGCAAGTCTTTTATCAGATATGTGTCTGGCAAACATTTTCTGCTAACGTGTGGTTTTTATAGTGGCTTCTGAAAGCAAACGTGTTTAATCCCAGTTAAGTATGACTCATCATTTTTCTTCTTGTAGGAATCATAGTTTAGAAGCATTATAGCTGAGAAATTATTGTCTCACCCAAGATCACAAAGATTTTCTTCCAGAAGTTTTATAGTTTGTGCTTGATACAAAGTATGGATTGGGAGTTGTTATTTTGCATGTGGATGTCCAGTTACAAGAGCATTTGTTGGAAAGACCATAATTTCTCTACTGTTGCCTTTGAAGCTTTGCCAACATCAAGTAACCATAGAAGTAAGGATCTCCATCTGGAGTCTCGATTCTCTTCCATTGGTCTACGTGTCTAAACTTTTGCCAATACCACACTGTTTTGATTAGTGTAGCTTTGTAATAAATATGGAAATCAGGTCGTATGAGTCCTCCAACTTTGTTATTTAAAAAAAAATACTTTGGATCTTCTTTTTTTTCTTATTATTTTTTTAACATGAAATTTATTGTCAAATTGGTTTCCATACAACACCCAGGGCTCAACTTTGGATCTTCCATATTCTTTGCCTTTCTATAGTAATTTTAGAATCAGCTTGACCACTTCTACAATAATTCTTCTGGGTTTGATTAGAGTTGCATTGAATTTATAGATCAATTCGGGAAGAATTGACATCTTGACAACATTGAGTCTTCTTATCCATTAGCGTTTATTTTTTTGTTTGCTTGCTGGTTTAGAGAAAGAGTGTGCATGCTAGTGGGGGAGGGACAGAGGAGGGACAACTGTGAGATCATGGCCTGTCCTGAAATCAAGAGGCAGACACTTAACCTACTGAGCCATCCAGGCACCCTCCGTTAACATTTATTTATTTTATTTTATTGATCATCGTACCATGATTATCAGCATTTGGTGTCTTAAATAATTTTTTAGAGTCATACCTACGTACTTCACAATTTTCGGTGCCAGCATAAATGGTAGGGTTCTTGAAATTTCAATTTCAAATGTTCGCTGCTAATACATATAAAAATACACCTGTTGGTTATATAATGACCTTGTATCCTATATCTTTGATGAACTCACGTCTTAGTTTTCGGGGCCTCTTTGGGTTTTCTATCTAGGCAACCACGCCATTTGAGAATGGAGACACTTATTTTTTCTTTCTAATCTGTATAGCTTTATTTTTATATAAATATAAATATATATAATCTGTATAGCTATATTTTTATTTCTTCTTTTTGCTTTTTTTTCCCTTGCACTGACTGGCATGTCCTAGTGATGTTGCATTAGAATGGTTACAGCAGCTACCACCAACACTAATCACAACTCTCCATCAAAAGAACTCACTTTAACCCAAATAATTTCACAGAGAAACCCGGGAGGAAGACAACTGAAAAGTCGCTGTGTACATAAGCATTTTAGCAAACTCTCGAAGTTCATGTATAGATAGAACAGCACAAGCTATAGCCGCATGACTCTGCTCCTTCTTAATGTGATAAAAATGAGCAATGTTCCTTAAAATGACCCCAAAATATAGCCACTCTTTGGCATACAAAAATAGTAAGTCAAGTATATAAGTTTAAAATTATGCTCAGCAATGAATGCTTCATTATTCATTCTTACTCACAAATTACCTTGGTAAACAATGATCAATTAACTCAATGTAATATGAATTCAGGGCTTCAAGTTACCTGAGGATGTTGGAAAATATGTCCAAGATGACCTAGTACAGAGCATAAATACTGTGATAAGAATATTCTTCAGGATTATCATTGAGAGGCGCCTGGGTGGCTCCGTCGGTTAAGCATCCAACATAGGCTCAGGTCACGATCTCACAGTTCATGGGTTCGAGCCCCATGTCGGGCTCTGTGCTGAGAGCTCAGAGCCTGGAACCTGCTTCGGATTCTGTGTCTCCCTCTCTCTCTGCCCCTTTCCCACTTGCTGTCTCTCTGTCTCTCTCTCTCAAAAGTAAATAAAATTAGAAAAAGAATTATCATTTGAGTTAGTAAAACAAAATCTACATTTTTCGTAATCTTAAATGCTGTGTAGGAGTAATGCTAGATTATTTGATCAGTAAACCAACATTAAAAGGTTAAGAAGTTCATAAGAAAGAATAGCACAATCCCCAGACTAATAAAAGCAAGGGAAAGACAGCTAGTTATTACTTATTGTTTAAACCAAAATTATTAAGCCAGTCTCCTTTTTCCAAAGATTTATCTTAACTATGTAAACTTGGAATCTTATATTAAAGTGTTTATGAGCTGACATTTTCATTAAGAAACATTTTTTAAAAATCTGGTGCTTGAAAGTGAGGTTTCTTTATTTTCTGTAAATTTGGAAAATATGAGATTTATATAAGATTTCTCCATTTCCGAAAGGCCGATCAGAGCTCCTTTAAGATGTAACAATCTAGGGGCGCCTGGGTGGCTCAGTCGATTAGGCGATCAGGCCTCCAACTTCGGCCCAGGTCATGGTCTCATGGTTTATGAGGTCGAGCCCCACATCCGGCTCTGTGCTGACACCTGGGAGCCTGGAGCCTGCTTCGGATTCTGTGTCTCCTTCTCTCTCTGCCCCTCCCCTGCTTGTGCTCTGTCTCTCTCTCTCTCTCTCTCTCAAAAATAAACTAAAAAAAAAATGTAACAATCTAACCTGGAGTGAGAGTACATTTCATGCTTGTACAATGAGATATCCAGGCCTTTTCTGAACCACAGACACAGGGACCTCCCGTCCTTCATTCAGCCTCCAGTAAAAAATAATCCCAGAAACACAAAACTTCAGTCGTTCAGACCTCAATTCTTCTTTCTAATGAGCATGAAATTCTTAATCGATTTGTGCCCACAAATAAGCATGCAGTTTTTTTTTTTTTTTAAAAGAACTATCAAATGAGCAGATCCGCCTTACCTATAGAGAATGGACGTCCATATTCTATTTGCAAGAGATCGCCAAGCGTTTAGGCCATAAAACCACATTCCCAGTTACGGCACACGCCGATGGGAATAAGAAACGAGAACCCAAACAAAAATATGGTATCTGTAGATTCGGAAAAAAGAAAGAAAGAAATCTAGGGGAAATAAAAAGCCAGCAAAGTTCGAGTTCTGTTGTCCCTCGGGATTCATTCTGGAAGCAAGAAAAGGTGAGCCTGGGCTTACATCGCCCTCGAAATGCACGTCTCAAGCAGCATGGTTTAATTGGCTCTGTCAGGTTAGTCCACTCGGGCATCTGTGGACAGCAACCTACAAAAAGCATAATTTTCAAGAAGATAAAACTCTGACTCTTGTGTAAATATAAAATGAACATATGTCAAAGGTTTTACTCAATTCATTAATTAATGAAGAAAGCAGTCGTACATTAAGACTTGCTCAAAGAACGTTGGTAGCGCTCGATATTTAAAGACACCTTTACCAAAGAAATGTGAGGAGATGATTTCCGGGTTAGATACAAAACCATTTAAAGTTCAACAAGGTAATAAGCTGTAACACTGGGGGTTATCAGTTCAATCAGAGAGAAATTACTCGTATCTCTGCGGGGACAAAAAGCTACAAGTTAACGGGTCCGAACCTTTAACCGACAGTAAGCAGAAGAGGTTCAACAAAATACATTTCCCGGGCCATACAAGATCTTCAAAGGAACAAGGCACCCGGAACATGGCCTTATTTCCAGGTCCTGAATAATTTTTCTTAACACTAAATAAAAACGGCACTATCTGGGAAACAAAAGCTCCTGCCATTGTGTCCTCGGAGAACAAAAATAGTAAAATCGATTGCTCTGGATTGATGAAAAGACATCCACTTCCCTTCACCCAAGACCGCAAAGCTACTGCAGATCAGGACCAAGGCTAGAACCCAAGATTTTCAGCTCCTCTGGTGCCCCATGCACTGTATTCTAAAGGTCAGTTGGTTCTTTAAGAGCATTTCAAGACAGATCAATAAAATGAGGGAAAGAAATATGCAATGTTAACTCCCAGGCACCCATTAGAGGAAGCTGATTGGGAGGAAGAAGATGAAAGAGAGGGTCGTTCTTGCTGAAGGGGTGGAAAGACAAAGTTGGAAGTCCGCAACAGTAAAATGCTCCCTCTCTGTCTCTGTCTCTGTTTCTGTCTCCGTCTCTCTCCTCTGTGAATGAATGCCTCGTGCCAAAGAAACTATAGACCCCAGACTGAAGGCGTCCCATCTGGCTAAATGGCTGGCCTGTCCAATGACTCAAGAAAGCCACCAGTAAGGGACAGATTTGGGTCAGAAAACGAGACTCCTGTATTTGGCTCTCAAGCCCTCTCCGCCCCCACCCTCCAGCCTGCGGCCTGGCCAGAAGGGAGGCTTTGCTGCTCTGCTATGTTTCCTACGGTCCCTCAAACCACCCTTAAAGTGTCTTTTTTAACGTGTATTTATTTTTGAGAGAGGGAGAGCGTGCACGCATGCATCAGTTGGGGAGGGGCAGAGAGCGAAGGAGACACAGAATCTGAAGCAGGTTATAGGCTCTGAGCTGGCAGCACAGAGCCCGATGTGGGGCCCGAACCCGTGAGCGGTGAGATCATGACCTGAGACGAAGTCAGACCCTTCACGGCCTGAGCCACGCAGGTGGAGGGGAGGCGGACGGTGCAGGGGGGTTGGCGGGAAGAAAACGCCATGGTTTTGTTAGTTTTCCCCAAAGCAGGGCCGAGCAGAGACTCAGAGGCGTGTGTTTCATGTTTTATAAGGCCGTGGAGAAACTTCTTTCTCACCTATCAGAACATTTTAGAGAACGTAAAATATTTTTAAAGAAGACGAAATCTCTGTCCATATTATGCAAAAAAAAAAAAAAAAAGGAATATGGACTATGATAAAGAAAGCAATTAATCCACACTTAAAACTAATTGCCTCACCCAGTGGGTCTTTAAATTATTCATCAGTGCTATTTAAAAATAATTGCAGTTTATGAGGAAAAGCCATTATGGATTTCTTTTTAAAACCAAAAAGAAAGGAGTTCCTTTTTTCTTTTTTTTTTTTTTTATTTATGAACTCCTCCCAGGTCTTGAAACCAACCCATTTGTAAAACCAGTTTAATTTTCTCGTTACCCCCTCCCCCCCCCCCCCCCCGTGGAATCAACTTTAGCCATTTATCATACCAACACTTTATGAGGTCCCCCGAAATCGATTCCAAACTCCTAGAGAGGACCACGGCAGCGTTCTAAAAGAATCTGGGGGCGCCTGGGTGGTTCGGTCTGTTAAGCGACGGACCCTTGGTTTCGGCTCAGGTCATGATCTCCCAGTTGGTGGGTGGGATCAAGCCCCATGCCAGGCTCTGTGCTGACAGCACGGAGCCTGCTTGGGATTCTCTCTCTCCCTCTCTCTCTGCTGCGTCCCCTACTAGCACTTTCTCTGTCTCTCTCTCTCTCCAAAAAAAAAAAAAAAAAAAAAAAATACTAAAAGCGTATCATAAAGGAAAAAAAAAAAAGATTTACAGAGAACAAGGCAGGAACCCCCTGCTATGTTGTGTTTCTGTGCACGAAGTTCATGTCGGACCCTTCACCTTCATGCACATGGCTTGGGTTTCCCACCATATTTGGCCCACTGGCCAGGACCCTGAGCATTGTCTCTTTTCTCTTCACTTATTTCATGCCTCCACTCCAGCTTCCTTCACTCCTCCACCTCTCTGGTTCCTCCAGGGAGCTGTGAAGTGGTGGAACTTGAAAGTATATTGTCCAGGGCAGTGGTTTCTAAACGGTGCTCACTGGCAATCCCCCAGGAGTGACCCAGAGCTCCCCGGGTGGGAAGGGGCTGCTGAACTGACAAGGCTAAGTCCTGCTCAAAACCAAACTTAAAAGTGCCTCTTGTGGTGTATATCAGAACACAAAGCCGGGACAGGGGAAGCGACCCGGGAGTAGACCCGGCCTCCAGACTCTGGATCTAATCCAGGGACCACAACAGGAGCATGAACCTCAGGGCCAGAATGATCTGGATCTGAATCTGACCTCGTCCACTCTCTACTCATTTGTCTTCGATATTACCTTTTTCTGCAACATATGGAAGAAGTCTTTTTTTTTTTTTTTCTGTTAAAAGAGGAAATAAAAACACCAGCCTTGCTAATGAGCTAAGCCACCGCACCGGAAAATACCTCGTATCTATAATGCGCACACACATACCAAGGGCGCAAGTGTGAACAGCATCTTTATCATCAGGGATGCTCAGTGAGTGTTTCATTGAGACTGTGCCTGTGACAGTCACCACTGTGCCCAAGGAAAGCGTGCTCCCCAAGCTAGACAGTTCGGACCGCTCAGTTGAGGAAAAGCTCACCCCGATGCCTAATGCAACCACTGTCTACAACCTTTCCCAGTATGTGTAGACCAGTGCTTGAGTTCGTGTGTGCGTGCACACATACACATTCATGCACACCCCGGCTGTTATTGTGACCGCACACAGACCCATAGAAGATGTTGGGGGCTCTGTGATATCAGTGATCCCCTCCCCCCCCCACCACGCACACACTCTAACAGCCTAGATCCATGAGTACCCAAACATATGGAGCCCTCTACTCACAAGGACACCCCTTCCTTCTTGACCTCATTAAAGCCAAGCAAACAAACTGGGGGCAGGGAGGCCAAGTAAGCAGAACACGGCCTTCTGACAGTCACGATAAATATCAGTTTGTAATAGTTTAGCAAATCCACAGATTATTTGGGGGCCTGGAGAAAAGATGGGATCCGGGTCGTTAAATTAACGACTAGAGCAACAGGTCCCTTGTTGACAGCCGAGACTCATGCTCCTTCTCTAGAGCGACAATGCCACGATTGTCGTGGTCTTTCTTTCTCCCGTTCACAGTTGACTGGTTGTAATGGGACTGACCCTACCCCCGGCTCCACAGCCGGGCCCTTATTAGCTGAAGCCTGTAGATGTCTTCCATTGTTGTGGTCACAGCGCTTGGTTCTTGGATAGACCAGAATTCCGGCAGGGCCCAGAAGAAAAAAAGAGATGTTAGCTGGACCTACTTGGAGAAACCATCTGTCTTCAACTGGATCTGATTCCTCCTTTGTTTAAATCTTTTATATTTTGGGAGTGCCCAGCTGGCTGAGTCAGTAGCGCATACAATTCTTGAACTTGGGGTCGTGAGTTCGAGCCCCATGTCGGGGGTAGAGACCGCTTAACATAAAGTTTAAGACTTTTTAAAAAAATCTTTGGTACTTTGCTCATCGTGGATTTTTGTGCTAATTTTTATTTGTTTACGTATAGCATGAAAATATGCCGTACATTGAATACTGAGTGTTTTGGGTGTTCATTTAAATTTTGCATCTGAGGCAAGTGGCTCAGGCTAGTCCTGGCCCCATGGGGATGTGGCATTCACAGCCGACACAGTCATTGTTTATACTTGAAAAGGGACTAGTGAGCTGAGGTGGGGCCTTTAGGAGCTTTAGGAGGAAGCCACCATTATAGAACGCCAAGAGAAACCAACTCCCAGTTATTCAAGCTTCTGGATCAAGCTTTGCCTACAGATGGCCCTACTGCTTGAAAACTGCCAAGAACTAGTAAATTCTCTTCACACTACAAGCCAACTTGAGTTGTTTTCTGTGGCTTATCACCAAAAGAATGCAAATTGACGTAACGGCTAATTACAAGGAGTTAGCTTCTGGAATGTCTTATAGAAAGTGTTCCTAAATATCTGAGCAACACTGCCTCCTTGAAACATGTGGTCCACCAACCCGAGCCAAAGTGCCCTGGCTGGCTGAGGCCAACTTCTGAACAGCAGCCTTCACCGTAGAGTGAAATTTTAGTCCATAATTTATCAGGCCCCTTTTACAGGGCAGGTGCTGTGCTAAGTACTCCTATATGTTATTTGTTAAATTCTTGCTCCCCCCAAAGTGGTATCGGGTCAAACCATCGTTACCCATATTTTAGAGGAAAGGAAGCCAAAGCTGAAAGAAGAAAGGCAGCAAGGTCATGTGAGAAACGGCAGAAGAGGCGTTCCCAGCCAAATCTGTGAGTACCAAAGCCTGGGTCCCAACAACTACCTGACATGGCCTCAAGATTTTAGCTATAGATGGAAAGAAATACCCGCTACGTAATAGATGCTCAAAATATAATTGAGGAATGAGTGAATGAATGAGCTAATCAATAAGTCGAAAGATGAAAGGTTAGCCATGTTTTTTTTAATGTTTAGTTTTGAGAGAGAGACAGAGAGAGGGAGAGAGAGAGAGTGCGCATGAGTGGGGGAGGGGCGGAGAGAGAAAAGAAGTTCTGTGGCAAATCTGGTCTCCTTACTTCAAGGGTTTGGGAGGGTCCAGGATTTTAAAATGTTTTATAAACTGGGGGCATCCGGGTGGTTCAGTCAGCTGAGCATCCAACTCTTGTTTTCAGCTCTGGTCATGATCCCAGGGTCGTGGGATCGAGCTCCACATTGGGCTTCATGCCAATCATGGAGCCTGCTTGAGATTCCCTCTCTCTCTCTCTCTCTCTCTCTGCCCCTCTCCCCCAACCCCCTCCCTCTCTAATGTTTTGTAAACTGTAAGGCACATAAACAACTAACAGATTATTAGCATGAGTTTTTTGTTTGCTTTCTTCAAACAAAAACTTACCGTCCCCAAGCCTAAACCGAATGCTAAACGTCTCTCACTCTAGGACCTGAAGCAATCATTGGAGAGTATGTTTGTCAGACACAATCAATACAATCTTAGGCAATAAATTTATCTGACAAAGGTAAATATCACAGTGGAGAGTTCCGGGTTTTTAGCACTCTTCACCAAAGCGATAGATAAACAGACTCCTCCCAAAGTAAAGATGGAAATATAATTATTCAGTCTCTCCATGTTAGATTTGCCCAGAAATTGAAATATTGTTAGCAAACACGGATTTAAATTTTGTGCTCCAATGAATTGGTAGATCTCTTAGTTTATTGTTTTGATTTCATGGCGTTCTACCACCGGGAAATTATGCAAACTCTTAACCATACACGAAAAGAATACTAATAATTATGGAACTTGCTGCTTAGTTTGAAGATAATTTCATGAATCTCTTTCGATCTGTTGGCACGAGGACCTGGGTGCATTTTTGCTGCCGCTGTTGTTAAGACCCGTGGCCGGAGGCGTGTGCTAAGTGTGCATGAGATTGTGCCACGCTGAGCCAGCCGTTCAATTCAGCAAATAAAAAATCAAGTGCAGGGGCTTTTCTGTGAGGGGCTGGTTGTTTGGCAGACTTCAGTCACCCTGGAGTCCCAAGCAGGGAGCCCACAGGAGATTGTCAACCTCACGTGCCCATCAGAAGCCCTTGGAAAGCGTCATAAATGGAAACACAGCGTCCCACCCCAGACCCGTCAGATGAGCGTCAGAGCCCAGGGAATCTTTAAATATTCCCTGCACGTGGTTTCGTCTACACTGCCAGCTGGAGAACCCTTCTGTGTCCGTGACCCATGGAGGCCAGAAGGGACAAAAATAATTCAGTCCTCTGTTTCCTCGGCGTGACACCTAAGATAACTACTTCCCTTTTGTTGTGTTTATTTACTCACTTCTTTTTTACTATTCTTCTTCTTCCTCTTTTTTTACAAAACCTATTGGATCTGCAGCTATAATGTCAAGGAGATACAACCCCACAGGCTTCGCGTCCATCCGGAAAGTCTACATGGCTTAGACACTGAAAGAATTGAATTGATCCCGGAGTCTTACAGGGTGTCTGTCTGTTTCAAATCTCCTATCTGCATTGTCCACCGTGGTTCTTGTCGGTAAGGCTCGAACTCTCCTCTCTCTCTCTCCGGGGGCCACAAATCGTTCCGCTAAACACCTCTTCCTACCTGATCATCCCAAACATAAAAAGGGAACGGAGCAGAGCAGAAGATATACCCCCTGGCAGACTACTGAATCCCGCTGACTCAGTTTGCTTGTACGCGAAATGGGAGGTGATGCCATTAATATCGGGTATCATACCTATCTCCCGGGGGTATGATAATTAAATGAGCTAAGTCACGTAAAATGTGTGCACCAGGTAAATGGTAGTGCCACAGTCACCCTTATGACTGGAACGATGTTTCCCGGACCACCGAGCCCTAAAGTTTTCCGCTAGACGGAGCCTCGTCTACTGTTTTCTTGCCGCAAGTGTGACTATAATCCCAGCTATGGTTTGCCCCCGGCTGTGTCAAATAAACAGATGATTTCATTTAGGATTGAGAAGGTCATACTCCCCCAGTACTTCTGTCTATTCCGACAACACCCGGGATATCACAATTATTTCTGGACACCCCACCTTAATAACGACACTGACAAACCCGAGGGGTGGGGGATCGCACCTGGGGAGGTGTTGGACACCAAGCCCACGTCCCGTGGGAGATCGTTTCTAGAAACTGGCATTCTCAGCTAGGAAAAGAAAAGCCACAGGGCTATGACAGTTGTCCACAAACGTCTAAGTCACCACCCCAGAGGGGCGCCCGGGTGGCTCAGTCGGCTGAGCGTCCGACTTCGGCTCGGGTCGGGATCTCACGGCTTGTGAGTTCGAGCCCCGTGTCGGGCTCGCTGCTGTCTGTGCAGAGCCCGCTTCGGGTCCTCTGTCCCCCTCTCTCCCTGCCTCTCCGCGACTTGCTCTCTCGCGCGCGCACACGCTCTCTCTCTTGAAAATAAATAAAAACATTTTTAAAAAATAAATTCAATAGGGGCGCCTGGGTGGCGCAGTCGGTTAAGCGTCCAACTTCAGCCAGGTCACGATCTCGCGGTCCGTGAGTTCGAGCCCCGCGTCGGGCTCTGGGCTGATGGCTCAGAGCCTGGAGCCTGTTTCCGATTCTGTATCTCCCTCTCTCTCTGTCCCTCCCCCGTTCATGCTCTGTCTCTCTCTGTCCCAAAAATAAATAAACGTTGAAAAAAAAAAATTTAAAAAAAAAATAAATTCAATAAATAAATAAATCAATAAATAAATACCTACCTACTCCAGAGAGTCAGGAGAACTACGGAGGGGTCCTCGGGGCATCCAATTAGCGGGGGGCACCGAGCTGAGCCAGGGGGGCCTCCCCAGCCCTGAGAATCTGAGCTGACGGGGCTCGAGGATTCTCCCTGAACTGAGGGCCCTGCTTCTGTTCCGGCTATAACAAGAAACGTGTGTTTGCGTTCAGACAGTCACAGTCCAGCGTCGCCCTTTCTGAATACTCAGATGGGCCCGTGGTCCTCGCTGGGGGCAGAAAGCCTGCAAATTGAAAAGGAGCTTGTATAATTCACCTGAGAAAAACAACCCCAAAGACACAGATAGACGAGTAGCAAGGGCCAGTCGCCTCGGTGAATGATTTAAGGGGGTCGGGAGCTCTTACCCTGACTATCGCGATTTCTGGGAAAGCGGGGTGGAGGTTCACACACAAAAACCTGGCTGTCAACAATCTTGTGGCCCGCAGAACTGAACACTGGTCCAGAGCAGAGCAGGGACTTCCCTCCATCGGCAGGCAGACCATTGTTCAACCGGGACCTAAATCCCCTAAGTTCAGAAAGCTACTTTTTATTAAAGTTGACTTTCACGGGGCGCCTGGGTGGCTTGGTCGGTTAAGCGTCTGACCTCGACTCAAGTCATGATCTCACGGTTCGTGGGTTCGAGCCGCGCTTCAGGCTTTGTGCTGACAGCTCAGAGCCTGGAGCCTGCTTCGGATCCTGTGTCTCCCTCTCTCTCTGCCCCTCCCCTGCTCATTCTCTGTCTCTGTCGCTCTCAAACATAAAGATTAAAAAAAAGTTCAAATTGATTTTCATGGTACCGAGTTTGATGCAGTAGGTTGCGAATCCTGAATTTGCTTAAGGTTATTCCATGAAAAATAGTACAACTTTTGTTCTGTTTGATGATGATGAAACCACCGCACTCAAACACATCTTTTCCGGAAAACTCGGAGTCTAATGAATGTTTCTATTCACACTACACAAATAAGAGTTGGCCCGCCGCATGATATGCGTGAACACTTACAGATGAATTCTGTGTCTCGGTGACTATGGTTTCATTCCCCAAACATACGTATGGGTGTTACGGTCTGAATGCATCCCCCTAGAATCCATACGTTGCAACCTAACCCCCAAGTCGGCAGTATTTGGACGTGGGGCCTTTGGGTGGTACTTGGGTCGTGAGGGTGGATTAGTGCCCTCGGAAAATGACCCCAGAGAGCCTCCTCCCCTTCTGCCAGGTGAGGATATGCAAGAAGTCTGAAGCCAGGAGGAGAGCCCTCACTTGACCCTGATCTTGGACTTCCAGGCTTCACGACTGCGAGAAAGATTTCTGTTGCTTATCAGCTGCCCAGTCCCAGGTACTTTGTTATAGGAGCCCCGACAGACGAGGTCAGTGGCAAAACCACTTAAGGAGGGAGACGGTGGGGCACGGGGGCTTGGCACCCCTTGCCCTACGTCATGCTACAGAACTTGTAGAGTAAACCTGCTCCTCTTCCTGGTGTGTTACAGAGGGAAACAGACAAGGGCCCCGAGGAGGGGCTAACTCAGCACATGCGGGGGAGAGGTCGTGTGAAGAACCAAGGCCAGGAGCACCCAAATTAATGTATAGACCGAGGAAGACGACTTTGGAGAGAATCCACGATGTTCCAGACGCTCTGAAAGGGTGCTCGCATCCCAGGCAGAGCCTTGGCATTTGCGAATTGAACTTGAGTTCCCAAATCTGTTTCCAAATCCTGTGGGTCACCTGGGAGGCCCGCATCTCGGTCACAAATCAGCTCTCCACGAGGCGAGATAGCACCCCCCACCCCACGGCGCAACTCCAAGGGCCGTGATGGACAACACGGAAGATGTCTTCTGAGCTGTCCAACATGGTAACCCTGTGGTGTGGTTGGGGTATCCACAGAAATCTAAGCGAGCCCACTGCCTAGCATCCGTATCTTTTTTAAAACAATTTTTAAGGTTTATTTATTTTTTTTGAGAGAGAGAGCATGTGCATGAGCAGAGGAGGGGCAGAGAGAGAGGAGGAGAGGACCCCCAGCAGGCTCTGCCCTGTCAGCATGGAGCCCGACGCGGCGGTCAAACTCAAGAACCATGAGATCATGAGCTGAGCCGAAACCAAGAGTCGGACATTTAACTGACTGAGCCACCCAGGGGTCCCGCATCTGTATCCAGATGTGGCCTCGTGGTTCTCTCTATCCGACGTCAAATACGCCATAGCATTTGCGATGTGTAAAATACTTTGCGTCCTCATGGGGAGAGCAGAAGACCCTACATAGAAGCCCCGGGCAAATATGAAAGACAGAAATAGGGAGAAAGGGAAAAGTCATGTTGGATAAATTCAAGGGTAAAATATCGAATGTGGAAGTTGCTTGGAGACACCAGATAGTCTACAAGGAATCGACAGAAAGTGATTTCTGAAACTGTGTGGTGAGCGTTCCAGCAAGAATTTATTTTAATTGCTTTATAAATTGCTTTAATCCTATATTTAGGGAATCATTAGGGGCCTAAAAGGGTCACTTAAAATTTTCACTTATGCTTAACTAAATTTTATGGAGAAAATTACATGTTTTAATAGTATTCATAGAATTGGGGACCTGGAAAGGTCCCGAGATGTGTCCTTCTAAAATAGCAAAGGTCTGTGACTCAATATCACTTAATTCCCACAATAGCCATGTAAGATAAGGATAATTATTCTCTTTTTACAGACGAGGCAAGTGACCCTCGGAGAATTTGAATTATTTGCCAAGCAAGCGATTCAAAGGAAGGATCCTGCCTCATCCGTCTTTCCATCTCAAGGGCCCGGCGCGTGGCAGGCACTCGGCATCTGATTTCACGGGTTCCCCAAGTGTGCTTCCCCAGACCGGCAGCAGCGGCTTCACCCGGGAACTTGCGAGAAATGCAAGGTCCCAGGCCCTGCACCAGCTCTCCTGATTCAGACGCACTGGGGACAGGGCCCGGCAGCCCGTGCTCTAAGGAGCCCTTCAGGAGATTCTGAGGCACAGCACAGTACGGGAGAAGGCTTCAGAATGGCCAGAGGAGCTGCGTGCAGCTGAGAAGGGCTGGAATCTAGGGTCCTGGGAGCCCTGAGGCCAAAGTCAAAAGGAAGAGCCGTCATCCTGCGCCAACCCAGAGATGATCTCTCTCCCTTGTTTGCACAACAATACAACGAAAGCCCAAATGATGTTTCCCCATTTGGTAGCACTTAGAAGCTTTTCATCAGCGCTACAATGAAGGGGAGCACTATTTTCCTTGTTTCTGTTTGTGCAGCTGAGAGGAAACAATGTAAATCCATAAATTACTAAGATGTTCTTGACTCAGGACGAGCACCCAAGTTTCAGTTACTTATCTAGAATCACAGCCTGTCTGAGATGAAAAAGGCCTAAGAAAGCATCCGGTCGGTGCGAGCCGATTTGCCCTGCTTCCCGGATACTGTTTCTTTTCAAGAGCTGCGTCTGGATTTTCATAGATAGCAGCGAGAAAATACACAGCCTTCACATCAAGCCCATCATTTCGTGGCTGTGATTGCTTGGGGGGAACGCCAAGTCGTTACAAAGTGAAATACAAAAATGGGACGATTGCAACAACAGTGGGGCCATCAGCCATCGCGCAGGGGTCGTGCAGATACGGCCAAAGTCGCCCAGGTATACACCATGTTTGGTGATTAGCTAACGATCCCACGAGGGTCCTGGCAGGAAAGAGCCTTTCCCCCCACCCCAGACTGGTGAATGCAGAGACTCCAGTGGAAGGAGTTTTTAGGGAATTGTGTGCAGGGTTGAGGGGGAAAAGCCGTGGTGAGACAACGGGGCGGTGGGGGGATGGGGCGCTGCAGGGAGATTCACCGGGCTGGTCAGAAATGCCACCAGAGACCTTTGTAGATCTCAGAAGAGTCACGTAAGCACCTCACTGACTCCGTCTGGAAAGTGGGAAGATCATTGCTACTTGGCAGGTTTATTGGGAAGACTGTGGATTACCCGGAATGGTGCTGCTGCTCAGAAGACACTCAGTACTCGATGCTAAGGGAAAGAAGCCAGACACGAAAGATCACACATGGTATGATTCCACGTGTGTGAAATATCCAGAACAAATAGCCATGGAAAATTAACCATCGATATGGGTTGAATTGTGCCCCTCCCCGTTCAGATGAAGCCAACCCATCTTAACGGTTAACTTTGTGTGGTTATAATGAATAACGGTTGTGTGAATTTTATCTCAAAAAATAGGGGGAAAGTGACAACTAATTATTATGATCATTATTGTGACCCTCTGGTCGTCTCAGGTGACATATTTCAGGCTCAGGTGTAGCACATAAGAACACCTGTCAAAAGTTAATTTTTTCAAGGGCTCTGATTTAGCCTCTTCTGAGCACAATTCTTTTTGCTTGTTGTGGATAAAGTCCACTCAGTCCCAGGACCTTCAAAAGTACCTGGAGGTCCAGAGTATGAAGGCTTCATGGGGACATTAAGAAGGTAATTAAAATGCTTGTTGAATATACTGACTCTTACCCCCCTGGGGCGAGAAATGTATACAGTGTAGCATGCTCTAGCAAGGATAAGCAATAACACAGTGACCCAGGCAGTGAACTTAATGTCTGTTACCTCCTAATTAAAGACATGTGGATAACCCTTTAATTAGCTGGGAGTTTCCTGCTCCGGTCTATGCTGGCCTCGTCCCCACCGAGTATTGGCCCAATTCTGCTGAGCCCACCCACTCCTGGGGGACTGAAAACACTCCTGGGCCTTGTCACTCCATGCTGTGACCAGTGCATATGCCTTGATCACTGTCTGCAGCCGGACTTGGGTCACTGCAACCTCTCAGAGTTCTCTTTGAGCACGGACTTTCACTTCCCTCCACCATTGCTCTGTCACGCGGGAGATACCGGTTTCGTTTGTGAACACGAAGGATGGCATCTGTTTGGCCCTGGGCTCCCCGTTCGAAACCTGCGACCCGGTCCTAAGTCACCGTGGTTTCTGCCCGCTCCACTGTCCCTCCTACAAAAATGACACAGCTCTGTAGTCCCCGCCCTCCTGTCTCTCTGTGTGTGCCATCAAATCACCAAACCCATTCCTGACACAGGAGATCGTGTCCATCACCCTGTACTCGGCACAGCATGTGGCAAGACGAACCCCAAAAGTGTAATGTCACCTGGAGGACAGCCGAATGCTCCAAACACCGGGCGAAGGGGTCGTGGGGCAGAATTCAAGACCAAAGGGAGGCTCTCATTCAGGGCCGGCCACCAGCACAGGGCAGGGAACGTTCCAGTCTCAGAAAAAGGCAGCAGCTAGGTGGTTTCAGCCCTTCATGGTCTCCCAGCCAGGATCAAATCCACACGGGGACCTGGGAGACCTTGGTTATCAGTGAGAGAGAAGAGGGGCAAGGTGGCATTACACCTGCCCTCATCCTGATGCTCTACGTGGTGGTCCCGCCTCTCGGAAAATATTCTGGAGACCCCGAACACCTTTCTCCCAGCCTCTCTTCCCCGCCCAGCTTGCCCTTCGCTCATCTTTTTTCACTCCGCTTTCTACATTTCCACCTTTATTAGTGACCTATTGCTGTTTAACAAACCATAAAAATTGAGTGGCTGAGAACAACAATCGTTTTCTGTTCACAATTCTGCAAGGTGCAGCTCAGCTGGCAAGTGTTTGAGCCCGTCTCGCCGGGGGCCACTCAAGCATCAGTGGTCATACAGGAGCACCTCTAAAGCTGGACGGTGTAAGGTGGCCCCACACAGACGCCTAGGGCTCCTGGGGGCTGTTGGCTGGGGACATTCAGTTCATTTCCATGTGGCTTCTCCAACGGGAGAGCTCACGTTGCTTACACGCTAGCAGCCACATTCCACGAGAGCAAGCCTCACGTTGGCTGAAGTCCCATCAGCCAAAGAAGTCACGTGGCCAAACCCACAGTCGGTGTGACAGGGCAATACACAAGGCAAAGATACCAGGAGTTGTGATTCACGGAGGGGGTGGGGTGGGGGGCATGGATTTTACAATTTCCTTCACCATTTCCAGCTATCAAATAAAGTCAGGGGAAAATGCCAGGGGAGACAAAATGAAAATTTAAGTCCTCAGACATGTTTAGGTACCTACTGCGTGCCAGAGATTATGCTAATTGCCACAGAAACCAAAGGAAGACAGGGACTCTTCCGTTAAGAAATTCACAGTCTAGGGGCGCCTGGGAGGCTGAGTCGGTTAAGCGTCCGACTTTGGCTCAGGTCATGATCTCACAGTTCGTGGGTTCGAGTCCCGTGTTGGGCTCTGTGCTGACAGCCCAGAGCCTGGAGACTGCTTCGGATTCTGTGTCTCCCTCTCTCTCTCCCCCTCCCTCTCTCTCTCTCTCTCTTTCTGTCTCTCCCAAAATAAATAAAGAAACTTAAAAAATATTCTAGTGGGACGTATAAGAAAAAAAAAATCACAATACTGTGTGATAGCAACTAACCACAGGTGTAACTGACACTATAGAGGAAGTTTTTGCCTGTGTTGGGGTCATACCTATGCTTAAAGCCTGACCGGGGTCTCCTTGTATTTAGAATAAAATCCAAAATCTTTATGTCAGCCTAGGAGACCTAACACGAACCCCTTGATTCCCCAACCTCCTCTCCTGCTTCTGCCCCCAGAATCACCCCCCTCCCCCCACCAGGATCCAGCCACGCTGGCCTTCTCGTGGGCCTTCAAACACCCAAAGTTCATTCCAGGCTATGACCTTGACTGAGCCCTTCCCTCTTCCTTAAGCACAAACCCCTGTCCTCAAATACCCAACCTCAGCACATCCGTCAGGGTCCATTCATAGAAAACCTTGGGGCGCCTGGGTGGCGCAGTCGGTTCAGCGTCCGACTTCAGCCAGATCACGATCTCGCGGTCCGTGAGTTCGAGCCCCGCGTCGGGCTCTGGGCTGATGGCTCAGAGCCTGGAGCCTGTTTCCGATTCTGTGTCTCCCTCTCTCTCTGCCCCTCCCCTGTTCATGCTCTGTCTCTCTCTGTCCCAAAAATAAATAAACGTTGAAAAAAAAAAAAAAAGAAAACCAGACACACCAGGTGCTTCAACGCAGGGACTTCCGTCCTGGGAGATTAGTTACAAAGGTGTGAGAAGAACCAGAAGTACAAATGGGGAACGTGAGGCAATCCAGAGGTTTGCAAACCACAGAAAGGTGCCACCATCCCCAGGGATGGAGAGACCAAGGGACGAGGTGGCATTAACTGGGAGCTGGGGCTCCAGGCAGGAGCTGAAGTGTAGAGGAAGGGTCCACACCCTGGAGAGACATAGTCACTGCAGAGTTGCCCCCCTAAAGCTGAGAGGGAAGGGGGCCCACACATCGATCATCTCTTTTCCTACCCTCCAGACCCCTGCCGGTGCCTCCCAAATCAAAGCCTGAAGCCAGAAGCCAGTGTGAAAGGGAGCCTGGGAGTTGTAATTTACAGGGGTCCGTTCCTTGCTATGCAGAGTGGAGGTGGGGAAGGGCGGGCAAGAAACTGGACAGCAAACTGGCAAATGCCCTCCGTATCGCTGACTCCCGCTCGCCCTGCAGGCTCCGCTTTGGGTCACCTCCAAGGAGCCTTTCCTTGGGAACCCTTAAGTCAGTCTCTCCCCATCCTCTATGGCAAAGCCGGCCGGCTCATTCCCTGCCTAGCCTTCGACGGTCGGGGATGCATTTGCCGAACCCACGGCCAAATATTATTAGAATGGCCAAAATCCGGAGCACGGACAACGCCGAACGCCGGCCGGCACGTGGGGCCGCTGGAACTCTCTCGCACAGCCGGTGGGAATGCAAAATGGAACCGCCACCTCGGAAGACAGTTTGGTGGCTTCTTGTAAAATTCAACGTGCTCTTCCCCCTATGATCCGGCGTCACGCTCCGAAGCCGCCCAATTCTGATCTGTTCTGGGTTGACTGCAGGACCCGCATGCAGCTCGCATTGGCACACACGTGGGGACAGCTGAGGGGTCACCACCTTGCCTCCTCCGCCTTCACCCCCAACCCAGAGTTAAAAGAAATATGACTCTAGCTCTAGACGCTTCGCCATTGGCGGTGGAAGTCACGTGACTCCTACCTGGTTCTAGCCCAGAGCACGTAGGTGCCTCATCCGGACATCACGTTCCAAGGTCAGTCTCGGCAGAATATCCTGATTATGATTTGAGCAACTGGGATGAGTCACACTTCTTTTTTTTTTATTTAATATTTGAAAATTTTGTGCATGATCTGAGGAAAAAAAAAATCAAATGCCAACTTCAGATGAATGAGCAAAATGTATTCCTTAAAAAGTTAAACAGAGAGGGGTCCCCCTGGGGGGTTCAGTCGGTTGAGCGTCTGAATCTTGATCTTGGCTCAGGTGACAATCTCACGGTTCGTGGGACTGAGCCCCAAGTTGGGCTCTGTGCTGACAGAGCAGACCCTGCTTAGGATTCTCTCTCTTCCTCTCTCTTTGCTCCTTCCCTGCTCGCTCCCGCACGAGTGCTCTCTCTCTCTCTCTCTCTCTCTCTCTCTGTTTCTCGAAAGTAAATAAATCAACTTAAAACAAAGGGAAACACAGAGTTACCCTACGTCTCAGCAATTCCACTCATGGGTGTATTCCCGAGAGATTGAGGATTTACGTCCGCACGAGGATTCGTACATGCGTGTTCAGAACAGCACTATTCACAATGGGAAGAGGTGGAAACAGCCCAACTGTCCGTCAAATGATGAATGGACAACAAAATGGGGTGTATCTATACAGTGGAATATTACTTGGCTATGAAAAAAGAGAGGAAATGCACCGATACATACTACAGCATGAATGACCCCCGAAAACCATGCTAAGTGAAAGAAACCAGACACAAAGAGCATGTGTTATATGACTCCACCCCCATGAGAGGTTCAAAAGAGGCAAAGTCACAGAGGCAGAAAATCAACCAGTGTCGGCAGAGGCCAGGGGAGCAGGGATAGAGAGACCGCTCACGCGTACAGGTTTTCTTTGGGGGGCAATGAAAATGTTCTAGAATTAGATAGTGGTGATGGTTGTACAGCTTTGTGAGGATACCCTCCCCCCCCAATAACTGATTATATTCCTATGAAACGGTGAATTTTGTGGTATGTGAATTATATTTTGAATTACAAATCTTGAAGAGGCAGGGGCACCTGGCAGGCTCAGTCAGCAGATGTGCGACTCTTAATCTTGGGGCCATGAGTTCGAGCCCCACTTTGGGTGTAACGACTACTTTCAAAAACTGTTATCCTACTAATGTTTTAAATTTATTTTTTGTAATTTTTTTTTAATCTTTACTTGTTTTTGAGAGAGAGAGAGAGACAGAGTGCAAGGCGGGGAGGAACAGAGAGAGAAGAAGACACACAGAATCCGAAGCAGGCTCCAGGCTCTGAGCTGTCAACACAGAGCCCGACGCGGGGCTCGAACTCACGCACCGTGAGATCATGACCTGAGCCGATGTCGGAGGCCCAACCGACTGAGCCACCCAGGCGCCCCGATGTTTTAAATTTAAATAGCGCTTCAGAGTTTATAGAATATTTTAATGTAACTAAAGGAATATGTCATTAAATCCTGGGTTAAATTCAGACTCAGTAAGTATTTATCCACCATCGAACCAACTTTTGCGTCTTGCACAAATGCTGCCTCAGAAAAAGAGTGTACTCATTGTTTGAATAAAAGAAATAGTATACCTTATTTTACCCCCATGCTTTATCGTTCTCAAAATACCTCCACTTAAAATGGTTGATCTTCACAAAATTCCTCGGAGTAGAAAAAATAGAAACAATTCTTCCTATACTTCAAATAAAAAATGGCTCCAAGAGGTTGAGATGGAATTTGAACTAGGTCTCCTGGCTTTTAGCCTTCTACACAACCAGCTGTCTACCGGGTGAATCAGTTGGGGCTGATATAATCGCAATAATTTGGCCAATTCGGCAATGCTGTTTTGTTATCCAGCTAGAACCTTCTTTTCTTTCTTTCTTTTTCTCTTTCTCTTTCTTTCTTTTTTTCTTTCTTTCTTTCTTTCTTTCTTTCTTTCTTTCTTTCTTTCTTTCTCCCTTCCTTCCTCCTTCCTTCCTCCCTCCCTCCTTCCTTCCTTCCTTCCTCCTTCCTTCCTTCCTTTCTTTCTTTTTCTTCCTTCCCTCCCTTCCCTCCCATCCTTCCCTTCTTTCTCTTCCTTCCCTTCCTTCCCTCCTTCCTTCCTTCTCTCTTTCTTCCTTTGAACCGCTTGCTAACAAAAGCACGTTCCAACAGGAATGCTCCTAAGTTAATCATTATTTTTTTCCAGCATGGAATCAAAATATTCCAATGACTCGTTTTATGGACAACACATCCACAAGTGAAGTAGGAAAATGACCCCTGGTTCTCCTCGGCGTCAACATTCTTCATCTAACTTGGGGGCTGGGTTGGCAATGGGGCACATACCTGGACTGTGTCCTTGTCTCCAGAAACAGCCCAGCGAAGGCAGGCGAGCCTCTCACCTCCCCGTTCGGAATTACAGGAAGGAAAAGGAAGATTTCGGATCGCTCGCAGGCATCCCATCCCAAAGATCATATTTCCCTTTGTGTTTTCACAGCCGGGAAATCCCTCTTCAAATCTAAGTAAATCCTTCCTTCTCTTCTCTAAGCCCCTCATCTTGTTCTGTTTTCCAGGAGGAGAGAGGACAGCTGGGTTCCTGAGAAAACACAACCCCCGAAATCCGCCCACCCCAGCAGGCGGGGGATTTCAAAGATGTCAGTGTCAGACATCTGAGTGTTAATGACCTTCCCGTGGCTCCCACATCGATGTGGATGGGTGCGAAGCCAAGCTGGCTCAGTGTGACAAGACGAGGAAGCAGAAAACAGGCCACGGGCTCCCCAGAAGGTGCTAACATCACCCCAGAATCTCACATGTTGCTCATTACCATCCCAGCGCTCTGCCCTCAGCGCCCCCCGGATCCCCACACCCAGACAACCACGCGGCCCAACAAACACTCACACACGCAAAGAGAAACTCTGGGTTTGCCCACCTACCCGCTCCCTCAGCTCTCCCACCCCCTCCTCCCCACCCGGATCCATTTATCTCCTTGGCTGTTAGACCTTCCTTCCTCCCTTAGTCCAAAATGGAAGCTTCCTCCCTAAAGCCACGTGTCTTGTCCGTTGCCTCGCCCAGAGCTGGGGTTCTCAGGACGGCTTTGCACAACCAACACGCATTCATGTGGCCCGTGGTATTCCTCCGCAGTTGACAGGGACCGGGAGAACAGAGTCTGTCTGTGTTACTCGTCACTGCCAGGAAGACCTAGGGACCGGCAGATGCGGAGCAAACATTCCGTATGCGTTTGGCACCCCCCGACCAAGGATGCAGAAGAAAACCTCGAGAGTTGGTTACTGGCCTTGTCACAAAATCCATCACGGGTAAGAGAACATTTAGCTGGAGTGAGATCATAAGTATGGGCATAGTAATACAAATATACGGTGAAAGATGTAGGATCAAATTATATAATAAATATAATGACCTACTAAATACAGATCATAGGTAGAAAAAACTAGATCATAAAAATCCAGTCTAGTTAGCCAGAGACAGTTCTGGACCCCAGCTGCTGTTACTGCTGGGGAGCTAGGGTTGTTGGAGAATTAGAGCTGCACAACCCTGGTCCCCAGGCTCCTCTTAAGGACCTTTATTATTATTATTATTATTATTTTTTTTTTTTTATTTATTTATTTTTTTTTTTTTAAATTTTTTTTTTTTTTCAACGTTTATTTATTTTTGGGAGAGAGACAGAGCATGAACGGGGGAGGGGCAGAGAGAGAGGGAGACACAGAATGGGAAACAGGCTCCAGGCTCTGAGCCATCAGCCCAGAGCCTGACGCGGGGCTCGAACTCACGGACCGTGAGATCGTGACCTGGCTGAAGTCGGACGCTTAACCGACTGCACCACCCAGGCGCCCCTATTATTATTATTTTTAATGTTTATTTATTTCTGAGACAGAGAGAGACAGAGCATGAGTGGGGGAGGGGCAGAGAGAGAGGGGGACACAGAATCTGAAGCAGGCTCCAGGCTCTGAGCTGTCAGCACAGAGCCCGACGCGGGGCTCGAACTCACGGACCGCGAGCCGAAGTTGCACGCTCAACCGACGGAGCCCCCCAGGCGCCCCTTAAGGACCTTTAAAATCTCCACCCCGCTCCTTCTTCTGCAAATGGACCGCTATGGTGAGCAGTCGGGTCCCAGGCTCCAGGCCTTCAGCACCTGGGGCCCCACACAGAGATCTAGATTAGGGACGGGCAAAGAGCCTTGTAATAAGGGGTTCTGACCCTTCCACAGGACAGAGGGGCCATCGCCCTGTAATCCCATACACAATGCCCTCAATTCAGGGGAAACTCCCCAGAAAGCCACCAAATGTTCATATCACCAACTTGGGCAATCACTTACGGTTTTGCAGTTAAATCGGCTCAGGAGTAACTGAGCAGCCAAGGGCAAAAGTGTGCTTTCAGCCATATGGCAGGCAATTCCCAACGATGTCAACAGAAAATTGCACGTGAGTACCCGCGAGGCAAGGCTCGTCCCCGGGACGGGTTCCACGGTTTCACTACCATAAAGGGAAGCGGGAAAGCATGGGAACTAAGGACAGCGGTATAAAGCCATCATTTCCCGACGCACGTAGACAGACTTGGTGGGTCGGGTTCACAGTTCATTACAGCCTATTCCTCCACTCTGTCCAATTTCCGGGGGGAACAGAAGACAGAGCCTGTCTTGCAAAAGCTTCATTTTCAAATTCCCTTCTGTGCCTCGAGATTCTGCCCACAGCAAAGAGACACTCCAGAATAGTATCTGTTCTGAGCCAGGGAATGCAGATCCCCGGTCTGCTGACAATCACGTGGAAGAATGCGCAAGGTCTGAAGTACAAAATCCACCATCGTAAGGTCTGCGGTCCCGAGGTGACTGATGGGACAGAGAAGTAACTCGCTGAACGCAAGACACACAGAGCACGCACAAGTGTTGGCACTTGTGCAAGGAGGAGGCGAGTGGATGCCCAGCAGCCCCTTCACCCAGGTAGAACTGGCTCCGGGTCACCAAATAGCAGCCGGTGCATGTGGCAGCCCGGGCCGGAGCCCATCCAGCACGTTGCTGAGAACATGTGATACCCCCGATGACTAAGAGTCATCACTCCTATGTCACGACGACCCTGATTTTCACTCCGTGTGCACGAAATAGACCCCCTAGCCTCAGGGCCGGTTCCATCAAAGGCTGGGTGTAGATTACAGATTCGGGGAGGAGGAAAGACATTGCATCTTGCAGTTAGTTACTCCCGTGGGTTCTGCGGATGGGATTGTCCCATCAATTTCATAAGCAGGAGGCAGGCCAACTGGGGGACAGTCGGAAGGGAACAGAGAATTCATGGGAAAAAGGCAGAGGCTTCAGAAGAACCCTTCACTGGGTTCACCATAGCATTGTCTGCTGGGGAAAGAGTGAGCTAAACCAGGGAGGGGCGGGGGGCAAGGGAGGGGGGCGGCAAGCAGAGTAATCTCCACAGTAGCAAAAATGAGAGCGAGCTCACCCGTATGGAGTGCTCCCTGTGCGCGAGGCGCTCAGCCAAGTGCTCGATGCACGGTCTCGCACTGCTGGTGGATTTCAACTCCCCGCCGTCCCCGTGCGGTAGGTGGTACCGTTACTCTCATTCCACAGACGAGGCAAGTGAAGTTATATAGTGTAGAGAAGGTGGTATAAACCGAGAGCATCAGCCAGGAGCTACCGGTGGATGAGTCCACCCGCCTGGTGGCCCGCGTTAGCAAGCTCTAATCGCGGTCGCAGAAAAAAAAAAAAAAACAAAACATTTATTGAGCAATGACCTTCCCGTAGTCCATGCCACGTGGGACTCTTATGACAAGCCTGAGGTACGAGCACCGGGACAGAGGCTCAGAGAGCGCGTTGCCTCCGCTCAAGTCGCCGGGAATCGGGAGAACCACTCACTCAAGGCACCGTTCAAGCTCGGGCCGTCTGCTTACAGAGCTCAGCTGCCTCCCAGAGCCGGGCTGCTTAACCACTGCCCGGTTCATCCGTTCTTGAAACGCTCGTGCGTTGACCATCTGGGGTTGAAGCCTCAGTCCCAGAGCCTTGAGTGAGCCCCACAGGGGAATGACGGAAGACCGTGTCTACACTGGGAAAGACTGTTCCCATGAGTGGCCCGGCCTGGCAGGGGCAGGGATACCCCGGATTAAAGGGCAGGGCAGGGGCTGAACCATCAGATTGAAAGGAGCGAGCAGGAGGCGTGCCAGGGGGTGCCCACATCACGGAAGCGGATTGAAGTGAAGCAGAGGGCCAGGCAGTCAGGTGGCACACTTAGTCCCCAGAAGGCATCAGCGGATGCCCGGGCTGGAGCTCGGGCTGGAGTCGACACCCGGGCAGATGCCCCTTGCAGAACTGTCAGGGTTCATTAACAGCTCGCTTTCTGACTTCTTTGCCAATTTAGGAAGATTCCTCGTTCCAGCTCTTTTGGCCTTTCCTGCTTCCATTTTCCCCTTCCGGTAACAAGACGGGTGCAGTCCTAAGGATGCTTTAGCGGCGCGACGGATAAGAGAAAGCCTCTGGTTAATTTTTCCACAGATGAGGATGTGACATTGCTGCCGCGTCAGGGAGCAGAGGGGGGCTTGGAAAGGTGCTGAGTAAATGGAAAGGCTGCGTGTGACCCACGACGCTGCGCAGCCCGCGACATCTTCACGGAGCAAGGCTTTGAAGCAGGCTCTCCTGCAAGCGTTTGCTTCTTTGCCAGATGGAGCGTTTGAGAGCCAAGATTAAGCAAAGATCTTGACCGGATGGTTAAACGCGGTTGGTGCTCATGAACTGAGGAGCCGGGATCACCATAAGGAGAAGGTGGCCACTGCTCCCGGGAACGTGGTGGGGGAATTTGAAATCTCCGCTCACGGAATGAATGGCTTCGGGTTCCCAGGGCGGACGTGTGAGGTAAGCTAATGACCGCTTTTCAAATAAGTCGCCCCCCCCTTTTTTAAATGCACCTGCCACGCAAACCATCCCTCACCTCATTCAATCAGGCGCGGGTGTTCCAAAGGGCACCTCGGAATCCGGCGCGGCCCAGGGCCTTCACCCCTGCCTCCCCGTTGCCTGGTTTCAGCCCAGCGGCCAGAATGATGCTTTGAAAGTGGGACCAGCTCGTGTCGCTCTGTGTCCCAAATCCTCCAAAGCCTCCCTTTATCAGTCAAAGCAAAATCCAAAGGCCCGACTCAGATTTCCAAGACTTGTCTACTCTCACCTCCTTACCTCTAATCTCTCTCTCTCTCTATCTCTCCTTCTCCTCCTCCTTCCCCTCCTCCCCCTCCCTCTCCTCCTCCTTCTCCCCCTTCTTCTTCTCTGTCTCTGCCTCTCTCTCTACCCCTGCCCCGTGCGCTTCCTGAAACAGACTCCCTGCGCACTCCGTTTGCATTCACTGCTCCCTCCCCAGAGCACGGCTCATCGCGACCCCGGTTTCAGCATAATTTCTTCCTTCTCCTCATGGAGATCTGGACACAAGTGTCCCCTTAGCAGTGACTCCTTCTCTAGCTTCTATAACAGCCCCGCTGAAACCAGCACAGTTCTCCCGCCCCGCCGACGCACGCAGGTGCACGTGCGTCCGGATCTCCTTGACCCCTTGCTCTCCTCCGCGTCACTGAGCTAACACTGCATCCGTCTGTTGTTTCTTTACCTCTGGTACTTCCCCCAAGAGGGCCAGGCTTGGTCCATTTCCTTCCCTGCTAAATCCCTGGCACCTAAGGACAGGGCCTAGAATATGGTTGATGCCCCCTGAATATCGTTGAATTATTTCTTTTGGTAATTTTTGATGTTTGTTTATTTTTGAGAGAGAGAGAGAGATGGAATGCCAGCAGGGGAGGGGCAGAGAGGGAGGGAGACACAGAATCCGCAGCAGGCTCCAGGCTCCGAGCTGTCAGCACAGAGCCCGACGCGGGGCTCGAACTCCTGAGCCTTCGAGCTGTGAGATCATGACCTGAGGCAAAGTCAGATGCTTAGCCAACTGAGCCACCCAGGCGCCCCTAAATATTGTTGAATTATTAATGCCTATGCCCACCACACAAAAGGTGCTTGAAAACTTCAAGTTCTTGGGGTGCCTTGCTATAAGCACTGGCCATTTTATATTTTCTGTATTTACCCAAAGACCCTCCTTAGACAGTGAGTTCCCCAGGGCAGGAGTTATGTTTTTTTCACAGGCAACATACAATCGTTAGCACCTATCAAGTACTAGGCCAGCCGTTCATGGTATGGAGATAAGAAACAATGTTGATTTAAGGCTGCTGCCACATTTTTGGGCAAGGTGGGCCACGCCCATAAGGTTGTGTAGTGCACAACATGCACAATGGTACATAACAGTCCTGCCACGGTGATCAATCAATGACCAATTCCAATCGGTCATGCCTTCCAATGCCTCTCTCCCCTATCCTTTTGCTGCACTGCTGGTGACCTAGTCTGTGTCTAATTAAATAATCTCCTTGGATTGTTGTTTTATAGTTGTGTGATGGCCACATAAAGGTGCCTGGCAAGGTCTGCAATTGACCAAGGACCTTGACTGCTTGCCTAACCTGTGTTCCCCACCAATGACTGACTGAGCATAGCGGTCCCACCAGGAAGCTCGTTGTCTAAGGAGATACACAGGTCTGTTCCTGGGAGATACGTACTCCTCCAATGGCCAACTGTCCCCAGGCCTCCTCGGTAGCTTTTCCAAACCTTCCCAAGACTACACAGCGGTCTGGGATGCTGTCAGCCCGCCCTCCCTCCTTTGCTCATGGTCCCCTGGCTCCCCTGGGCTTCTCACAGGTGTTTCTGCTATAAAATCCCCGCGCATGTAATCCTGTCTCCACTTCTGCTTCCGGGAGGACCGGGCCCAACACCCCTTTCTCGCCGTGCCGCTCTAGTTTCAATGCCCTGCACGGCCCCCCAAATGGAGCGAGCTTCCCAGCAAGAAAATTCGATCAGGTTTCTCCCCTACTCCCAATTCTTAGCTGGCTATCCATCACTCACAGGAGAAGAGCTAACCTGCCGACGTGACATATGAGCGTATGAGGCCCTTCGTGAGCGAGTCCTTGCTGACTTTTCCAGCCCCTCTCAGCCTCCGCGCCTTGCATGTGATATTCCAGCCACGCCAAGATGTCATAGTTCCCCCCAAGGACCGTGCTTCCCCGGGCTGCTTTATTCTTAACACATTTTCCCTCTGCCCAAAGAGCCACCCTATGCCAACCTTCCATGGCCCCTACACATGCGCGCACACACACACACACCCCACTGTGTGTGTGTCCGAGACCCCACTCCAGTAGTGTGCACTCCATAGAGCCCTGCACATGCCTGCCGGGCTGACTCAGGTCCTGAGCTCTAAACTCTGGAGAAGCTTTTTTTTTTTTTAAATGTTTCTTTATTTATCTTGAGAGAGACAGAGTGAGGGAGAGCAGGGAAGGGGCAGAGAGAGAGAGAGAGAGAATCCCAAGCTGACTCCGTGACTGGCAGCACGGAGCCTGACACGGGGCTCAAACTCACGAACCCTGAGATCACAGCCTGAGCCGAAACCAAGAATCAGACGCTCAACTGACCGAGCCCTCCCGGTGCCCCTGGAGAAGCTTCTTTCCAGAGCTCCCCATAGCACAGTGTTTAGGGGCCTCCTCCTCCCTTCTCGGGGGAGTTCCTCAAAGGAGCTCCCACTAGGAGGGGACCCCTTCTCCAGGGGCTTCTTTATTATCCCAACCCACAGGTGACTTCCCTGGGCCCCGGACACCTTATTCCATATGGCCAGGCCCCCTGCACCACAGCTGTGTGAGCCAGACGTGGGCGTGTAGACTTTGAACCGGTTTCCCTCCCAGGAATTTGGCTTTTGAACCACGAGGAAGTCGGGCTCTCTTTGGGTGGCGGGGTCTGCCGTATCATCATCTCCCACCATTTGTGGGTGACAGGAGAGCAAAGTCGGCACACGGGAAGGAACCGCTATCCTTACGGGAAACTTCTCTTTTCTGTGAAGCCAGTCTGGAAAACGCAAGCCAGCTTTTCCACCTGTGCATCCAAAGTGCCTGGAATATAATAGATACTCAACAAATGTTTGGAGTAGAATGAACGAATGGATGGATGGATGAATGAATGAACGCACGAATGAACGAAGGGGGTGGGGAGAAAGTCCACGGTGGAGGGCAATGCTCCCTGTCATTAACAGAATGGGACCCTCTGAGAGAAGTTCGAAGATAGCCCTTGGCGCCGAGGTATCAAACCGGTTTTAAGAGACCCAGAGAAAGAGAGAGAGAGAGTCACGGTAGATGTCCTAGTGATAGCATTCCATACAGGTGCAGGAGGACCCGACAGGGAATTAATAACTTCCAACCCCACGTGGATGTCGTGGGGCCGGCCACACCGCCAGCCAGCAGGTGCTGCCACATGGCCCCAAGTCGGCAAGCCACGGCTGTCTGTGCAAAGCCCTTGCAGAGAAACCGGTCTTGAATATCTAGCGTTGTTTCATGCTTGTCCGGGGCCTCTGCCTTCAAATTCAGCGACGTGGTCCTTTTGGGGACAATTGTCTTAGCAGGCAAGAGTAGACTGGCCCCTGGAGGTCTGGAGGTCTCATTCTGGCCCTTCGCATTGGGCAATGCTGGTCCCTCCCTCCCCCCCGCCCCCTACCCCAAAAAGGCCACACTCCTAAGAGGCAGTTTCTCCCACCGCATCAGCTCGTGAAGACGTGCCTCGTGGCCACCGCCCTCTCCAACGCCCCTGCAAAGTCCTCCCTGGAGTCTGGGCTCCTAGTCAGCGTTCAATACAGATGGCTGAGTTGGCCTCAGCCTCAGTTTCCCGTCAGTAGCCTGACGTTAAATTGGACCGGAGGTTTTCGGAGGTTTTTCCTAATTCTGAACGCCTGTGATTTTTTACCCGTCATAGCACAGTTCGGGGGCATAGCTTTGGGGCATTTCTCGGTGTCGCCCAATCAAGCCTGTGCCCAAATCAAAACCTGCCAAGGAAGCGAGCATCCCAGGAGGGCTAAAGGAGCAACACTGGGGACAGTGACAGTAATGGCAGTGTTCTTGTGCGGAGCTAATGGTCGTTAGCTGGTCTCCCGGGGTCCCCCGAGTACCTCTGCTGCTAATTAGGAAAAATGTAGCAAGAGGCGTCCCGGTCCCCAGGGCTCTCACTTCATAATTTCTCATGACTCCTACTTCTTTGGGGTGGCGGCTCCAACCCATTAGTGCAGGCTACTCTCCTTATCTCTGATTGATGGCAATAAAGAGGGACAAAGGCAGCGAGAGGAGCCAGCAAGCCTGGGTCCCCAGGCTACTGCCTCTGGCTCCATCTCCGAATTGTGAGCCCTTATCCCCGGAAATCTGCCAGCAGAATCTGGACCCTCACCTGGAGTCCTGAACTTGACCCGTCATCCTCCCCTCGGTGCTCCTGAAGGGCCTGGGTCGGTCCCGGCACGGAAACCAGACACCGGATTACAAACAAGCGATTCGCCACACAACGAGGGCTTTCATAGATCCGGAGAATTGTTGAGAGCACCTGACTGTGCTAAAAGAAGGTCAGGGGACAGGAAACTCCTGCTTAGGGCTGAGACCTTGATCCTCGATGGAGACCAGGTCCCCACTCCACACCCCAGCTGCCTCCCCCCACTCCCTGCGGCCCTTGTAGACTGAAGTCGAGCTCGGTCGAGCTCGCCTGGGGCCTGAAACTGAATGGATAATGACAGTGCGATGGCTATTCTCCCTCCCCGCCCCCACCCCCATTTCCCCGGAGACGGGCCATTCTCTGGACTCCACCAATGGCCCTCTAGCTCCCTTGAAGTGAACCAATAGGAAGCACCAGAAGGATGCTGCAGGGCAAGAGGAGAGAGAGAGAGAGAGGTCAGAAGGTGTTTCCCCCCCAGCTCTTGCCCTGCTGGGTGGGTGGTTGGTTCCTCCCATGGCATCAGCCCTTGGAAGCTCCTAGAACCACTCCCTTCTCCCGAGCCTTCAGACCAGGGTGATGACGGCTCCCTGCCAGCCATCCTAGGGCACTTGACTACCTCCCTCTGGTCCCGCCAACCCAGCCCACATCTGTGTAAATAGCCCCGTTAGCGCGGTCTCCGCGGCCTCTCCTTTGGAGTGTGCCATCTGTTTCCTGCCGGGACCCCGGCTGAGACAGATGTTTACATAAATACTCTGAGACTCGCGGATTTAGATCAATCCCAGAGTTATTTCCCTAGCGGGTGCGACATTTTATAGAGGGTCTCGTTTGTAAACTTAAGGATCTTACACATGAATATCTAAGAAACCCTTTTTTTGGTATCTTCTCCCCCCCCACCCCCACCCCGAGGAGGTTTTCGGGAGCTTAAAATCCCTTGGCATTCCCTCCTCCCTGGATTTCTGGTATGGAATCTCTGCTCAAAATGATTTAGTAGCTGCAAACACCCCAATTCGCTGGGTACGGATGTGTCACTGAGACGTTCAGAGCCCCGTTATAATTGGGCACTGACCTGCCTCTCTGCAGCCCCCGAACCCCGCCTCACCCCTCGATTCGTTCTGGTTCCTTCTGCTGCCATATCCTGTCCTGGCCGGGCACCGTCCACCTGCCTTTTCTCCTGTTGTTACCTGATACCCCTCCTCCTCCTAGCTTTCAACCCATTTCCTGCCGTCTCCCTCCTTTGAGGTCCCAACGCATTCTTATTTTTAAAGCAGTGTCAGTAAAATCGGCTTTCTGGGTGCGGGGGGGGGGGGGGGCGTGCACGGTTCTATGACTTTCAGCCCATGTATAGATTCGTGTCACACTACCATCACGATCAGGATACAAACAGTTCCGTCTCCCACAAAAACCCCTCGTGCTATAATCCCATGAGTCAATTTCTCATGGTAGATCTCTTTCTTTATAGAGGTACCTGCACATATCTGCAAACGCATATCCATACGTTCGTGTGTGTCTGACTTTAGAGTCGTGTCCTAGCCTAGGTCCTAGTTGGAAAGCGGGCAGGAGGAATTCTCCCTTACCCAGGGAGGATCAACCACAAGTTCTATTCGGGCCTTCAACTGATTGAACGGGGACCACCCACATCGGGGAGGACACTTTGCTTTACCCTGTTTACCAGTTTAAATACTAATCTCCGGGTGCCTGGGTGGCTTAGCCAGTTGAGCGTCCGACTCTTGATTTCAGCACAGGCCAAGATGTCACGGTTCCTCGGTTCAAGCCCCACGTTGGGCTCTGCACCAACAAGCGCTCAGAGCCTCCTTGAGATTCTCTCCCTCTTTTCTCTCTGCCCTGCTCCCCGCTCACATTTGCACATGTGCTTTCAATCTCTCCCTCTCTCTCTCTCAAAATATATAAACACACTTAAAAACATTTTAAGACAAATAAATAAATATTAATCTCATCCAAAACTGTCCTCACAGACCCACCCAGAATAATGTGGGACCGAATATCTGGGCACCCTGTGGCCCCGTCAGGTTGACACATAAAATTAACCATCACGATCATACAAATGGAATCACATAATACGTATACTTTTGAGACTGACTTCTTTCACTCAGCATAATGCATTTGAGACCCACCCAAGTTGTGCGGATTAATATGCACATTAATATTCCTTGTTATTGCATCGTAGTGTTTATTGTGTGGACGAAGCACAGTTTGCTTATCCATTTCCTCATGGAAGGATATTTGTGTTGTTTCCAATTTGGGGCCATTATGAAAACAGCTGCTACAAACATTCATGTACAGATTTTCGTACGCATATTAAGTTGTCACTTCTCTGGGACAATCTGGGGGTGAGATTGTTGGGTCACGTGATGAGCGTATACTTAACTTTAATTAAAAAAAATTTTTTTTAACGTTTATTTATTTTTTTGAGACAGAGAGAGACAGAGCATGAATGGGGGAGGGTCAGAGAGAGAGGGAGACACAGAACCTGAAGCAGGCTCCAGGCTCTGAACTGTCAGCATAGAGCCCGACGTGGGGCTCAAACTCACGGACCGCGAGATCATTACCTGAGCCGAAGTCGGACGCTCAACCGACTGAGCCACAGGGGCTCCAATTATATGGCAAGTTTTTAATTGAGTGTTGTCATTCTTTCCACTTAATTCCTCTTTTTCAAAATTGTTTCAGTTATTTAGAATCCTTGGCCTTGCCATATAATTTAGAATAAGCTTGTCTGTATCTATTAACAAAAAACAAACTTGCTTGGATCTTTATTGGAATTTCAGTAGATCTTGCCTTCTGTGACTGTGCTAAATCCATTTATTAGTTTCAGGAGGTTTATTATAGATGCCTTAGGGCTTTCTGTGTAGAAAGTCACGTCATCTGTGAATAGAGACAGTTTTCTTTATTATTTCCTAGCTGTAATGCCTGTAACTTCTTTTTCTTGCCTTATTGCACTGGCTAGAAATTCCAGTATGATGGTGAATAAGATTGGTGAGAGTTGACATCCTCGCCGTGTTCTTAATCTTGTGGGGAAAACCCTTAGTTTTTTTTACCCTAATGTAGGATGCTTAACCTTTTTGGTGGATGCCCTTTATCAGATTGAGGAACCCCCTTCTACTCTTGGTTTGCTGAGACATTTTTTTTTTAATTTTTTTTTTCAACGTTTTTTATTTATTTTTGGGACAGAGAGAGGCAGAGCATGAACAGGGGAGGGGCAGAGAGAGAGGGAGACACAGAATCGGAAGCAGGCTCCAGGCTCCGAGCCATCAGCCCAGAGCCTGACGCGGGGCTCGAACTCACGGACCGCGAGATCATGACCTGGCTGAAGTCAGACGCTTAACCGACTGCGCCACCCAGGCGCCCCTGAGACATTTTTTAATAAATAGATGTTTTATTTTGTCAAGTGCTTTTTCTGCACTGATATTGACCATGTGTGTTTTTCTTCTTTATTACGTTTTATGGATTTTGAATGTTGAACCCGCTTCGCACTTGTAGGGAAACTTCACTTGACTGCAGTGTACTTTTCCTCTTATAAATGGCTAAGTTTGATTTGCTAATACTTTAGGAGGATTTTTACGTCCGTACTCATGAAGGATATTGGTTTGGAGTTTTCTTTTTTAATATCATCTTTGGTTTCGTATCAAGGTAATCCTGGCTTCACAAAATGATTTGGCAAGTATTCTCTCCTTTCTTATTTCTAGAAGAGTTTATATAGAATGGGTATTTCCTTATGTTTTTGGTAACATTAGCCAGGGAAACCCTCTAGTCCTGGAGATTTCGTCCGCGGGATATTTTTAGCTATGAATTCATTTTCTTTAATAATTAAGAATTCAATTTATTGCCTATATCTTGGGCGAGTTGCGGTAGTTGGTGATTTTCTGAGGAATTGGCCCACTCATCCCATTTGTGGTATTTATCGGTTAGAGTTGTTCATATTATGCTGTCACTATCCTTTTCATTGATATCCCCCCTTTCTTCCTGATACTGGTCGCTTCCGTCTTCTCGTTTTGCTAGACCCCCAAGGGATGTTTTCTCTGTCACTTTCTGATGTTTCTTTCTCCCTTCTTTGCGCTGCCCCAAGTGCATTTTCTGTGCTCCCACTGCCCCAAGATGCTTCCCAGCGTCGAAGATACACGCTGTTGAACAGACGAGAATTTTTTTTTTTCTTTTAAGTAAGACAAGTGCCCGCAGCCCCGCGTGCAGGTTCCCTCATGAATGCAGCTCAGACTCCAAGCCGATGTTGATGACACCTCTGTCGGCTGCGGCCATGTTGACCTGGTCACAAGCAGCACCGGTGACTGGCTCCTAGGGGGAGCCTCCCACCCCCTGCTCCTACACACCCTTCCCTCTAAGCACAGGACGTCTCAAGTGCATTGGGCAAGTAGAGTGACATCCACTGGGTCAGTAGGCTAGGGATACAGGTTTTCCTTGTCTTTTGCTTTTGGTTATCTTTTCTGTTTTTTTTTTTTTCCTCCCTTATTTCCATAATGCCTGAAAGAAAAGAGGATTACATTCAGTTCTTAGGAATCACCCACCCTGGAAAGACTCCTGGGTTTCTGCGTCTTAGGGGCTTTGGGGGATTCTCTCCCTGTCTCCCTGTCTCTCTGGCTCACTCTTGCTCTCCCTCCCTCTCTGGATGGAAAGAGGACTGAGAGGGTTTCGCCCCAGGAAGTATGAGTGGTCTGCTTTGCTCTCGGCATGAGGGCCAACGCTCCGTTCTTTCGTCCAGCGATTTGCTTGCTAGCGTGGCCTTTGATGGGCCCGTCTTCAATCGTTGGAGGGATGGAATACAGACAGCCAAACCTTGAGCGGTGGGCGCGGAGCAGAAAGAGGGTGGAAGACCCAGTATAGTTCAGCTGGAGACTGCCCTGTGATTCGGAACAAAATCCCCTTGGGTGTCAAAGAGTCTGATTGTGCCAAGCCCTTCGCTCTGGGTAGGTATTTCATTCAGATGCATCACAGAGTGGGACCGGGGAAGGCTGTGGCGTGAAACGTTCGGGGGATTCTGGTGCTGATCCGTAGCCATCGTTCAAAACGTTACGGGGGCCTTTGGTGCACTGAAGATCAAGAGGCCACCATGAAGTCTCCGTGGCCTCCCGAGAGGGACCTGATCCGGGTCACTCTGCACGTGGAAGCATCCTTGGAAACAGGCGCTTGGCCTTAATTAAAAATCAAGCCTGTGCAGCTAGACAGCAATTCAGCTATAAATATTTGGGAGCTTCCAGAAGTTTACTCCATCCACTGAGCAGACTTTCTGGTCACCGAACCTATAAATATTGATTTCTGGATAATGTCTAATTCTCCTGAAAACACTAGGGCGACCCGCGTCAAGGCCTTGGGTCCCCAACTCTGCTGCCATTGTTTTCCTTCTCACCAGCTTGGGCCGAACCCTAAACCAGTTTATACAAGCAGACCACAAACAGCTCGGTGAGCCCCAAATTGTATTTACCATAAGAACAGTCATGAGGGGTACCTGGGTGGCTCAGCTGGTTAAGCGTCTGACATCGGCTCAGGTCAGGATCTCACGGTTCCTGAGTCTGAGCCCAGCATCAAGCTCTGTGCTGACAGCTTGGAGACTGGAGCCTGCTCCGGGTTCTGTGTGTGTCTCTCTCTCTCTGTCCCTCTCCCGCTCACGCTCTGTCTCTCTCAAAAATTAAAAAAAAATTTTTTTAATTTATGAAATGAAAAATATAAATAAAACGCTGGGAAAATAACCTTAAATTAGGCACTGGCTGGAACGAAATCTTCGTACTTCCGTTGCGAGTGTAATGAAGCGAAGAAGCATCGTTCGTTGATTGATCTGGCGATCGCTTTGTGACGTATATCGATGTTGAATCGTTGTGTCGTACACAACATTATGAAATGGACAGAATACCGCATGTCAACTGCATTTCCATTAAAAAACAAAAAAAAATCACTTGGAGAGCCAATCTGACCAGGAAACACTTTGGGGAAGAAGGAAGACATTAAGTGGGTGTGACAAACGGGCAGCAAGACAGCCGCCGAGAATGAAGACACCCACAAGACAGGAAGGGGGCGTGCAGCCATCCGCATGCATCTGGAAGCCTTCGGATGCCATCACAAGTGGAACCAAAACAAGTAAAGCAGTGTGCGAAGCCTAAGCGCTCCTTGGCCCCTGGCTCTACCCTTAACCAAGCTCCGTGCCTCATCACGCCAGAAGTGACACACGCTCAGGACTGCCAGGGTCAACTTCTCTGCCAGAAGCTCTCCGGAACGTCTGGCAGAGGAACAAGCTTGAGAGACGGTCAGCAGGCACCCACATGCCAAGAATCTTCCTTGACCGCGAGCCTTCTGACACCTCAATCTCTCATGTTCTCCCAAGGAAGGGTTGCTTCCTCCTCCCTGGAAGAGGTGGGATTGTGGGGCTCCAGGTTGGCCCGGTCGGTGAAGGGTCCGGCTCTTGATGTCCTCGCGGGTCATGACCTCACTGTTCGTGTGTTTGAGCCCCACACCGCGCTCCGCACTGACAACGAGAAGCCTGTTTGGGATTCTCTCTCTCTCTCTCTCTCTGACTCTCTCTCTCTGCCCCTCCCCTGCTCGTGCTTTCTCTCTCAAAAATAAATAAATATACTTAAAAAAGGCGGGCGGGGGGGTTAGGATCGACAAATAACTCTTCAAGTCAGGGGATAAAGGGGAGTGTGGGCCACCTACCCTAAAGCACCTCCATTCACACACTGGGGTCAAGGCTCGCCTCTGTGCCCAAGTGCTAGCTCCTTGCCGTTGGAGGAAGGGGAGGGGGGGAGAGCTGCCAAACATATTCTTGATGAATTCTAGTCATTAAGCTAGAGAATCTATTTTCTGTTAGAGAGTGAAGCAGAACAGATTTCACATTTTCGAGCGCACACCCTCAGCATTCTGTATCAGATAGCGTGCTAGGTACTCTGTGTGCCGAATGCGCGTTACCTCCCTTGATTATGACAACGGCTTCGGGAGGATGGTAAATGTATCCATAATTTACAGGTAGTGAAACAGATTCCACTTAGCGAGTTGAGATCACAGAGCTGGAAAATGGTAAAAGTGGAGTTTGGAGGTAGGCTTGTCTGACTCGAAAGCCTGCTCTAACATGCTAAATGTTGGGACGACGGCTTATGTGGCCTGAGAAAGAGTAGGTTACGTGCCAGAGGCCCTCGTCCCTCCGTGTCCATGAAACTCGGGGCAGTGACCCGTAAGGTGCGAAGGGCAAATAACTAAACGAAAATCATGTGCAAATGAAGTGCAGGGAGGTGTGGAGGATGAGAATTTGACACACACAAGAGGTTTGGGGAAGGGTTTCGAGATATCATTACTTAACATCATTACGCTTCATTATTGATGCTTCACAGAGCTAAATTTTTATATTTACTTGGGAGGTTTTTTTTTTTTTCAACACAGTCTCCTTTTGATATAAAAGTCATGCTGACAAAACAAGATTGATTAAAGTTTCTAATTATCTGTCATCACAGCATGACCAGTGGCAAATGGAATGCATTTTCTTGTTCCTTCGAGCAAAAAAAAAAAAAAAAAAAAAAAAAAAAAAAAAAAAAAGGAGTTCCCTGATGCAAGACACAAAGATCTTCTGGTTCATTCAAGTGCTCAGTACAAATCTGCACGGCAGGGCACTAACACGGGAGGGTGACGTCACATCGTCTCCCAGCAAAGCTGATTTTGCGTCGGAAAGACCATCAGCCGGGGCCAAGAGTAAGGACTGTAGAGCAAGTCTCCAACGCAGACATCTTAGAGAATAACTACTCTCTGTCTTTAAGTTTGGTACCAGATATAACTCGGTTATATCTGCCCTTCCGGTGGTATCCATTGAACAATCCCGCTGAAATCCTCTGTGAGCATATTGCTTTGCTGCCTGCTGTAACATGTACACTCTTGGAGCGTGTGGATGGCTCAGCCAGTTAAGTGTGTGACTTGATTTCAGCTCGAGTCGCCATCTCACAGTGGTGGGATCGAGCCCTGCGTAAGGCTCTGCACCGACCGCACAGAGCCCGCTTAGGATTCTCCCTCTCCTCTCTCTCTCTCTCTCTGCCCCTCCCCTACTTGTGTATGCGTGCACACACACACACACACACACACACACACTCGCTCTCTCTGCTGCCCTGCTCTTGTGCTCTCTCTCTTTCCAAAATAAATAAATAAATAAACAAATAAATAAACAAGCTTAAGAAAAGTTAAAAAAAAAACCTTGCGCATTATTAGTACCTTCACACAAAAGAAATGTATTTTATTTATTTTGAGAGAGAGTGGAAGAACGAGCAGAGGGGAGGAGCAGGGAGAGAATCCCAAGCAGGCTCCACATTGTCAGTGAGGAGCCTGGTGAGGGTCTCAGACTCAGGAACCGTGAGGTCATGACCTGAGCCGAGATCACGAGTCAGATGCTCAATTCACTGAGCCGCCCAGGCGCCCCAGAAATGCATTTCCTATTCAAATGACTGACCAATGCAGGTGCTTCTGGTTGGTCAGCAGCCTTCAACAAGGTGTTCAGGAATCCGGGTTCCTTCTATCTTGTAGTTGGGACATCCTATGAGGCCTCAGAGTCCCCGCAATCCAATCAGTGGGTGGGGTAAAAGCCCGACCCCCGGTTAAACTCTTCAGGCTATAAATGGCACTTCACCCATAGTCCACGGCCAGATGTCATGATGCCAGTGGGAGAGAATGTATTTTCTCTCCTCCCTGGGGGAGGAGGCTTTGGCCACAGTGAGTCATCTTGCCACCGATATCCACATACTTCTTTTCTTCCACATGTGCAAATACCTACCCCTCCTTGGCTCGGCCCGATGACAGCACCCAGTGCCAAGCACAGGAGTGAAGAACAGCCATTTCCACACAGTTTTGGCAAAGCTCCTCGTGGTATGGTATGTCACGCAGTGAAAATAAAGCTGTCTATCCTCCATATCCTCAATATACATAGTGGTGACGAGGCAGGGACCAGAGAACCCAACCACTAGTCATCATCATCATCACCACCGTCACTATCATCACCATCATCACCATCATCATCACCATCATCACCATCACCATCATCATCTTCATCATCACCATCATCATCATCATCACCACCATGACTATAATCATCTTCATCACCATCATCATCACCATCATCACCATCACCATCATCATCTTCATCACCATCATCATCACCACCACCATCATCTTCATCACCATCATGATCACCACCACCACCATCATGATCACCACCACCACCATCATGATCACCACCATCACCATCATGATCACCACCACCACCACCATCATCACCACCATCATCGCCACCATCATCATCATCACCACCACCATCATCACCATCAGCATCATCACCACCATCATCACCATCACCATCATCAATAATAAAAGAACAAAAGTCTCTCACTCCTCTCTCCTGAAGGAAAGCCAACACTCCAGTTACATCCTATTTTCTAACTTTTGTCCACCCGAGCCACAGCCTTAGAAGCTTTCAGCTCGCCTTCCAAGTTATTCCAGACAGCGCGGTTTTGTGTGTCTGTCATGGATCTCCAATACTGGTGTCCTCAAAGCCCACCACCCACACGCCAAGTCAACAGCACATATTTATGGCTTCTTCTGATGGTGACACCTATCATCAAGGGGAGCCCGGAAGTGGGAAGATTGCTTCCGAAGAAAGGCTCCATGCTCTTATGCTTAGCAGAATTCTGAAAAGGACCCAAACTGGTATTAGAAGGAAGTCATTCTGGGAATGGGATGTGCATTTGGCAGGTTAAGGTAAAAGAGTTTTGTTTATTCTTTTCTTGGAAGCAAAGATGTGGGTGCCTGGGTGGCTCAGTCAGTTAAGTGTCTGATCCTTGATCTCAACTCAGGTCTCGGTCTCAGGGTTGTGAGTTCAAGCCTGGCTTCGAATTCTGCAATGAGCAGGTAGCCTACTTAAAAATCGAATGCAGTCGACTTGGTAGCAAGTCCTCTAGGCTCCATATGTCTATATCGTCCCTTCTGAGTGGTCTTAATAGTCCATATTGGCATCCCAGCTATGTTCTTCTTTGCAAACCATCTTCAGAGCCCCTAACCCCTTCTCTTGACTTTCTTCATTGTGCCAAAGCTTCCTTACACTACCTCCAAAAACCTAATGCGCTTCCAAAGGTATCCATTACCAAATCTGGTCAGTAAAATGGAAGGTCAGAGTGGTCCCACATGGGGTCAAAACTAGGGGATGTATTTCAGGAAGGGCACGCAAGGAATCTGTGTTCGAGCATCACGGGTGAAGATTTGTCAAAACAAAGGTGGGAATCTGGGGATATGTACACTCATTATCTTTCATTTTCTGAAAAGAAATCATTGAGGAAAGCTCTCATGTATACTTGTGAACCCACCAGTTTAAAAAACAAAGACTTGGGGGCACCTGGGTGGCTCAGTCGGTTAAGCATCCTAGTTCATTCGGCTCAGGTCACGATCTCATGGTGTATGAGATACAGCCCTCCCTCAGGCTCTCTGCTGACAGCGTGGAGCCTACTTGGGATTCTCCCTCCCTCCCTCCCTCCCTCCCTCTCTCTCTCTCTCTCTCTCTCTTTCTCTCCCTCTCTCTCTGCCCCTGGTCCACTCACACTCTCAAAATAAACCAATAAACTTCAAAAAATAAATAAGTAAAGAGCTACACATCCATTAGAAGTTCCCCCCCCCACCCCGCACCACACGGCTGTAACGGGGTCACCGCACCTCTCCTCCATCGCCCAGAGTCTCCAGTCACCTGGGGGTTCTGTTCCCCATGGGTATCTTTATACTTCTTTATACTTTTACACTGTGTGTAGCATTATCTCGTATATTCTTGCACCTCAAACAAACGATACACTGTACTCCCTCTTACACAACTTCCTTTTTCCCCTCCACCTTGTATTTGTAAGATTTATCCACGTTGAAAGACACAGTTCTACTTTGTTCATTTTCTGCTTCTGTTTGGTGGTTCCCTCTGTGAAGATACCACCATTTGGTTGTCTATTCCCACGCCATTGGGCATTTACTTTGTTTCCAACCTGCCACAATTGCATAAATACCTGCTATGGCCATTGTTGTATATGCTTCCTTGTCCCACTGATATATTTTCAAGAGTTTCCCGGTGATTTTGCTCGACCGTCCGGGTCAAGAACTGAGCCTCCAGGGCAGGAATTCTCAGAATATGGTCCTGGGACCGGCACGCATTGGTACCACCCGGGGCACCTGTCAGAGATGCAAATCACCGGGCCCCACCTCAGATTTCCTAAATCAGAAACTGGAGGGACAGGGGACAGTATACGTTAGTTTAACAAGCTTTCCAGTTTTAACAAGATTCTGATGCTTGCCAACGTCTGTAAGTACTGCTGTTTTAACTCAGTGTAATGATGCCCCTCGTTTTGCGTGATCCGTGACCTAAAATATCCAAAGTGTTTATGCAATGGCCACAACATTGACACAGATACAGAAACTCCCGCTGGCCACTTCGAAGCAGTCATTTTAATGCATTTTAATGAAATATACTAAGGTCAGGGGCACCCGAGTGGCTCAGTCGGTTCAGCACCCCACCCTTGGTTTCGGCTCAGGTCGTGATCTCACGGTTCTTGAGACGGAGCCCCATGTTAAGCACTGACAGTGTGGAGCCTGCTTGGGATTCTCTCTATCCCTCTCTCTGCCACTCCCCCACTCACACACACACACACACACACACTCTCTCTCTCTCTCTCAAAATAAGCATTAAAAAATAGAAATATGCTGGGACATCTGGGTGGCTCAGTCGGTTAAGCGGCCGACTTCGGCTCAGGTCATGATCTCGCGGTCCGTGAGTTCGAGCCCCACGTCGGGCTCTGTGCTGACAGCTAGAGCCTGGAGCCTGTTTCAGATTCTGTGTCTCCCTCTCTCTGACGCTCCTCCATTCATGCTCTGTCTCTCTCTGTCTCAAAAATAAATAAAAACGTTAAAAAAATAAAAAAAAATTTTTTTAATTAAAAAAAAAAAAATATGGGGCGCCTGGGTGGCGCAGTCGGTTAAGCGTCCGACTTCAGCCAGGTCACGATCTCGCGCTCCGTGAGTTCGAGCCCCGCGTCGGGCTCTGGGCTGATGGCTCAGAGCCTGGAGCCTGTTTCCAATTCTGTGTCTCCCTCTCTCTCTGCCCCTCCCCCGTTCATGCTCTGTCTCTCTCTGTCCCAAAAATAAATAAATGTTGAAAAAAAATTAAAAAAAAAAAATATGCTAAGGTTTAAGGAGGAGCTTTGAAAATCCGGAAGCATAATCCAAATTAGTAACGGTCGATGCAGTATATGTTTGGAAACACTGTTGTTACTCTCTAAGTCAGGACTCCTGCCTCTCCAGACAACACCCAGAGAAGGCAGAAACACAAAAGCGTAAAGTCATTCCAGCCAAGTGTAAGTGTTTAAAAAAAAACAACAACGCTCAAGAGCATCTGAGGCATTAAATGTATTTCTGAATGAGTTTCAGTATCATCACCCATATGGCATGGAATTGTTTCCTCTGTCTTTCAATGTGTGCTCCTGCTTGTGCTTTGGCTGGCTGGGCCAACTTCAAACCCCATGCTCTCGACACAAACAAACAAACAAACAAACAAAAAGTCATTTATCTCTGGGTTTGTTGGTGAGGCATGGCAGCTTTCTGGAGCGAGGTGGAGCGGTGAGCACGGGGTGAGAATCACCCATCCATCAGACACTGGGGGAAGTGTATCAGCCGGGTTAGCGATGGGCGGTCAGCAAACTAGGCATGGCTCAGAGCCCGATGGGCTTAGCCTTTTCTCCTGGCGATCCAGAAAAACAGCTGCTGCTGCGGGCCTTCGGTGTCATTGGTTATTTCCAGGAGGTGAATCCGTATGACTTCGGGTCATGTGACCAGAACACAGATACAGAAATCCAAAAATTGCCAATAGTTTTCGTCCGGGGTAGGGTCTGGTGAGAGGGCAGGGAGGGAACTGTCAAGAATCAGACATGCTTCCATGCTTACCGAGAGACTAGAGTTACCCAAAGGTAACTGAGGACCGGAAGCTCAAGTCCTAGGACAAAGCAGAGCAGACACGAGGCACAGGGAGTCCATTAGCAAAAGGGACATGGTGTGACCCTGGCTTCAGGTGGGAACCAGGTGGGGCAGCCGTGAGACATCCTTCTAAGGATCAGGGCCGCCCAAAGAATAACTCCGCTCAAAGAATAACTCAAAGGCAAGTCCTTGGATGGAGAAGTGGGGCATGTAAGTACATCCAGGGTCGATCGGCTTAGGCTCAAGAACATGGGCACGTAAGGGGTGGGCTAAGTCTGTGTGGGACGTCAGTGAGCCCAGACGTAAGGGGCTGGGGAAGGCAGATCATGGGAAAATAAGGAGCTAGGCAACAGAGAAGGGAGAAGATAAAATAAGTCAAATGTTTAGTCTATTGCCATATGCCTCTCTTTTCCCAAAAGGTATTTTCTTAAGATTTTTGTTTTAATGTTTATTTCTTCTGAGAGACAGCAAGCAGGGGAGGGACAGAGAGAGAGGGAGACAGACAATCCCAAGCAGGCGCTGTGCCATTAGCACAGAGCCCGGCGCAGGGCTCGAACTCACGAACGGTAAGGTCAGGACCTGTGCTGAAGTCAACAGTTGGATGCTTGGGGCACCTGGGTAGCTCAGTCGGTTAAGCAGCCGACTCTTGATTTCAGCTCAGGTCATGATCTCCTGGTCCGTGAGTTTAAGCCCTGCATCAGGCTCTGCACTGACAGTAGGGAGCCTGCTTGGGATTCTCTCTCTCTCCGCATGTCTCTGCCCCTTCCCCACTTGTGCGCTCTCTCTCTCTAAAAATAAATGAATAAACTTTATTTTCTTTAATGTTTTTATTTATTTTTGAGACAGAGAGAGACAGCGCATGAGCGGGGGAGGGGCAGAGAGAGAGGGAGACACAGCATCCGAAGCAGGCTCCAGGCTCCGAGCTGGCAGCACAGAGCCCGACGTGGGGCTCGAACTCCCGGACCAGGAGATCATGACCTGAGCCGAAGTCGGACGCTTAACCGATGGAGCCACCCAGGCGCCCCATAAATGAATAAACTTCTCGAGTCACACTCAACCCCTGGGAAGGCACGGTCTCGGGGGTAAAAAATCATAGGCTCAGAAAAAATAAGGAGAACAGAGTCCTGGTAGGAAGTGTTCTGCCTTCCACCCTGCCCACCATCTTGTAGGGACAAGTATTGGTCCCGGGAGATTGGAGACCCCTTAAGTTTGACAAGCCCGGAAAGGCTAGGGCTTCCTTCGAGGAGTCCTAAGTAAACAACGGTGTAACTCACAAAGCAAACTCTCGCTCATTTGCAAAGCAAATTGATGCAAATCCACCGGTGGCCAGAGGTTGGTTTTATTACCCATCCCCCGCACCACTGTCTCCGGGGACAACACCAGAATCTTTGGGCCACTCGGCGTTTGTGGAACCGAACTGAACCCGCATTTGAAGCCAAGTGTTCGCGGACAACTTTGAGAGTGCCAGGCAGCGTGCCCCAGGAGGAGAACAAAGGTGAAGTAGACCCAGTTTCTGGAGGAGGCAAGCACTCGGTAGGAGAAACAATGTGTCCGTGGATCACTCCAGACTTCGGTGGTCAACCCCGAAACATTTATGTCAAGTGTGGGGTCGTCCTCGCCCCCCTAAAAAGAGCTTCTGATTCTGTAGTGATTTCACCAAAGCGTTCGACAGACATCTGGAAACAGGGCCATTGCAAAAGATGGATTTATTACTATGTGGTGGCCTTCAATATCATACCGTTTGCTTGGGAATAAAACCAATCGTTAAATTGGGTACATTGTGGACTGGATTTCGTCAACGAGATACTGAGTGGACACTCGAACAACCACGTATTATCCTGAGCCCTGGGCCAGCTACTCTATATGATTTCTCTCTAATCTTTTCTTTTTTTTTTCAACGTTTATTTATTTTGGGGACAGAAAGAGACAGAGCATGAACGGGGGAGGGGCAGAGAGAGAGGGAGACACAGAATCGGAAACAGGCTCCAGGCTCTGAGCCATCAGCCCAGAGCCCGACGCGGGGCTCGAGCTCACGGACCGCGAGATCGTGACCTGGCTGAAGTCGGACGCTTAACCGACTGCGCCACCCAGGCGCCCCACTCTCTAATCTTTTCTATCACTCATACCCACCGATTGTCCACATGGGCCCAGAAATGGGAATACTTTGTTCATTCATTTAAAAAAAAAAGGAAGGGGGGGGTTGTTGTCGTTGACATACACCATTCTCTTTCGCGTGCTTCTCTAAAAGCACACTTAAATTAAACAATAGTTTTGCTTTCTACGAAGCCAACTTTGCCTGGGTCTCCTGCGGAGGAGACGGGAAATGGCGGCAAGAACCCCCAATGTGTCTGAGGCCATTGGATGGGAAGTTATCCGTAACATCCGCCATCATTTTGCTTATTAGTGAATAAGTACGGTTCACGCCAGAGAGAGGTCTGGGTGGAAATGACAAACACCTTCAGATGGAATCCCTGTGCTTCCAAAGGCAGAATCACAGTCGGCTCCCCTTCTGGCTCTGACGAGTCATGTGTTGCATATGCACAGGCTCCGGGTGGGGCGGGTGGGGGGCGAGTCTGGAAGGGAAGCAGAGCCAAGAGAGGACACTGGACCCATTTCCTACAGCGGCTGCAACAAATTATCACCGAAGAGGTGACTCAAAACAACAGACACTTATTCTCTTGTGGCTCTGGAGGCCCGAAGTCCAAAATCGGTAGCCCTGGGCCAAAATCAAGGAGATTTGCTGCATGGGAAGGCTCCGGAGGAGAATCCGTTCCCTGCCTTTTCCAGCTTCCGGTGGCTGCCAGTGTTCCTTGGCTTTTGGGGCCAAATCATGCGTCTCTCTGCCCCCACCTTTTCCGCAGTGTTTGCTGTCTCTCCCTCTGCCCTTCTTGGTTGTGCCTGCATTCGAAACTCCCAGAAACTCCAGGACAACCACAAGATCCTTCATTTAGTCACATCTGCAAAGACCCTCTTTCCAAATAAGATCACACGTACAGGTTCCAGGGAGTAGGGTCTGATCCCCGTGGGAGCCATTATTCTGCCTACCTCACCAGGCCCCCCATGAGGTCGGCATGACGCTGGTTCTTCTCCGGAAATTAACCCACGCTTGGCTTCTTCCCTTTCTCCACCTCCTCCCACCGCTCCCCAATCGTTGTCTCTCCAGAGCCAGACTCTCGCCATATCTCCAGACTTCCCTGTTTCAGGGGCAGGAACTGGGAATTGGTTGAGCTGGTCTGTAACAAAGTACCATAGACTGAGCAGCTTAACCAACGTCCATTTATCGTCTCGTAGTTCTGGAGGCACGAAGTCCAAGAACAAGGTGTCGGCAGGGTTGAGTCTTTCTGAGGGCTGTGAGGAAGGATAGATCCGTTCCTTGCTTCTCCCCCAGTGTCTGGTGGTGCGTTGGCAACCTTTGGCATTCCTGGCGTAGTAGGTCTTTGCCTCTGCCTGTTGTGTGGGGCCGAGTTTTCTCCTTTTTGTAAAGATTCCATCCATGGCGGATGACGGATCCCCTCTACTGTAGTATGACCTCATCTCAAGTACATTGGCAACAACTGTCTCCCCTAAATAAGGTCACAATCTGAGATATTGAGGGCAAGGGCTTCAACGTGAACTTGTGTGGAACATAATTCAAGCCACAATAGTGTCCACGGGCCTACTGCCTTCTTACAGATTTCTCTGCTGCTAACCACCTTTCTCGATTTCTGTCTGTCCCCAATCGGACATCCTCTCTGTATCTTCCTGACTAGGACAACCCTGGTGCGTGGTGTCGGGTAGACGGGCTCAGACTGCTTCCCTGGCCTTACACCAAATGACTATCGTCTTACTTGTGCCTTGCCTGTTGGCCTAGAATTCCTTTCTTTATGTTTATTTATCTTTAAGAGAAAGAGAGAGTGTGTGTGTGAGCAGGGGAGGAACAGAGAGAGAGGGAGACACAGAACCTGAAGCAGGCTCCAGGGTCTGTCCTGTCAGCACAGAGCCCCACGTGGGGCTCGAACTCACGAACCATGAGATCACGACCTGGGTCGAAGTCGGAGGCTTAACTGACCGAGCCACCCAGGCCCCCCGGCCTGGAATTCTTTACAGCACTTGAGCTATCGTGCTAAGACAGTGTAGGCATTCAATAAACAGCCATCGAGTTAGTTGATTGATTCATTACCACCCAACAGGTGGGATGTACTTGCAGATTCGGACATACTCACATGGCCACAAGTGCACGAACGTAAGCCACTCAGCCACCCCTTCAGACCTGACATTACCCAGCAGTGAGATAACAGATAAGTGGCTAAGAATCCATAATTCTACAACTCATCCATCATTCTCCTGCGTTGTAGGCCCAGGTTACACATGGGAGCAAAGGAAGAAGCACAGAGCTTTCTGATAAATCACTAAAGAAGACAAGCATGCGTAGTCCCTAGCTACTCTCAAACACTCCCGTTAAGAAGAACAGAGCCTAGGGGCGCCTGGGTGGCGCAGTCGGTTAAGCGTCCGACTTCAGCCAGGTCACGATCTCGCGGTCCGTGAGTTCGAGCCCTGCGTCAGGCTCTGGGCTGATGGCTCAGAGCCTGGAGCCTGTTTCCGATTCTGTGTCTCCCTCTCTCTCTGCCCCTCCCCCGTTCATGCTCTGTCTCTCTCTGTCCCCAAAAAAATAAATAAACATTGAAAAAAAAAAAAAAAAAAAAAAAAAAAAAGAAGAACAGAGCCTAGCGCACCTGGGGGGCTCAGTCGGTTAAGCGTTCAACTTCAGCTCAGGTCATGATCTCCCAGTTCCTGGGTTCGAGCCCCGCATCAGGCTCTGGGCTGAAAGCTCGGAGCCTGGAGACTGCTTCGGATTCCATGTCTCCCTCTCTCCGTCCCTCCCCCACTCATGCTCTGTCTCTCTGTCTCTCAGAAGGGCACCTGGGTGGCTCGGTCAGTTAAGCATCTCACTTCGGCTCCGTCATGATCTCACGGTTCATGTGTTCGAGCCCCGCATCGGGCTCTGTGCTGACATCTCAGGGCCCGGAGCCCACTTCGGATTCTGTGTCTCCCTCTCTCTGCCCCTACCCTGCTCCTACTCTGTGTGTCTCTCTCTCACACAAATAAATAAACATTTAAAAATTTTTTTAAAGAAAGAAAGAAAAGAAAAACAGACCCTGTCTCTTTGTGTTTTCAGAGTCATAGAAAGTCAATGTGATAGAACTCCACCCAGGAAAACTAACCAGAAATGATGTTAGGCAGCCCACTTAGCATTCAGGTCAAGCTTAGCCCCATAATTGCTCGGATCTACCTGTCCATTTTCCCCCTCCTGACCCTGTCCTTCCCTTCTTTCTTCTTAGGTGACACTTCTCATCTTCCTCCTCCATTTCTTTTTTTCAACACCATCAGAAGCACCCCAGAAATCCTCACTGAAACACAGATAAACGTGCCGTGAAACATACAAGGTCATTATCCGTTTCTGAAGTGTCACCCCACACAAAATGCCAGGAGCCAACTGAAGAGAGAGAAGGAGGAAGAAGTTTCGTTTCCTCCTCCTCCCAGAGTTCCTTATTTCTTCTCTCATCTCATTTTTTCACGAAGTATCGAATTCGCGGATAAGACCATTTCTCACCTACGTCAAAGTTATAAAACCTCCGCGTACGGGTGGCCGACAGACACGAGAAGGGGCTCGACATCCCTCACTTGTCATCAGGGAAACGCAAATCAAAACCACGGGGAGATGTCACCTCACACCTGTCACAGTGGCCAACATCAACAACCCGGGAAACAACAGGTGTTGGCGAGGACGTGGAGAGAAAAGAGCCCTGGCGCACCGTCGATGGGAATGCAAACTGGGGCGGCCACTGTGGAAAACAGTGTGGAGGGTCCTCCAAAGGTTAGAAAGTAGAACTGTCTTATGAGCCAGTAATCGCGCTACTGGGTATTGGCCCTAAGAATACAAACACACTAACGCAAAGAGATACACGCGCCCCTTGGGTGATTGCAGCATTATTTACAACAGCCAAATTATGGAAGCAGCCCAAGCGTTCACTGAGAGATGAGGGGAGAAAGAACTTGTGAGAGATCTACATAAATACATACACACGTATATATTCAAATATTATTCAGCCATTAAAAAAAGAGTGAAATCTCGCCATTTGCAACCACGTGGATGGAGCTAAAGAGTATAACGCTGAGCAAGGTAAGTCAGTCATAGAAAGACAAATACCATATAATTTCACTCCCATGTGGAATTCAAGAAACAAAACAAATGAGCAAAGGGGTGAAATAGGTGATGGGGATTAAGAAGGACACTTGTTCTGGGGCGCCTGGGTGGCTCAGTCGGTTGAGCGTCCGACTTCGGCTCAGGTCATGATCTCACAGTTTGTGAGTTCGAGCCCCGCGTCGGGCTCTGTGCTGACAGCTCAGGGCCTGGAGCCTGCTTCGGATTCTGTGTCTCCCTCTCTCTGTGCCCCTCCCCTGCTCATGCTCTGTCTCTCTCTGTCTCAAAAATAAATATAACCATTAAAAAATTTTTTTATTATTGAAAGAAGTGCGCTTTTTCTGGGGAGCACTGGGTGATATATAGAATTGTTGAATCACTATATCATACACCTGAAACTGATATAACACTATGTGCTAATTCCCCCGGGAATTAAAATTAAAAACTTAATTAAAAATGTTATAAAGTCTCTGGGGTGCCTGGGTGCCTCAGTCGGTTGAGCATCTGACTCTTGATTTCGGCTCAGGCCATGATCCCAGGGTTGTGGGATCAAACCCCTTGTCAGACTCCATGCTGCGTGTGGAGCCTGCTTGAGATTCTCTCTCCCTCTCCTTCTGCCCTGCCTCTCTAAAATAAAAAAAAAAGTTATAAAGTCTCTAAAAAACTGCAAAGTCCTCAAATTTCAGATCTGAACAACTTCAATGAATCAAAACTAGCATTGCATTGAACTCCATCACTGATTTTTTCCATGAGTCACTTAACTCAAGGGAAAAACACTTAAAAGAGGAAATATCTCACACCCATACATGTGATCTGGTAGCTTTAAGTTAGCTCAAGTTTACATTCCATGAGTTGTGGCTGGAGGAATAAAGTTTTTGTCTCTCGTCCCTCTTGTTTTGTCTTTCAACCTTCTTGTTTTGTTTATATTTTGTATCCATTCTACTCGGCCCCTCCCCCTTGAACCCTGTCTTCTATATTCAGCTTCAAGACTATCCTTTGCACTAATCGACTGCTCATAGAAGTTTGAACTGCAGCAAATTGGCTGGAATCCACTTCTCTGGAACTTTCCCAAAGCACTGTCTCTTTAGCCATTCGCAACATCTGAAATCTTGACAGGTCCCATTCTTCTGTCTGTTGTGTCTCTAGGCCCTGAGCCTCCAGCCTGGCTTGTTTAACTCACATGACAGCCAAGCCCAACCCAACTCAAGGTGGGGGTTGGGGGGGTAGGATTGGGGAAATGTCCAACTTCTTCCCAAACTGTCCTATTCAGTCTACAAATGGTTGTTGACCAAGAAGTTAAATAGCAAAACCCAAGGGAGGGGTATTTCAACCTTATCTGCCATGGAAGCACGGTGGGTGCAATGCAGCACAGGAGAGGGGTAACCACAGGCATCCAGATGGGTGCAGGGAAAAGGCACCTCACCCACGCTTGGGGAGACAGGGTGCAGAAGGTCCAGGATGGCTTTCCAGAGGAAGAGACATCAATTCTGAATCATAGAAGAAAAATAAATACCTCGTCTCTTGCTCCGTTTTCCATTTTTTGAAAGCTTCCACCCGATGTGGCCTTTCCCTTCTGTGATGAACAATTCTTTTTTGTTTTTTTAAAGTTTTATTTATTTATTTTGAGAAAGAGGAAGAGAGAGAGCGTAAGCAGGGGAGAGACAGAGAGAGAGAGAGAGAGAGAGAGAGAGAGAATCCCAAGCAAGCTCCACACTGGCAGCACAGAGCTTGATGACGGGCTCAAGCTCACGGCCCGTGAGCCGCCATCAAGAGTCAGACGCTCCACCCGCTGAGCCACCCGGGCGCCCCTGTGATGAACAATTCTATGTGTTGATATGGTTAGGCTTCTGGTGCCCAGCTGCTGGGTCTGACACCAGTTTAGATGATGCCGTGGAGGCATTTTTTGATGTGATCGACATATAAACCAGGAGACTTTGAGTAAAGCAGATTACCCTCCATGATGTGGGTGGGCCTCACCCAGCCAGCTGAAGGCTTTAACGGCAAAGAGTGAGTTCCCCCAAAGTAGAAGGGATTCTGTTTCAAGACAGCAACAGAGAAATTCTGCTTATGTTTCTGGCCTGCTGGCCTGCCGTACACATTTTGGATCTGGGAGCCCCTACAATAGCATGAGCTAATCTACAGAGAGAGAGAGAGAGAGAGAGAGAGAGAGAGAGAGAAGAGAAGAGAAGGGAAGGGAAGGGAAGAGAAGAGATGAAAGATAGATAGATAGATAGATAGATGATAGATAGATAGAGATAATAGATCAGTCAACTGATTTCCTCTGAGTTTGGCTCTCCTCTAGGATTACAAAATTCTGACACAGATATTTCAAGACCAGGAGCAGCAACACTCCGTGAGGCAAGGGCAGGGAGAAAGTGAAGAACCCACCATGTCAGGCTTTCTGTGGAGTGCCTGTTCAACCACCAAGGGACTCACTTCTGAGGCAGCTTCAACAAGTCTCTCCGGAAAGAACAAGAAACGCCCTGAGGCAGGTCCCCGGGGGCCCCAGAGATATACCACTAAATGCCACGATCCCCGGGGAAGGTGCTCTGAGGCTGATCCCTTGGGATCTTCATTCTCCTATTCAACGGACTGACTGAGCCACAGGAACTTGGAAGTCACGTGAGCAAGAACACTCGGGAACCTGGGCAACCGTGGTGTAAGAGGGAAGAGAAGCCACCCAGGCCACCCACGGAGCGAGAAAAAAATCCCGCCACCCAGGACGGAATACGAAAGGCTCGGTTCTGGAAGCCTCTGGGTTGGTCCTCCGTGATGCTCCCAAAACTGGATGTTTGCCTGATCAGGACCTGTCTGTGCCGTTGGACGTTCCTGGTTTCAGGAGCTTGATTCTCCAAAAGAGGCCACGACAAATGGCTCCAGAATCTCAGTAGGGTCCCCCCAGGCCACTCGGGAGTTGACTCAAACTTCCAAGAACTGTTGTATGAAGTCAAGAACTGCTCCCAAGAGGAGCTCACGAGGTAGAGAAATCAAGGTGGGCTCCAAAGTCAAGAAGGTCTAAGTCATGCTTCGAAAAAGGGCCCCACGTCGGGCTGTTGAGCAACACGATGAAGGACAGACACGTCTTAGGGGGACAATGGCAGCGTGCGGGGGAAGGACAGGACCGAGAGGAGACCCATTTGCTGGATGACAGAACCCGAGGTAGGAAGACGTCGGAGGCAAAAGCTGTCTCAGCTTTTAACTTTCCCATGAGCCTCACGTTCCTCCGGACCTCCTTCTCTGAGCCTCTCCGCGTACCTGATTCTGATCACTCTCAGGGTGACCTTGCTGAACACTGCCCGGCTGCAGCCTCATGGTGGGGCATGGTGACATTGTCCCAACTCTAACCCTGACAGCTCCTAATAAGAAAACCTGGTTCTTGGGGCGTCTGGGTGGCTCAGTCAGTTCAGCGTCCAACTTCAGCTCAGGTCACGAACCCGTGGTTCTTGACTTCGAGCCCCGCGTTGGCCTCCCTGCTGCCAGCCCAGAGCCTGCTTCAGATCCCTGCTTCCCCCCATCTCTCCCTGCCCCTCCCCTGCTTGCACTCCCTCTCCCTCTCTCTCCCTCTCCCTTTCTCTCTCTCTCTCTCAAAAACAAACATTAAAAAAAAAAAAAAAAATCCTCACCCCCAGCTCTGGGCTGACTTCTCCTCTGGACATTTTCTCCTGAGTTACCAGCCATTGACAGCTGTCGCAGCAGCTCACATTCTAAACGCTCATTATTTGCCGTTTTAATAGAGATGCAAATCCGGATTATGAAAAGCACTTCAAAGGGGAACCATCCACACGTGCGTGCGTGCGCTCGCACCCGCGCGCACAGAGTTTGTGAAGTGCCCGTTTGTAAAATAAAGCCACACCCGCTGAGCTGCGGCTCGTACCGTCCCCAGAAAGCGGTGCCACTCCTCTGGGAAGGCGTGCCCCGGTCAGTGAATCAGGCCGCTCGCAGCCCGTCGAGGACGCGTGGCCCTCGCAGGACGAATGAAATGGTCGTTTCCGCCCGTGGCTAATTTCCCTTGTCGGGGGAGCAGCTCTTAACGGGGGAGCTCTGTTAACACGGGAAGGACCTCGACCGGGACCAGCTTCTCCACCTTCAGGTCCACTTGATCTTAGCCAAAAGGCCGAGAAGCGATCACCTTCAGGTTCAAGTGTGCCCGGGCTGGCTGGCGTGGGCTGGAGAATCCGATTCACCCACCCGAGCCGGCCACAGCACGGATCGTGCGCCTACTGTGCCTGGGACGCGAAGAGGAAACCTCCCCCCCCCCCCCCCCCCCCCCCCCCCCCCCGGCGCGCAGATTGGAAATCACACGGGCTGTCCCCGGACCTACCAGCCAGATCCCGGCAAGTGGGGTTTAAAGCTTGGAGAAGACGCTGGATCCAAGAGCAGCCCGGGCCCGCCCCGGGGATTGGTTTGTGCTTCGTGGGAGCCAAGAGCAAGGGCGTGGGGGCCCAGCGGGGAGTGGCTGTCTGAGCCTCCGCGGCCCCAAGTCCCCAAACCCAAGAAAACCCGCGCTGCCTCGGCATCGAGGCCCGGATCTGGCGCAGAGTGCGGTCCAAGGAAAGGGTGAAATTTTTCAAGCAAACTCCCCGCATTCCTTTCTCCTTCCTCAACAACTCCCCCGGCCTTCCGGGGTTCTCCCGGGGAGAACACCGTGAATGTTCCAAAACAACAATTCCCGCGGCCCGATCTGTTCTCTCGCCTCCTGTTCTCTCTCTGGCTCCCACCAGCACCCCCCCTCCCCACCCCCGGAATCCCACTGTCCAGCCGACCGTGCCAGTGCGTTTCTGGCTGCCCTGTCTCTCCCTCCCCTGCACTTGACCTCTGAGTTGCTGCCCCTGAGCCGCGGACCACCTTCTCCTTTCTAATGCGGCCCCTTCCCGCAGCCTGCCTCTGTTTCCCCCTTCCTGCCTCTCAGACTGCTTGTTCCAGGCCTCCCTGGGGGGGGGGGGGGCTCCTCATTTTCACCCCAGGTTCTCTGTGCGGGGTCCTCTCCTCCCTCTGCTTCCTGCCCAGGCAGGGGTAAGTAAGCGGGTCCGACTTGGGCGGCGCATTCGCACCTGCGGTTCCCACAGCCTGCGGCACCCACCTCATTCCCAGTTCCCGGGTTTGATGTTCCAGTTGCCCCGTGGGCACCGGCTGGCTGTCTGGTCTTTCTCTCCTTCGAACTAACGTGAAGTGGAGGCGGCCAATGTGCAGCCCGGGGGCTGCTCCCTCCTTGAGCCTGCCGTGTGCCTCCCCAGCTCGTCCACGCTGGGTTGAGTTCCCTCCTCCTGAAACTGTTCCTCCCCTGAATCCTCACCGCCTGTCCGCAAATATCCTAAGAAAGGCCGTCCCTGCTCGAAGGGGAAACGACACTTCCCACGCCCCTCCTACCGCCTCGCCGACCAAATTCGGTGATTGTTTTACTTAGTCATTGTCTCCATTGCTCCGTGGCTGGAACGTGAACTTCCTGAGGGCAGGTGCCTCGTCCCACAGCTCCCCCCACGTGACATTCGGCACAGACCTCTTCTTCGAGCTCCAAATCCACGTGCCCGGTGGTCCACTTGGCACCCTCTCTGGAGGTCTCACGGATTAAGTCCAACATAGCACGTCGAGACCCCTCGTCTGTATTTTTCTTTTTTTTTTTTTTTAATGTTTATTTACCTCCGAGAGAGAGGGAGAGCGCAAGCAAGAGAGGGGCAGAGAGAGAGGGAGGCGGGGAATCCCAAGCGGGCTCTGTACCGTCCGCCGTGCAGCTGGACGCGGGGCTCGATCCCATGAACCGTGAGGAGCATGACCTGTGCTGAGATCAACGGTTGGACGCTTAAATGACTGAGTCTCGCGGGCGCTTTTTTTTTTTTTTTCCTGTTCCTTCTTTATCTTCATCACAGTGAATAAATGGTGCCGGTCACTAGGTCTAGGATCCTCCCTCTTTCCCACCGCACCTGCTCACATCCGCTTCGCCGTGAAGCCCCGCGAGCGCCACCTCCAGGATGTACCCCCAAACCTTCTCTCCGGCTCCACTCTGCACTCCCACCCTTATTAGCCGCCGTCAGCTCTAAAAGGGAACGGCCGTCCAGCCACCATCCCTGAACGCACTCACCCTCCCCGGAGGACACAGAATGTTCTTTTCCTCTTAGATTTTAGCCCTGGTGATGTCATGCCCACGCTTCCAGGCTTTTATTTGCAAGCTGCTCGCATGACCTCCTACACATTTCAGCACGCACGTCCCTTCTCGTCCTTCTTAGTCTCATCCTTCACCAACCATTCCCTGCCACACTGGTTGTCTTCTCCTTCCCGGGACACCCAGAGGCCTTTGCGGATGCTAGTCCCTCCGCCTGGAAGGTGCTGCCCCCTCGTCTGCCAGGGGCTAGCTCCCTCTGTCCTGGAGGCCCCGACGTAAATGTTACCTTCTTGGTTCACTAAGTTGGTTCTTCCCCCACCGCCCTTCTTCTGTGTCCTTCCCTGCGGTCTCATACGGTTCTCTCCTCCACCAAACAGTAAGGTCCCCAGTCAGTTCCCAAGACTGTTCTATCTACGAGGTACGCCCAGATCCTGGCATAACTTACAGGATGTGTTAAATATTTACTGAACCACAAGAAAAAAGAAAGTCTGAAAGGGAAGGAAGGAAGGAAAGAAGGGAGGGAGGGAAGGAAGGAAGGAATTTCACAAGTACTTTTAGACCACAAACAAACTTTGTCTTTCCCCCAGCATTATACAACCCACCAGGCATCCCAAATCCCCCGTCGCAACGGACAAGGTCACCATTCTCTTGTGTTGTCCAAGTAAACACCTCGAAATCATTTTCGTTCCTTCTCTCACCTCCCCTACCTGGTAGACCACCAGAAGTCATCATCTCTACCTCCAAAACATATCTCAAGTTCCTCCCTCGCCCGCCATCCCCCCCCCCCCCCCCCCCCGCTTGGTCACTTGGATACAGCCTTCGTGATGTCTCATCTAGACCATTACACGAGCTTCCCGGCTGGTCCCTACTTCAGACCGGCTCTCTTGCCAACCAGCAAGTGCTAAAATAGAGGCATGATGTCTGCCATGCCACTTCTCTCAATGACTTCCAGCGGCTCTCCGCTGACCACCGAATTCTTTGCCATGGCGTTCAGAACTCTTGAGATTCTCGCTCTGTTCCATACCTCCTGTCTGATCTCCAAGGGGTACCAGAGATTATCTTGGCCCCTGCTGTCACTGACACCCTATCAGCCTCAATTTTAGGCACACCACCAGCCCTCACATTACCATGTACTCACTCTAGAATCACATTTCCTACCTCCAAGGCCCCGACTCATAGCCAGGCTTGGTCATCTTCCCATAAGGGAAGCCAAAGCTAAGCACGTTTGCATAAACATTAAATCAATGACCGGACTTCTTTTTCTTTCTTTTTTTTTTTTTTTTTTTACAATGAAAAAGTGTGTGTTTATTTTGCATGAGCACAAGCAGGGGGAGGGGCAGAGAAAGAATCCCAAGCAGGCCCCTCTCTGTCAGCGCAGAGCCCGACGCGGGGCTCGATCCCACAACCCATGAGATCGTCACCTGAGCTGAAATCCAGAGTCAGACACTTAACCTACTGAGCCACCCAGGCGCCCCTCAATTATTGGATTTTTTTTGTGTGTGTTTTATAGCACCTGAGCAGCTGGACCAGCTCTACATCGAGCGGTTACAAGGCACCCACCTTTCTCTGTCGAGAAAGGCTTACACACCGTATAGAGCAGGTTCTACCATCATCCCCACGAAGAAAGTAAGAAACCAAACTTCAATCAACGGAATTACTTTTTCCAGGTCACCCAGTTAGCAAACACGAGAGGTGGGAACCTAACCCCGGGCAAGTCGGACCCCAGAGCCTGCTTTTACTTAAAGCACTATCTGGTACAGCTCCAAAAGGCGGACGTCCCATCTGATTTTTCTTTAATGTTCGGCATCCAGGCTACGGTAGGCAATCAATAAGTGTTTGTTGATTGAAGGAGAGAGAGTGGAAAATCATCAGGCTTCCCGAGGCTCACAAGGGAAACCGGGAGACTCCTTTGCAATTTGGCTGAAGTAACTATTCAGTCAACATTGAATCAAATGTGAATTGAATTGAGTTACCCCAAGTAATAGAGCCAGAGATGTCTCCCGAAGTGAAGACAGAAAACTCCCTTCTATATGACTTTGCAACTTATCACTGTCAGAAAGGCTGCGCGGGGAGAGCTGGGGCTGAGCTGGCATCCGCAGAAGAGTCTGGAAAATAATCAATTGAATTCAAACCACCATACATCATGGACGTTGAGAGCCGGAAAGGGCCTGGGAGATCATCCGCTTCTCTTCCTTCATTTTGCAGAAGAGGAAAATAAGGCCCAGCAGGGGACGTGCCATCCCCTAAGTCACCCAGATTTGTGGAGCGTTAGTAGTAAGGACACGCTGGAACCAGTCCCTTTCTCCTTTCTAGATTAGCCCATTGCTTTGCCAGAACACAGCCTTCAGGTGCCAAAATGCCTACCTACGTTATTCTCTTTTTTTCTAAGTAATCTTTAGATCCCTATCCAAATTTTTTATTGCCGTGTGTGCCTACTTAGAATAAATAATGGCGACATGCTTTTCTTTAAAGGATTGTCTGCCTGAAGGTTTCACTTGAATTTGGGAAGGGGGGTGGCTAAGGTAATTGATAGCATCAGCTAGCAAATAAGAGCCATCTGTCTATAGAACTTTCACTTTCAGATGTAGAATGTGACTTTTCTAGCCATCGGCCCAGCAGACCGTAATAACCCTAAACCTTTCACTGTTAAGATAAGGGGAGATCAAGTCCAACCCAGGATAGAAAGGGCGGTGTGCAGATGTCAGGCGAATGGCGATATAACACCCTATCGGCTAGGGGGCTATCGAATGCAATTCACACAAAACATGGCTCAGACAAAGAGAATGTACGTCACCTCGTGCAACTGACAAGCCCACAGAGAGGGCCGGCTTCAGGTGGGGTTTGCTCTAGCAGCACAAATGGTGAGCCCACGACCCAGTTTCTCCTGCCTCGTAACTGAGTTTACAAGGTGCCCAAAGCATAGGTGACTGTCCTCAAGTTGCTCACTGCCAATGAGGGAGACAGATCTATTATGATCATCTTCTAGAAACAGCAATCTGTGAATGCTGAGTCGACTTCCTCACCACCTGTTCACCCCTTGGCCCATTATGAGAGATATTCACTGAATCCTTGAGAGGAGAGAAAGAGGTACTTCCCCAGACTGGGCACAGCACTCAGCTTTCCTACTCAGAGAGCTCAAGAGGTGTGTCTGACTCCTTGAAGAACCAGCTAAAGGTAATCTGGGAAGTAGGGGCACCTGGGTGGCTCAGTCGGTTGTACATCCGACTTCGGCTCAGGTCATGATCTCGCAGGCCGTGAGTTCGAGCCCCGCGTCAGGCTCTGTGCTGATGGCTCAGAGCCTGGAGCCTACTTCCGATTCTGTGTCTCCCTCTCCCTCTGCCCCTCCCCCCACTCATGCTCTCTCTCTCTCTCTCTCTCTCTCTGTGTCAAAAATAAATAAACATTAAAAAAATTTTTTTAAGTAATCTGGGAAGTAGAGTGGAGGAGGAATTAGTAAGCACAAGGGCAAAGAGATTATATTTGTGGGTTGTAGAAGGGGATTACTGAAAAGTCCTGATAGAGAACAATCCAGAAGTAAGGAAGGCAGAAGTAGGTAGTCCCTGGTAATAGAAGGCCATTCATATAGGGTGGAGAGACACTAAGCAGATGAAGGCCACTCTTTAAGGAATTAAAACCAATGTGGATTGGGGGGTTTCTAGCATCCAGGACCTGATTGTGGAGGGAGGTACACAGCACAGACAGAGCTTCTGGAATGAGAAAAGAAGCTGGAAATGGTCTCCTCTCTGAATGAAGCCACATTTCAGAGATAGGCCCAGGAGGGGGGCCCACGAAGAAGATAAAGAACAAATACAGGCAGGAGTTAGGTATCACAGAAGAAAAAAACCAGTGTTAACCACGATCCCTTCCCTGAACTGATGCTCAAATTTTCATTTTCCAGAAAGTACCTTTTTGTGGAGAAAGGCTCCACATATCTCATCAGAAACACAAAGATGTCTGTGACTCAAAAGTCGCTAAGAATCACTGGTCAAGAACATAAGTACAAAGGAAGGCATGACAAACAGTTTTAAAAACCCCCCGACAGCCAGTTGTATGGAAGACAGAAAACAGAAATGTCACGTCATTGGGGGCCCTGAGAAAAGCCGTGTCAACAGTAGGGGAAAGGAGAGATTGAGATCTTACCACAATGGGCTGGAAAGCGAATAGGAATAATGAAACAGAGGCAGCATGCCCAAAACACTGTTTCTGGAAGCCTGGCCATAAGAAAGAGGTGAGAGATTGGGATGGGAACTAGCAATGAATACTGAAGTCTGGAGGGTCATTTTTAGAATGTGGGGGAGTCCATCATGTTTGTGGCTTGAGGGAAGGAATCCTGGAAGTAAGTACTGGAAGAATAAATCAGGCATTTTTGCAGGCCCAGAGTTCTGACGGAATCTTTCGAGCCTGAAACGTGTAGGTTTCTGGTCCCAGCATTTGGTGGAAAGCATTCCATAGCCCCACTCATCAACACCAACTTCATGCTTGGTCCAAGAGAGGACAAGGGAGCATCCTTCCCACAAATTAACTTTTTTCCTTTGTCCCCTCCAAATCTCTTGCCACGGAAAGGCCCACCTGAGAAGGCTGTTTGCAATTTCCTAACATTCCCTTCTCTTCTACCAAAGAGACGTGCTAAAGAACAACAAAGGCAAAGTGTTATGCTCCACGAGAGAGGAACAAGTTCTTAAGATACACAGACAAAATGTTGGTCTACACTGAAAAAAAAAATCCGAATTTTTTTCTTCTTGATACCCCCAAATAAGACATTTGGCGAATACGAAATGTGTACGTTTGTATTCATCAGCTATTGTTGAGAGAAGGCTGCATAACAAACCATCCCAAACCCAGTACCTTAAAACAATAATCATCCATGTTCACATTTAGTGCTCTGTGGGCTATGAATTTGCTGATTTAGGCCAGTCTCAATCAAATGGCTCTGTCTTAGGCTACAGGTTGGGTTGATATCTACTCCATGTGTGTTGTTTCTGGGATCCAGGCTGAAAGGGAAGCACCTACCTGGGGAAAATCCTTCCAATCAGGTCACCAGAGCACAAGAAGTGAGCAGAAATGCACAAGGCCCTCTCTCTAGTGGGAGCTGCTGCCAAGGCAAATGGAAAAGGCCATAAATACATAAATCTAATATAAGGAGGGTGTCTAACTGTGAACAATGGATTCAACCTATCACAGGGTAAACCAGGTATCGAGAGAATAGTCAGGATTTTCGTGCATGTTAAAGATGATCTCTTGCCTTTTTCAACCCCCAGCACTCCATAGAGTCAACCTCGATGATCACACACATACATAACATACACACACACACACACACACACACCCTTAACGAAACTCTTCACTGCACTGGTTAGACTGACAGTCAAGAGTCTACTACACCAACCACTGGAGAATTCTAGATGTTGGATTTAATAAAATACTAATCCTCCAAAGAGCGGAAGAAAGTCTTGGGCCTGTGACCTTGCTCCCAGAGCATGCGAATGGGGGAGAAGGGGACAATAGATTCTGCACACTTTCTGGGAATGGCAGCCCTAATCCTGAGAGTCCTTGAGGAGCAGACGTGGCTTCTAGCCCTTTCTGTTGGATATAGCAGAATCAGGTCCATGTCGAAAATATTCACCTGGGCCTTTGGAGGACAGTTTACCTACAGGCGGGAGCAAACCAAAGTGTCCCCAAGCAGAGCCACATAAAAAGATTGTAGCGTATCACATGGCTCAAGTGTAACTTTCTTGACCATTATATCCATGTTTTCCAGAAAAATCTAGACTCTCTCTTTTGGAAGGTGCTGAACGCACCTTCATTCTATAATAGAACCTCCTAGCCTATGTGCCTGAGCACCTGACCCCCTACATGAGTATTGCTGGCGTGCCAATATACTGATCCTTTGGGTCCCTGGTGCAGCCAGGCAGAGCCTGGGAACCACGTTGCTCTCAGACCCGTGGCCCCTGGCCACATTTGGTGTACTCCTTCCCCCGGTGCACCACGCAAAATATCATCACTTTCTACGCATGCCCTGACACGGAAAAGGTTGAGAAGCATCCCTCTGTCTATACACGCAAAAGGTTAAAAACTTCAAAGGTATCTTCTAACATAGGCTGAAGAAGTAGAATCCTCAGCCTGGGTTCCCAGAGAGAATTAATCCCTAATGCCAGAAGGCATCCATTGTGTGCAGCAAATTAAACTCTTCTGATCGTTCAGAAAGGCACTGGCTAGGTTCTGCTCTTGGAAGAATGGAGAAAACAGTCACTCAAATCACCTCCTGTGTTCTGTGGTTCACATGAGGAGCCTGGTGAGAAACATTATAGGACTGCTTACTGTTTACCTCCGTGGACCCTAACTGGTTTTTATTTTCGGCCTTGTGTTGGAAAAACAAACCAAAACTCGCTTCTAGTCAAGTAGGCTCACCTTCGTTCAAATATCTAATTTAACGCGCTAAACATCGCACCGCCATAGATATACGTGAGACCGCATGAATTACTCTCCTCGATGGTTTGACATTTTTGGTAGATGTTTCCTTTGATCTGAAATGGGCGATTGGGAGTCTTGTCTTCGCACAGAAAAAGAAATGGGACGGGAATTGTTCCCGAAGGGGTAGTGGCTCACCTCATCACCAGCCTCTTGACCCCTAATGAAGCGCTCTCCCTTCCTCTGCTTTCCCTGTCAAAAGCACGCTTTCTGATGATTTCCCATTAAATGTCTCATCCCCATTCACTCTCCAGAGAGCACTTTTGAAGCATCGTCGTTCTCTTACCCAATCACTTAGCATGGTTGCTCGGTGAAATCTGCAGTTTGGAAACCTTCTCGTTGCTCCTAACCATTCCATTTCTTGGATTCCTAGGGATGTGTGCACCTGATAATCAAGAGCTATTCATGGGAAGTCTTCATTACATTTGATGCGGATAATACCAATTTGCCTCGTGAAATGCCACTCAGGGTCTCATTTTTTGAACGGAGACGTTGATTTACTTACATTTTCGGAGCACACACAATAAGGCAGAGAATTAAAATAATGGACAGCAACTAATAGAAAACAGCTGTGACTCTGAAACTTGGGTGGTGCCTTCTCCAGTCTTGAAGCAATGCTGGGAGAAGAATGTTTGCCAGTAACGGAGAGAGCAAAAAAACAAAACAAAACAAAACAAAAAAAACAGGACAAAATAAACAACAAATTCTCATGGAATGAGGGCAGCTTCCCAGCTGTAGCCCCTCGTAGCATCTCGCGGTGCAACCAAAAATGAATCCACAAAGACTGCTAAGCTAGGTTGGTTTCATTTTCCCTGGAGACTGGGAAGAAGGTGGCAGGAGTGGAATTTAGTCTTCGTAAAATGTTTTCTGAACAAGTTCAGGGGCTGTGTCATCTGGCGGGGCAAGTCGCATACCAGGTCTGAGGTTCTTGTCATAAGGCGCGTGCCTTTGACTTCGTGAGAGAAACTCATCACTCAGATCCACACCGAGAATGTAACAAAATCCAAGGGAGATGTACCAAGCGCTCAAGGCCAAACCTCAGGCATCCCCTTCTGGTGCTGGGCGGAGGATTGAATCTGCTGTCCCTCGGTGTCCAGAAGGAGCCGGAAGTGGTAAAGACCACCGTGAATGGTTGTTTTTGGCATCTCGTGTCCATCCGTGCTGGGACACCGGACTGGTTCCACCGACCGGTTTTGACTGAGTGGCCATCGTGTTTGAAGGACCTCTTTCCCTCTTGTTCTGAGTTCTGAATTACACTCTGCCAAATTAGCCTAATTCCATTTTTGTTGCATTTCAGCAGATCACATTAAACAAACGGATTCAAATAGTTTAGGGTGAATGAGCAGAGGCAAAAAAAAATTAAATTTTTTAATTTTTTAAATTATTAAAAAATTAAATTTTTTTAATAAGACTGACCACCTAGAGATCCAAGCCTAAGTAAGGGGATGCCATAGACAGAATGTTTGTGTCCCCCCAGAACTCAGATGTTGGAACCTAATCCTCAATGTTGTGATGGTGTTTGAAGGTAGGGCCGTGGGGAGGTGATAAGGGATTAGTGCCCTAATGAGAGACCCCAGAGGGCCCCTTGCCCCTTGCACCATGTGAGGACACAATGAGAAGGCAGCAATCCATACCAGGAAGCAGGTCCTCGTCAGACACCCTGCTGGCACCCTGAACTTGAGCTTCTTAACCTCCAACTGTGAGAAATTTCTATGATTTTAAGCCACACAGTCTGTGGTATTCTGTCACCGCAGCCTAAACTAAGACTGGGGCAGGGACAGAGAAAGTGAAAAGCTACCAGTACAGAGAAGAGGGGCCTTAAGAACAAAGGTGGTCAAGGACACCTGTAGACCCCATCCCATCTCCCATTTATCCTAGTTTTCTCCCTCCTCGAACACTCTTCCATGGCCAGTAAGAGCCAAGAGTTTGGAAGGAACCTTCTGGGTTCTCTAGTCCAACTCTCTATTCAAGATGGTACCCGCTACACGTGAGGTTCTCAAGTCATGAGAAGCTTTTTAGAATGTGGATTCCTAAACCTTGCCCCCAAGGATTCTGATTCAATAGCTCTAAGGATGACCTCCAAGCATCTTCATGATTCACAAGTTCCCCCCAGATGATTCCAGTGCTGGCGATCTGCTGAACCCACCTCGGGCGATGCTAACCACAGTTTCCGTACGGTGCCATGGCTTCAAACACCGTGGGAGTGAGGTTTTCACTTCCCAGCAGGCAGTCAACGCTCAGACAGAGCGGGTTACTATCATAAAGGTCCTTCTTGTCCTTCAGCCCATTGGTTCCAGCCATGAATCCAAGGGACCGTGTGTGGCGATTCTCCCCTCTTGAATGATCCTCCAGAGATTAGAGACCATTCGTTGGTCCCTCATCCTGAGACTTCCTTCCTCCTCTCCCAGTTTCTTTCAATGGCTCCTCACCTCAGTCAGAATGAGCTTTGCACCCATAACCATGCCCGTGACCTGACCCATACCTGCCTCTCTGCGCACTCCTCCCTCTCCAACCCTTGCCCCACATGTGAAATTTCCACAACCCCACAACAGTTGTTTGCACATGTTGAGATCCACGTTTCCACACCTTTACTCGTGGTTTTTCCTCGTGTGTGTCTTATACTCCTCCTTCCCCTCCATCTCCTTAAAGTGGTTGAACTTCAAGACCCACCTCAGGCCTCCTGACTTCTAAGAAGATTTCATAACCATCGCAGAATGGGTTAGATGTGCCTTTGGTGTGATTTGTACCTCTCCAGCCTACCTCAGGTATGGCACTCATCAGCACCAGCTTAGAATGACCTGCTTTTTTCTATCTCCAACAGTAGACTCAAGGCCTTAGTCTTACCGACTTTCGTGTCCTTGGCCATTGACCCACAGAAATGACTCCGTGGGTATTTGTTCAATTGAATCAAATCCTCCAGGGCCCGAATGCAGAAGACAGCCCTTTGGCCCAGCATCACCCCTCCAACCCTTCATCACAACTCTTCTGTTTTTAAGTTTACTTGTTTATTTTTGAGAGGGACAGAGAGAACGCAAGTGGGGGAGGAGCAGAGAGAGAGGGAGACAGAGAATCCCAGGCAGGCTCCACGCTGCCAGCGCAGAGCCTCACGTGGGACTTGAACCCACGAAACTGAGACACCGTGACCTGAGCTGAAACCAAGAGTTGGACGCTTCACTGAATGAGCACCCCCCCCAGGCACCCCCAAAGTATTTTCAACAGTGGTAAAAGCTACAGGAAAACGTGAGGGACCGGAGGGGGCTCGAAAGCGGGGGGCATAATCTAAGTGTGGTAGGTCTGGTCCACGGAGAGCAAGGGGGCTCTGAGGTCTTTGCACAGCACTGTCTTCTACTCTGAGTGCTCTTGGGAGCCATTCAGGGTCTTGAGGAGAAAAGGTAACATGAACCACCTGACACGGCAGGACAATCACTGTGGCTTATGCTCTAAGGCGGGGTGGGGGTGGGGGGGGTGGGGGGGGGTGGGGGGGTGGAAACAAGAGCCCATTGTGTCCCAGGCCCTGAGATGTGCAGGTGGAACCTGGGCCACCAGTTCTGTTGAGGAAATAATGACAGAAACTAGAAGCAGCATCCGAACAGGTAAGTCCACTCCTGCTCACCCAGCTTTTAAAGACCCTTGCAGACTCTTGGAAACACGGGCCCCGGGTTCCTTCCCCTCCGAGCCTCACCCGCCTGTCACCCACGTGGACCCTGGGCCTGGCTTCTCGCCTCAGCCCCTGCTCCCGAACCCACTTGATTTCCTTCCTGGCCCTCATCACGCCTGGAGTGACTGTAGCCACGTCGCCCTGGTTTGTCTTCGGCTCCTTCCAGTAGAACAGACGTGGCCCGAGGTCACAGGGCAGGTGGCGCTCATTGGCAACACGTGGTCAGCCCTTGCCATGGACTTGTCACACGTCAGGCATTCCACAGATGCTGGCGGACTGCGGCCACTTTGGCAGCCCCAAGGCAAGTGGGAGACGTCCGTCTTCATCCAAATACGCTTTCCTCGTATCTCGCGGGTTCCATCCAGTCTTCCTGGGTCTTGCCCAAAATTTGATTAAAATCCAACGAATGCCTCAGCGCTTTAGGCTCGGGTTACCCTCTCAGACCACTTCTGGAGTCTTCTGGAATTGAATCCATCAGGAGAAGCCCTAACATCTCCCCCTCCCCGCATTCCACGGAAAGACAGGCTCTGAGCCATGGTGGAGCCCCCTCCCCTCGTGCCGTGGTGGTGCCACCAGATGAGACAGCTCGATAGAGATGCCCCCAACACCAGGCTAGGCGCTCCTCTCCCAGGATGGCCCGGTGTGAACAGAAACAAGAATTGAATAATACAAGAATCACATAACAGGAGAATCACTGTCCCTGCTCCACTCACTCCTTGATTTCCACATCAATTCACCAACTCAAGATCTTAGAGGAAAAATGGTTCCTTCTCTCACAACACTTCTTTTTATTATTTTTTAAGAAGGGAAGCACTTTCCCTTTATTCTTTGAAATGTTTATTTTAGAGAGAGAGAGAGAGAGCATGAGTGGGGGAGGAGCAGAGACAGAGGGAGACACAGAATCCGAAGCGGGCTCCAGCCTCCGAGCTGTCAGCGCAGAGCCCGATGCGGGGCTCGAGCTTGTGAACCGCGAGATCATGACCTGAGTCGAAGTCGGAAACTTGGCCGACTGAGCCGCCCAGGCGCCCCCTCCCTTTATTTTTTTTTTAAGTTTATTTATTTATTTTTGAGAGAGAGAAAGAGAGTGTGTGTGCACCAGCAAGGGAGGGGCAGAGGGAGAGAGACTCTTAAGCAGGCTCTCCACTGTCAGCGCAAAGCCCAACGCGGGGCTCAAACCCACGAACCGTGAGATCATGACCTGAGCCAAAGTCAGACACTTAACCAACTGAGCCACCCAGGCACCTCAATGTGTGTGGGTTTTTCTCCACCAACAACCAGTTTTCTGACTCTCTGGGCATCAACTGGATGTCTTACAATCAACTCCATTCTGACTTCTGCAGTTAGTGTGGACCCCACAGGTTAAGAGCGTAGCCCCCCAAGGCTGCCCCCACTTCAGACACCAGTTAAAAGTCTCAGGCCTCATCTACTTCTTTTTTTTTTTTTAGTAGGCTTCATGCCCAACACGGAGCCCCACGTGGGGCTTGAACCCAGGACCCTGAGATCAAGACCTGAGCTGACATCGAGAGTCAGACGCTTAAGCAACTGAGCCACCCAGGTGCCCCTGGCCTCCTGCACTTCTGATTTGGCCACACATCAGGGGTTCCTGGGGCCCCCCACCCTTTTGAGATTAGCGTTTGAATTGGTGAACTGGGGGCGCCAGAGTTACTCACTTGGTGAAATGGTCCTCCCCAGTGCACGTGAACTTCTTCCAATCCACTGAGGGCTGGAATAGAATGAAACAGTGGAGGAAGGGGGTAAGTCCACTCTCTCTCCTTGGGGGAAGACATTCACCTTCTGCCCCCAAACACCGGAGCTCCTGGTTCTCAGCTTTCCGACTCAGCTCAACACGGACGCCAACCCACTTTACGGATGGCAGATTGTGGGACTCCGCAACCGTGCGAGCCAATTTTTATAATTCGTCTCCTCTTCCATATTTCTCTCTCTGTATTCTATGGGTTCTGTTTCCCTGGAAAACCCTGACTGGTGTAGGAAGTTACAAGCGTGTTAGAAGCTCTGTGCCAGGAACTGGGGGCGGCCACCATAGATAGATTTCTTGTGTAGGTATCGTTGAGCCCGATTCCATTCCTGGACAGAAAAAAAGAAAGTGAGGCCAGAACAGCTGTCTTGCTCACGTTTACACGGCGTGGCTGGGCCAGGAGCACGGAGTCTGAGCCCACATAGTGGCCACAGTTATGACACAGTTATCCTTCCTGCTGCTCAGCAGCAGGGAGCATGGTCGGGGATTCAGGTCCGCTGCAGAGACCCTGGCTCCCGGCCACACTGCAGAGGCGGCTGGCATCCTGATCCTGAATGCGGTGAGGGTAGAAAGACCCAAACGTTCCCACCTGACCTGGGACACAGGTGGGCACCACTGAGTCCAAAGCTTTGGCCTTGGCCAAAGCTTTGTGGGTCCTGCCCCAGGGTCCCGCTTCTTCCCCAGCCCAGGGCCGTCTCCCTCCCTTTCCTTTCCAAGGGTCCCCTAACCAACATCTCGCACCCTCAACTTTGTCCCAGCCTCTGCTTCTAGACAGCCCAACCCACGACACCCTAGTCTCCTGACTCCAAATCCACCGTTTACTTCCCCGAACAGCACAGATAGGCTTTTTTAAAGCCTGCAGAAAGAGACCCTCAACACATCGACGCCTGAGGCAAACAGGGCAGCGGATCACAAGGTTGCTGTTCTGCCAGAATCTCTCCAAGGGAAGCGCCGGGTGCCGGCAGCCAAGCCCCTGGAGTTGCTGCGATTTATATTTAATGTGCAAACGCTCTGAGGAGAGCCAAGCATGGAAGACAGATCAAAACATTTATCCTCACCGTGTCTTGGAAAAACTTATTAGCTGGCTGTACACCGATATTCAAGAGGCGCAGAAAAAAAGGAAGCAGAGAAAAGGAAGCAAAAAAAAAAGAAAAATCTGTTGCTACCAGATAAATAGAGAGAGCCCCTCGGAGCGCCGGGGCGGCCGTGGCCACCATAATATATTGTTATGCATCACCACCAGAGCACTTGTAGAGCAACCACGGACCATGTCTGACATTGCCTTCGCTGACCTTTTCGATATTGCCCAAGCACTGCGGAGCGGGTGTTTCTAGAGGAATTCAAATAGAACGTACTCAGGCAGAAAGGATTTGGCTGTGGGCAAACCCTATCAGTCTCCTCATGTTTCCCCTTGTCATTCTCATGTAAATTGCGACTCTTTATTAGCATGGCCGGTCTTCCGGCAGGTGCACGCGGTGCCAGGCTAAATGGCAGGGGACCGCATCCGCCTGCATCGAGAGTCACCCGCTAGCAAGGACACCAGCGCAAGGCACCGCCCAGGGTGGGGACAGGGGGTGGTCCCCAGGGCGCCACAGGAAAGCACCAAAGGGGCGGGGGGGGTGGGGTGAAGCTCAACCAGAAAGGAGAAGCTTCCCTCTTCAATGTCTAAGTGTACGATAGCACGTGGTTAGCGGCTATTTGGTAGAGCAGACATCTAGAACACATTGACCTTGCACGACTGAAACCCCATACCCTCTGAACAACTCCTCATTACCCCCCTCCCCAGTCCCTTTTCTGAGTTTAAGTGTGTGTTCGCATCACACACACACACACACACACACGTGCACGTGCACGTGCACACACAAAGAGGCACAAGGAAAGTTTTGGAGGAGGTGATGATGTGCACGCCTGTTCCCTTTACTGCAGCGATGGCTTCGTGGGCGTCTGGGGACACCCAGACTTACCAAATTGTATTAGGGTATTTTTGTGTATCAATTATATCTCAATGGAACTGTTAAAAAAAAAGTGTATGAAAGATGATTCTAAGAAGGCTAGTTGTATATGAGAATAAGGAGGGTGTTAAAAATTAAGTGAAAGAATGTGTTTGCCACAATGTGGTACACAGAATATGCGTCATAAATGCACCTGCGTACAAGGTATTTCTCAGAGTGTTTGAAAAACACAATAAAATCCTAGTTTTAATTTTTTTCAGGTTTTTTTTTTTTTTTTTTTTTTTTTGAGAGAAAGAGAGAGAAAAAACACAAGTGCGGGAGGGACAGACAGAAAGAGAGCGAGAATCCCAAGCAGGCTCCGTACCATTTGCTCAGAGCCCCCTGTGGGGCTTGAACTCAGGAACCACAAGATCAGGACCTGAGCCGAGATCAAGAGTGGGACACTTAACCAACTACACCACCCAGACATCTCTAAAATTCTGGTTTTAAGATCAAGGAGTTGGGGGGACACCTGGGTGGCTCAGTTTGTTGATCATCTGGCTCTGGATTTTGGCTCGTCATATCTCATGGTTCATGAGATCGAGCCCCGGGTCAGGTTCCACACTGATGGTGAGGACCCTGCTTGGGATTCCCTCTCTCCCTCTCTTGCCTGCCCCTTCCTTGCTCAGACTGACTCTCTCTCTCCCTCTCTCTCTCTCTCTCTACTTAAAAAAAAAAGAAAGAAAAGAAGGAAGGATTAAACTATGGAGTGAGTTCTTTGCTTTTCTTTTTATAAATTCCCCCAGACAGATAAGCCTGCCCACTGATCACCTCCATGCCCCTGCCCTCTGCCTTAGGAGACGGGGGAGCCCCAAGGAAGGACTGAGGAACTACTGGTGGCCGGAGGTACCCACACTGGTTTACAAAATCCTTTCTGGCCTTTACGTCACCTAAGAGCAAGGCCAGGAGGACCAGAAAAGCCAGCTTGGTAGGACCCATTTAAGGCAGTACCTGCCCATGGAAGAGCTCCAGGGGTGGGCTTAGCAACCACGGCCTCAGGCTTCCAAAGCCTTTCCCTTACTCCTGCTCCTTGTTTACCTGGCTTAAATACAGTGGTTCTCAAAGCAGGGTCTCCAGTCCAGAGGCATCACCATCACCTGGGAACCTCAACGAGCCCGATGTGGGGCTCGAACTCACAAACCACGAGATCACGACCAGAGCTGAAGTCGGACACTCAACCAACTGAGCCACCCAGGCGCCCACCGGCAATCTGTATTTGTACAAGCTTTCTAGCTGATTCTGGTACATCCCAAACTATGAGAACCACCCTTCTAATAGAAGCTTGGCCTATCTCTCTAGCCTTATCTGCATCCAGCCCAGGGATGCTTGCCCGGCTGGAAGGAGGGAAGAGAAGACTCAGTTCACCACTGTCACCCCCTGAGGGGCATATCTAGCAGGGAGGAGCCTGTAGGAAAACAGAGTTAGCAACGTAGGCTTCCCGAAACACAGAACCAAAAAAATCAGAAGAGAAGGCTCTCGTGGGCTGATTCATTTCCCGAATCAGCGCTTACAGAACAGTAGCTAGAGGTCATAACATGGAGGAAACTACAATTACCTGCCCCCCCCCCCCCCCCGAGGCAGGTGAACAGCCTGAGGAGGTAGCCATGTGGGCGAATCTAAGAACTATGCAGTTGAGAGACCAGGTGTGATTCGGCATGGAGAATCCTTGGCTGGGCCATCACAAACCTGGCCGCTAGCCAGAGATGGAGAAAAGCACCCAGGCATCTACAGGAGTGAACCAGAAAAGACTGCGCAGTACCTCTGCCAGGTACCTGGGCAGGGCTCCAATCCCAGGGAGCAGCAGAACTAACAGAGACCCAGCATCAGAACAGGACGTGGAGGAAGGTGGGACTCCACCCAGCTAGCTGACGGACCCCTGGCTGGTGCACCCTGCCCAGTGAGGGCTGGCTCAGGGGCCGACGAGCCTTCACTTTGATAGAAAAAGCATCAGGCCCTCCTGTGAGGAAACGCTGGGGAGACAAGAGCTGAGGGGTCCAATCCAACCTTGCAGAGTTGAGATAAATTCAAGGTCTTTTCTTCCCCCAGGTGAGGGATCTCAGGGGTTCCCTGGGGCCGATGCCATTGACTCCCTGGGCTACAAATGAAAGAGCCGAAGAACAAGGCAGGAAAGGTTTCCAAGACATCAAGCAACTCTGAGAGAACAATATTTCGTCAAGTGAAGAGTAAATTAATAGAAAACACATGGATTATATTTCTCCCAAAATACACACAGTTCTGAACATCAAGGCGGGGAGGGAAACTGGTGAAATCTGTTTGGGGTTTGGCAACATCTCATGCGTTCAGGAGTGAGGTGCAGCACTTCAGGGAACAGGTTTTTCCTATTATCTTTCTTTTTTTTTCCACCAATAGTCAAGGGATGCAAAGATTTTTAGAGGGAGAAGACCTTAAGTCATCCACACGAGAAACCAGAGGCTTAAGGAAATTGACGGGAATGGTTTCACAAATAAATGGTAGCGAAACTTAGAGTAGTTGAGAGCCAGACCAGAGACAGTTGTGCCAATATGCATTCTTCCTCCTCCGCTTGCCTTCACGTGATACATCCAGGAGCCATTCAAGACCACTGTGGGCCACTGAATCCACAGATGTTAGGTAACGTGGATATTGGGTAGAGTGGAATCCAGTGGGTCCATCCTAGTCTTGGTTAGACAGCATCCTCACACATTATGGGAGCTGAACCAGGAACGGAAGCTCCATACTTGCCAAGTCTGTGTCTTCCGACTCAGTCTATTACCTGAAAGACAAGGTCAAGGTCTGGGAGTGAGGATCATTAATTAGTGACTCAGAATTCTGGCCATGAGATGCCAAAACCCCATTAGCTACTGAAATATACATACATAATTACATAATGATAAAAGGATCAACCCACCGAGAAGTTACAACAATCTTAAATGTGGATGCACCAAGCAACATAACCTCAAAATATATGGATCAAAGTTGAACAGAGGAAATAGACTAATCCACAATTATAGTTGGAGACTTCAACACCCCACTCTCAGCCGTTGATAAAATTACCAGATGGAAAATCAGCAAGGATATAGAATTGAGTGACACAATCAACCAGTAGGATCTCATTGACAAATATAGAACACTTCACTCAACATCAGCAGAATACATTTTTTTACCAAAGGCCCGTATAACATTCACCACAATTTATGTTTAAAACGATGGTGGGTGCAGTACACTTAAGTCTATCGCCTTGCCATTTATTATCTGTTTGTCCCTTTAGTTCTTTGTGTCACTCTTTTTCTTTTCTTTCTTTTCTTAAATTTTATTTTAGAGAGAGAGAGCACCCAGACAGGGGAGAGGAACAGAGGGAACAAGAGGGAGAATCTCAAGCAGGCTCCACACTCAGCTCAGAGCTCAATCCCACAAACCTGGGATCATGACCAGAGCCGAAATTGAGAGTCAGATGCTCAACCAACTGAGCCACCGAGGTGCCCCACCATTCTTTTTTTTTCTTTTTTTAAATGTTTTTAAATGTTTATTTTTTAACGAGAGAGAGAGAGAGAGAGAGAGAGAGAGAGAGAGAGAGGGAATGAGCAGGGGAGGAGTAGAGAAAGAGGGAGACACAGAATCTGAAGCAGGCTCCAGGATCTGAGCTGTTAGCACAGAACCTGACCAGGGCTTAAACTCACAAGCCATGAGATCACGACCTGAGCTGAAGTCCGATGCTTAACCAACTAAGCCACCCAGGCACCCCTGTCTTTTTCTGATCTTCTTGTGGATTAACCTAGTATTTTTTTTGTTTCCCTTTTATCACCTATTTTTGCATATAAGCTATATCCCTTTGTTTTGTTATTTTAACAGCTTTTCAATTTATCACAGTTTACCTTCAAGTGACATTATACCATTTTACAAATAGTGTAAGAATCTAACAATAATACACTTTCTTTCCTCTCTTCTTGTCTTTGTGTTACTGTTGTCATGTGTGTGTATATATATATATATATATATAATATGTTATATGTTTTATATTATATATATTATAAACCCCAAACTATATTATTAATTTGGTTTGAAACAGTTAATTATATTTTTTAAATATTTAAATAATAAGGGAGCATCTATGTGGCTCAGTCAGTTGAGCCTCTGACTCTTGATTTCAGTTCAGGTCATGATCCCATGGTTGTGGGATCAATCCCTGCCTTGGGATTTTCTGCATGGAGCCTGCTTGAGATTTTCTCTCTACTCTTCTGCCTCTCACCCCCGCCCCACCCCCCCCCCCCCCCCCGCCAACATTGTGTGCTCTCTCTCTCTCTCTCTCAAATAAAAAACAAATTAAATAATAAGAAAGCATTCTTACATATACATCCATGTAGTTACCATTTCTGGCGCTCTCCATTCCCTACATAGCTTCATATTTCAATCTGGTATGATTTTCCTGCTTGAAGACTTCCTGTAATATTTCTTATAGTGTGAATATGCTCATGATGAGTGACGGCAGTTTTGTTTATCTGAAAGCTCCTTATCTCACCTGAAAGATTTCACTGGGTATAGAATTGTAGGTGAGCAAATTTTTCTTTCAGTGCTTTAAAAATGTTCCCCATCGTCCTCTCACTTGCATTGTCTCTGTTGAGAAATCTGATGTCATCTGTACCGTTAATCTATTTTTACGTATAGTATATTTTTTTCCTCTGGCTGCTGTTGAGATTTTCTCTCTATTGGTGGGTTGAACGATTTGATTACACTGCATCACGGTTTAGTTTTGTGATATTGCTTGTGCTTGGAGTTCATTGAGCTTCTTAGAACTGTAGGTTTGTAATTTTTATCGTATTTGAAATTTGGGCATTTTTTTTTCTTTGAATGTTTTAAACTTACCCCTCCTCTCCTCCAGGAACTCCAACTGCATGGATATTAAGCTGATCAAAGTTGCTTCACATTTTTCCTTCAATTTTCTCTTGATTCTGTGACTCATTTTGGATCGTTTCTATTTGTATCTTCAAGTTTACTAATCATTTGTTCTGCCATATCTAACTTCTGTGAATCCCATTCCGTGTATCTTTTTTTAATCTCAGACATTATGGTTTTCGTCTCTGCACAATGATGTACATATATTCCACGATGCTACTTAACTTCTGGAACATGCGGAATATAGCTATAAAATCTACCTTCCCGTCCTTGTCTGCTAATTCTAACATCTGTTCCATTCTGGGTTGCTTTGATGGACTGATTAGTCCCCTCATTACAGACAACATTTTCCTGCTTTTTTGCATAATCTTTCGTAGTATGGCAACTATGTAAATTTTGCCTTGCTTGATATTGGATGCTTTTGTATTCCCACAGCTACTTTGGAGCTTTGTTTTTGGATATAGTCAAGATATTTGGGAATAGTTTCATCTTCTGTGAGCTTGCTTTTATCATTTGTTAGGCAGTTCTGGAGCAGGACTATTATCCCCCACTCTTGAAGCAAGATCTCCCTGAGTATTTCAACTCTATGCTCTGTGCATCATAAGTTTTCCAGTCTGGCTGGTGAAAATAGGCACTATTGCCCACCCCAGGTGAACCGTGGCACTATTTTCTAATATTTTGGGTTTCCTTCCATGCACGTGCTCGTCAGTACTCTGCTGAACACTTGAGAGGGATCTCTGCAAATCTCCAGGTTTCTCTCTTCGTGTAACTCTCTCCCCTTTGGTAATCTGCCCTATAAACTCTAGCCACCCTGGACTCCCTGGACCCTCAGTTCCGTCTTCTCAGCTCGGGGAAGCTTCCAGTCTCCTCCTGGGGTCTTCTTCCGTCACCACATGGAAACCCAAGACTATAAGCCGAAGCAGTTGTAGAGCTCACTTCATTTGTTTCTTATCTCTCAGGGATCACTATTCTTTAAAAAGAGATTGTTTTATATCTTTTGTCTGAGTTGTTTGGTTGTTTGTTACAGAATCATAAATCCCACACCTGTCACACCATCTCGGATGAAGGCAGAAGTCCTACAGGCATTTATCTGGGGCAGGAGCCCAGCCACAGGGATTTTGGCAAATATGTCAGAGCTAAGAATTTATCATCCAGAAGGAATGTTGTGTTTGGAAAGCTCTCTGGGTGCCCACAGTCAGCAATCTTATCAGTCATTTTTAATCCCAGTGGTGTTACTAAAATGCACATCAGTAGTTTCTCCTTGTGCTCATTCTGGCTGAAGAAGAGACAAAAAGAAAAGTTCAGAGTGAGTTTTATTTAATATGGAGTGTGCTCATTTAACAAAAATTAAAAACAGCCCATTGACCCAGTTTTTATTATACTTTAAACTTAATTTATTACAACCTTCATATAGTAGAATAATAACATCATAGCTTTCAAAATAACTTAAAATAATGGCATTAAAAATAACTGAGTCTAAATAACCCTTATCATTTACAAAGCAATTTCATCAGCATTATCTTTTAAAATCTTTTCTCACTTCTTTAGAACAGATGCATGCACCATGGCTCTTAATGTTTATTTAACCTCAAATTTGCTCAGTTAGAGCTAGGACTCAGACTTAGATCATTATTTAACTATAATGGATAATGTACAAACAGATTCTAACTTTAAAAAAATTGATGTCATGGGGGAAAGGTTGGGGTCTGTTCTAAATTAAGATCAAAGAAATAAGATAAAATACAAAGTATAACTCTTGAGTGGATCCTGGTTCAAAGAAAGATGAAAGATACATGGGGAGAAACCTGGACGTATTTCAATATGTGTTGGAAATTAGATGATATCGGAGAATTATTTTAAATTTCACAGGCGTGGTCATGATGTCATCTGTAGGGGAATGTACTTATTCCTAGGACACATGTGATGAAATAATTGGGGGTAAGATATCATCATCTCTACAACTTGTAAGTGGTTCTGGAAAAACTACCTGTATTTATTCACACATATCTATAAGTAAAGCAAATAGAACAAAATGAAAATAATTGTAGAATCTAAACTGGCAGGCACACAGGTATTCACTGTCAGTGTTTCTGTATGTCTGCAAGTGTTGATAATAAAAAAAGATAGAGGGATCAAAATGCAACATTAGACTCTAGAAGGGAAGAAAAAATATCTATAGATGCACAAAGAATAGCTATAGAGGAATCCCCGCTGACCATGGGAATCCCAGGACCATGAATCTTCCTTTCTTATATCAACTCCTAGTACCGTTTCAGATTCAGGTTAAGTGACATTGGAACTGCTTTTACCTTAAACCGGAAACCTATTTAAAGTATTGTTATGGGACACCTGGGAGGCTCAGTCAGTTGAACATCCAACTCTTGATTTTGGCTCAGGTCATGATCCCAGGGTGGTAGGATCGAGCCCCACATTGGGCTCCATGCTGAATGTGGAGCCTACTTGGGATTCTCTCTCTCTTTCCCTCTGCCTCTCCCCATCTCTCTCTCTCTCTCTCTCTCTCTCAAAATAAATAAACAAGCTTTAAAAAGTTATTAGAGATTAATGTTATTATTAGCGATTATGTAAAATTATACATGTTATATAACATATAACATAGTAAGATTATAAGATATTAAATATATATAAATAGAATCTTCAAACTAAAAGGAATGAATATTGGTAGATTTTACTTTCCTTATTTTGCTAAGGAGACAATGAGGTTCAGGGTGTGGAATGACTTGTCTGATGCCACCCTACTAACAGGTGTCAGAGCTGGGATTCAGATCCATACCCACCTGGCCCCAGAACCAGAGCTTCCGGTTCTACACCTTGCTGCCCTCTGAGGTCTTCATTGTCTGGTCATCTGTGTATGAACGTTAAAATAAGAAGAAAGAGTATGGCCTTGTTTGAATTCATCTGGAAATGTGCATGTTGGACAACTCAAATCTTTCAGTGTTCTGTGCTGTTTGGGAACGATCATAAAAGTGAAGGTGAGCACTGATTTGGGGGTTACAAATAAATTTCAACAAGTTACAGGATGCCTGGGTGGCTCAGTCAGTTGAGCGTCCAACTCTCGATTTCTGCCCAGGTCATGATCTCGCAGTTCGTGAGTTCGAGCCCTGTGTCGGGCTCTGCACTGACCGTGCGAAGCCCATTTGGGATTCCCTCTCTCCTTCTCTCTCTTGGTGGTACTCATGCTAAATTCAGTCTGTTATGCTCAACAGTGCTTCTCCATAGAAGACACTCAGTGCATCGTTGATCAATAGTGGAACGTAAAGTTGATACTCTAAACCCAATAGACGGTGCTTTATAGGCAAGACAACAGAACAAAGATAAACCAGACCAGATGGAGGTTGCCTCTAATTCTTGCCTTCAACAATCCAAATCAAAGATGAGCAAACACCGAAAAATGTTAAGGCTCATGGCATTGCCTCCAGACCCATGGTGGAAGGGTGGGCAAGAACATGCATTCAACGGTCGCCAGGCAGTTCCTAAACTATGAAATAGGTAACATACCTATCGAAATGGGAACTCACTGTTTAAAAAATCAAGACAAGTTTTCTCAGGTTCTGAATGGTGCTTAGTAACCCGTTCACAAAAGGCAAATATTACACACCATGCAGCCGGTTACTGTGTTATGTTAACTGGAGGTAAAATGCATACAATACAAACTTCAGTGCTAGTCCTTCGGTCCACAAATTACACCACCAGTGAACAATCACGTCCTTTCAGAATCCATCGGTGATTGGCCACCGGACGTCCGTCCTTCAGCTCATGCTCGGACAGCAGCGTGTAGACAAGTTGCCTCCTGATCTCTCGGGAGTACACCCCTGTGACGTCTTCTAAAAATGCGTAAAGGAAAGAAGGAGTTGGCCAACAGAGATCAAAGTGTCGCAAAGTAACAAGAAGTGATACCCGTGGAAATGAAATTTGGGTCTAAGGCAGATGGACTTAGAGAAAACCGTGGGACTGTTGACACTGTCTCTGAGTAGACGCGCAGCCAGAAGAATCCAGTTATGGCAAACTTATCGACATCAATGAGGAAGAATTTACCAAAAAAAGGGTGAGGATGTCCCAAAGGAAATGACGCTTGCAAGAGATTTCACCTTAAAGGAAAGTTCAGAGATATCTCATGACGTTAATAACACAAAGAACGGAATTTGGAGAGTTGATTCAAGCACTGAAAGGGGAAGGACGGTTCACCAACATGCTCACCACTGTGTAAGCCGAGCACCGTCCCGATCTTGATCTCAGGGTCATGAGGTCAAGCCCCACATTGGGCTCTGCTCTGGCTGTGAAGCTTACTTAGAAAAAAAGCAAAAAAAAAATTGTGCCTTCCTGTGGAACAAGCAAAATACCGATGGAGGTCCAGAGAGTTGGGACTTTCTTACATAAAAATTCGTATTTCTGACGTTATCAATAAGAAACAAAACGTGTGACTGTTTACATTTAAATCGGTCAGCCTGTGACCAGAAGTGGTCAGGGACTCAGAATTGCATCTGACAGTGAAAACCCCCGACTCTCCTTGTGACACGTCAAGGTGTCCCCAAACCTGGGCGGTCAGGGCCATGGCTCCCAGCCCGCCCGCCCTTCTCGGTGGTCGGACAGCATTTTTCTATAGTCTTCTTTTGCAGCCTCAATGCCACTTAGCTGTCCTAGGCAGCTAATAATTCAGCCAATCCTTGTTGAGTTTTTAGAGGACTTAATTTTTTTTAATACCCACATTTAATTGAGATAAAGCTCTCACCCTCTTCAAGCCCAGTCTACCCACTGCCCAGAATTATCATCTCCAAGTAGGACACGGTCCTTAAAGTCCCCAATACTCCTTACTTCACTGTGGGGTGGGACAAAAGACAAGACCGGCCTCTCAGCAGAGGGACAAATGGTGTCTATTTCACCGGAAAACATGCAACACAGAGGGGCACCTGGGTGGCTCAGTCCGGTGAGCCTCTTGATTTCGGCTCAGGTCTTGATCCCAGGGTTGTAGGCTCGAACCCCGCCCCCCCCCAACTGCCGCATTGGGCTCCGTGATTCTCTCTTTCTCTCTCTCTCTCTCTCTCTCTCTCTCTCTCCCCCTTTCTCTTTCCCTCAAATAAATAAGTGAATCAATCAATACATAAAAGAAAACACAAAAGACAGAACTTTAAAAGCCCAGTTTAGTCCCCAAGTGTTCATTAAGCACCTACTTCTCTAGTCACGTTGCTGGAAGCGTGGGGCACAGATGTGCAAACAATTCTACCTGCCCTAGAGCTCACGGGCACACAGCCAGAGGGACAAGTGCACAAATGATAGAGACCCTACGAGGCTCTGAGGGAGTGCAATGAGGGAGTCGTTCCTTCTGTGAAGGAGTGAAAGGGAAGGTCCCAAGGGAGATGAGGTGACCCCCAGGCTAGCTACTCAGTGACAGCTCCAGAAGCAAGGCACAGAGGGCGGAGGAAAGCCCGGAGCCCAGGTTGCCCGGTGGGAATGACTGGGCATTGACGCTCACGGGCAGGATGCTGCCCTGATGACCTGGGACCTCGTTTGTTCTTGGTCAAGGGAGACTCTTCCATTCCTTCAGACGGCGGTGAAGCCTGGCCTCAACCAATTCCCACCTCACTCACCTTCAAGCTCTCGGTCCCACCCAAACCCCGTCCCTGGGCTCAAAACCATAGAAGAGAGGGAAACACTGGTAAGAATACGCCTGGAGAGAATAAGGACCGTGTGTGTGTGTGTGTGTGTGTGTGTGTGTTACTGCTGTGCTCCCATCAGGCAACAACAGTGCCTAACAGATCATTGTCGCCCCGTCAGTGTGTGTAGATATAGTCACCAATGCCCTTAAAGGGGCCTTTGGTTGCCCGAAGGAAAAATCTAGAAGTGAGGCTAACAAAGAGCTTAAACCTCCCTTCCGCAGTGAAAGGTGTCTTTGATTAAGGCGCTTTGGCAGAGGATTTTTTAAATAATAGATTTTCAATGGTAAGAGACTGAGAGTTTCCACTTGACAGGCTCGGAGAGTTTAACCGGGGGCTCAGGCAGCTGCGAAAGGCAGTACTGGGTCTTTGCTCCAAGGAGGACTGGGCCTCCAGAAAATAACATTTGGCCGAAACCAAGGAGAAATACAGCTTTTGAGGGACCACCTGCGGCGAGCGTTGGCCAATAAACGTTGGGAGCAGCAATATCCGCTCACCGGTTTGAAGTCATTCCCTGGCCCGTGCAGTCATTTCCCACCAGGCTCCAACCCAGAATTCTCTAGGGAAGTCAAGTGCGGCTCGGTGGGGCTGTGGGGTTGGAGGCAGGGCACCTCGGTTCACATCTGGGGTGAAGCAGTGAGAAAGGCACAGTGTAGGTGCAGACGACCAGTGGATCTGGGGGTGGGGGGTGGGGGGGTGACAGGAAAAGCCACCGGCATGCCCTGAGAAGGGGTGGGGGGAGTCCGGACTTAACCGCAGGATAGAGGCTCCAGGTGTGGATAATTCGGTTAATAGGGACGCCTGGGCAAGTCTAGGACACTCAGGTTACCTGCCGGCTCCCCCTAGGATATCTCCTAGCTTGTCGATTTCTCCCGGTGGCCTCGGCCACTTTCCAGTTGTTTGAGCCTCCGTGCACCGGGTCGTGCATCCACGCGCAAGTCTTCCCGGGCTCACACCAGCTTTGTGGCCTAAATAGTCCGCCTGCCACCTGCTAAGACCGACTACCTGTCCCCTGCCTGCCCAGCCTCATCAGCCCGGATCCCCTGCTGCAGGCACCAGATGGGATGCCTCTTCTCAGCTCTTTGCTGGGGCAAGAACTCGCTAACCAATCTCCACACCCCACCCCCTGCACCCCAGTAAGAAGGCAGTGCCTCTGGAATCCCACTGGATTGTTCTTCTTTTCTCACTCCATTAAAAAGCTCCTGATCCTTGGGGCGCCTGGGGGGGTGCAGTCAGTTAAGCATCCGACTCTTGGTTTCAGCTCAGGTCATGATCTCGTGGTTCGTGAGATTCAGCCCAGGGTTGGGCTCTGTGCTGAGAGCGCAGAGTCTGCTTGGGATTCTCTCTCTGTGTCTCTCTCTCTCTCTCTCTCTGCCCCTCTCCTGCTCACATGCGCTCTCTCTTTCTCTTTCTGTCTCTCTCTCAAAATAAATAAGTAAACATTTAAGAAAGAAAGCGCCTGATCCTTGTTATTCAACCATATCTCTTCTCCTCCATCAGGAGGTTTGTTCCCAATACGATAAGCAAATTGTCTTGAAAAGTCCCCCAAATAGAGCGTGGCAGTCTGAAAAGGGTTCACTCATGTAACAAATGTTTCTGAGCTGTGTGCGAAGCATAGGAAACGCAGTATGGATTAAAAACAAAAGAAGAGACGCAGAATATGGCTGCTGCCTTGTCAAGCTCAGTCTGTGGAGGAGACATCCACTCACCGAATTATCCTGTGGCTGATGTGAGTGCCAACTGCGGGGGCGGGTGGGGGCACGGAGGGAGGAAAACTCACTTCTCTGAGTGTTTTTAAGAACAGCCTGGTGGAGCCTGGGGGGCCAAGAACGGCTTCCCTTGAAGAAGCGTCATGCGTGTGAGGCAGGAGTAAGTGACAGTTATCGAGGCCAAGGGGCAGGGATGGGAGGGCAACATGGCGGGCGGTGGGTGGGGAGTGCATGTGGACCAAGGGAATAGACAGCACAAGGCACTGAGAGGTCTCCAGAGTGGGAAAAGTACAGAACATGTGAGGCAAGACCACGCGTGGCCTCTACAGAGCCGGCATGTATGGGAAGGGTCTCATCCTAGGCTGACTCCAAAGATGGCTCCCTACTGAGGCAGTCCTCCCGGGACTCATGCCCTTGAGGAATCCCCTCCTCTCGAATCTCCGTGGGCCCTGTGACTCACTTTGGACCAACAGAACACAGTGAAAGTGACTGTGTGTGACTCGACTGGGGGACCTAAGAAGGTTTATGGCTTCCCCTGGGAGATCTTGGAAAGCTTGCACGGTCCTAAAACTGCCATGCCGTGAGGAAGCCCGGGCTAACCACAGGGAGAGGACACAGGAAAACAGAGTGATGCCCAGCTCGCCCAGCTGAGGTGCCAGACACTTGAGTGAAGAAATTATCTTAGACACCCATCGCAGTTGACCCTTCGGACCGTGTGACAGACCCCGAGTGAGAGCCCAGTCCACCCAAAGAACCGTAAGAACCAAAGAGAGTCTGCTTTTAAGCCACTAAGTGTTGGGCTGATACAGAAATCGGTGTCTAGAAGTTGGATGCTGTCCCTCCCCCCCCCCCCCAAAAAAATCTAAAATAAGGCTCAAGACGTGAAAATGTTCGTGTGGATCAAGAGAGCTGTCGTTTCATGTCCTGAGTCGTGAATGCTACCCCCAAAGGCTCGGGGCACAATGCCTGCTGGACAGAAGTCCGGCCCCTGTCTACCTGTTGAATTTCTTTTTCTTTTTTCTTTTTACCTGTTGAATTTCTAAGCCTTTCATTTGTTTGAGTCTGGTGCTTCCCCGATGCACGCTGATAGCTCGGTGCGTCCTTCCGGGCGTCGCTGTAAAATTGTAACCAAGCCGATAAATAAGGTGTCTGTATTTCCCTTCACTGCCATTTACGAGAAAACGGCAAAAGTGGGTGGCGAAACATAGCCCTGTCAGGATCCTGCCTTAACAGAAATAAAGAAAAATGGGCGACTGTCAAATCTCAAGTGTCCTATATCCAGAGGACCATTCCTGTGGCATCCCTCGACATCCCGTAATGCTCCCATCAATGAAAAAACACAAAAACGAAAAACAACAGTGTGATGGGCAGATGGCTCTTCTGGGTTTGTTTTCGTCTGGCGGGGTGATGACCAGGGTGAATTTTGAATTCCAAGAAGGCTGTTAGTTACCCGCGGTGTTTCTGCCTTCCCAACTGGACGACAATTTTATTCATCGTGCCAGCCAGACTAAAATGCTCAGAAAGTTCTCACGTTGGTCTGTGAAAGCGTTCTGGCACTATTCGTAGAGATTGTAGACTGGTCTGTCTCACGACCTGATTCACTTATTTCTTCATGCAAAAATATTCTTTTGAGGGTCTCCTGTGAGCCAGATACTGTGCTTTATTAAGCCACCTTTTTCCATCGTGTCAGGTGACTGCAGTCTTTAGACCTTCATTTACTTTCAGTTCTGAAGGAGCTACATCTGAGCCCAGGTTTGGGCACCTGACGGTCTGTGCGTTTCTATCACTCAGGTGTCCAGACTGGCGTCGGTGTCTTTCCTTCTGGAAGCCTGCTATTCAGTTCTTCCTTCCACTCAAGAAGTATTGCCCATCCTGGGGCTCCTGGGTGGCTCCGTCACTTGAGCATCTGACTCTTGACTTCGGCTCGGGATGTTATCTCAAGGTTCGTGGGTTCGAGCCCCTCATCAGGCTCTGCACGGATACTGTGGAGCTTGCTGGGGATTCTTGCGCTCCCTCTCTCTGCCCCCTGCACATTCTCTCTCTCTCTCAAAATTAATAAATAAACTTAAAAACAAGAAGTACTGCCCATCCTTTTAATAATCTCCTTTCCATTGTTTAAGTGAGCTGAAGGCTCTTTTCACTGCTTACAGCTAAGGAATGCCACCTGATACATCCTTACTTACAAATCAGCTGCCAAGGAGTTTTATTTTCTTCAGGACCTCAATTCAGCTGCAGATAAAACAGAAAAGCCTACTTTGCGTCAGTCTTTAAAAAAAAAAAACACAAAACTTTCCAGTTTTAAGGTCACTTATATGCAATGAAGCAGTCACTTCAGTTCATATTAGCCTTAAGCCTTCAATGGCTGCCATATGCCAGGCCTATGGAAAAGTCCAGTTCCGGGGCACCTGGGCGGACTCAGTCAGTTAAGTGTCCGACTCTTGGTTTCGGCTCAGGTCATGATCTCACGGTTCATGGTGTTGAGCCCCACACTGGGCTCTGTGCTGACAGTGTGGAGCCTGCTTGGGATTCTCTCTCTCTTTCTGTCTCTGCCCCTCCTCTCTCTCTCTCTCTCTCTCTGAAATAAAGAAAGAAAGAAAACTTTAAAGAAAAAAAAGAAAAGTCAGTTTCAGAAAGCTCTCAAAGCTGCGTGTGCACATCTTATCCAACGTACTAGGCTATCAACCCCTTCCTGTGAGAGACTATGGCGTCTTGATTTTTGTATCCTCAAAAATAGTGATTCCTAGGTGTCCGTGCTTCAAGGGTGGTAGAGATTGTCTTCGAAACCTATTGGTACACATATACACTGCCACTAGATGGGTGGGAGTCCTGGAAAAAGGTGACAGTGTCTTGGAATGTTGAGGGGGATTTGAGAACTAAACCCTAGGTCACATCAACATTTAAAAAGAAGAAAAATGGGGTGGGGCCGGATGGGGGAACAGCATGAAAGTTTCTTTTGCGTCTCTCGTCCCTGAAATGCAGCCAGACAAGAAGAAGAAAAACGTGGAAAGAAAAGCCAGCAACAGAGGCAGAGAAAGCAATCGGAGACGTAAGAACCAAGCACGTTCACACAGAAGCCAAAGGGGACCAGAATCTGGAGGACTGTAGTCAACAGTATTAAATCCAGGCCAATCGTACACTGAGGGCAGTTCAAAGAACTGGGCAAGAAAAAAAGCCACTGGTGACTCAGAAGGTCGTTCCCAGCACAGCAATGGGAACCAAAGCCAGATCGCCCTGGTTGAGGAGCTGAGTCAGGGCAAGTCCTGTTTTCATGGTGGTGGCAGAGAAGGAGAAAGAATGGGCCACGCTCTGTGGCAAAAACAAGAGAGAGAGGCTGGAGAGAGGCTGTGACTGCTCCTTGCAAAGGAACAGATCAGTGAATGAATAATTATTTTCAAAATGAAATGTCCTATGTAGCGCCTAACTCTCTGAGTACCACTAAACCCCAAATTCCATGTTACGATAACAAAAATAATCAGTGTCTGTGCAGGACTCCGTGGTTCACAACGCATGGGCTAGCGCTCTTTCTCTCTGATGTATAAGCAAAACCGATCTACTCAAAACCCCAAACCAAGAATAGTCTTATATTGAATCTCCGACGAACTAAGACTCTAAAACCCTTCCTTTGATCAGGGACTGAGAGCACTTGAGAAGAATACTGTGGTAATCCTTCTAGTCTCCGCCCTGGAAAAAAAAAAAAAAAAAGTACCAAGCACTGATGCAAATAGCAAATGCTTCTTTGTGCTTTGAACTAAAAATCGCACAATGCCGGGGGAGCAAGAGAAATGTCCACGTGAAGATCTTCTCTAATGGAGACGAAGACAAAAACCCACTTCGTAATATGATCAATGGGGCTCAGAAAGTAAAGCCAAAGTCATCTTCATGTTATCTGGATGCCCAGACTTCTGGCTCTGGAGTCATGCATTTAGTTTTTAGCTTTTTTTCTTTTTACAAGAATTTCCTCTTGCTCTTGGATGTCGAGAGCACCCATCCTTGGGCAAATGACGTCTACACCCCATCTTCACTGTGCATTAGCCGGTCAACCTCTTGAGCGAGGGGACCTCGTCCGTCCAGTGCACTTTGTATTCCCATGACACAGCACAGTGCGTCACATGTCACAGCCTTAGCTTTAGCTTAGCTTTAGCTTAAAGCCCTCCTCATTTCTTGCCTGAACCAGAATGTTCCCTAATAGATACCCCTGCCTTTATTCTCTTCCATAAAGCAGCTCTCTATTGCTACAGAATGAATCATCACAAAATGCAGTGTCTTGAAACAATAATAATCCTTTCTCTTGCTCTGAAATGTGAAATTTGGCCAGGGCTCAGCAGGGACAGCCCCTCTCTGTTCCATGTGGCATTAGACGGGATGGCTCACCTAGGGGCTGGGCGGTCCACTTCCAAGATGGCGCCCTCACAAGGCTGGTGAGTCAGTACAGGTTGCCAGCTGGGAGGTCAGCCCTGTCAGCCGGGGTCCCGCATTCCTCTTCGTGTGGACCTCTCCACAAATGCTTGGGGATCCTCACGGCGTGGTGGCTGACTTCCAAGAGCAAACATACCAAGAGAGCCAGGTGGAAGCTTTATTTCCGTCCCTGGTCTGGCTTGGAAGTTGCTCGCATCTTCAACCCGCCCAGACACTCCTCAGCTCGGTGAAAGGAGGGTCAATGTCATCTTGTAGGAAGAGCATGTGGGATGGCTGATACTGCTTCAGCCATTTAATACACTCTGTCACATTCTCTAACCACCTTTCTCAATGTTTCCAGAATTTTCTAGAACACAAATCCGACTGGGGCACCCCTCTGCCCGAAAACATCCAATGTTCGCCTTTACTAAAATAATAAACTCTACACTGTTAGCAGAGGGTGCAGAGATGATGAAAGGCAGGAGAGGCTTCTGTGACCTGGTCCCTGGATCCTTCCAGCTTTCACCTCTCACGTGGTCCTCCAAGGTCACACTAGTCACCCCTATTCCTCACTTGTTCTTCTGCTATCTCCAAAAAGACATTTCACCTATCTGATCAGGGGCATCCTCACCCAGAAAGGATGAGTGACCAACCCCATCGTCGTCCCCCAACCACCACTGGGGTTAAGGTACCCTCTGCGGGTCACGCAGACATCCTCCCATTGACCTTAGCTTTCTCCATTTTATGTAACCATTTATTTTTCAGCCTGTCCTTGAAAATGACCTCCTGGAGAAAACACACCTTGTTTTATTTACATATATATGTATACATCACATACATATATTACACATATATGTATACATCTCAGAACGTCACAACCATAATACCTATCACTATATTAAAGGATAAAACAGACACACACAGAATAAGTAATCCGCTCAATATCACCAAGTGACACAAGATAGAATTTTTTTAATGTTTATTTATTTATTTATTAATTTTGAGAGAGAGGAAGGAAGAGAGAGAGCAAGCAGGGGAGGGGCAGAGAGAAAGGGAGAGAAGAATCCCAACCAGGCTCTGCACTGTCAGCTGAGAGCCCGAGGCGGGTGTGGATCCCCTGAAATGTGAGATCATGACCTGAGCTGAAACCAAGAGTCGGATGCTTAACCAAGTGAGCCACCCAGGTGCCCCTACAGCTAGAATTTTAAGCCGGAGTCTTTCTGGTTCTAAAGCCCTCTCTCCCCACAGAAAGTGATCTACACGGTTCTTGAATAGACCACTAAGGTACTACGAAGACACAAATCAGGCTCACGGTTCCTTCAGTTCTCCGAACGAACAAAATAAGTTTGAAAGATAAATGTAAAGCCACCATAAAAACAGGCAGTAATCAAAAAACAAAGGGCCACAGCTTATGCCATAATCCTTTTTGAAGATCTAGGAGAAAGTTCTAGGAATTAATGCGTCTTGTAGCCATGTCCCCCCAGAAAGCAGAACAGACTGAAGATGGTCAATAAGCAAAAGCCTAGAGTATCTCACAAATCCCTCATTATTTCTAGAGAGGCAGGCTGAGGGATGTGTACCAGTCAGTGGAAAAGATGCAGAAAAAGCTTCAAAATCAGAAGGCCTCCTCCACAATCTCAGTGTCTCACCTTTGCTTTCCCCTGGCGGAGAGGAAAGCTAGAGAGGGAATAAAGAATGATTATAATTGCTCAAAGCTAATTACCTTCAGCAATAACAGGGATTTCGAATTGCAGTAAAGAAAATAAATAAGACAAGCTATCCAGAGGGAGGGAGAAAGTTAGAAGAGGAAGAAACACCAAGAGACCTAGTTTTGTCCCCCTCTTCCTGTGATTTGAAACATGGCGGCTGGAATCACTGGGTTTCTCCTTCTGTAACTACCACGGGCTGGAACAGAAGCAAACCGACCCCTAGGGAGGAGGGGTGGGGAAGTTTAAGAGAAACACTGGGAACAAATGTCTGTTTACAGTGGAATTTTAGGATTCTACCTGGAATTAGGAAAATGGCCCGCAGCCCAAGAGTGACTTCCGTGACCACCGTAGGACAACACTTTTAAACAAAGTTGCGGGAGGGAAAGCAGGAATTGGACCACCCAGCCTAACGCCCACATGCCCAGCTTGTTCTCCAGCACAACAGCAGAGTCGAGTAATTGTAAAAATGACCCTCCAGCCAGCAAATCTGGCCCTTCACAGAAAAAGATTACTGACTCCTGATCTAAGGCATTTGCAAAACAGGAAACAAAAATACGAATGGATGGGTTAAAAGAAAAAAAATAACATAAAATAAATACCCATCTACGATAATATGTAAGACAGGGTAGGCGATTCAATTGAAAGTGTTCTACGGTCCCTTATTGTTTGAAGAGAAAAGTCACTGGTTCATTTTGGATGTTAAGCTTTTTAAGTATATTGAAATTTTAAGAAGAGTGACCAAAAGAATAGAAATAGAGTGAGATCTTCAAAAATAATAGAGGGGAAACATGAAATTTAAAAATGCCATTGATCCCCCCCCTAAAAAATGGGGTGCCCGGGTGCCTCGGTCATTTGAGCACCCTACTTCTGATTTTGGCTCAGGTCATAGTCCCAGGATCATGGGATCGAGCCCCAACATTCTTTCCCTCTCTGACCCTCTCCCCTGCTCATGCTCTCTCTCTAAAATAAAAAATAAAAATAAAAATACCATCGATCCACAAGAAGACAGAAAAAGAAAATCAACAAAGCAGAGAAAAGGCAGATTAAACAGAGAGTGAAAATGGGCTTCCAGGAAGACATTTAAATATACCCATCATAAATGTACACAGACAGACTAATATTCACCAGCTAATAGACAGAATGTCAGACTTCGTTTTTGAAAAAAAAAAAAACAATGATATGCCAGCATACGAAATGAGAATTAAAAATACAAAAAAAAAAAAAAATCTGTCATAGCTTACCGCTATCGAATGAAAGAGACTTCAAAGCCAAACCACGCTGTCGTGAATAAAGAGGGTTGCTATCACATTCAAAGGTTTGCTTCACCAGGATAATGCAGCAATTCCATATTTGTCCTGATTAACAGCACTGCCTCATTTATAAGATTGAAATTAACAGAAATAGAAGAGAAACCGTCAAGGCCATCAACGGAGTGGGAGTGAAATATATCTTTCCTAGGAAAAAATAAAGCATATAATCAGGGAGCTATAGAAGGTTTGAAGTGCACAGTGAATGAGTTTCACCTAACGAATATGTCATGTATATCCCTATAGCAAACAGGGAAGTCGTATTCTCAACCACTCATAAAGCATTTATAAGGACTGCAATGCCACAGGTCAGAGAGCTCTTAAGACTTTTCATAGAACTGGCATCAAATAGACCACGTTCAGCCAAATCCAATTAAGCTAGAAATCAACAATAAAAAGATAGGTTTAAAACCAACGCATTTGGGCATTTCAGAAACACAGTTCTAAAAAAAAAAACCTTTTTGTTGTGGGAATTTCCAAGCATACATATAATCAATCCTCTCTTTGCATCACCACCTTTGATTATCAATGTTTAAACACATGCATACACACACACACACACACACGCACACACACACTCTTTAAAATAGCTCATGGGCCAAGAAATCATCATGGGAACATGACGGGAACATTTAAATACCTGAGACTAAGCCCTAATAAAATCATATACATCAAACTGTGGCATGCGCTAAAGCAATACTCCCAAGGTTAATTTATCATCTTAAATGCTTATATTAGGGAAGAAAAACCCAAAAAGTAATGATCAAAGCATCATTTAAGGAGTTAGTAACAGAACACTGGATCGACACAAGGGAAGGAGTAGGAAGAAAATAATAATACATACAAAGTAAAATTAATGAAGTCTAAAGTAGCTGTAATAGAAAGGATCATCAAAGCCCAAAACAGGTTACTTGAAAAGCCTTAAAAAGTAAGCCATCTTTAGGGGCGCCTGGGTGGAGCAGTCGGTTAAGCGTCCGACTTCAGCCAGGTCACGATCTCGCGGTCCGTGAGTTCGAGCCCCGCGTCGGGCTCTGGGCTGATGGCTCAGACCCTGGAGCCTGTTTCCGATTCTGTGTCTCCCTCTCTCTCTGCCCCTCCCCCGTTCATGCTCTGTCTCTCTCTGTCCCAAAAATAAATAAACGTTGAAAAAAAAAAATTAAAAAAAAAAAATTTAAAAAGTAAGCCATCTTTCACTGAGAATACTTAAGAAAAAGAAGGTACCATATAGTGATTTATCAGGTATAACTCAAAGAGAAAAGACAAAGGTAAACAGAAGGTGTGTTATACATAATAGGAGAATGCTGTAAACACGCCAATACCAATATATATGAAAACAGAAGAAACGGACATTGTTTTGGGAAAACGCTTATCAAAGTTAACGCAAGAAGAAATAGACGACCTGAATGCTCCAAAACCACCTAGAGATGGTACCTTATCCAGTAACAAAGAACAAACTCATGGAATAGGTAGGCTTTTCTATTCAGCCTGCATAAAGCCATGGCACCTGCTCACCAAATGTGGTAACTATTGGGAGACTCAGGGGAACCTACACAACCAGATTCTCCAAACACCAAGCAAACAGGTCCTAGAACTACATGAACCCAACCCGTAAGTTCTCCAAAACCACAGAGTGAGTTGTGGACATTTAAGGAGCTTCCAGCAAACTCTTTGTGAAAGCTGAGCTTCACATCAAAGACAGGTATCCAAAGGGAAAGAGGCCATCTGTCAAGTCACCCAGATGAGGAATTAGTCCCACCCCCCTGAGTTTTCCTGGAAATCCCGAAGCGGATCTAAAAGTGCCTAAAAGTTTCCCAAAGATGTGCCACGTACCCCCAACTGACAGGGTTTACGGTTCTCTGAGCTGCAGGTTTGAACCTTCCTTAGGTTAAACACTTTCTTTAAGTTTATTTTGAGAAAGAGACAGAAAGCACAGGTGGGGCAAGGACAGAAAGAGACAGAGAGAGAGAATCCCAAGGCAGTTCTGCACGGTCAGCACAGAGCCCGACGTGGGGCTCAAACCCACGAACCTCGAGATCGTGACCTGAGCCGAAGTCGGACGCTTGAATGACTGAGCCACCCAGGTGCCCCACAACCTTCCTTAGGTCAAGTTTGTCGTGGAGAACACTCGCTGTCCCTTCTCTCGGCTCTTAGCTAGTTTCTTAGGGAGCCTGTAAGAGTGGCTTTGGGCTGTCAGAACAGAAACTAATTTGCACTTTGCAAAGGAGCACACCCAGGCACGCACACACACACGAACACCCCACAGCTCCTCTGTCATGTGGAGAAGGAAAGAGCGATCCCCAATTTCCCAAAGGCGCCTCTGGGTGATACTTAATCCTGTGGCATCTAGTGATCCGGGGAGTGGACACAGAAGGAAGGAAAAGTAATCGAGCCCTGTGCTTTTCCTGCCTGACTCCGCCCCATCCACATTTAGCACAAGCTTATTACCATCATTTGCTTCTCCACTGAATGCAATTAAACACACCTCCATGCCTGATCCGCTGGGAACCTGAAATGTTGCTTACAAATTACCCGCCTCCCTTGGCCATTAGCGGGCCTGTACGAGCCCCAGTGCGTTCTAACAACCAGAGAGGAAAGGCGGAAAAAGCGAGGGCTTGGAAGGGTCGTGAAGCTGAGGTTTGTGTCCTGCATCACGGTGGTCCCCACCTCACAGTCCAGGATGTGCTTCAGTAAAACTGAATCCTAACATACGGCTACCCATGTTTTCGTGGAAAACCCCAGTCCCTTTGGGGGCGCCTGGGTGGCTCAATCGGTTAAGCGTCGGACTTCGGCTCAGGTCATAATCTCACGGTTCATGAGTTCGAGCCCCATGTCGTGCTCTGTGCTGCCAGCTCAGAACCTGGAACCTGCCTCGGATTCTCTGTCTCCCTCTCTCTCTGCCCCTTCTTCGCTTGTGCTCTGTCTCTCTCTGTCTCTCAAAAATAAATACACACTAAAAAAAAAAAAAAAGAAAAGGAAAAAAAACAACAACAACCCAGTCCCTTTGACTCACTCACTGTCCCGGATTCAGTTACGCCCTATCCCAGATCCACGATTGCCTTGCCTTCTGTCTGAGGTGGCCCTGGGTGTAGCCAGAAGTGCCTGTGGTTCTGAAACAAGGTCTCTGCTGCTGCTGCCATTGCCAGTACAGACCCGGTGCCCATGGCGACAGCTGCTGCTGGTCCCTGATGTCACGAGTCAGGTGGCATCCTGCCTCACACCTGTGCCGTGCACCTCGGCTTCCCAGCCACCGTTCTGGGGCTTTCGCGTGGCCGCTGAGTGCAGGATGCACCCCTAAGCACCCACACTTCGCCTGAAAATGCAAGGAAAGCTTTGTGCAATGGGACGTGATGTCGGTAAATAAATTCTTCCCCCTTTCTCCTCTTGGCAACGTGGCCTCTCTGAGGGCTACCTGAGAGCCTGCGGGGTTGCCCTACGGTAAAGCTGTTGTCACTGGGCAACACCCTCTCCTATATTTGCTCCCCACTTTTCCAGCCCCACTCTTGAGCTCTGGGATCGCACTCCCCAATAAAGTGTTTGGCCTTCTGCTCTTTTTTTTTTTTAATTTTTTTTTTAACATTTATTCATTTTTAAGAGTGAGAGACAGAGTATGAGTGGGGGGAGGGGCAGAGAGAGAGGGAGACACAGAATTCGAAGCAGGCTCCAGGCTCCAGGCTCCGAGCTGTCGGCCCAGAGCCCGACGCGGGGCTCGAACCCACGGACTTCCAGATCATGACCCGAGCCAAAGTCGGACGCTCAACCGACTGAGCCACCCAGGCACCCCCGGCCTTCTGCTCTTAAACCCTAGGCTCTGTTTTCTTGTTTGTTTGTTTGTTTGTTTTAGGGAACCCAGAATGAGATGCCATTCTTGAAAAGAAAATGCATTTTCTCCTTTTCTCTTTGTGCCGCCTCCTTTAGGAACTGGAACTCCTGTTCTTTGGCTGTGGGGCTCTAAGCAACCTTGCCTGGTCCCCACCTTGTACTAAATCTATCAAGGCACTGGCAATTGAGTGTGTACGAAACAAACACTCAGCTGCAACTTTTACAAAGGCACTTTCTGCTGGAGGATTTCACAGCTCTGTTTTTGTTTTTGTTTTTTCTTTTTTTCTCACATAGCCAGAAAGCAAATCCTGACGAATCCAAATCCATTTGCAAGCAAAGGGTGGTTCAATAAAGTCAGAGGCAAGCAAGAGGGGGGAGCATCTGTCTTCAGGGTGGGTTTCCATCACAGAGTATGTTAGCATTCAAATATAATAACTTAGTTTCAGACGGTCGGCTGGTTTCTCTCGACTTCATTGACAAGAAAAAAAAATTAATTGTAAAATTCCGAGTGTTTAAAAGCGATTTCTCTAATCGCACACAAGAGTGATGTAAAAAGGAGATATAACGAGAAAATGTAAAATGGTGTTAGTCCACTAGGTATTGCGTTACGCTTCCCATTCCTGAATCAAAAAAAAAAAAAAGGTTTCAAAAAAAAAAGAAAAGAAAAAAGAAAAAACACAAACAATAGGACTATTGTGATGTAGTTTTTCTATTGCTGGTTAAAATGAAACATTTTTACATGAAATATTCATTGTTATGTTTTTAAATGCTTAGGATTTTAATTAGCAGAGGGAATGACGGGAGGATTTCATATTCCCTAGTGGCTATTCTGCTACCTTAGACTCTCCCCCTTCACAATCGGGAGCAGGGAGATCTTGAAATGCCTGTTGGGTTTTGAAAAACTACATCTTGAGATGTGAATTTTTCTATTGGAGCATTTCAGCCTTTTCATAAACCTCTCTGTTATCTTCTTTTGGAGATGCTAAATATATAGCACAAAGATCGGTTCTAAAATGAAATGTGAAAGGCACCGCAGGCTTTATATAAGCAAGCGTGTTCACGCATTGGCCATTCATCCCGCTGAAACACCTGTTTCAGCCACAATTCGAGACTTTTCAAACAGACTTCCTTGGGCATATCAGGTCTCACAAAGATGACAACTAAACGAATGTGCTGTCTCGTATTAGATTCTGAATTGGCAGATAGACATATATCCTTCGTTCATTCAAAGGGATGAATAGAAACATTTATGAGCACTCTGTCAGTCACCGGGCTAATACATTTTGTATACAGTGTCGCCTCTGATTCTGTGCTAGTTAGGGTAACGTTAGCTGCTGTAACAAAGAAACCTCCAAATCTCAGTGGACTGTCACACTCTGTCCCCTAATTATCTACAGTAGGTGTCCCCGGTTGACAGGTGGCTTTCCTCCACCTAATGAATCCAGGACCCAGTTTTTTCCTTGCCATGGCTCTTCTGTCTGTGCTACAGGATTCTGGAGTGTTCATCGTCCGGCTGGCAGGCCCAAGAAGAAGCAGGGAAAGCACACCCATCCCTAATCACTTCAGTTCACACGGAAGACGAATCCAGACATCACCCGGATGCAAGAGAGAGTCCGCAAATGTCGCAGCTGGCTGCGTGACCCCTTCCCAGAGACAAGTCTACACTGCACAGAGGGAGCACACATTTTAGGGGCTAACTAACCATCTCCCTTCCTCCCTCTCTCCCTCCTCTCTCCTCCTCCCCCCCACCCAGAGCTGTGAACCCGCAAACAAACCCTATGAATTAGGCATAGTTTTTCCATTTCACTAACGATGAAACAGACTTTTGCAAATTTCCTAAAGTCTCAGGGTAAGCGGGTTGGGATAATAACCCAGGTCTATAAGAGTCTAAAACCCTGGATTTTTCTAACATATCATGTGACATGTAACAAGCATTTGTACAGCTTTTTCAATATACAAAGCACTTGGGGCTTATTGGGAACTGGTGTGTGAAACAGCACGCCCCCCCCCCCCGGTTTATATAAATAATGTATTTCGCACAATTTTACCCATTGATTTTGAATGAATTAGTGTATACCCCAGGGGACTTCGAACATTGATATATTTGTTTATTCCTGATGGGGTTTTTTTTCATGTTCATTTTAGACCATAGCCTATTTTAATAGTATAATTCTTAACATGGCAGAAATTGTTTTAGAAGATGTATAGATTTGGCTGTAATTTCCATGGAAAGCTTACTCATAATTTTTTTCAACAACTTTGGCTTGGTTTGTGGTCCACCAAAAATAAAAGCGATACTTGGAACTGCTTCTGCCTGGGTTCAGTAAATTAATGTGGTTAGTTCTGGTTTATAGTTAAGTTGAATTCTGATTCCTAGTAAAAACAAAGTCTCATTTCAAGTCAAATAGCCTGTTGTACGTTTTATTTATTTTTTTTTAATTTTGTTTTCAGCACAGAGCTGTTTCCTCCATCACTGAGGCAGTAAATCTTGGGTCAGATGAAGATTTCTTCTTTCCTGTCACAGTGCCCCCTCCAGCTCTTCCCCTGATGCATTTCATGTCTATTTCACCTTCTACAGTTTAGTTATATTGACTGGTCACATCATCAAAATGGAGTTTCTGAGTTTGTTTTTGTTTGTGGGGAGCCTCAACTAGGAAGTAAATGAAGGGTGTTCCAGTCACCTATCTCTGCATAACCACCCAGCCTAAAAGCTAGTGACATAAAACAACCATTGTGTTACGTCTGTGGGTTCTGCAGGTCTGACATTTGAGAAGGACTCTGTGGAGACACTTTGGCTCTGCTCCCTGATGTCTGGGACCTCGGCTTAAAAAGACGCAAAGGCTGGGGGTGAGTTGACAGCTAGGGGCTAGACCCATCTGAAGGTCTCCTCGCTCGCCTGCTCCATGACTGATACTGACCAGGACCTCAGATGAACTCTTGGCTGGGACATCTTTACCTGTGGCCTCCCCATGGGTCCTGAGCTTCCTCACGGCGTAATAGCTGGGTGCTAAGTGCAAGTGGCCCAAGAGAACAGGGCAGGATGACCTATTGGACACATCACATGGCATCATTTCTACCATAGCATTAGTTGGGCGCAATCACAAAGTTCTGCCCAGGTTCAAGCGCAGGGGACATGGACCCCACCACTCAGCAGGAAGGGGTGGTCAAAGTCACACGGTAAGAAGGTGTGGGGTAGGAGACATGTTGGAGACCATCTTTGGAAGGTACAATCAGCCACAGGAGGTTCAGGAGACAAACCCAGGAAGGTGGGAGCTGTCACCACATTTCTCTCAGGCTGCTGCTACTCAATAAATCACTGTAGGTGTGGCCGGAATCAATGGAGGCCAGACCAGATGGTAATGCGTTATTGGACTTTACGAAAGGCTCGGGATTAACCAAACAGAATGACAATACAGAGAAGTTAATTTTATAGACCAGCTGTTTACAGATGCACAGAGCTGGCCCCTGCAGAGCAAGCCCCTCCATTCCAAGCTTCTGGAACGTCAGCCCCCCCACCCTCCCTCCCACGGCAACGCCCAGGCACGTGTCCCCACCGCACAAGGTCCAGAAGACAGTTCTCCAAGGCTCGGGTAAAATCTGGGGTCTCCCTCTCAAATCTGCCCTCCCTATCCCAGGCTGAATGACAACAGAAACATCCACTCCTTCAAATGTATGGTCCTGCCTTTCAGTACCGCCCAATGCATCAGAACACGTTAGTTTGACATTTGTTTATTTCTCAGGACAGAGTGCGTTTGATACTGAGTTTACCAGATGTGGGGTCTCCGATGAATGGCCCAGGCTGGGTTTCAGCCATGGTGTTCAGGGTTCTATGAGCTATCCTCCCGCAGAAAGGGTGCGAATGTACCTTCCTATGTCTTCTGAGTTTCTCTCCCAATTTCTTGTGAGCAAATGCACAAAAATACACGCACACACAGCTTCCAAGCACATAAGCACATCTGATACTCGAAATTACCTGTTGGAATAGGTATTACTATCCCCATTTTGCAGGCGAAGAAACTAAGGCTTAGCCGGGGTTAGGAGCCATGCCCAAACGTCTTTAAACCAGGATTAACAAGCCAATTTCTAAACTCCTTTGTGTTTTTTGCCTCAGACCGCACTGGCTGCGTGGATTCAGAAATTCTCATTTTGAATCTCATACACAGAAGTCAATATTTCCTACCTGATATTAACTCATTCATCATTTCCTTTGCAGTCTTTGCTTCGGGTTGTAGGTAGCTCCCCACCACCGCTCCCCCTCCTCCTTCCCCACCCCTCCCTTTGAGGCCATCAATTTATTTTCGATCATTATCGCTTTGGCTTGAATCTGCACCGGTTTCCTCTAAGTGATAGAACACCCTGTATCCCAAAGAGAAATGCCACTATTCTGCAAAGCAAGCCTTTGAGTCTCTTTCTAAAGAGAGTTCCTGCAGTGTGGCAGATTTTAATGACCCCCATCTCTCATGCCTGCATTGGGTCACCTGAGCCACACTGCTCAAAATGATCCAACCATCTCATAATGCAGGCCGTGGCAGACTCAGGCTCACCGCAGGGTACCCGGCCTAATTCATTACGCCATTCAAAGCCATAAATCACAGGATTCTCCCCCTTCCCTCCCTCCCCTCCCACCAAAACGAGAGCTCACATGAAATCTATTTACATGGCATGATTATTCAATTAATTTTTTCATTACGCTTGCCAGGAAGCATTGCCAGGATTTCTAAAACTGCCCTGTGTGTTTGCATTACTGATGACGGTGGCCCGTGCTCCTTAATTTAGCGATCCTGGCCCCTTGGGAGGTCATGCCGAGCCATACGCAGACCGGGGACCGGGGAGGGGGTGGCTGCCTGGTGAGGAACCTGAGTGCCTGACACGTGTTTAGGATAATCGCAGAGATATTAACAACTCTCCGTGCTATCCCCACGGCCCCATCCCCACTGCAGCGTTCTTCACACAGGCGTGGAGCCGTCATCCTCAGCAGCCAAGGTGATTACAGGAGCCCCTGATTGTTCTGTCTCTTTGACCCCTTCCAATCTATCCCCCACACAGGCTGCTCTAGTGATCTGTCTCCAATGTGACTCCGACTTGCTCTTACACATCAGTGCTGCCTGGAGGTCCATGGGACAAAGTACAAACTCCCAGCTTGCTCTGCATGTGACACCCAGCGTGATCTGGCCTGACCCACCTGGCCGGCTCAGCCCATGCTCCCTAATCCCTCAGCCACATAAATACCTCCGAGGCGCTCACAATTCCTCAGCAAAACGGGCTCTCCCTGGCACCCTGGCTATTCTTCTGCCTGAGGTGCCTTATATTTCCTGACCACCGTCCCCCCCCCCCCCCGCAACAAATTTGTACCCACTGTTTAATACCCAGCTCAAATGTCACTTCTCATGGGAGGTTTTTGTGGCTCTCACAAGGCACCAGCAATCTTTTTCTGTGACGTCCATAGCACATTGTACATGCCTTTCTCGTAGCCCGGACCTGGGATTTTATTTCTCTTTCCCACGCACGAGTTAGTTAGATCAGAGCCCTGTTCATTATTTCCTGTAGCCCTTCAAGACAGGGACTCTCAAAATGACAACTTTGGGGAAAATAAAAAAGATGATTTGAAATTCACCTAGACCTCTTGAGAAGCCCCAGAACTGATATTTTTAACAGCTTCCAAAGTTGCTTCTTTTGCTGCTAACTTGGCCAAGTCTGTTGATCTTCAGTTAGAGACCTAGCATCCCAGCACATGCTCTGCCTCAGGAAGTGGTCTAATGGTTGTTTCCCGAATGAATGGAAAAACGTGTGCCTGTTAGGCCGGCAGAATCACAGAGCAGTGCTCTGCCGAGGAAGGCACAGAGCAATGGCCACCCTTTCTGTCCCCTGTCCCTTTGAGGCCAACACTGATCTGAAAGGTATCCTGGCACTGTGAACTGTTAGAAAAGAAGTGGCTGGAATGTGGCTTTGGGTCTCACCTAAGTGCACTTTGACTTCTGGCTCTAAGCACAGTGCATCCTGGCTGCCCTTTCCCGTGGACTCTGCAAGCCACAGTAGAGTAGGATGGGGGGTTACAACTCTGGTTACAGAGCATTTAAGGATGCCTCTGGAAGCCCAGCCCTCTCTTCCCTTGTTTGGGCCCTGGGAAACCCTTTAGGATCCACCAGCCCCCCCACCCCACCCCCCAGGCCGTAACCAGAGTTGTAAACATCACCTCCCATCCTACTGTGGCTAAAGTCAACCCCCCTGGACTGCTTCTGCCCCCTTTCTGGAGCACCGATGCCTTGGGCGGATTGTCCGTGTTTCCCAAACCGACCTCCCCTCCTGGTTTTCTTAGAGAACGCAGTCTCTAGCACTTAAGTGTCAGACTATCTGACTCCAAAGGCTATTTCATCAGCCAATCCTTTCTCCAAGTGGTGACTTCCAGCAGGGCCGGAAGTAAAAATCCTTGTGTACCTACTCTGCATTTGAATTTGGGAAAAACCTGTAAAGAAAAAGTAAGTACGGCGGTCCCCCCCCCCCCGGTCCACAGGGGATACGTCACAAGACCCCCAGTGAGTCCCTGAAACCATAGTGAGCACCAAACCCTATATATACTATGGTTTTTTCCTATACACACATACCTAGGGTAAAGTTTAATTCATAAATTAGGCATAGTAAGAGGTTACCAACAAGCACGGATAAAATAGAATAATTAAAGCAATATGCTAGAACAAAAATTACATCAACGTGTTCTCTCTCTCTCTCTCTCTCTCAATATATCTGATGATGCTGTATTCACGCTTCTGGTGATGATGTGAGATGCCAAAATGGCCACGCCATGAGACGGAGGGAGCGAATGTTGCAGGTGTCCTCGCATAGCCTTAAGCTACTTACTGACCTTCTGCGGACACATCAGAAGGAGGATCATTGGCGTCCTGACTGCAGTTGACTGCGGGTAACTGAAACCACAGAAAGCGAACCCAGAGGTAAGGGGGGGGGGGGTGCTCATTACCAGGGCTGGGGCAGCAAAAGACCCCGGTGTTCCTAATCAAGTGGGCCGTAGAAGGGTCCAGGGCCAAGGATCCCTACTGAGCTTCTAGCCTGGGAAGCTCACTCCGCCTGGGTCCTGTGCAGGCGGGGAAGAACTCAGCCAACCCACTCATTCAGTTGGCAGGATAGCGTGAAAAGAGCCAGCTGCGGAAATGCAACCTCACACACACATTTATTAAGGTGATAGGGGTCAGGGGAAGAGGGAGGAAATTCAAAGGCATCATAAGGTAAAATTTGTCCCTCGAGGGAACGGGGTACAGTAGGACTTACAAACACAGAATTACAATAAGCCTGAGTCTCACTGCATTCTGGGACCTAGGAATGTGCTAAAAATAGGGGGTGAGAGGCCATTAGCCCCAGTGGGCGTGACAGGTGTAGGGAAAGACGTCCCTTGAAGGATGAGAACATTCCATCCCTGTGGTCTCAGCCTGCGTGAGAGGGGCCGGCAGGGGATGGGTGTCAGGAGAAGACAGTTCCCTCCCCACCACACAAAGGTGGCAGGTGATTATTTTGTGTCCCCAGGCAGGAGATTTATTTAACTTCCTTTTGGCGGAGACCAATAAATGTTATCGCAGTCCCTGCTGTAAAGTTGCGAAGTCCCTTTTAAAAACTCGGGCTCTTAATTCACCCCATTGCCTACCAGGGACCAGGAAGTCTTCAAGCGGAGGAGGCGGGGCTTTTATCAGCATGGATCGTGTCCCTTGAGGGGTCTCCTGCTCTTCCTTTCCATCTCCCTCCCCTCTCTCTCCTCCCCTGAAAGCTAGCCACAAAAGACACATGGGACCTTTGGAACGTGTCGGATGGTTTAATGGAGGTCTTTCTGCTTTTCTCCCTCCAGGCTTCCCCACACCCCCAGTCCCCGCCTCCCCCCACCCCACCGGAAACACTGCCGGGGCAGCAGCCATTTTCCCTCCTTTTGGGGGGATTAATGGTAAATCCTGTCACTGGGCCTTTGACCGGTCTTTAGCCACTCTTTGGGCCTTTTTACCAGACTGAGTCAAGAATTGACATGCTAGTTGATTCTGTGAAAGAGGCCACATGACCCTCCTCTGCCTGTGCCCCCTGAAGAAGAAGGAAAAGACTGGAGGCTTTTGTTCCCTTGGTATTATTATTAAAATGAATATGTGGTGGGCTTTTTGGAAAACTCGAGATATTCCAGAAAGTAGCAAAAACAAAGTCTTTTGAAAAGAAAAACCTGGGGATCCCACAACTCAGAGATAATCATAAACATTTTGGTACAGTTCTTGATGCACATAATTTGCAATTTGTGACTTTTGCCCTGCTCTCGTCACCGAGTTTTCATAAGCAGACGATCATCTAGTACTCTTCTGTTGTGACAGAAAATACAACTCAAAGTACCTAAGCGGAAATGGGCATTTATTGGCTCACGGAGCTGAAAGGGCAGGGAACAACACGGGTCATACATGGTGGAACCCAAAGAGTCAAACTGTGTCCCTCAGACCTGACTTCTCTCCACCTCTGCCCTGCTTCCCTGTATTACCTCCATCTCAGTTTGCCTTTCTCCTCATGACCGCAAAATGGCAGTCGGAAGTTCTAGAATAGTCTTCCTCGGCTCAGAGCAAGTTCGAGAAAAAGTCCACTATCATTAGATCTGGTTCAGTCCCCTGCTCACGTCCGAGCCGATCTGGGATGATATGATGCTCTGATTGGTCAAGACTTTGTCACATGCCCACTCCCCGGAACCAATAAGAGTACGTATGTAGAATGAAGCCGCGAAGGGGTCCTGCCAGATTCCATCTTGACCCGAAGTGGCCCCAGTCCGTGCAAATTGATTTGACCCCCGGGTTTCCGGAGGTGGGCTGGAAAAACTCTTTTGTCAGCCCTTCAGCTTTTATGAAAGTCAACCAAATATGTGAAATAAAACCTGCTTTTCTTATCTGATCGTCTAGGCTACACAGAGGCGAAAGTCACTCATTTCACTCCTTCAGCCAACATTTCATGAGCTGTTTATGTGCCAGACATTATTCTAGAAACTTGAGGCTACAGACTTTGAAACGAAGGATATACATCTGCTCTCTGATAGCTAAGCAAAGCTTCTGCCCTTAAAGAAATCGGAACTAGGTGCATTAGCCTTACGGAGATGGAATGTTCCTAGGTAAAAGCAAGACGTGGCAGTGAGCTACCCGACTTTATTAACTTATCCAGAGAACTATGTCAGTCAGAAGAGGGATGTGATCACAGAACATAGAAAAAAAAAAGGAAAATGAGAGATTCATTTTGTCGGTGCCCATCATAGCTCCTCTGTTATCCTAGGAAGTCCACAGGAACACATGAATTGTTTGATTTCTCTGTGGATGGAGATGCATCAGAGCCTGATGATATTAAACATTCAAATCTGCCACCAAGGCCCTTTGCTCTGATCTCTTATAATCCATGCAACCTTCTGACAATTTGGCTTTATATGCAGTTTTTCCTAGATGGAGAAAATGTGCAGATCAGCCCAATGTGAACGCCTGCTCCTCTTGTACGTTGCACTTCCCGTTGTAAATTAGTGAATTGACGTTTTGATTTATATACATGAGATTCTTGTGAGCTGGGTTAATTCGCACCCTGAGAAATTGGCCCACTTAATATGCGGAGAGAATCAAGCTTCCAAGCCCCCGAGGCTGAGGGTTGGATTCACGAAAGCGGTGCCATCCTGTAGAGCTTCCCGATGACCAGCCAACCTGCTTAGCACAGTGCCTGGTACATAGAAGTTGTCCAACAAATGCTTCTTGGCTTAAATGGGTTTGGACTGAATGGATCTGATTTAATTAACATTGGGAGAGAGAGAGGCTCATGGACTTGCGAGGTCACCAGGAAAGGTCAGTTGGGGCTCTGTGAGTGAATGAGACCATCCAGAAATAATGGGACCATAAGGAGTTGGGGGGCGATGCTGATAGCAATAATTCAGGGAACTACCGTAAGGAGAAGCTGGAAGAGGAAGGCCATCTGAAGGTCATTCAAGGTAGAACATCGAAGAGTAGGGCATTTGAAGGTCACTCAGAGAAGAAGCCTAAGTAGGGCTGAAGATAAGGTAATGAAATACCCCAAGTTCTCATCTGTCCCCTCTGTCTGTGCTCTTTCCGTGGATTATGTATATCACTGGCTTTAAGGACTATTTATAGATATCATCTAATAATAATCCAAACTCCTACGTCCAAGTGACCATTAGCCATCTATAGTGAGATATGTAATGGAGCTCCTTAATAGACTCGAAACAGAACTCTTGACTCTTCTCCTCTAAACCTTTTTTTCCCTTAGTGTCCTTGATGTTATAAATGGCGCTCCAGATGTTCAAGCTGAATATCAAGGCATCCCCCACAATCTGACCACGTTCTTCACGCACCTTCTCCCCACATCAAATCTGTCACTACTTCCTGTTCCCGTCTCTCAAAAATAGGTCTCAAATTCATATACTGCCCTCCACCTCCACTGCTCTTAGTCAAGCCACCAATATTTCTTGCATACAGGTGATCTTCCTGATTGTATCTTTGGTGCCTCTGTTCCTTAAAAGCACACCTTGGTTCATATCACTCCCCTGCCTAGAAACATTTAATGGCTTTTCCATTGAAACTAAGATAAGGGGCGCCTGGGTGGCCCAGTCGGTTAAGCGTCCGACTTCGGTTCAGGTCACGATCTCAAGGTTCGTGAGCTCGAGCCCCACGTCGGGCTCTGTGCTGACAACCGGCTGGAGCCTGCTTCCGATTCCGCGTCTCTCTCTCTCTCTCTCTCTCTCTCTGCCCCTCCCTTGCTGGCACTCTGTCTCCCTCTCTCTGAAAAATAAATAAACGTTAAAAATTTTTAAAAAGAAGAGAAAAGAAAGAAACTAAGATAAAACACAAAATCCTCGTCATGGCCTAAAAGTTACACGCGAACTAGTCCTGAATAACCTTCCAACTCCTTCTCTGCCGCTAACTTGTTCTTGGCTACGACTCAGCCACACTGGCTTTTTTTTTTTTTTTTTCTTCTCTCTTGTGTGAACATACCAAGCTCATTCCATTCTCAGGGGCTTGGCACTAAGCTATCCCTTCTGCCCCTAGAGTCTATCCCAATCTTTGCAGGACGGCCAGTTGTTATTCGGGCCCCACTCTTATGTCTCCTCCTAACCACCTCTAAGGACCCTATTAAATTCCCCAGCTCCACTTACAGCCACACTGTAACACATCACCTTATTCCATGCTTCCCATGACGCTCTCTGGCTAAGCTGCTAGTTGCCCTCTTTCCACTACCCACTCCCACCACTGTGTCTTCCCGAATCTATAAGACTACCTGGCGTTTACTGGATGCTTGGTTAATATTCATTCGATAAAAGATGACTAAGTAGGCGCACCTAGGTGGCTCAGTCAGTTGAGCATCTGACTCTTGACTTTGGCGCAGATCGTGAGTGATCTCACGGTTCGTGAGTTCGAGCCCCGCGTCCGGCTCTGCACTGACAGCACAGAGCCTGCTTGGGATTCTCTCTCCACACCCCACTTCTCTCTGCCCTTTCCCCACTCGCTTTTTCTCTCTCCCGATAAATAACATTTTTAAAAAAGACGAATGAATAGAAGGTAAGGATCTAAAAGGAAACTCTAGGGGAGGAGGAGTTGGCAAGCAGCCTGCCCCCGTTTCGCCACAATATATATTTTCTCCACCAAGGATCCCGTTTTCAAATCTGGTTCCATTTGCGGTATTTTATTTTGCATTCGAGGACCCGAATACTTGATCTGCGGTTCTTCTTGACAGCCCCAGGAGTCATGCCAAAAAGATTAAAAATCCACCCATCCTGCTGAACTACCAGAAAGATGATTTTTTTGTGCATGCAAACCCAGTATTTACGCTGGAATACCAAAACAAGATTCCGGAAGAAAAAAAAAAGTCACCAGAAGATACAATTCATTGCAATTTAGTCCCACTCTCTATTTTTCACCTTGAGCGGACAACTTGAACTGTCTGAGCCTTAATGTCCCAGCTGTAAAGTAGGCGTACCAATACTAGCCTCTTCTTACCTACCAGGTCTGGTTTAACTCATAAAATGGGAAAAATATATAACCATGACTTCAGGCTAGAGATTTTAGAGTTTATAGAGCTCGTGAATTTTTTGATAGCTTTGGAGAAAAGAGTGAATTATTATTTTTACGGCCATAATTCAGAGACAGTTCATCACGTTACATAACTTTGAAAAGAATTGTTTTTTAACCAGAGGAAGAACATGTTTACATTATGGACTGTTGCGCTAGTAATGGGACCCGTCGCCACAGCATCAATGAAAAGGAAGACACAAGAAGGAGAGAAATGGGAAATCAATTTATCTACTTTTCCAACCCAACATTTATATGCTGACACCGAGCGCTGGCGGTTATTGAGTCAAGTATCAGATGTTTATGCAATGTCTCAAATGCTACAGGCTGCCAAGGTTTTCTTCTGCAAATTCCAATTGCCTGACTTAAGTTCCAAGTAGGATTTCTTTCTTCTGCTACACATCCAGGGTGTTGCATTGAATATTTTCCACCTGCGTTTAGTAGGGGGAGCTAAATGACCTCAGAGTTATGTAAGTTAGAATTGGTTATTGCTGCAAATAACAACAACAAAAACAACAATTGACTAATTCGCTCAGAAACATTGGGGTTTGTCTCTTCTAATAAGAAATCTAGGAGAGGGCAGTCAGGCTAAACCCATATGATAACTGGATGATGCCATCAGCGATCCAACAATGGTGCGTTCTTTTTTTTTTTTTTAAGTTTATTTATTTTTTTGAGACAGAGAGAGACAGAGCATGAACGGGGGAGGGGCAGAGAGAGAGAGAGAGAGAGAGACACAGAATCCGAAACAGGCTCCAGGCTCCGAGCTGTCAGCACAGAGCCCGACGCGGGGCTCGAACTCACGCACCGTGAGATCATGACCTGAGCCAAAGTCGGACGCTTAACCGACTGAGCCACCCAGGCGCCCCAATGGTGCGCTCTTAAATACTTAATCACCATTCTGCAATTCGACCTAATTTGCATGTTTGTCAATTTCCATTGTGTGCCTACTTCCGCCACCTTTGATTTTAAGCTACCAACGTGACAGAACCGAATGCGGACTTCCAAAGAGATACTCAGTCGCATGCCATCATAAAGTATTTCCATCATACATTTAATAGATGTAAATAATCTCCAGAGTATAATTAGATGATGGTGATGCATAATAGAAGAAGGAGGAAATTATGAGTTTGGTCATTATCCTCTAATATAATTTATTTTATTTTATTGTGAGTATATATAAGGCCATTTTTAGCAATGGCTGTGCTTGAACAACAGGTTTGCAAAACTCCTGGAAATTGAACCATCAACTCTTGCAAACTGATGCAAGGCACGTCCAACACACCACTGAATGCAGGTTGTTCACGTTCTTTTGCTCTGCCGTCTTCAGTGTGTAGACAGACCTTCATCTCCATGCTTGGTGCCCCATGGTCACAAAATGGCTGCTGACCTTCTAAGCCTCGCATGTGCATTCCAGGCAGGAGGGAGAGAAGGGGGTAAAAAGCTTAAGTGGCATGCCAGTTCTTAAAAAAGTACTTCCCAAAGCCCTACCGACCGGCTTCTGGTTACAACTCATTGACCAGAATTGTGTCAAATATGCCTAGATGAGTGACGGCTAGTCAGAAAGGATTCACGGGTGAAGGCTGGGTTGGCCAACCAAACGAGTCTCCCATGACCATAAAAATATATTTCTAGAACTCCAGCGTTCAAGAGACTATGCCATGCTCAGCACAACGATGCAGAGATGAAAATAGAGTGGTTCAAGACTCGGTGCCTGCCCTCAAAGAATCTTGGAAGATAAGACATGCACGCACGGAACTATAGCCAACAATTACAGATGAATTCTCCTTTAACAGCACGGCAAGAGCCAGGCATTGGTGCAGGAGCTAAGGACCTCTGGACTTGGAGGCAGGCGTCACTCTGGACTGGGTGGCCCATTTCCACAGAAGGGCTCATCATTGCAGAAAGAGGACTCGGGTCAAATAAGTAACAGCCACCAGGTTTATAAATTCTGCTTAATTTGAACCATTCGTTAGTGTACATGGATATGGCCTTTGTACACTGCTCTATTTCAGTTATTTTAGCTAATTGCATAGGAGACTTCAATTCGCGTTGAAATACACGGACCAAAATTAAATTACTCTCTCTGCAATGACCTACCTGCTTTTTCTAGGTAACGGATAATTATCATTTTCCTAAGCTCAGTCCAAACTCTTCAAAGCCCTCCAGAATCACGTTACTGGCATCGAGTGGTTTTTCAAGTGCTCCGTTTTTTAAAAACTCTATCTGCCTACCCAAGAAAGGATACCACTGAAACGCTTTAAAGCACCATGTGACACTTGAAATGATGATACACAATCTAAATGATGGTGATAATACTCGTTGGAGTATTATTGTCATTTCTCTGGAAATTTCCATCCTCGCCAAGGTTGAATTACGTCATGCCTGCGTGTCTTCCAACGTTCCAAGCTTCCCCCTGCACCCGGACAGCGCGAGGGACCCTCACTCTTACCGGGAATGGATTTCACCTAAGGGAACAAGAATGAAGGTTGCTCTCGGTTGCTGTGCTATACAAGTCTTCGGGGCTGTGGAATCAGGCAATCAATTTTACCTGATGTAAAGGTCATTCCCTTACTGCCTTTTAGTTTTGCCCTTTTAGCTCCGTGCGGGTCACCATTGAATTCCTGCCTTAAAAATTTTTTTTTAGCATAATGGCCTGTCTGAAACAGTGATGGGTCTGGAAAGTTCAGAGAAATTCTTGCTACAAGGTCCTTCAGGACCTGGGATAGACAAAGAGTAGCATCCTCCTCTCGCATCCGGAAACCTTTCTCTTCTCCCCATTGCCCTGTGTCTTCCCCCATATAACTCGCGTTGCCCCAGCCAAGAATAATATGTTCATCAGCTCTTGCCACAATAAGCCTGCAAAACTAACGTCCCTGAAACACATTGCCTTCCAGAAGCAAGCATTTCTTTTCCTAACTCCCAAATCTGTGCAGTTTCTGGGATGGCCCAGCATGTGGGCCAGCCTAGCTTGGCCGCAGACTTCTGGTGAGGTTCAGGTCTGCCCGCGTGGCTCCACCTGTCTTTGGACAACAAGCTTCCCGGGCCATTGGTCTTTTCGTGACCGGCTTCAGGAGGGCAAAAGGCAAAGAGAAACACACAAGGCGTCCTGAAGGCTCAGCCTAGGGCCCACCATGGCCAAATGTGTTCGGTTTCCCGTTGGCCAAACCCAATGTCAGTGGGAGGGAAATCTACTACCCTCACTGCGGTGGAAAGTAAGTAAAGTCACTTTAAGAAGCAAAACAAAAAAAAACAAACAAACCGAAAAACAAACCAAAAAAAAAAAAAAAAAAAAACAAACCCCAAACAAACAAGCAAACAAACAAAATCCAATGAACAAAGAGAAAAAGAGAGACAAACTAAAGAAAAGACTCGTAAATAGAACAAACTGGCGGTTGTCTGATGGGAGGTGGGGGGCGAGAGGGATGCGTGAAATGGTTTAAGGGGATGACGAGGTAGAAACTTCCAGGTACAAAATAAATAAGTCACAAAGACAAAAAGTACAGCATAGAGAATATAGTTAATAAGACTGGAATATGGCTCTTTGATGGCAGATGGTAATCACATTTATTGCAGTGAGCGCTGAGTCACGCATAGAATTGTTGAATCACTAGGGGCGCCTGGGTGGCTCAGTGTGTTAAGCGTCAGACGCTTAATCTCAGCTCAGGTCGTGATTTCGCGGGTTCGTGAGTTTGAGCCCCACGTTGGGCTCTGCACTGACAGTACAGAGCCTGCTTGGGATTCTCTGTCTCCCTCTCTTTCTGTGCCCTTCCCATGTTCGTGCTCTCTCTCTCTCTCAAAAATAAAATAAGTAAACATTTAGAAAAAAGAATTGTTAATCGCTATGTTTTATACCTGACACGTAACCCTGTATGTTAACTATATTTCATTAAAATAAATATAAAGTCACTCGGCAAAGGGTGTGAATGAATACAGAGGACCCTTGAACAGCTTGAACAGCTGTGCACCCCCACCCCTTGCACAGACAAAAACCCCCCTATAATTTTTGACACTTCTAGAACGTGACTACTGATAGCCAACTGTTGACCCAAAGCCTTACTGATAACATAAACAGCGAGTGAACATGTATTTTGTATGTTCTCTGTGTTATATACTGTATTGTTACCGCAAAGTCAGCTAGAGAGAAAAAAATGTTATAAGAAAATCATAAGGAAGAGAGAGAGAGAGAAAAAAAAAAAGTATACAGCTGTACCGTGTTTATCAGAAAAGGTCCACACGTCTGTGCACCTATGAGTTCGATCCGCGTCGTGCTGTTGAAGGGTCCGCCGTCATTCTCATTCAGAGAGGACTTGAATTGTGACTAGTGATCTCGTAGCTCACAGACAGCCTTCCCCTTTTAGCATCATCTGCTTCCCCACGAGCAATTCACAAAGGGATAGTTTTGCAAAGAAGCTTTTCTGGGGACTGACTGTTCTCTTGTCCACGAGTGCACATTGAATGCCCATAAAACATCCCACTAGTCACCGGGGTGGGGGGGGTGGCGAAGACAGGGGCGCTGTTCTAAAGAAAAACTCAGTAATGGGAACAACTGGCAAAACCACACTTGGTTCGGTTGGCTGGCAATGTGAAGTAATGCGTGATTAAGAGCCAGAACGCGACCCGCTAGGCAGGATTTTGAGAGACACAAGGCATTTTCAAAAGGAGAGGCACATCTGAAGGAGGAAAGGTTCTATATGGGAACAAGCATTTACCTCCATCATCCTAACTTTTTGCAAGTCTTATCTATCTATTCATGTATTTAGTCATCTCTACACCCAACGCGGTGCTCGAACTCATGACCCGGAGATCAAGAGTCGCATGTTGTTCTGACTGAGCCAGCCAGGCGCCCCCTCATCCTAACTTTTATAAGGTGAAGTGTGAATGGGCAGTAGGCTGGTTGTATTTCAGCCCTGTTTTTCTATCCCTAATTTCTAACTGTCTTTCCATGATTTGATTTGTTCATAATAATAATAATAATAATAGCATGCCACAAATGAAGGGTTTCTTCACAATACTTTTGTAATGCAAACATTCACCGCCGCCGAACAATCAATCTGTCTTATAGATTCAGGTTTCCATCTTTAAGAGCAGAAATACATTCCCTACAGAGACTAGTATCCGTGTCCGAAGAAATATCACCCAAGGAAACAGTAACTGGGGGATTTCATTCCGGCCAAGAGGAGACCTTGACCACTCAGTTCTGTGGTCTCGTGGGAGGTTGCTGGACGTGTTTTATCCATTTCAAGTGAAAGCTGGAGGAGCAGGCATTTTAGCTCTGAACTGGGCTGGCTCTCGTTTCTAAGTTTTGCATCCCGGATCCAGGAACTCTGGCCATTGGTCCGAATTGGATTCTGAGAACTAGATTAGATGTTCACTGAGCCTTCCCTTGTTTTACAGATGCTGGACGAGGAGCCCAGGGGCGTTATTCAAATAGCATTGAATAAGATTGGGACTGGGGGCGCCTGGATGGTGCAGTCGGTTAAGCGTCCGACTTCAGCCAGGTCACGATCTCGCGGTCCGTGGGTTCGAGCCCCGCGTCAGGCTCTGGGCTGATGGCTCAGAGCCTGGAGCCTGTTTCCGATTCTGTGTCTCCCTCTCTCTCTGCCCCTCCCCCGTTCATGCTCTGTCTCTCTCTGTCCCAAAAATAAATAAACATTGAAAAAAAAAATTAAAAAAAAAAAAAAAAAAAAAGATTGGGACTGAAATCCAGGTCTCCCGATTTCCCAGTTGAGGGCAAGTTTCTGCCAGTCACCTCCTGGGTCCTTCTCGGGCTCCTAGAGCGTTTCCTGTCAGCCTCTGTGAAATCAACTTCTCAGAACCAGCCTAGGAACCTTGACTTCAGATAGAACTTGTTTCCTCTCGTAACTCCCGCTTATTTGCTGGGTGTCCTTGGGCAAATCGCCTGGCCTCTCTGTGCTCCTCTTTCCTTCTCTGCAAAATGAGGCTAATGCTACCTAACATGCAGTGTCATTGGAGGAGCAGATGAAACAATGCGTTGCACAGAGCCTGACAGAGCAATAAAGAGTCATAACAATTAAGCGACAAGTGACTGAGGCCTGTCGGGCGGGGGGGGGGGGGGGGTGCGGGGTACTTGTGCACAGAGCACTTGGTGAAGGGCTGCGGCATGATCTTGCCTGAGACCCGGCTGGGCTCCTGGAGGTTGTCTGCCCTGGGACAGCAGGACTCAGTCTGCTCAGTGAGAGAAGATACAGGCAGCTCCCGGCCCTGACAGACACCATGTTTGGGGACTTGGAGAAAGGGGACAATAATTCCCCTGCAGCACACCCTCGCCCACCCTGCTCAGGCTGTTGTCATTAATATAATGACTCAGACTTGGATACGTGTACTACTTGGAGTGGAATGTGGAGAGTGGTCATGGATCTTGAGATTCAGAGATTCCCCTGAGGAATGGGGAGAGAGATTTCCCAAAAGGTAAATGGAGCTGTGTGCCCCATGGAGCCTGGAAGAATAAGACGCCTGCTAGAAAGGACCCGGCAGGCAGGGCACCGCTGGGGAAGGAGAGTGGGCCGTCAGGACCCCGCAAGCAGCCTGGTGGGCAGTGGGAAAACTATCCTGGACAGTCCCGTTTCCGTCTCCAGCGTCTCCTGAATTACTCCCGAATCCAAGCGGCCGATCCGATCCAAGCTTGCAGGGTAATACGATGGAGAGCAAAATGTCAGGAGAATGACGAGAAGCAAAACCTGCCTGAATCGTCCTGGAGGTAAACCGTGGGCTCTAAACACACACCCTCCTCCCAAGGGTAAACATGAGGTATGAGAGTTAGCACTGCTGAAATCCAGAAGGCAGAAAAATATTGTTCCCCGGTCTCGTGGTTTGAGAAGTTCTCTTTTGCCCGATGGAGTCCGTCCTCCATATGACTGCAGAACCCTACTGGCGCCTGTCCTTTGCCCCCTCTTTTCAAATGGCACCATATGTCCCACCGGAAATAAGGAAGAACGCTCTGTTCAGTCCTGTCCGTACCTCTCCACGACTACACAAAGAACGGAGGGAAGCCTGGAATTACCACCTGTTAGGATAGCACAACTCTGTCTTAAGGGAGAGTTGCTATAACCTTATTAAGCCTCAGTTTCCCCAGCTGTAAAGTAGACATGATAGCTCCTACTCTTATGTTGTCACAGGGCTTAATTACGTGAGCAGTTCTGGCTTTGCTGACAAACCTGTGCACCTGCCACATGGGGGGGGGGGGGTAATGCTAGTTTCCCTCTTCCACATCTTAGTTAACGCCCACCAAGGTCAACTCTCTCAGTCTACCTATAAAGAATGAGTGCTTCCAACAGCACTATGACAGAAGCTCAAAGCTGGGGGGCCCCAAGGAAAGATTTGTCCGAAAGTACCTAATGGAGGCTCTTCAGAAAGGATACTTGGCCAGGACACCGTTTGTAGGAATAAGGCACAGGGTTATTTCCAGAAAGAAAAAGTCACTGATTGGAAAACCAAAGTGGTTGGAGGTTGTTCAAGTTCCCCCAAACTGGGTTGGTTTCTACCAAGGTGCGGAGCCCTCGGCAGACATCTATTGTGAGGGATGGATTAAAACAGACTAAAGGAGGCCTTAAAGGAAAAGCAGCCCCAAAGTAGTTTCCAGAAGGGGGTAAGCAGCCTTACCACCAGGGCTCAGAGACAGGAGGGCTCCCTGAGGGTCGAGGGGGCTAATGGAAGGACAGCGTGTGCCCCAGGCTCTGGAGCTCTTTTTAAGAAACTGTTTGCAGAGTGACCTTGGTATCTCCAACTTTACTGAGCCCTGACTGCATGCCAGTAGGCTGGGAGCTCAGGCCATGACTTCACCCCAGGCCGGCCAGCACTGCCACGGCGGGCAGGTGGCTCCAAATTCTGGGGATTCAGCCTTCAGGTGTCTGTTTTCTGGAACTACTCCCGATGGGCTCTCCTGTGGGCCTCAGCACGTTGTCCTCTCTGTGGGTCTCCGGAGGTTGTCAGAACACAAGCTGGTCCTCCTTGGCTGCTGAGCCCAGGAAAGGAAGGAGCAGAGGAGTTATGGACGTGGCTTTGAGGGTTTTTTTTCATCATCTGAGGGTTCAATATTTAGAGCAATATTGATTCGATTTATCTAGTGTTGTAACGTTCCATTGGTTGCTAGGCAACAGAGTTCTTTCTTCTCTGTTTTCTGGGTGGCTCATGGGAGTTTAACTACCAAAGAGATTACTTTGTGTGTATGAAACTAAATGGACCATAGGTGCCATACTTAAGTGGAGGAATACTGTTTTACCGGGCAGTGCTAAGACCGCGTTTCCTATCACATCTCGGTAATTGCGATTCAACCCCCAGAACAGGGCCATTCATATTCACATTCCCTTGCAAGATACCCACTGAGAACAATTTAACACAAAGTTGGGCTGATGCATAAAACCCTGGGCTGTGTGCTCCCCATCCCATCCTCATAAGGTTCTAACCCACGCTGGGGCAAGAATGGATTTATCCCGCCCCATTCTGGTCCCCTCGACACCCCACTGTAATAACCAAAAACAGCAACCTGGATTATGAAGGGCAAATTACGAAGTTTGCGCCTCAATCCTGGCATGGCCGGATCTCTCCTCCTTTCTCGGATCCCATCTTCTCCCCAAACTCACCCCGAAATCGCCTTCCCTCGTTCGGAAGCTCTCTTGTAAGTCCTTCATACGGATGTTCGCTGTTCCTTTAAAATCCCCAAGCAGAAGCAGCAGGCAACTGATGACTGTCAGCTTGGGCTGTATGGTTCAGTGACTTGGCATTCATGACGTTTATTTTGGAACCTGCCTGATGGCCTGACCTATTTTAGGATCTCTGCTTTAACCATACCTTCCTCCCCCATTTTTCCAATTAGAAGTAAAGGCAAAAGAGATGGGGGAGGTTGGACGGGAGGAGAGGGAGGAACCTGGAGCTCAGCAGTCTAGTTGTGACATCGGCAACCGCCCAAGCCGGCCATAGCGTTGCAGACACTGTCGGAAAGGTGATCTGCTGGAAAGGCCGTGTCCCCGAAATGGGAGGAGGTTCCGGAAGCACTCCTGTGCTCAGTTTCCCGGGTGCGGCCACGATACACAAACCAAAGGCCACATTGGGTATTTTTCAGCGTTTTCCTCTCCGGAAAGACCTGTTCGGGAGAGGAATGATCTCGTTCTTCCAGAGAGGAAAGCTCTCTGGAAGCGGGGGGGGAGCGGCGGTGGTGATGAAGCAAATGCAGGCAAGTAGCCAACTGTGCACATTTACGGAGAGTAGGAATGTAAAACAGATGTTTGGCAGGAAAATAAACCATTGCCCTGGGAGCATCATCATCGGCCTCTGGAGAATAGGGTTTCTCAGATCCAGGCAAATAACGCAGTGAGTCACTGAAAGCTGCACACCCATCATAACCAGCTCTGAGGACCCAGCTTCTGGGTCGCCTGGTCCCCTGTCTCCACATCTTTTTTCTTGGCTGTGCAATAGCCAGAATACCTCTGAATAGATGTTATTCTGTCTCCCTAACCGGGAACGAGGTGTTCTCACACCAGAGCTTCTTCCGTGCCATGGAGGGCCGGAACAGCAAGACCGGGCCCCCAAAAAGGGAGGCGGCAACTCTCTAAGCCTTCTCCTACGGGCTCCAGTAGGATAACGCTGAGAGTTATACGAAAGCAGGGGACCCGAGCCACTATGCGGAGACCCTCCCAAAATAGTTGTAACCCTCATGGAGCCAATGGTGACGTGAGGGTCATTTGGGATGGAGTACCCACGGCAGGTGCTGCCGCGGGCAGCTCAGGAACACTTCGATGGCTATCAGGAAGACAAACAAAACAGTAGAAACAGACCCATACATACCGAGAAGGAACCGACGGTTACCAGAGGGTAGGGCGTTGGCGGAAAGGGCAAAATGGGGGGAAGAGAGTGGAAGGCACCGGCTTCCAGTCACGGGGATGGAAGTCACAGCGTAGGGAATATGGTCAAGGGTGTTGTCGCGCTGTATGGCGACAGATGGTGGCCACATTCGTGGTGAGCACAGTGTGATGGCTACACTTGTCCAGTCGCCATGCTTACGCCTGAATTTAATGCACTCGGTGTGTCACCTAAATTTGGATTAAAAAAAAAAAAAGATTCTGTGCTTGAATCCCCTGGTACCTTCGGAAGGAATGGAAAGAATTTAGAAAACGGGGGGCCCCAGCATGGCACAAGACGGAAGTCAGAGGTGTGATGTCTCCTGCCACTGGGATGGGGTCTAGGAAACGTGTCCACGTCCCTTACAGCCAACGGAACTCAACCCTACCGTAAGGACGCCATAAACATAAAGGGCCACGCAAGGCTTGAGAGAAATAAAATAGAGGAACAAGCGTCCACCATGATGAGCCATCAAAGCTGAACACAGCGATAAGTTCGCATAGCGATAAGTTCCCTCAAAACGGAGCCCACAGAGCACATCTCATAATAATTTATTTACATCAGTAGCTTCGGTGACCTGTGAAGTTTATTGACAAAATCAGAAACGGTCCTCTTTCTGGGCACTCCTCTTTGCCTTTCGGAATCTTCTTTTAGAATTTCATGTGACAGGCAGACACTGATGTCTTTGGGGTTCCAAAATATTATTTTCGAAAAGCAAGCCCAAAATATCAACCTGTCAGACATCGTCTAATGTTATTAGCCCGGCTGGTGGATGCCTTGCGGAGGCTGGCTGGAAATCTGGCCAGATATTTTTTCCTCCTTTCCTATTTACTTCTTTTCTTTACTGACTGTGTTTTCCTGGGACTGGGGTACACATATTTATAGTTAGAGCAGGAAAATGGAGAAGGAGGAGATTGGTGTTCTTTCCCTGTTCCTGGAAGTGTTTGTGCCTCTAGCTTAACCGTGTTACATATTGAGGGTCTGGAGAGACTATTGAGGAAGGAGAGAAAGTACAAGAAGGAGGAAGAGGGGGAGAATGAGGAGGAGGGGGAGGAGGAAGAAGAAGAAGAAAAGAAGGAGTTCCCTGCCAATTATATTTCCAGTTGTCAGACCCAGAAGGTCATTGTGACGGAAATCGCTTGCCCCTCTGTCTTTCTGTCCTGCTGAAAGAACAGACCTTTTCCTACATGGAATCACGTCAGACAGAGGAATGTTGTGCCTTCAAATCAATTAGGACAAATGAATTCCTTAGTGTAACCTACCAGCAAGCACGAAAAAACTAAAGGCTGCAGAGTATTAATGTGCTGATTAAAAAGAATGATCAGAGGGACGTCAGCCGATGGAACCTAGACCCAGGTGGCTTTGAAAGACACCCACCCTTCTGATGGTTGGATCACAGCCAACCAGTTAGTAACTGCTTGGTTGCTCAACTGAATTCAGCTGGTTTGTTGTGAAAATGACCCACGCTCTGCCTAGCCGGCACCGTCACTTTGGAACCAGTTTCCCGGGTGCAATCTTCACCGTCAGCCTGAGCTCAAATGGTGGGGTGGGTGACTACCACCGGTTTAAGCTGAGCCAGGGAAGTTGGTTGAAGGAGAAAGTTCACAGAAAGCCCGGCAGCCAGGAGAGAATCAAACGAGGGCTGCAGGCCGACAGCTAACTCCAATTTAAGAGGGAAACTGAATTGAGACAGTGGGACTGCCAGAGAGAAAGCCACGTGATTCCAGAAAATTCCATCTTAAAACATGTCATAGGAGCAGAGTTCTTCCCAGGCCCCAGTGCTCAGGATGCAACCCTAGAAAATGGGAAAGAGGAACCAGCGAGGCGGCCTGATCTCTCGTGTGGGGATCTGGCGAGGCGGGAGTATTAGTCAGTGGCACGTCAGCGCTCTCCTCCACACGGAATGCCATGTCTATTTCTGTGATCCGGAAGTTTTCAGGAAAAGCGCTCGACTGACCTTTTGTGAGGTCCAGGAGAAGGGCAGAGAAGTCCACTGGGAGCTGGCTGCTTCTTCTAAACAGCTGGGATCGAGGAGGAATGACATGAATGTAGACGTCCATTTCTGGCGCCGGGAGAGGCTCCAGGGAAAGGCAGGGGCAGTGACTCTTCTCCAATTAGTCAGAGAAGCTTTTGATGACAACCCCAGGAGTCCCTTATCCCAAAATATCACTTGTCACCTGCGCACACCCGCCCACGAATGCATCCTGGATGAGATGGATGGGTGGTACCTAGTTCTCACTCTCCTGCTGGGTTCCCTTGACAGGCTGCTCCAATGATTTAGGGCACCATCGGTGGCCCTGATCTGATTCATCACTTGGTGATTCATCTTTCCCAACAAGCCATGGCTCCCGTTTTGTAACGCCCTTCCATTCTTCTCCTTTGAAGAGAGACAAATAGGTGATGAAAGCCAGGCTGGGGAACAGAATTCCAGCTCTTTCCTGCCAGAACTAAGCTGTAGTAAGAAGAAGCGAACAGATTATCAGATCAATTTCAGGGAAGACTATGCATATTGACAAAACAATGCCCTTTTGCATCTCATGTGTCGCTTTTATTGTTTCGCACATGGGCATAAGTCCCATGAACACCCGTGGCAACATGTGAACAAGTAAGTGGATTTTTTATCTGAACATTATGATTATTTAAAGGTAAACACATGGGGGGGGCGGTGCCTGGGTGGCTCAGTAGGTTGAGCATCCAACTCTTGATGTCAGCCCAGGTCATGATCCCAGGGTCATGGGATCAAGCCCCATGTTGGGCTCCGTGCCGAGTGTGGAGTCTGCTTTAGATTCTCTCTCTCTGTCTCTCTCTCCCTCTGCCCCTCTCTGCTCACATGTGCTCTCTCTCTAAAATAAAATAAAATAGGGGCGCCTGGGTGGCTCAGTCGGTTAAGCGTCCGACTTCGGCTCAGGTCACGATCTCGCGGTCCGTGAGTTCGAGCCCCGCGTCGGGCTCTGGGCTGATGACTCGGAGCCTGGAGCCTGCTTCCGATTCTGTGTCTCCCTCTCTCTGCCCCTGCCCCGTTCATGCTCTGTCTCTCTCTGTCTCAAAAATAAATAAAAAAAAAAAGAGTTAAAAAAAATAAAATAAAACACAATAAAATAAAATAAAGGTAAACACATTTTTTCTTTTTTTACTATGAAATTTATTGTCAAATTGGTTTCCATATAACACCCAGTGCTCATCCCAAAAGGTGCTCTCCTCGGGGCGCCTGGGTGGCTCAGTCGGTTGAGCGTCCGACTTCAGCTCAGGTCACGATCTCACGGTCCGTGAGTTCGAGCCCCGCGTCGGGCTCTGGGCTGACGGCTCAGAGCCTGGAGCCTGCTTCTGATTCTGTGTCTCCCTCTCTCTCTGCCCCTCCCCTGTTCATGCTCTGTCTCAAAAATAAATAAACGTTAAAAAACAAAAAACAAAAGGTGCCCTCCTCAATACCCATCACCCACTCTCCCCTCCCTCCCACCCCCCATCAACCCTCAGTTAAAGGTAAACACATTTTTTAAGGGAAATTATATTTTGACCCTTAAGTATATAGACCTATCAATATACTAAATGGCGTATTTCTTTTCTAAAAGGTATTACTTCCATCTTGAATTCTGTTGCATATTGTCTGTTTTGGCCATTAGAATTGCCTATGCTTCTTATTTTTACAATATTTTTAAGCAATGTTTATTGTGTTTTTACAGCAAAAGCAATGCACAGGCATTATAGTGAGCTTAGAAAAAATGAAATTTCCGACTAATATAAATGAAAAAAAAAACCCTATCATACTACCACCCAAAGATCATCATGGTGCATAACTTGTTGAATATTATATATTTATATATAACGTACCTATTACACAAAAAACAGTGACACCTGGGCGGCTCAGTCAGTTGAGCGTCTGACTTTGGCCAAGGTCATCATCTCATGGTTCGTGAGTTCAGCCCCACATCAGGCTGGCTATTGTCAGTGAGGAGCCTGCTTGGGATTCTCTCTCTCTCTCTCTCTCTCTCTCTCTCTCTCTCTCTCTCCCTCTGCCCCTCCTGCACACATGCCCTCTCTCTCTCTCTCTCTCTCTCAAAAAAAAAAAAAAAAACTTAGAAAAAAATAGAAAAAATATATATACATACATGAATTAGGATCATCTAACATACGGGTGACACAGTAACATTTTGCCTTTGTCCATGAATGGCCTTCATCCTACCCACCCCCAATCAGCCTGCGATGCCCATCGATCCAGAGGGAGTTTCTTAGGAAAAAACAAGCACGGAGCCAAAGCAAAATTCAGCTTCTGAAAATCAAAACGAGGACTTGGCCGCCGACAATCCCTTGCAATCCTGGGCAATTTTCTTAAGTAAGTTTTGTCTACATCTTGTAATCTCCTCTATCCCCACGTATCCCCAACCAACTGTTTTAATCATCCAGATTAGAGAGCTTCAGTTAAGAGAGGTCCAGAGGGAAAGAGAAAACAGGAAATCCCTCCCTCCAGTGGAGGTGGGCCAAATCCCACCCCCAACCTCAGCCTGAGAAGGGCAAGTACATAGACGGATGAAGGTACCATGAAGAGTAAAGGAGACCGTCTTAGTCTCTTTAGGCTGCTATAACAAAAATACCATGGCCTGGGTGGAGGGACAAGGGAGCTCCCATTAATCAGGGTAGGGCGACACCCCGGGGTGTGGCTCTCCCGGGCCATCCTGGGTTCCTGAATAACAAGGCCACAGAGTAGTAGAGGGCCAGATGGGCTACCCAGGGATTTGGCAGTGCAAGGTGGGCTGGCCTGGGCCCCCCCCAGACTAGCAGGCTAGATGGAGAATGGGGGCAGGAGCTCGGAGATCGTTTTTTTTTTTTTTTAACGTTTATTTATTTTTGAGACAGAGAGCGACAGAGCATGAATGGGGGAGGGTCGGAGAGAGAGGGAGACACAGAATCTGAAACAGGCTCCAGGCTCCGAGCTGTCAGCACAGAGCCCGACGTGGGGCTCGAACTCACGGACCGCGAGATCATGACCTGAACCGAAGTCAGACGTTTAACCGACTGAGCCACCCAGGCGCCCGGAGATCATTTTTTATACCAAAGGTATCATACCACTGACTTTTTTGAGCTCATAATATTGACTCAGCTCTAGGTCAACTGGACAATGTCTCTGAACAAAAGAAAAATCCCACAAAGGGCAAATAGTTGGTAAATTTCCTAGGTCCTTACATTTCCTAGAATATTTTGCTTCTCCCTTCATCTGTGAATTAAAATTCAGCCAGGCTTAAAACCCATGGATCTAAACATTTCTCCTGTCAAAACCCCTGTTTATCCCAACATCTTTTGATTATTATTTCAGCACCTTTCGGCATTTCGTGTTAAAGGGTGAAAGCTTGAAGCTGACCTTATTTTTCGTTCTCTTGAGGGCACTTTTATTTCTTTTCTGCTGGATATTTGTATTATTTTATATGGCTTATTTTAATTCTTAGAATTAAAAACAATTTTTTTTTTCCAGGCTAAGAATGTGTGTGTATTGCCTGGGATACAGTAAGGCATTTCAATCTTTAAATTCAAAGTTTTTTTCAAATTCATATAGATTCCTTAAATACACTTTGAATTGTTACATTTTATTCCATTTGTTCTGTTTCTTCCCTCTATAAAACTTAATTTTATCTTTGTTTCATGTCCTCCATCTCTTTCTAATTCTTGCTTTTATCTACGACTTCTTTTCCCCTGAATTCTGAGAGAACTTCTCAAAACTGCCCTCCACAGTACTGAGAATCTTGATCTTGGCAACGTGCATCAATTTATTTCATTTCTTCTTGTAATTCTCCTTTCTCCTTTTTGTCTTGTGTTTTTTTTTTTTATCTCCTCTGGCTAAATCTGAACCTCGTCCCATTAAACCCTTCACCTGTCCTACGTCCTTCTTAGAGCTTTGCTTCTTCCCTCATCAGGACCGTGCCTTCTTATAACTATTGTGGTCACCAAATAGTTTTCTAAAAGGTTCTTTTTGTCCTTGCAGTATTTCCAGAACCGTATTTCCCCATGGAGTCCACTGAGCGATGTTCTCCTTTCCTTTCCCTGCAGGGTGTTTTCCAACTGGGCTGTTACTTTGTTGTAAAGTTCTCAGTGTGAAAATAGAAGAGTATAATTGGGGTTTCTCCGTAGATCCCGCGCGAAATTCTTTGGGCCCTACTCACAAGCCCCGTAAGTGTCAGGAGAGCCTCTTCTTTAATCTCACCCTAGAGCGAACATTTTTTTTAGGATCTGATATGCATTTATCTAGTTCTAACTCTGGTTTTCTCCCATCCCCACAGCTCAGCCCTATAATATTGAGAAATGAAATACATGTTTACTGATTAGAAGGTGGAGGCAGTAAAAATGAGACCCAAAGTTTGTAATAGCTCCAACAGAGTAGATACACATTTCTAACTTATTTAAGAATTCGAGAGTTCCTATGCAGCACCTGGGTGGCTCCGTGGGTCAAGTGTCCGACTTCAGCTCAGGTCACGGTCTCATGGCTCGTGACTTCGAGCCCCGCATCGGGCTCTGTGCTGACAGCTCAGGGCCCGGAGCCCGCTTCGGATTCTGTGTCTCCCTCTTTCTCTGTCCCTCCCCCACTCACACTCTGTCTCTCTGTCTCTCAAAAATAAATAAAAGCATTAAAAAAAAAAAAAAGAAAGAAAGAAAGAACTAATTCTTGACCGCATCTAACAGGGGAAGCTGGTAACGCAGTCTAGCTGTGTGTTCAAGAAAAAGGGAATACTGGTTTTGGTGAACAAACCCCCCGGAGTGTTGGGAGACCAGGACCACCGGCACATATAGCTGTGTAGACGGTTCCTCTCTCCCTGTCAACATTATTTTTCTTGGTTGCAGAAGATGCAACTCTCCGTCCTCAACTACTATGACTTCTCTGTCTCCTTGCTTCCTGGCTATTTTGAGGAAGACATTCCACCCGTCCCAGTCTGAGCCCCTGGAAGGCAGACTCCCCAACCAGGCCAGGCAGCCGGAAGACATGCTGGAAATTAATCAGAGAAAATAAACAGGAGAAGAGGAAGTGTCCAACGCAAACTAATCCCTTTTCTTTAATTACTTGGGAACACACTTGGGTCTTTCCCTGGCGGCACAGGCAAAACAAACCAATTTCACTGAGCCAACGTACCTCTAGTTCAACAGTTCTCAGAGTGTGGTCCTTGGGCCAGTGGCAGCAAGGTACTCATTAAAATGAGTCATCCGGGTACTCATTAAAATGGCAGCATCCGGGTCCTCATTAAAATGCAAGTCTTCAGGCTCCACTCCAGACCTAAGGAAGCAGAAACTCTGGGAAGGAAACCTGGCAACCTGTAGTTTAACCAGCCCTGCAGGTGATTCTGTCACTACTGCTCTTGGCCGTGACCCGGACGATAGCACAGTACCCGCTGTCAACTCATGGCCCTCCATTTTAGTCGCAAGCAAAACACTGTCGGAGGTGTATTTGGAATTCTAATCTTGCAAAACTGAAAGCACAGAGCAATGAGAGTAAAACTCACTCTTCTGGTTGGACTCACGGGGAAAACTTGAAACTTAAGCCTTTTTTGCGTAGGAAGCTTCCAGCACTCACGAACTATCACCTGTTTGTTTTCTTTGGCACTAATTAGCCAATTCTCTGCGCCAGGTCTAGATGACCATCGGTAATGAACACGGAGTCATAAAATATCTGATGTGAAGGGATCTCATGGGTCATCAACTCCATCTACCCATTTTATAAATTGGAAAACTGAGGTCCGGGAAGAATAAATGGGGCGTCCAAAGCCCCACCTCTAGTTGGAGGGAGAGCCACAGCTAGAGCCCAAGACTCCCAATTCCTGATCCAGCTCTCTTTCTGCTAACATCATCTCATGAGATCCTATTTGTAAAGCCCTCTGAAACACACCCAGTGTAAAAAGGGGTTGTGTTATATTAATATTGAATTGGGTCCAGATAATTTGAATTCCAAATCTTAAAGAGCCAAAGTTAAACGTGTGTGCAAATTTGTTCTGTAAGCCTTGTCCAAATGCAAATAAAAAATGAATGAACAGTATTGCCTTAGAATTATAGAACACTCCGGAACGTTGATATTGATATTAAGAAGTGCAATGAAAAAGCATCAGACAGCAGCCTCTGATATCTCCTTTTCACGGTTTCCCCTGAAATGCCTGTGATGTCATAAAAACCTGAGAGAAATGTCCACAAATGTAGGGTCGGTATTTCTGAATAGAGGAAAACGGTGTGCAGGTTCCTATACCTTATTTCACAAAGAGAGAGAGAGAGAGAGCCATGCATCGTAGAAGAAGGTGGGGAGTCCGAAACTTTCTCTTTCTCAGTCCAACAAGAGCCACACACTGTTCCAGACCTAGAACATTTCAGAGATTGGGATCCAGGGAGATGGGGGTGGGATCGTGTCCCAGGTCACTCACTGATCAATGGAGACGAGTGCCCCGGCTTGGTTTTACTGGTGGTCTGCTGCCTGGGGCCCAGTTGGAGTGGAAATGGCAGCCCCACAGAGCTGAGGTGGCCTCTTCCCGGGAAGAACGTTCCTCCCGGCTTATCGTTTAGGGGCGTCAGCTGAAATCGACTTCTTTCTGCTTTCACTTTATCACTGGCTTCACTGGGTCATTGAATGGAGAATCTTTTTTTTCTTTTAACACCTTTCTTCATTATGTAATTCGCATGCCAAACAGTTCACCTATTTAAGGTGCACGTATCAGTGGTTTTAATGCCCTCACAGACCTGTAGAACCATTAGCACAGTTAGTTTTAGGACCTTTTCAGCACCTTATAGAGAAACCCTATACTCTTCAGTTATTGCATCCTCAACAACCATTAATCTACTCTGTCTCTACAGATTTCCCTGCCCTGGAAGTTTCATAGGAACTGGAATGGAATCATATAGTCTGTGGTCTTTTTGTAATTGGCTTCTTCCACTTAGCATCGTGTTTCTATGGGTCATCTATGCCGAAGCAGCGTATCTTTTTTTACGACAGAATACTATGCCATCACACGGGTCCACCACCTTTATTTATCTGTTCATCCCTTGATAGACATCAGGGCGTTTCTACCTTCCAGCTCTTATAAATTTTCCAACTGCGCATATTTGAATTGTCATCTAGTCCAAGGGAAAAGAAATTCTGAGTAAGGGAATTACCTTCGTAAGCAGCCACTTTCACACTGTTTAGCGTACTCCACAAATGTTGGGCACCTCAACAATGAAAACCAAGGCAGGAGCTACTTTGAGGTCGCTCTGAAAAATATTTGTAACAGTAGCAATGAGAAGGCTACGTGTTCCAAAGCCTTTCCTTTTGACGTTACCCAGGTAACCCTTACGATAGGGCTACGAAGCCTGTACTGTTAGTCCTGTTTTACGGAAGACATGAGCTCTGAGGATTCAGAATCACCCATCGAGTGAGTAGGAGACAGGTCAGAGAACCTATCATTCTGTCGCTAGTTACGATCTATTTTCACCTAATTTTTAGAGGGAAGAAATCCCTGTAGGAACGAACGTTGTCCTACAGTAGTGGGAGACTTTGGCATTTCCCGGTTCTCAATCAGCACATCCCTTCCTTTCTAAATTCCAATTGCTTTTTTTTTTTTTTTTTTTTTTGCTTTTAAAAATATATCACCTTTGGCCTTTTATCGTTGTGTTTGTGTGAAGGGTTATCTCCTCTGCTAGCTGCTCATAGCAGAAAGACTGGACCAGAAGTCCTCTGAGAAATCTGCTAGCCGTAAAGGTTCTGAGGGATTTCTTCAGTGATACACAATGATCCTACCATTAAAATAAGGTTTCTGGGGGACGCCTGGGTGGCTCGGTCGGTTGAGCATCCAACTTCAGCTCAAGTCATGATCTCACGGTCTGTGGGTTCGAGGCCCCCGTCGGGTTCTGTGCTGACAGCTGGGAGTGTGGAACCTGCTTCGGATTCTGTGTGTCCCTCTCCCTCTACTCTGCCTCTACTTGCGCTCTGTCTCTCAAAAATAAACACACAAAAAAAATTAATAATGTTTCTGGTTTTTTCTAAGTTCATTTATTTATTTTGTGAGAGTGCATGTGAGAGGGGCAGACGGGGGTGGGGAGGGAGAGAATCCCAAACAAGCTCAGCACAGAGCCCAACACAGGGCTTGATCTCACGACCCGAGCCAAAATCAAGAGTCATACACTTAACCAACTGAGCCACCCACGTGCCTTAGTGTTTCTGGTTTTCTTATCGGTGACTCCCTTTCCATGAGACTGGGCAAGTCCAGTAGAAATGCTGGCCCTGGGGGCTCATGCTGGGTGGATTTGGAATGTCTGGAAGCCAGGGGCCCATGCAAGTGAACACCAAGGAGGGTCGTGTGTCTGCTAACGGGGTGCCATCATGAGAAAGGTACCCGCCAGAGACAGGAAATGAATAAGAAGTCAGGAGCCAAGGACATCAGGCAGAGGTTGTAACTGGAGAGAATGTCAGATGCATCCAGGGGGCTCATGACAAGGCCCGTGGGTACGTCAGGGTACCTGAAGGCTTACTGACAGGGTGTCCTTCCTGGTAAAGGGCACAGTTGTCCAGCTGAAGAAAACATGGCACAACTGAACATCCTAGACGATTACTAGTCTAGTTTTCTGAGTTGGGGTTTTAAGGGTATCATTATTACCAACTTTAGTGCACAATTGCTACCTTGTGGCCTGAATAAAAAAAGGAAGAAAGAAACCGTCTGTCCATCCTTTGGGAAAAGTTAAACTGTGAGTCCGTACAGTGGCTGGTCGAACTGTTGGTTCTTCAAACGGTGGTGGAGACCCATACACCTTTCTGAGAAGACATTCGTGATGCGGTGCCGATGTTTTTCGGAAGTTGTAAAAAAAAAAAAAAATGTCTATAGGAAAAAAAGTTCGTAGATACAGAGAACAGATTGGTACTTGCCAGAGGGGGAGGGGGAGGGGTGGGAGAAATTAGTGAACCGTTTTGTTTTGTTTAAAGAAATGGAACAATTTGTATATATTTTAAAAGGTCACAAGATGCCATGGATATTATGCCATTCGTGTAAAATTGTGTGTGTGTCGATATGTGTGTGTTTACAAATGTGTGTATGTACATAATTTTATGTCTCTAAATAAAAAGGAGTATTGAGACCTCTAGCAACTTACAATTATATTTACCAGGGCACCTGAGTGGCTCAGTCGGTTAAGCATCCGACTCTGGATTTCGGCAGAAGTCGTAATCTCACGGTTTGTGAGTTCGAGACCTGCATCAGGCACCGTGCTGGCAGTGTGGAGCCTGCTTGGGATTCTCTCTCTCTCTCTCTGTCTCTCTCTCCCCCCCCTCTGTCCACCCCTTTCTAGCTCTCTCTCTGAAAGTAAATAAATTTTAAAAATATATATATTTACCAAAATTAAAATTGCTTTCAGAATAAGTGGATTTTTCAGTGATGTTTTTTAGCTTGTAGCTCTTTTCTATATTATTTTATCACTATTCTTATCCTTAAGACTTACTAAATGCTCAAAATTCATAAAATAGTCTGCTTTAAGATAACACTATTTATTGTGCACCCACCAGCTATTACATGATTTGTCTTTTTTTTTAAATTCTTTTTAAGTTTATTTAAAGAAAGAGACAGCGTGAGCAGGGGAGAGGGAGAGAGAGAGAGAGAGAGAGAGAGAGAGAGAGAGAGAATCCCAAGCAGGCTCCCTGCTGTCAGCTGCAGAGCCAGCTGTGGGGCTCAAACCCACAAACCATGAGATCGTGAGCTGAGCTGAAACCAAGAGTCGGAGGCACAACCAACTGAGCCACCCAGGTGCCCCACGTGATTTGTCTTGTTGGAACTTTGCAGCAATTCTTGGAAGTATATTTTTTACCTCCATTTTTTAATTTTTTTTTTCAACGTTTATTTATTTTTGGGACAGAGAGAGACAGAGCATGAACGGGGGAGGGGCAGAGAGAGAGGGAGACACAGAATCGGAAACAGGCTCCAGGCTCTGAGCCATCAGCCCAGAGCCCGACGCGGGGCTGGAACTCACGGACCGCGAGATCGTGACCTGGCTGAAGTCGGACGCTTAACCGACTGCGCCACCCAGGCGCCCCCAAAGGTTTTTTTTTTTTTTTTTTTTAACCTCCATTTTTTTTTTTTTTAAATTTTTTTTTTTTCAACGTTTTTATTTATTTATGGGACAGACAGAGACAGAGCATGAACGGGGGAGGGGCAGAGAGAGAGGGAGACACAGAATCGGAAACAGGCTCCAGGCTCCGAGCCATCAGCCCAGAGCCTGACGCGGGGCTCGAACTCACGGACTGTGAGATCGTGACCTGGCTGAAGTCGGACGCTTAACCGACTGCGCCACCCAGGCGCCCCCAAAGGTTTTTTTTTTTTTTTTTTTACCTCCATTTTTTAAATGAGGCAACTAACACTTTGATGTGTTAAGAAATCAGCCCACGGCAACACGGCAAGCGAAAGGCAGAGCTGGGACAGTAGTTCGAGTCATGCTCTCCGTCATTGTACTGAGCTGCTGTGAAAAAGGCAAACAACTCGGGCCCTATCCAGGAAGGACTTAGCACGACATCCGAGAGCGCAATTTCCCGTGCTATCTATTCTCCAAAGCCATAATGAGCAAATCATCGTGAATGCAGATCAGGTTTCACAAGAAATGTTCGGCACTCACAGGCCTGTTCAAAATCGAATCGCTCGATCCTCTTTATATACCGATATCAGATACTGAGGTGTAAACATGTCTGTAAATTGTTCGACTTTCTTCCCATGGAGACGTAGTATCTGTGCCCCCTTCCCCTGAAGCTGAACTGGTCTTAGTGACGGAACACGTAGAAAACACTAAAAACAATACCCTGCCAAGGCTTTCATCTGGCTCACTGGGCCACTCCCTTTTGAGTCTGGAAGCACCTACGGCCACCCCGACTGAAGAAGCTCAGGCCACGAGAAAGTGGTCCAGCTCACAGCCCCTGCTGAGAACCCGGCCAACGGCCAACATTGACCGCCACACGCTCGAGTGACGATGCCTCCGTACAAAACGTAGCCTCCAGATGACAAGCCACCCCCAGCCACGGAGTCTTCCCGGCTGGAACGGAGAACCCGTGGGTCAGAGACAAGCCACCTCTCTCAAATTCCTGACCCACACGTTTCATAAGCATAATATAACGGTTGCCTCGTGCCACCGAGTTTTGGAGCGGTCCACTGGGCCTCAGTGGTCGTCAGCGCGCACGTCAGCTTTGATGTCGGCCCGTTCCTTTCACGCCTGTCCGTTTTGCTGAGCTCCTGCCAGTTGGATTGAAGTCTTGGGGGTTATTTGGCCAGGAGTGACAGGCTCTGATTTCCTTTTCCATAAAACTAGCACAAGCTGCAAGCTCCCTGAAGGCAGGAATGAGTTTGTCATTTTGACAGTTGTGTTTCAACCACAGCCACGGTGCCCGGAGCCTACGGGTAGGCTGCTTTGGTTATCTATCACGTTCTTGAAGCCACTCCAAAACGTAGTGGCTGAGCACAGGGTCAGCAAATTATGGGCCGCAGGCAAATCCAACCTGCCAACTCTTTTTGTAAATAAAGTTTTATGGGAACACGGCCACGCTCATTTATTTACATATTGTCTACAGCTGCTTTGGCTACAGTGGCAGAATTGACTGGTTGCCACAGAGACTATGAAGCCCTCCTTCTAAACCTAAACTATTTACCATCTGATCCTTAACCAAAAGTTTGCCAGCCCCTGGTTTAATGCAGCGATGATTTATTATTTCTCTCAATTCTGCGGTTGGCCAGGCTCGGCCAAGCAGGGTTTTTTCCTCCTCTGCATGACCACTGATGAGGCTGCTTTCTCCTGAGAGCCAGCCCGGTGCTAGAACATCCCAGGTGGTCCACTGGCGCGTCTAAAGCCTTAGCGCTCTCGGCTGGGGCATCTTGATTTTCCTCCGTGCAACCAACTTCTCTCTGGCTTCTCAACGTTCATTCGTCTATCCCAACTGTCTTCACTGAAACTTCCAAGAAGGAACAGAAGCAGAAGCTACCAAGCCTCTCAAGATCCAGGTCCAGAACACCCTTGCGTTCTGTTGGCCAGGGCAGGTCACAAGTCAGTAGAGATGGAAGGAGAGCGACCCTCCACTCCCGCTCGGAAGGAGCACCTTGGAAATACAGCGAGAGCAGAAACTGTACATGGCCATCTCGGGATCTACGACATAAAGTATGCAGCCAATATTCGCTGAGTGAACGCAGGAGAGCCCACAAAGGCACAACAGTAGAAGGAAACGCTTATCTACGGAGGGAGGCCAGGTCTCCACGAGCTGTCGGCACTAAGAAAGTGCCGTTGGAGCTGAAGAAATGCACAGGTTCCGGGTGAGCACAGAAAGAGAGAAACACCAGGAACACAGTCAATGAAGTCATTTGGGGACGGGAGGCTGCAAAGGGGAAATGGAGGGGAGATCAGATACCAGGTCTGCATGCCAGGAGACACCAAATATCCTCAGAACAAGTACGAGAATCAGACTCCATGGGTCAATGTCAGACAAGAGCTAGCACGGTGACTGACGGGGAAGCAAAGGAACAGACTTCTGTGGGTTTCCACAACGTGCAGATGAACGTACGGGATGGCCTTCTACCATATTGGTGCTGTGTCAGACCAGATGGCTGAGCTCGTGGGTGTGATGGCCCAGGCTCATGAGTTGTGTCACAACAGCATCTGACAGAAAACAGTCTGAACTTAGCTAATAGACTTGGAGGAACTTGTTACCGCCCAAGAAAAGAGCATAGCATCTTCAGCAACAGCCAAAAAGCATTACCTTTCAATGGAAGATGTAGGGTTGCAACCAACAGGGCCAATGACTCAGCTGGCACAATGACGACCCTTGTTCTTTATCTCACTTAATTCTGTGAGGAGGTTAAAATGTCCCCCACTTTACCAAGGAGGAAACTGAGGCTTGGTGAGATTAAAGAGCTCTCTCAGACACATGTGGTTAACATACAGAAGGGGCAGGATATGGACCCAGTTCTACTGGAGTCTAAAACAGTCACGTTGCTTCCCTGTGGAATATGGAAATCGCCATGTAAGGAAAAAATAAAAATATGAGGCTCTGTCTGCCTAGAGGAATGTGTCTCAAAATATGTCCCAAGCAAGACTAGTATTCTGAGATGGTCCCCCAAAATAATGACCCCGAGGTAAATAAGCATGAGAGCTGATATAAGGTAGGGTCCCCTTTTGAAAGTCACACGATCACTCACGTAATTAGACAGAAATCCGAATCTCTTTACATGTACTGTCCAATAATATCCTGAGGAACTAGTGTTTTTAAGGAACATACTTTGAGAACACGCCTGGGTGGCTTGAGCTTCCCACGTCGGCTCAGGTCATGGTCTTGCGGTCATGAGTTTGAGCCCCATGTCGGGCTCTGTGCTCACAGCTCGGAGCCTGGAGCCTGCTTCCGATTCTGTGTCTCCTTCTCTGTCTGCCCCTTCCCCGCTCTCTCTCTCTCTCTCTCTTTCTCAAAAAATGAATAAACATTAAAAAAAAAAGAAAAGAGAACATACTATCTAGGAAGAAGCAGCAGTCAGACAGCACTATTTTTATAATCTCATTAGATATGTAACCGTGGAGAACACATTTTTGGCAACTGCTAGAATTTGGAGTACCCACTGAAGGCTGAAATGGTTCTAAGACAAATAAAAAGAGGCCTCCTTCTTCGCAGTCTAAAATAAGCTCATAAACCTTGCTGCCACACTAAATTAAAATATTAAAAAGCCCTAATCAGGTTATTAAAAAATAGACCCCGCGGGCCTCCCAAGAGTGGCTGTAGGTCTCCGCGTTAGAGACACAACGTTGTACCGGAACCTCTGTACCACTCCAGCCCTTTGCAGAAACAGAGAGCCAATCCGACCCAGTTCATCTGGCCTGTCGTGGCTGGCTAGGGGTTAACTTCTCCTGCCTGCTCTGTAAGGCTACCTGGAAAAGTCAGCCTCTTTCTATCTTGCCACGTTTACGTAATCCCGGTAACTTAGAAAGGACGGGGTAGCTACTGGTGCATTGCCGGTGGAAATGTAAATGTTGCAGCTGCTAGAGGAGGCAGCATGGAGTTTCTCCAAAAATAAAAATAGCATTGCCATAGGATCCAGCAATTCCACTTCTGGGTACGTGCCCAAAAGAATTCAAAGCAGGGGCTCGAGGAGATATTCGCACGTCGGTGTTCACGGCAGCACTAATCTCCGGAGCCGGAAGGCAGAAGCAACCCGTGTCCGTGACAGGCGAACGCACGAAGAGAGAGTGACAGATACATCCGATGGAGTATTATTCAGCCTTTAAAAAGGAAGGAAATCCTGACACCTGCTCGGGCGGCTGGACCTCGAGGGCATGATGCTTGGTGACATACGCCAGTCACAAAAAGACATACCATACGATGCCACTCACAGGAGGTGCTTACGGTAGCCGGATTCATAGAGACAGAACGTAGCGTGAAGGGTGCCAGGGGCTGGCGGACGGGGAACGGGGAGTTCCTGTTTTAAGGGTAAGAGTTTGAGTTGCATCAAATGGAAAGCGCACGAGACGGACGGAGGTGACTTGTATTTAATAGCATCAAACTGCACGCCTAAAAATGGTTAAGGTGGCAAATTTTGGGTTGTGTATGGTTTAGACAATAAAAACAAGAAAGAACTGATGTGAGGGCTGGATTGCATTAACTTGCATCTAGCAAGGGAAAAGGGAGCCTTTCTAACACAGAAGCTGAGCCCTGACCTCTCCGTGCTCCTGGCTACGGAGCACGAGCCAATCACGAGCCAAGCACGAGAATCAAACGAGGACAGCACGGGGACCTTCCGCCCAGTCCCCGGAACGGCTCTCCCAGAGGGAAGAGGCAGGTGAGTCCATACCCATGGCAGGGGCCACGCGTTCGTCGCCTGCCACCCAATCCTGCATTCACACCAGGCAGGGGGCAAGGATCCCACACGTCTAACTTACCGCCGGCCTTAAGGTCCTTCTCCTCCCGCAGAAAGTTTCACGCTGAACAAAAGAACCAGTTTCAACAACAACAAAGAATTGCTTCAAACCTAATGAGGATCAGGTATTGAAAGAAGTAGGAAGCCACGTCTCTCCTTTCTGTTTCCTCTTTTTGCCATGAGAACAAGGCAGGGCTCGTGACACCTGGCTCTGGAGGGCACCCAGGAAGGGACGGCCTTCGACAAGGGCTGGCATTCACCCGCCTCTGGGTTACCTGGTCCTCGAAGCCTCTTAGACCCTGTAAGGTTTGTGTTAACGCATCTAGGTGGTTCAGCCTCCAACTCTCAGTCTCAGCTCAGGTCTTGATCTCAGGATCATGAGTTCAAGCTCTGATCCTACTTAAAACAAAACATAACAAGAAAGAAGGAAAGAAAGAAAGAAAGAAAGAAAGAAAGAAAGAAAGAAAGAAAGAAAGAAAGAAATGATACAAGTAAATACACCTTTTCACTCAAAGGCTTTGTTTTCAAGAGATAACTTCTGCACAAAAATCTATATGCATTAGAATACGGATCTCAGAACAATGTCCAATATTTTTAAATTTTTTTTAATGTTTATTTATTTTTGAGAGAGGGAGAGAGAGCGCACAAGCTAGGGAGGGGCAGAGGGGTGGGGACAAAGGATCGGAAGCAGGCTCTGCTGTCTGCACGGAGCCAGATGTGGGGCTTGAACTCACAAACCACAAGATCATGACCTGAGCCAAAGTCAGATGCTTAACCGACTGAGCCACCCAGATGCCCCGAATAATGTCCAGTATTGAGAAACTGCAGATAATCTAAATACCTGATGATCTTAGAATAGCTAAGTCAGGTATGAGAAATGCGTTTGATGATATATTATACAGTCACTAACAATAATTATGAAGAACGTGTCACATAGAAATTTTCTAGTAAAGCATTAATTAAGAAATTGAGAATTTACATTTACGTCTATACTCTGATTATAAGTATATAGTGTATAGAGATCTACTGGAACAGAATGGAACATTGAATATTGTTATCCTAATAAGGGTGGTAGAATTATCACTGACTCTCCTTCCTTTTTAAAATATGTTGTTTAAATTTCAAATTAAACATTATTAGCAGAATGACTTAAGGGCCAAGAAGCACCACCAAATTTGCCATCAGTCTCCATCATAAGACCCAATTTTCAAAGACTTATAACTCAGATCTTTCGATATGTATGGATCATACAGGCAGAGAGAGAGAGAGAGAGAGAGAGAAATATCAAGAAAATACATGCCTTAAAAGATTCACATTTCAAATACTGTGTCCTAGACTGAGCCAGCTCACTGCCAGGAAGCACAAGAATGTAATGATGTGAGAGTGTGGAAAGAAAGGTTGGTGGTTCGTCCATACGTTGGACAACGATTACCACATAACCCGGCAATTCCACTCCTAGGTATATACCCCCAAAGAGCTAAAACAGATGCTCAAAACAAAAAGTTGTACACGCGTTTCATAGTGGCACTATCTGCTATAGCCAAAACGTGGAAACAACCCAAATGTCTAAGACCTGATGAATGGATAGACAAAATGTGGTATAGCCATACCATGGAGTATTACCCAGCCGAAAAGGAAAAAAGAACTGATATATGCAACACAGACAAACCTTGAAGACATTATACTCAGTGAAAGAAGCCAAACACAAAAGGCCACGTGTTCTGTGATTCCATCTACATGAGATATCCAAAATAGGTAAGTTCATAGACTGAATGGAAATCAAGTTCATGGTTGCCAGGGGCCGGGACAAGAGAGAAACAGGACGTGACTGCTTCATGGGCATGAGCTCTCTTTTAAGGGCGATGGAAACTCTTTGGGACGAGACGGAGGTGATAGTTGTGTGACGTTGAGAATGCACTAAACGTCGCTGCATATACACTTTAAATCGCAAAAATGGTGACATTTTTGCTGTGTATATCTTACCACAATTAAAAGAAAAGCAACACTGGGTCCATGCCCTCAAGCTCATGACCCCATCGCCAGGAGGTAGGTACCCGGGCTGAAATGTAAGAATAGTCGCTATAGTTGTATCCACAACGCCCAGAATAACACTTGGCACATTGTGGGGCCTGGATAAATACTTGCAGAGAGATAGGAGGGAGAAAAGAAAGATAAGAACTGAGGTAGGAAGAGAGGGAGAGGGTAGCCTGGCACGTATGTTTATTGAATTAAGCACCTTACTACAAACTGTACCTTAGAACCACACGTTCCTTCTGGATAGTTTCAAGGTTATATTCGCATCTCCTCCTTCTGGAATGCCTTCATGAAAATTTTAACATGCTGCAGCCATACTCTCTCCCTGGAAGCGCTGGGCACTCGAGTTGAATAGACAAGTTGCTTTTCCCCAGAGACATAGAAGACAACTCTAAAATGCAGTTGTCGATACTGAGCCAGGTATGACTTTAAGCAAATGACTCACCTATTCCCTGACTCATCCATCCACGAATGGAGACTGTTCTTTGACAATGACCTTAATACCCCTTTTAGCCCTTGTGCAACTCCCAGTCTGTTGGTTAAGAACAGCCTCTCTTGAATCTGGTTCTAGCCCTGACTCCTAAAACAGGGAATCCTTGCACACAGCTGGTGGGAGGGCAAACTGGTACAACCACTGGGGGAAAACGTACGGCGACTCCTCTTAAAATTAAAAATAAACATGCCATTTGACCAGAAATTCCACTGCTGGGTATTTACCCAAAGAAAATGAAAATACGAATTTGAAAAGATACATGCACCCCTGTGTTCTTGCAACATTATTTACAATAGTTAACAGACATTTGGAAGCCACCCCAAGGTCTATTAATAGATGAATGGATAAAGAAGATGTGATATATGTGCACAGAGGACTATTACTTAGCCATAAAAAAGAATGAGATCTCGCCATTTGCAACAACATGAATGGACCTAGAGAGTATTAGGCCGAGTGAAGTAAGTCAATCAGAGGAAAACACATACCGTATTATTTCACTTAGATGTGGAATCAACAAAACAAAACAAAACAAAACAAAACAAATGAACACACAAGCAAAGCAAAACAAAAGACCCTTAAATACGGAGCACAAACTGGTGGTTGCCAGAGGGGAGGTAGGTGGGGGGATGGGCACAATAGGTCAAGGGGATTAAGAGGTCCAAACTTCCAGTTATAAAATAAATAGGGGGTGACACGGGGAGACCACACTTATCAAGGTGAGCACTGAGTCATGTACAGAATTGTCAAATCAATGTTGTACGCCCGACTAATACAACATGGTACGTTAAATATACTTCAGTTAAAAAGATCCAAACTCCTGATGGTGCCCCGGGCCCTTTATGACCTGCCTCTGTCTCTTCTTGGACCTCATTTCCACCCTGCCCTTCTGTTTCTATTGATCAACCACACTGGCCTAGCTCCGTCCTTCACCTGGGTGTTTTCACTAGTCATTCTTTCTCCCTATATGCTCTCCACCTTCTTGGCTCTTCTCTAACTTGCTGATCCCAGCCTAAATGTTAACATTTTGGTGAGTCTTTCGGTCACTCACCCAAATTATATGACGTCATCAACTCACCATATTTGAAATATCCGCATAAAGCTTAAATTTTGTCTTAAGTGATTACTTATTGGATTACTTATCCTTTATTTACTTATTTATGGTATGTTAGGGTTCTCCAGAGAAAAAGAACCAATAGGAAATAGATATAGATGATGATAGATAGATAGATACAATGACGATGATGATGATAGATATAGATGATAGAAATAGATAGATAATAGATAGATAGATAGATAGATAGATAGATACAGATAGACAGATAGAGACAGAAATGTAGGGTTATTATGAGAGCCTGGCTCATGTGATTATGGAGGCTGAGAAGTCCCACAATCTGTCATCCACAAGCTAGAGACCCAGGAAAACTGGTGATTCAGTCCAAGTCTGAAGTCCTAAGAGCCAGGAGAGCCAAGGGTGTAAATCTCAGTCTGAGAACAGAAGAAGATGAGGTGAGACGTCCCAGTCCAAACAGTGAGACACAAAGAAAGGGCAAGTTTCTATTTCCTCTGCTTTTTGTCCTGTTCAGGCCCTCCATGGATTGGACGATGCCCACGTGCTTTGAGGAAGATAGATGTACCTTCTTGAGTCTTCCAATTCACATTCTAATCTCATGCAGAAACGCTTTCGCAGACACACCCAGAAATAATATTTAACCCACGTGCAGTCAACACATAAAATTAACCATCTCATTTGGATTATTACCCTTTTCCTGCAGAGCCCTTCAAGTCCCATGAGAGCAAGAACTTTATCTGTATTACTGACTTCTGTATCTCTAACATTCAGGACTATGCCTGACACACACGAAATGCAACAGTTACCTATTGCTGTGTAACAAATTATTCCAGAGGTTGTAGCATAAAATGACAAGAAACATGAATTTTCTCATACAGTTTATGTGTGTCAGAACTTTGGGAGTTGTTCTTGTTCAAGGTCCCTCCTGAGACCGTCACATAGTGTTATTTCTATGATATCTTCTTGGTTACATAGTTTAGTCCTATTCACTCTGGTAGAGGACAACGTCCTGGTGAATACCAGGAGGCCATCTTGGAAGCTGGCTCCCACACTAGGTGTTCAGTTAATATACAGTTGACCCATCGAACAACATGCAGGTTTGAACTGCATGGGTCCACTTATACGTGCGTTTGTTTCGGATAAACACCGTGCAGTACTATAAATGAATTTTCTCTTCCTGATGATTTTCTTCATATTTTATTTTCTCTAGCTTCCTTTATTGTAATAATACAGTATATAGTACGTATAACACATCAAAATATGTGTTAATTGACTGAATATTATTGGTAAGTCTTCCCATCAACAGTAGCCTATTTATTAGTACTTAAGTTTGGGGAAAGTTGAAAGTTAAGTGCAGATTTTTTACCTTGTGGGGTGTCGGTGCCACGAACCCGTGCATTGTTCAAGGGCTAACTACCTGCATATTGGTGAACACTCATGATTCAATAGTAAAAAAAAAAAAAAAAGTCTAAGTTCTTGGATTTACACTGTGGTTCTGACGCTCGTTAGCTGTGTAGTTTTCGCAAGGGGTTTGACTTCTCTAAACTTCAGTTTCCACATCTATAAAATAAAATCGCTTTACATATTAAATCACATATTCGATGTAAAAGCACTTAACATGATGTGAAGCATATAATAAGTGCTCAACAAATGCTGGCCACTTTTTATTATAGTTACTATAAATTCTTGGCCATAAATCTCCTCCTTAACACTCCTTGTGAGGATTCCTTATTCAAGGAGAGAGAAACTCACTCATCTAGAGAACAATGGTCAAGTCATTTTACCTGGGTGAGGGAAAAAAAAAAGATTGCCCTGGATGCAAGATAAGTGGCAATAGACCATTTTAAGATTTACTGGCAGGAAAATATCAAGGCCGCTGGAGAAAAGTGATATTGGGGAAAATTGGATCAATATAGCAGCTGAGCACATGCTTTGGTCACTCTTCCTACGCAGGAAGAAATAGAAAATCAATGTGATCACCGGAATATGAGAAAGTAAAGTGTGCCATCAGCAGACCAAAGGCTTTCGGGAGTTCATAAAAAAAAAAAAAAAGAGAGAAAGCATATGGGCACTGTAGATAACAGAACATATTTATGTTGGTCACTGTCCCCAGTTTCTTGACACAAAACTCCTAAAACCCTTGTCAATTCCCATCCATACACTCCCAATAGGAGGGGCTTCAGAGAGCCTCCGGATGAATGAACACATCCAGACAGGAAAGGTGATGCACCCCAACGCCACGGGGACAGAGACTCTGTGCTCAGGACCCTCCCAGACTTTGCTTTACATATCTCTTCATCTGGCTGCACATCTGTATACTTGATCACGTCCTTTAATGAACTAGTAAACATACGTTAAGTATTTCCCTGAGTTCTGTGAGCCCCTTTAGCAAGTTAATTGCACCCCATGAGGGGATCAATGGAAGTTTCCAATCTATAGCTGGTTGGTCCGAAACACGGGTGACAGTCTGGGCTTGCCACTGGCATCTGAAGCATGTGTCTGAGGGAGATGTGGCGGGACAGTCTGGAGAACCACATCCTTAACCTTTGGGACCCGATGCCATCTCCGGGTAGATAGCGTCGGAACGGGGTTAAATTGTAGAACGCCCAGTTGGTGTCACAGAGAATTGCTTGGTGCGGGAAAACCTCCACACATTTTATGGCCAGAAATGTCACAAGCGTTTGTGTGAGTGGTAAAACAAAACGCCAAACACACCGTACATGGGCTGAACTGAGGCTTTTTCTCTACGACAGAGAGGAAAGACTGGATTTTTCATTTTAGGCACAACCACATGCTTGTTGGTGGTAATGTCAGATGATAAATAAAACCTTCCTCTGAGGGCCTGGAATGCGTGCACTTCCTCCCCCCCCCCAAAAAAAAAATGTTAATATGCGCGTTATTGTAACCGTTTCAATACTAGGAATCTATCTTTTTTTTTTTTTAAGTTTTTTTTTTTTTTAACGTTTATTTATTATTTTTGGGACAGAGAGAGACAGAGCATGAACGGGGGAGGGGCAGAGAGAGAGGGAGACACAGAATCGGAAACAGGCTCCAGGCTCCGAGCCATCAGCCCAGAGCCCGACGCGGGGCTCGAACTCATGGACCGCGAGATCGTGACCTGGCTGAAGTCGGACGCTTAACCGACTGCGCCACCCAGGCGCCCCACTAGGAATCTATCTTAACGATACAGGCTAGAACGTGTGCCAAAGAATTACCTGTGAGTGTTTACGTGGGAGTATATTCACCAAAACATTGTCTTGTAATTGCAAAAAAATTAGAAACACCCAAAAGGTATAGGAATGGTCATTACTAAAGAAATTATGAACAGACTCTTAAATACAGAGAACTGGCAGTTGCCAGAGGAGTGATGCGTGAAAGAGAAGTGGATCAAGAGTACGTCTGTCGTGAGCCACCTGGGTGGCTGCATCGGCTCATGATCTGACGGGGTTCAAGCCCTGCTTCAGACTCTGTGCTGACAGCTCCGAGCCCGGAGCCTGTTTCGGATTCTGTGTCTCCCTCTCTCTCTGCCCCTCCTCTGCTCATGCTCTGTTTTTCTCTCTCTGTCAAAAATAAATAACATTAATTTTTTTTTTTTTTAATCAGGTGAAAAGGGCAAGTTGTGGAACAGTGGGCAAAGCACGTAACGCCCTTTTGTAAAAATAAAGTCACGCACATATGATTAACCATAAACGCATGTGTGTATGCACGTGGGTGTAGAAACACACGGGAAAAAAAATCAGAAACTTAAAAATCAACCTGTTGAAAGGGGTGTATCGGTCAGAGTCCAGTCAGGAATCAAAAGTCACAAAAGTGACTTCGACACAGAGAATGTAACAAGAAGGCGTCAACTGGGTAACTGGAAATTACGACCAGGGTAGCAACAACAGGAAGCAGCCGCCACCTCCAGGGCTGCAGGAACAGAGAGAAGAAACTGGAATTATTAAAATGTAAGAGAACTTAGAGGAGTAGCCATGGGGCCCCCAACCCCTGAGGAGGGGAGAACGGCCAGTTGGTGCTGGTGCTTCTGAGGAGGCATAATGAGGCTCATCTGCAAGAGCTCGAGGAGCTGCAAACTGGATTCAGCTACTACTACCAGAAGAAACCACCACTCCTGGGTGGCACTAACAAGGATGGAAGTCCACAGGGAGCAGACGGGAAGTCCTCAGGGCACAGACGGGAAGTCCACAGGGCACAGACGGGAAGTCCACAGGGCACAGGCGGGAAGTCCTCAGGGCACAGACGGGAAGTCCACAGGGCACAGGCAGGAAGTCCTCAGGGCACAGACGGGAAGTCCTCAGGGCACAGGCGGGAAGTCCACAGGGCACAGACGGGAAGTCCTCAGGGCACAGACGGGAAGTCCTCAGGGCACAGGCGGGAAGTCCACAGGGCACAGACGGGAAGTCCTCAGGGCACAGACGGGAAGTCCTCAGGGCACAGACAGGAAGTCCACAGGGCAAGATGGGAAGTCCTCAGGGCACAGACAGGAAGGCCTCAAGGCACAGACAGGAAGTCCGCAGGGCACAGACAGGAAGTCCACATGGCACAGGCAGGAAGGAGCAATTCTCTACTTCCTCCTTCCACCTGCAGTCCCCCTCTAGCGCACCTTCGACCGAGCCTAACAGAGCCACATGTGGTTTTCACGATTCCTGCTCCAGGATCACAAAGCCGACTAAATACTGGAGTCAATGACCCCATGGAGAATCAGAATGATTCCGGTGGTGCAGGGTCTTCCTGAGGTGGTGTCAACAAGGCTTTGAGACTCGAGGCAGATGCTTTTGCAAATTCTCTGAGATGTAATGAGCAATTAATTTCAGTGATGAGTGAAATGCCGCTGAATCCATGGACCATTATTCAGAAGCAAGGTAGGGCTGGAAGCTAGTAATTCAATTACTAAAGGTAGCACTTCTCCACTCAAAACAGCACATATTTCCATTTCTGTGGAGGAGGAAGAGTCTTTTATGTTTAATTTTCATCAAGCTGTGAAATGCGGTTGTAGCTGTGGGTGTCTCATTGATGCCAGCCATGCTCAGGAGGCTCTGTCTCCCCAGTGTCTTTAATGTCATGTCCCCACAGTGTCCCCCATAGGCAAGAAAGATCACATGGCCCAAACGAGAGAGCAACTTTTTACTTAAAAACTTCCCAAAGAGTTGTCTTTACTCACAATTTTTTGCCAATTTTATTCATCCTATCTTCTCAGAAAGCCCCCTGCAATATCAGTAATCAGTAATCAGTATCAGATACTCATCAAAAGCATGTCTAAATAAAGGCTTCAAGGGAGCCAACCTGTCTTTTTCATACTAAGCTAATGGATTATGGCGTGTGTGTGTGTGTGAGAGAGAGAGAGAGAGAGAGAGAGAGAGAAAGAGAGAATGAGACAAGGTTTGTAATTTTGCTTTTCCAAGACACCCCAAAAAGCCAACTGAGACTTGAAAAAATAAAACAGCTCTTACAAATTTCCCTTAAAGCAAAGAAATTGATGTGCATCAGAATAATAGTCTATGAGTCAGCCCCTTGAGTTTCAGTCCATTGGGTTAGGTCCACTTGGGTTGTTTGTTTGTTTGGGGAAAGCAGAATAATGGAAAATGTAGTGCTAACCACACCTCCAAGCATAGAACCAGTGAAGAACTAAGAAGGGAAAAGTTTCTCTTGTTCCTAATCTTTGTAAGCTGACGTCCAGAGAAGGGAAACAATCTACCCAGAGTCATACAGCTGCTAAGAGGCTGAACTGGGCATAGACTCCAGGTTTCCCAGTTCCCTGGTCAGTGCTACGTCTAGTGCCCCACAGGGATTTTGCATCTTAGTGAATGCATACGGAACAAGAATATGAAATGTTCACCCTGAGGTCCCTTGGGATCAGTAGACTACATGTTAAGAAAGAAATAGTTGAAGATGCATTGAGAATACAATTTAAAACCCAAAAGGTAAATCCAAGGAGTTAGAGATTGTTTCTCAGCTATTTTCAAAGACTGGGTCCTATTAACTGGAGATCTACTGACTTCTTTCTTGAGTTCAGGAATGTAGTTCAGTGTCAGAAACTGTGATAGAGTAGCTATGCTTAACAAAGTGGTCAGCAAAGTAAAATCCAGATTGGAGGGTCATAATCTCGTGGAAAGGAAGAGAAACTAGCAAAATTGCCTTGTTTGGAAAGGAAGGGAGGACACTAGCAGCTTTGCAGGAGACGAACTTTGGGGAAGGAAAGTGTCTCAGAGGGATTCTTAGGTTACTGGCTGTGCTGCGTGTGATATAAACTGTGTTGGTTAGGGCAAGGTTAGCCGGTGAAACAAACAAACCCCCAAAGGTCAGTGTTGACCATCATTTCTCACTTATGTAAAATTCTAGGGCAGATGCTCCCAGTCAGTGGAGAACTGTTCTCCACATGGCGTTCGGGGACTCGGTCTTCTTTTACCCTATGGGTCTCCCACCCTCTCAGGCTTTTGAGTTTTTGCTTCCAGCTGGTGGAAACAGAATAAGACATTGGAGAAAGCACGCCCACTCCTTTAAAACTCAGACTCAGATATGATACGCATCGTTCCCGTCCACATTCCAATGGCAAAAGCACGCCACTGGGTTCACAAAAGCTTGGAAGGCTCAGATCTCTATGGAGGATCGGCCAGATGTGAAGAGGAGACCAAATTGTGGTCTGCGGCTAGAAATCGCTGTAACATCCCTTCCCCCACTCCCCCTAGAAAATCTTCATTGATGCCTGCATCCCTTCTTAAACTTTCGAGAGGCTGGATCATCTGGGGAGAACTTGAAATTCTGTGACTGGAGGGGGGTTGGGAAAATCACTCTGTCCAAGAGACCAAGGAACAAGACGGTAGCTGACATCTGGCTCACACGTATGTGCAATGCACACCTGCTGGACACATTTGTGTGCACGCGTCTGTAGCGGCTCTTCCAAATGAACCCGGACTGGAATTCAGAGCCTAGCAATTTCGGGGACTGGTTCACTGGAAATTGGTTATACATGAGTTGCCAAGCAGTCACGTAGGGGTTATAATTTTGACAGGAGAAGGAGGGAGAACCTTTGTCCAAGTTCTCCTGTGGAGAAGTAGGTAGACTGACATGGGAGCTGGCCCACCCAGGCCACCTGGATACGTTTTGAACCCCTAGAGGGAGAGGACATAGGACTGGAAGCTGAAGAAGCTGTTTCCATAAAGGTTGTGTTTCATAATACATGGTAGGATTGCACTTCCTGGATCCCCTTTATCTGAGTCTAGCGATATGACTGGTTTTGACCAATGAACCTGGAGTGGAAGTGATGTATGTCAACTTCAGGGCTGAGCATTGAATCCCTGGTGAAGATCTGCCCGGTCCTACGTTCCTTCTGTCGCGGTAACCTGCAATATTCAAGATGGTAACCACTCCATCGGCCTGCGCCCTCGCCGGATTAGATGAACAGGGCACCACTCCCGATCTGCAACGGTCACGTAGTCAGAGAACAATTAACCTTTGCCGTTTGGGGCCTCTGGGCTTTTGGAGTGTTTGTTATTACAGCATAAACTAACCTCACTTGCCTGGCACAAAGATCCTTGCGAGACTGTGGAATAAAAATGTGCCGTTTTCACAGCAGAAGACAAAGTGTAACACAGAGTAGATGAATGGGCATTCCCTCTATTTTCACATCCGAGGACACCAGTAACTCTGCTGTAGCGACAAAACGTGGTATTGTCCACCATACCCAGCAGAGTGGGAAGACAATCATACCCTTGAGTATCGAAAAACAGGTAAAACCACCATCTTTGAACGGGATGATGTGACTAGGATGTTTCCACTGCTCACTGAGCGCACTGCAGCTTACACACTTGGACGGCTGCTTCCAAGCACGAATTCCAGTGATCCTTATCTCTGTTTCACTTGTTTCTAGAGGCAAAGACCCAGGAGAGGGCACCCAATTGGCTGAGCAGAAGTCATATTTTATACACAAGACACAACAGGTGTTGGCGAGGATGCAGACAAACAAGAACTCTCGTTCACTGTTGGTGGGAGTGAAAACTGGTCCAGCCACTGTGGAAAACAGCATGGAGGGTCCTCTAAGAGTTAAAGATAGACCTACCCTATGATCCAGTAATCGCACTGCTGGGTATTTATCCCCCAAAATACAAAAACACTAATTCAAGGAGATCTGTGAACCTGTATGTTTGTAGCCGCGTTATTTACAATACCCAAACTATGGAAGCAGCCCAATTGTCCATCGACAGATGAACGGATAAAGATGTGATACACACACACACACACACACACACACACACACACTGGAATATTACTCAGCCACACAAAAGAATGAAATCTTGCTATTTGCAACACCACCCATGTAGCTAGAGAGCATAATGCGAAGTGAAGTAAGTCAGTCAGAGAAAGACAAATACCATATGGTTTCACTCATAGGTGGAATGTAAAAAACAAACAAATGAGCAAAAGAAGCAAGAAGAGAGAGAAAGACAGACCAAGAAACAGACTCGTAACTCTAGAGAACAAACAGATGGCTAGGTGGGGCGTGGGTAGAATAGAGCAGAGGATTAAACAGTGCATGATGAGCACTGAGTAATGCATAGAACTGTTGAATCGCGATATTGTGCACCTGAAACCGATATGACACTGTATGGTAACAGCATAATTAAAATTAAAAACTTAATAAAAAGTAATAGATACAGAGACGGGGGAGGGGAGGGAAATCACACGTTATAACATAGCCACCGAGGAGCCAAGAGATAGAGGGTTTCCGTTTTCCATAGACAGTGCCCTTTGATCTTCCAACATCACACTCAGTGAGAGAGTTCTCCAACACAGGAAATGGCCTGGATACTAGAAAGCAAAAATAAAGAGGACAAATATGTTCACAAAGGGATTCCGTAGGTTTGCTTTGACCTTGACCCTGCCCCCTCCCATCCCTGCTCTATTTTTTTCACAGTTGGAATTCTCAGCCTCAGATTCTCCTACCATAGGATTTTTTTTTTTTCTCTGACAGCCTTTGTGGTTGAAAGGAGAATTCTGTATTCGCAACGTACCGAGGAACAACAGAAGATCTTTTGACCGGGAATTTCATGGCCCACCTTAAAGAGCCCATTGGGTTCAAACTATGCCAACACGTAAATGCCTTCTTGCCATAAGGTGGATACGCAGTGCATCATTCTGCCCTCAATCCCTTCAGCTATAGGCCAAACAACTTTGAACAAGTCAACTTGCTAAACCCTGCGTCTTCGCACCTGTAAAGGAGGGTTAACAATCCCTGTCTTACAGGATTGTTGTGAGAAGTAAACATAGCACACGTAAGAGTGGCTGGCAAGGTGCCCGGCACATAGGAGGGTCTCAAATATGGTAGTTCATTTATCCTCTCTAAAATTGTATAAGCTAGTTAGAAAGACCAGACGCATCTTTTCTGTGGGCTGAGAAGGAGTTTTCAAATCATGCTTTTCATTTTAAAAATGGATTCATCTGCGCAAGTCCCCTTTGCAAACACATGGAAACCCAAAATGTAAAACAAATAAGGCCAAGCTGTTCTGGCTGAAGCTGGCGAGGAGCTGGAAGCCTGGCCTGCTCCAATGATCTACATCACCTCATACTGTCCTTGCTGTATCGACATAGCAGCCCTCCCACCCTCCGCTGAATTGGAGGGCTCCGTGAGCATAGGTAGAAAGCCATCACTTACCCCAAACATTTATTCTACAGAGGGGGGAAAATGAGGTTCAGAGAGAAGTAGTTTGCTCAAAGACTCCATAAGAAGATTGTCGCCTTTTGGAAGTCAGTCGCTGCTGATACTTAAAAACTCATCTGGATGATGGATAGATAGGTTATAAAGCAAGTACAAAAAATGTTAATTGTAGAATCTAAGTGTGGGTATATATGGGTGGGCACTGTAAAATTCTTCCAGCGTGGCAAAAATTTCTAGCGTACAATGTTTGGGGAAATCTAGAGGAGAAGCCTAAAACCTCGTGGTCAAGAGGTGAATTGGGTTTCTAGAAAGTAAAATGGTCTCAAGTTCACAATTAAAGATTTATGTCTCTAATTTGTGCGATCATGTGCGGGTAGATTTCAGATTCTTTCCTTGGGGCGCCTGAGTGGCTCGGTTGGTTAAGTTTCCAACTCTTGTTTTTGGCTCAGGCCATGATCTCACGGTTCATGAATTGAGTCCTGCATTGGGCTCTGCACGGACAATGTGGAGCCTGCTTAGGATTCTCTCTCTCCCTCTCTCTCTGCCCCTACCTTGCTTGTGCACATGCTCTCTCTCTCTCTCTCTCTCACTTTTTCGAAATAAATACACATTTAAAAAAAAAAGATTTTTCCTTATCAGAACATCCAAGAAGAGACTAGCGCATATGCTGGCTATGAATTTCTCTTGGAGGCCAAAACTACCAAAAGAAATGTGGAAACACTTTAAACAGTGAGTTTACAAAAGATATCACATGAGTGGCTTAGAAAAGCTGCAGATTTTGGACAAAAGAATCAACTGATTCTAGAAAAGTAGCCTTATTTGAGGAGAAGATCTTTCATAGATTTATATTGATAATTTCTACCTGAAGTGTAATCTTTCTACACATCTGCACAGCAGACAAACAGACACGCGCCAAGAGTTGGTCAGGAGAGGCCAAGGGAAGAGGTCCTAAGACCACACTGTGAGTGGATTAGGGAATAATGAACACAGTAAAAAGGAAAGAAAGAGAGAGACAGGGGGAGAGAAGGAAGGAAGGAAGGGGAAGGGAAGGGAAGGGAAGGGAAGGGAAGGGAAGGGAAGGGAAGGGAGGGGAAGGGAGGGGAGGGGAAGGGAGGGGAGGGGAGGGGAGGGGAGGGAAGGGAAGGGAAGGGGAGAGGAGAAAAGGAAAAGAAAAGAAAAGAGAAAAGAAAGGAAAAGAAATCAGTAATGCTAAAAAGGAACTAACACTTTCCATGCACAACAACAGATTTCAACAAATAGCTCTCCATTTTCAAGGCCGGGGGGGAAGAGTGATGGCCCTAAAAATAGATCAAGATGATCCCAACTCAGAGTCCCTGGAGGAACAAGGAAGGTAAGTAACCTTGAAATCTTAATTAAGGAAATAAGTGGGAAAACATTTCTCAGATCTATTAAAGGGACCTCAGCAGACAAATGGAAAGAATTTGCAGAATTCTGGCCATAAGTGTCCCTAAAAGAAAAACCCAAATCATGCCATTCTAAACAGGGTAAACAGAAGGAAAGACACAGAAAGAGAACAGGGTGCCAAGAGGAAAGGATGATGAATTGAGAAGGAGCCGGCAACTAGTATAGAGGGAAGGTAGCAGGATGTGGAGTCCGCAAAGAGTTGCCACTTTGTGGCCATGTGGCCTCTTCATCCCACCATGTTTTCGTGGCCCGTTTACTCTATATCATTATTCAGCCCATCCGGGAAATGGGGGGTAACCGTGTCTGCCTCTGATAATAGTTATAGGAATTGATTTCGAGATAACCCATAATGGTGGTTTTCATACCCACTCAGGGGCTGCCATTGGCAGGCAAAGGGTAAAGGGGGCTCAGAGACAGGGGAGCCTCCCTGTGCCAGCTCTCCCTCTCCCAGTCAGATGACTCCAATTATACCAGCTGCCCGTATTTATCTTCTTCCTAAGACTTTGGTTGCAGAGAATCCGCTGTAGTGGGGAAAAGCGTGAAAGCTGCTAACCAGAGGTGAAGGGAGTTGATGCACAGAACGTACAAACCCATGGGGTTCTACCCTTTCCTGTTTTCACCAGATGCTCACGGGGCCTGGAGCTGTTCTGAGCACGAAGGAGACGGCAGTGAGCAAAACGATGGGGAAGACAGTAAACACAGGAACTGATAAATACGAAGTGAGGTCAAAGGATTGGGTGGTTGAGGGTGTTCTTTGCACAGGGTGGTTAAAAAAGACTTTGCTGACAAAGTGATGTTTGAACAGACCTGAAAGGAGGGGCTGAACCGTGCAGGTGTCTGATGGAAGAATGTCTCAAGCCCAAACAACGGTAAGGGATAAGAGAGATCGAGATGGGATCTATGAACGAGATGTCATAGGGCCTTGCTGTCCATGGAGAGGACAAGGCATTTCATTCCGAGTGAGCTAAGGAGCTGCCAGGTGGGGATTGGAACAGAGGAGGGACGTGATCCTGTTTGCATTTTAGATGGATCATTCTGGTTGCCGGGCGGGAGAAGAGACCGCAGAATCCGAGTGGAAATAAGAACAGAGACGGAGAAGTGGAGATGTTGATGGTGAGCAGGGCTGTCTCCGGGACGTCTTTTATTTTTTTAATTATTTTTAAGTTTATTTATTTATTTTGAGAGGGGGAGGAGCAGAGAGAGAGGAAGGGAGAGAGAGACTCTCAAGCAGGCTCCGTGCTGCCAGCATGAAACCCAACGTGGGGTTCGAACTCGTGAACTGTGAGATCGTGACCTGAGTGGAAATCAAGAGTCGGATGCTTAACCAGCTGAGCCACGCAGACACCACCCTAGATGTATATTTCAATGAGACGCGGCAGGATTTGTTGGTAGATTGAACATGATGTGAGAAAGAAGGCTCTAGGGTGATCCTAATGTTTTTAACTAGATGACCGGTGGGATGGACTTATTGAGGTGAGAACAGGGGGGGACGTAATACAGGGGAATTGGGGCGGGGAAAGAAGAATCGAGAGCTCTGCTTCAGTGCCTTTAGCTGTGAGAAGTCCCTTTGACTTGGGAGAGGAGACATCAGCCAGACAGCTGGACACGTGAGCCTGGGTGTAGGGGAGAGGCTGGTCAGAGCCCATCTGGATGCTACTGAATCCTGGGGGCAGGAGGGGCTGGAGACATCTCTAGGGAATAAGGACAAGTGGAGAAGGGGTCAACAGCAATTATCAAAGACTACTCTAGAAGTATAATCTTTAGGGGCACCTGGGTGGCCCAGTCGCTTAAGAATCTGCCTCCTGATTTCTACTTAGGTCATGATCCCGCGGTTCATGAGATGGAACCCCGTGTTGGATTCTTCGCTGGCGGTATAGAGCCTGCTTGGGATTCTCTCTCTCCCTCTCTCTCTCTCTCTCTCTCTCTGCCCCTCCCCACATGCTTTCTCTCTAAAAATAAATAAATAACTCAAAAAAAAAAAAAAAAGAACTATACTCTTTAACCTATAGCACCTGACCACACATTAAAAGGATGACAGTTACCTACATAGGTAACTTAAATATTGCACTGTGTCATTTTACCGTATGAACTTGAAAAGATAAGAAGAAAAGAAGAAAAAAAATGAAGGTGCAGTTTCTAAGACACAGGAGTACAGTAAAAAGTAGGGAGTAAGGAAGATGGGAGGGAGGGAGTCTAAGTCCATCTCCTACCCACTCTGACATTTGGGTTCAAAGCAGAGTTGTAGGTTCAAATGTATCAATAATAGAAGAAAAAAAACCCACCACAATTTGATCTAAATAGGTTTAATTGTGAAACAATAGGAGATGGGTGGGGAAAGTGTCCTTCTGATTATATTCAAATAGATATAGAAAAGTTCCAGGTATTTAAAAGAAATGCCTATTTGTGATGAGAGAAAATAAAGAACTTCATTAAGTAGAAAATAAGACAGGTTGAGGGAGAAAAGGGTAAATATGATTATGCCATTAAGCAGTAATAGGTTGCATGCAGCTCCTAGTTTTAAATATCCTCTATTCAGCAGCCCTGAAAGAGCCTTTCCTAACTTTTAATTAAAATGTCTTTTAACACACAGAAAAATTAAAATTCACAACTCCATGGAAAACCGGAACCAATAGCCAACCAATGTCTCCATCGAACTGGGGAGAATCTTCCCTTCTGAAGAAGATATGGAAATGGAAGGGGAAACACGACTAAGGGCTCACTGGGGGTGAGAGCAGATATATATCCTTCCCCCCTTCTCCCCTATTTGCTGTCTGGTTCAAGATCTGTGTTATCTGAAACCTAGGCAGTATCTTTTCTCCTGTAAGAATGCTGATTTTTTTTTTTTAGACCATCAGAGTACAAGTCCCCTTCCTCTGAACTCGACCACTCCTCGCCCAAATTGGGAGCTCTTTTCAACGTTCAGTTAGAAGCCCCCACTCCCAGAAAATAACTGGTCATAGTAGATGAAATGGCTGTGAGAACACAGGGGTTCGAAGCATTCCAGAAGGTAACAGCTTGGGGAGGGAGGTTCCCAGGTAGAGCCATTAAAGAGCTAGCTGTTGGAGCAGCGTATTCTGGGAGGGATGGATTTCACTTCCTACACGTGTTAAACCGCAGGCTGCGGGACTGAAAGCGCCCTCCTTCGCTACCAGAACCCCCCTGGAGTAAATCTGCCATACGTTGGGAATTGGTCTTGGGAGCTGCGTTCGCCGAATCTCTGAGAAGGATGTTTGACCCGGTGCAAAGTGAACCCAGTAGGCGGTGCACATATCCAACTATTAGGAAGGACCGTGACAAAACGTGTCTCCCTCTGCCAAGGATAAGAGCCACCACCCCCCCCCGGCCCCCCACTAAGTAAACATAATCATCATCACCATCGAAGACCTAGCGAAACAAAAATGTAGAACCAGTGGGAAAGAATTTCATTACTTGGACTCAAAAGAAGCAGCAAATCACTGAAATACAGAAGGGAATTTCAGAAAACTTCTTTTCGACAGGCCACATCTGATCTCTATGTCCCAGGAATGGAAAGCCATTTAAAAAAAGAAAGAAAAAGAGCAGACAGAGATGAAAACGCAGCAGAATTAGAAGGGAACTACGTGAGATGAGAAAAACTTGCTGAGAAATCTGAAACGCCGCTGGGCAAGGAACATCACGGCTTTGTTCAACGTGACATCACCAAGGCCTAACACAGCGCCTGGGGATCACCCGTCTATGTTCCAAAAGTTGCCAGGAGCCCAGCCAAAGCACCAGAGGACCATTATTTCCCATCGCAAAGATTAGAACAGGTTGCTGTTTGTGAAAAAATAGTTCTCTATCAGTAGGTTATAGACCTTGATCTTTTCCCCCTAATGCTCTGATAATCGAATCGTAATCTATATCAGATTAATAACCAACAGTTCACATTTCTGTATAAATTGGATGCAGTTGGGGAAATAGGAACGTACACACCACAGAATAAGGTCAATTAGATCATATGGACTGTTAGGGACTGACTGTGTCCCCCAGAATTCATGTGTTGAAACTGAATCCCCAATCAGATGGTATTTGGAAGCAGAGCCTTTGGGAAGGGATTAGGTCATGAGAGCAAAGCCATCATGAATGGGCTTAGTGCCCTTGTAAAAAAAAGGTGGGGGGGGGGTACTCCAGAAAGCTCCCACCAAGTGAGATTATGGTAAGAAGACAGTAGTCTCAGAACCAGGAAACAGGCTCTCATCAAATCCGCTAGGGCCTTCATCTTGGACTCCCCAGCCCCCAGAACTGGGAGAAATTAATTGCTGTGTGTGTGTGTGTGTGTGTGTGTGTGTGTGTGTGTGTGTGTGTTATAAACCACTGAGTTTGTGGTATTTTGGGGATAGCGGCTTGAATGCTCTAAGTCATGGGAGGTTACTACATGACTCCAGCCTTATTAAGGCTGTGCCCTGAAGAGTTAAGTTAATGGCACTCCTCCAGATTCGGAGAAACATTTACGGCCATTTAAAACCATTAGGATGAGTAGCTCTTTTGGTTTGGATACATGTGTACTTGTCTTCCTCTAGTTCAAAATGACTCCTTATGCTATTAGTGTCTCTCCATCACATTCGGTAAGGGATGTAATAATTGTACAGTACTTTCTCCTGCTCAAAGTGTTTTCACATCCATTATGTCATTAGAGCTCCGCTGCAACCCAGAGAGGTAGATCGGGTGTCCTCCAGTGTCCGTTCTGAAGAGGTAAGTAGCAGAAGGGAAGAGAGTGCTGTGGCTTTCCAGCTCATAGAAGGACAAAGACAGTAGATTCATGTCCCTCCTCACAACGTTTGGCTCCCCTTCCGGCCACGAGTCAACTTCGGGACACAGTGCTCAAATCGAGCTCCTGCCTCGCAGAAACCTTAGCCGACAAGCATACCAAGGACTTCCTCCTAAGAGATGGCTAAGAAACTTCTAGAATGACAGGCGGCTAAGACCCTTGAAAACTATCAACAGAAGCATAAGCGATATTGGTCACCTTGGGGAAGTGAGGCAGGCAAGGGGTATGGAAGGATAGCTCTGCATCATTGGTAGGTTCTAGTTCTTGGCCTGGGGGCTGGTGCACGGATCCGTTCAAACCGTGATAGTTTCCGGGACCGAATGTACCCTTAGGCTTTGGGCGCTTCTCTGTGTCAAGATTCTGGGTTCGATAAAAGTGGGAATTATTTTAAGGCCCGGATACCTTTCTGATTCCACGTTTGCCTTTTCTTCTCCGTCTCTTGGTGTTTTGTATTCTTTTTCTCTCCTCTCCCAGGGTGAATCACCCTACTTGTTAAAACTGTACTAGAGCAAATGTTGGTAAATGATGTGCCTGGTGGTAGTGATTAAGTCAAATCAAACACATTTGTCACTGAAGAGATGGCCTCCAGCTGTTTATCTGGGAAATATAATTGAATACTAATGGGATAAACACCAAGTTGCCAGTTTTATTTTCACGAAAGGTGTGGGCTCAAATAAGAGAGGGTGAATTTCTCTACATTTAAAATACAAAGAGAATTTTTTTTTAAAAAATACACAAGACCTCTTCCAAATGTAACTCAGCTGCTTTTGTCATCATTTTGTGTCACTCCCGCCAAAGAGGAACCAACAAGAAGATATTCTTATTTACGTGGTACAAGCAGTGCTTTAACCCCAAACTTGCAATGCTCTTGACTTCTGGAAAAACCTATGCACGCATTTCCCACTGCCTTCGCTCAGTTAGCGCTGCCCGGGGATTCTTGTTACATCCCCGTCCATGAACCATACTCACTATCAAATAGCAGTTATCGAGAGTTGGACAGAAGTGATAATGGGCTCTGAAAATATTTGTTATTGAACAGCCCGAAAAGTAGATGTACGGTAGAAAAGACTGTGGCATTGAAATGGAGGTGAAAAGTCTGAACAAAATTGTTTTGTGAGCAAAAAGAGTCCCGGCGGCATTCTCTAATATTTCCGAAATATCCTAAGCAGTCTCCAAACTGAATCACAAACTCGAGCCTCCCGCCCGCCCCCACCCCGAGGATGCCTGCCATCTCAGAGAGGTTAAGTACACTCTGAATAAACAGCACAGACTCAATGAAGACACCAGGAAAATGTGGTTCATTTTGATAAAGCATCTTTGGGTTAGTTGGTCTTCCAAGTTGCAAAGGTGTTAAGGGGCAGCTTCCACCGTCCCTTTTTTGGATGAAATCATGGACGCGGAGCAGTTAAGCAACATGCCCAGGGTTCCAAAATGGGAACCCAGGTTTCCAGGACAGTTTTGTGACTCTGTGGAGATAGCTAGAAACCACACAGGTCAAGCATTAGCATTGGTGGTGTAACAGGGAACAAAGTAGGTTTGTATGCAGGATGCTGGCATAGCCGTGGACCGTCTTTTAGGAATGGACTTGGCCAAGACCCAGAGACCGAACAGATCAACAGTGGCAGGGACAGTTGGACAGGGTTGCAACGGAATGAACAGTCAGTCTGTGCAGGTGGCAATTGGTCCCTGGGAAGTCTGGCAAGAAGCCATATCATCGGAGGTCTTGAAGAAAGGCAGAGTCCAGGATCTGGAAAGTCCATCAGTAGGTCATGGAGCCAGCTTCCAGAAGGGCTGCAAGTATTCTGAGCACAAGAGACCTCGAAGAATTCCAGGACCATCCACGCTGAGAAATCAGACAGATTCTGTTTCACACACACATTCAGCTCCTTGCTTTTCTACTCCCTCCTTGTGTATCATTGCCTATGACCCATCGCCTCCGATCACTGGGAGAGGTTTCCCCACGGGCAACACTTTTCAGCCTCTCTTTGAATGAGAACCAGAGAAAGACACCATTAATAGACATTTTGTTGTTGCTGTTCTGTCAAACCATTCTTACCTCTTCCCCTCAACTATATTTCCATGCGAAATTCCTTAACGATACACACAAAGGGGAAAAAAGCGGGTCCGCATGCATGCTAATGACACTGTGTTCGTTTCTTCTCAAGCGCAGCGTGCTAAAGGAATCGTGTTACACTTTTGTTTTACTCTGCTGTATTCTGTAGCTCAGTTGTCATGCTCTCCCTTGGCAGGCACAGCGGAACCAAAGGGATTATACACTTAGCATCTGGAAATATTCCACTATCATCGTCGACCAAAATCTGTACCCTGCGTCTTCCCTCCTGCGCCAAGCCAGTAAAACGAGAAAGAGAAGGCTGCATTTGCACATCCAGAACAGCCCCATCAGAGGAAGCCAGCGGGCTAATGGGAATCCCATGTTCTACGAGCCGGTGACTTATTCTGGAAGCGAAACCTGCATGTGGCCGGTGAGGGGGAGAGGACTTGGAAAGATTTAGGTGACAGGCTTTTAACACTGTCGGGGGGCGGGGGGGGGGGGAACATTCACATCCTCAAACTCATGAATACAGCACCATCACACGTTTCTCCAGAAAGCGGGGCGTGACTCCAGACCCTTCGTGAGGCAGGTAAGTAAAGACCAGTGGAGCTGTCCTCAAACCCTGGGGAGTCTGCCTGCCACTGCCCGCCCCCTGCTGACCTCACTAAAGGCCGGCTTTCCAACTCCTGCCTCCCCAAGGCTTTCTGCAAGCCAGGGGGGCCGTGGGGCCATTCGGGGATAATCAAACCCCCAGAAGTGAAATTGTCCTGGGCAGGACATTACCTTCATGGCTCTCAGTCTTTGGATCCAACTACTTTTGGATGCCCGGGCCCCACTGCAAAGCTATCCGGTTAGAATCTCCGAGGGGCGCCTGGGTGGCGCAGTCGGTTAAGCGTCCGACTTCAGCCAGGTCACGATCTCGCGGTCCGGGAGTTCGAGCCCCGCGTCGGGCTCTGGGCGATGGCTCAGAGCCTGGAGCCTGTTTCCGATTCTGTGTCTCCCTCTCTCTCTGCCCCTCCCCCGTTCATGCTCTGTCTCTCTCTGTCCCAAAAATAAATGTTGAAAAAAAAAAAAAAAGAAAATATTATAAAAAAAAAAAAAAAAAAAAAAAAAAGAATCTCCGAGAACGGGACCCAGGCATGCCTGGCTGTTAATAGCACCAGACGTCAGCTGTGCCCCTGTCCCCACCCTGCGCGGAACAACAGGTCCTCAGCCAAGAATGGTTTGCGGATTCATTTATTTTTTACGTCTCACTCTGCCATCTGCGACAGTGAGTGATTTCTTCTTGGGAGAGGTTTCCATCCCAGAGATATTCCGTGGGAGGACATCTAATCGTAAATTAAGAGGGAGAGAAGGCAAGGGTCCTGTCTCCATACGGAATCCGTTAACCCTATTACCGGTCCTTTCCCACCTTGCCTCAACTCCAGCTGACTCGTGCCCATAGGGAAAAGGCAATAGCTTTACCAAAATATAGTGTCCGGGTCTCGGGTGTCCACATAAATAGAATTTTCCCTACCAAAGGGGAGCCGAGATTGTAGGATCCTTGTAACATATGCGCACGTGGGTCCAAGCCAAATGCAAATCATGCCCTGGCCCTGTTTGGAGAGCTGGCTGTGTGCAGGGGAAAGAACCCAAGCCAGGGAGCTCGGAGACTGCGGGCGGTTCCTGCTTTGGCCACAGTAGCTCCGGGAGTCTGGGCAAGCCATGTCTCCCTGGGGCCCCGGCGTCGTCACCAGTGAAACAAAGTTGTAACAAAAGTAGTTGGCCCATCCGTAGGTGACTCTTCACGCACCCACCTTCCCTCGTGCCTGGCGGCACCTACCCTGCTCCGTCCTCAGACCGGCAGCCTCAACCAGCAACATCCGGGGAGCCTGTGGGTGACGCAGAGCTTCGCCCCTGGTTGCCGTCGACCCCAGTCGTTTGACCTCGCGTCTCCCAGTCTGGCAGGCCCCACCCGGCCCTGACCTGTGCCACCGTCCCGCTGACCCCAGACCGGAACTGGAGCTGAAAAGAGAACCGAACCCCTCCAAGACAGCATCCTGACGCTGAGCTTTGATTCCCACGTCCTGGGCTCCTCTGGAGCCCATTCTGAAACCCAGACCAGCACCTTGGCTTACCCAAACCCGGTCTACCTAGAATCTCACCTTTTCCTTTGTTTTCTGCTGGAGTCCAGCTGCTGGACACCTATGGCATATTTCAGGCCCTGTCTTGGACGGAAGCCCTAAACCTGAACCCCAGCCTGGTCGGTCACTTTGCATGTTTCCCACTGAGAAGCATTACTTTTTTGAAGTTTATTTATTTATTTTGAGAGAGAGAGAGAGAGAGAGAGAGAGGGAATCCCAAGCAGGCTCCCCGCATTGTCAGCAGCACGGGGCCCGACACGGGGCTCGAACTTATGAACCATGAGATTGTGACCTGAGTCGAAATCAAGAGTCGGACTGAGCCACCCAGACACCCCTGAGAGGCGTTCTTGGTGCCAAGAATCTGCAGGGCCGTCCCACTAGGTGAGCTCCTCCCCCTCCCAGGTGCCCACTGTGGCTCTCTGCCCACCTGCCAGTGGTGCCTGGGAAGCAGCCAGGGATTGCCTGGCCTTTCTTCCATCTGACCCCGCAGTCCCTGCAGCTGGGTTCATGGCTGTCCCTAGCAGGCAGGCTTGGTGCTGAGTCTCAACCTCTTCTAGCCTGGCTCATCCCCCACATGCTGGGTAAATGAAGCCCCACCCACCATGCCAAGCCTGGCCCTCCAACCTGTCATCTCCATTCCCTTTAGAAAATGCCTGTGTTACCTTGACTCGGAGGGACACCCATTCTTTCTGCCACCCATGCCCCTGGGGCTCGGACACCATTGAACATTCCCACCGCCACTGAGCACTTTATTTCCTTCCTTATTTCTTTTGCTGCTGTAACAAGTTACCACAAACGTAGTGGTTTAAACAATGTAAGTTTATCTTTATTTATAAGTGAATCTTTATTACCTGGAGGTCAGAGTCTCCCCGAGCTAAAATCGAAGTGTCGGCCGGTTCCCCCGGAACCCTAGGGGGAACTCATCCCTTGTCTGTTCCGGCTTCTAGGGGCTGTCCGCATTCTTGGTTTGGGTCCCTCTTCCAGCTTCAAAGCCAGCAATCACATCACTCTGACCTCTGTTTCCTTCCTCACATCTCTCTCTCTCAATCTCTCTCTCTCTCTCTCTCTCTCTCTCTCCCCAGACGCCTCTTTCCTTATGAGGACCCCTGTGATTATACTGGCCCCACCCCAAACCAACTCATCTACAGTTCCTTAACTTAATCGCCTCTGCCAAGTCCCTCTTGCTATGTAAGGTACCATACCCACAGGTTCTGGGATTACGTTCAAGTTCTCTGTGACCTTGACATCTCTCTCTCCAGTTCTTTCCCCCTCCCTGACCATTTTGCCTTAAGGATCAGTGGATCTTTGTGTCCCTTAAATGTTGGTGCTCCCAGAACTTCACTCAGGTCCTGTTTCTACCATACACACTTCTTGTGCAATCACACCGTCATGAGTTAGGCCTTTCACCTATAGATTCCCAAATGCAGGTCCCCAGCTCAATCCCTTTCTCCTGAGATTCAGATCTATACATCCAACGGTCAGGCTGTGGTCCTTTGCCTGGGAAGATGCCAAGACCAGTGTTCCCAATGGGTGCTGGGCCCCAGAACCAAGTCAAGAGGGGCCAGTGTCAGAGCCTTGACTGGGGGGGGGGGAACCTCTGGGGGTTGTTCTGCTCCCCTTTGGAGCAACGATTGAAAAGACAAGCTCATTCCTGCAGCAGAAAGAAACACGGACAGGCAGAAGGAATAAGCCACCCTCAACTCATTAATCTTCCTCTCTTTATTTGTACAAAGTCCCACTTTCCACATCTTGCTCTCCTAGAACCTTATCCACGAGAATACTGACAATTAAAAATGATACAGGGGGGGCGCCTGGGTGGCGCAGTCGGTTAAGCGTCCGACTTCAGCCAGGTCACGATCTCGCGGTCCGTGGGTTCGAGCCCCGCGTCGGGCTCTGGGCTGATGGCTCAGAGCCTGGAGCCTGTTTCCGATTCTGTCTCTCCCTCTCTCTCTGCCCCTCCCCCGTTCATGCTGTGTCTCTCTCTGTCCCAAAAATAAATAAACGTTGAAAAAAAAAAAATGATACAGGGAAGAAAGTACACCAGACAACAACGGGAACGACTATCCTTTGTTGAGCGGTTGCCAGGAATTGCGTTAAGAAGAGTACAGGAAAATATTTTATCTCATTTAATCCCCACGACGAGCCAGTGAGGTCTTTCTCATCTCCAATGACGAAAACGTGGTTTCGGTGGTTAAGTAACTCACCAAGTTCATACAGTCAAGGAGAGACAGGGCTGGACTTGAACCGAGGTCTGGCTGACACCGATGTCCGTGCTATTAACACTGGCTTCCCTTCTTCCACAAGGCAACACTCATGCTTCCGGGCGTGCTTTGTCCTTCCGTGGTCGCTCCAGAAATCTGTAGGTCTAGAGAGAAGAAGCTCTTGCTGTCAACGAGGACACATGCTACCATTTCTCAGGCTCGGGGGTCAGATTATCCAAGAGGGTTGGAGTCATGAAAGTGCCCCGGGGACAGATTGCCTGGGAACTGCCTGCCCCGTCGCCCCAAGGCCCCCGGCACGCCTGTGTATAATTTGCACTGGTTGGAGGAAGTCATTGCTGGCTATTGATTCTGGAAGCAGCTGAGACACAGGGAACAAATACAGCCCAGTAATAACGCGGCGAGGGAGAAAGCCGAGAGGGGAACCCACGCGTTCACTTCACTCCTCAGCGGTCGATAAGCTGTTTCTTGAGACTCATTACTCTTCTGCGCCTGGATCCCAGCAGCGTGGGCGTCACCGGGAGCTTCCTCACTGCTGCGTTATCCTTATGGATACGGTCTGAGTTTGTACAGTTCCGGAGCAATGGTAGTCTGCCGGAGGAGGTCATGGGGGGGGCTGTGACCACTCGTTGGCCCGCAAGCTGGCCCTGGGCAATTGGAGGCTACTCACCCCCTCCCCTGTCCTTGGAATATATATTCTGCCCGCCATTCCCACCGTGGGGTTCGGTTCCAAGGATCCAGCCTTGAGAGGTAAGGTGTTGTTGAGAACCTTCTGGACTGTGTACTTTAAGAGACACAGTTCAGTACTCAACTCCATATAGGCTACTCCATGAACTTTTAAGATGCGGCAGGCAGGTGGAGACCTACTCATCTCGTGGCCGCCCAAGACAAGTCTCATACATGTGAGTCACACATATATGTGTGTTACAGCACACAAATGCTTCTTCTTTTCGTTCAATCAGTTAACAATTGTTAAGAGCCTACCATGACCAAGGCAGTACCAGGCACTAGAGATATAATAGGAAACAAGACAGACAAGGCAGACACACTCTGCCCTTACAGCTAACAATCTGTTGTCATTTCATTTCAATGGGGACACTTGGCAACCTAGAAAATGCCCAGGAGGAAGGCAGGCGGGAACAGCTCAAGAGAGCACATGACAAGATCAGCCAAAATATTGGTAATTTTTGAAGCTGAGCGAAGAGTACATGGTGAGCAGACGAGCATATTGTTCTATTTTTGTGTTTGGAAACTTCCCTAAGTCATGTCAAGAGTTGGTCGTGAGGAAAACAAAGTAAACGTACTGTGTGTTGCCCAAAAGGCTAATGAATACCCCTGAAATTGCCTAGCGCTTTTGAAACCAGTGTGGTCCCAATCAATCCTCACAGGAGTGGCGGAAGGTAGTCAGGGGGAGTAGTGACTACCCCTGCTTTACAAACGAGGAAAAGACTAGACTCCAAGAAGCTCAGAGGCAGGAGAATTCACATCTCCATCCTAATGTCTGACTTGATTAGAATCCCATCCACCACAATCCAGGTCAAGGTTACAGGGGGATAGTTCTGAGTCTAATACGGACAAGAACTTTTAACCTCTAGAGACGGTATAGGCCTCCTTGAAAAGTAGTAAATCTGGGGCGCCTGGGTGGCGCAGTCGGTTAAGCGTCCGACTTCAGCTAGGTCATGATCTCGCGGTCCGTGAGTTCGAGCCCCGCGTCAGGCTCTGGGCGGATGGCTCAGAGCCTGGAGCCTGTTTCCGATTCTGTGTCTCCCTCTCTCTCTGCCCCTCCCCCGTTCATGCTCTGTCTCTCTCTGTCCCAAAAATAAATAAACGTTGAAAAAAAAAAATTAAAAAAAAAAAAAAAAGTAGTAAATCTCTGGCACTAGAAATGTCAAGAAGGTGGAAGCTTCTCCCACTAGAAATGACTTGGGGAGATTTCTGAGATAGGTGGGATCATAGATGGAGAGCATCAAGGGGGCCCTTCAACGATTAATGCCGATGGTGAAGGAGATTTCAGAAGGCTTCTCTGGATTCCCTTATTGGTTCTTTTCTCGGGGGGGATATGGCGGAGAAAGGTCATCCAGGTTGCACTTTGGTCACCACTTGTATATTAAGAGGAAAGAAAGCCAAATAAAAACAGCTCCCATTTAATGAGCAGGAACCCTCTGCCATGCACCTGCTGAGCGTATCTGCGTTATCTCACCTCATCTTCGCATAACCCTCATCGGTAGATACCATAATTATATCCGAGGCACGGGGAAGTAAACTAACATCCAGCTGACAAAAGATTCTTGGCGGGAATCTCGACAGCAACCCTTGAGTTTATGGAGAGAGACGGCCCGCTCCTGGGATGCTCTGCTCCCTTTCCCTTGCTTAGAATTCTCTAGCACCCGGGGAGGCCAGCTCCGGACAGACAAGGGCACTTAGGGAGTGGAAAGGAAAAACAAAGGCACCTGCAGAGCCAATTTGTGAGTTGAAATTCAACTCCAAAACCTAACCGTTTGTTCCTTGAGCTAAAGTCCTGGGTTTTGATCACAGTTACTAACTGGTGAACAGCCGGGGACTGGCCTCGGTTCCCTGCAGGGAAAGGTAAACATTCTTGGGGAAATGCAAACCTATCACTAATGGTCTAAAATGGCCCGTAATGGAGGCATAATTTCTTTGGGGAACGAGCCCCCTGTAAAGGTAAAAGGTTGTTATTTTTACAGCCTGAATGCACGATCTTTCCAACCGCAGTCAGAACCCTTCCTCCCGTACTGACAGCACCCGCAGGGCAGATAAAGAAAGAAACACCAATTTCCCAACCGAAACCCCTGCTCGCTCTGCTTAAGGGCTTGGTGCCTCCCCCCAGCACAGAGGTGAGTGTCACCCACTATAGTTTTCGCCTGAAAGGGAGGTGGATAGGTGAGGCTGAGAAGGTATAATTACAGGGGGAGGCTGGAGCATCTCGGATTGTGACACCAGGCGAGCCTTTCTCTGCCGACTGTGCCTCTGAAAAGAGCCTTCCCCGCCACCTTTATCAAAACCGCTGTCAGGGGAGCACCCCTGTTATTAAATGCTCCTCGGCACGTCTGCACGGAGCATAATCACAGGTGGTAGGCCTGGAGGGGAAGCTGTGCACTGGGAGGGGAGAAAGAAAACACAAGGATGAGCTGACTAAAAACACATAAATGAGGTGTAAAAATTCGATTAGAGACATAGGGAAGGGGAGAGAAAATCAGGACGTGGACGGGAGGGACAGGACGCTGAAGTCTTCTTTAGTTCTCCTGGGGGTGGGTCGGAGTCTTTTTGATTTTCATTCCTTGTCGGGGGGGGGGGGGCGGGGGTGAAGGTTCTAGAAAGGTAAGAAACGTGTAGTCCTGGCACGGTCACATCTCCCAGACCCACCTGCTACAAACTCCAGTGGAGTAATGGAACAATAAACTAGAAAGAAGAAAGAAAGAACGAAAGAAAGAAAGAGAGAAAGAGGGAGAGAAACATTGGAAACGTGGGAAACATTGGAATCACGTTGGGGGTTGGGGGAAGGTGGCAGGGATCAGGCACCCCCTTTCCTCTTAAAGCTCCCTCAGATGACGGGGCACCTGGGTGGCTCAGTCCGTTAAGCATCCGACGTCGGCTCAGGTCATGATCTCGTGGTTTGTGAGTTCGAGCCCCGCGTCGGGCTCTGTGCTGACAGCTCAGAGCCTGGAGCCTGCTTCAGATTCTATGTCTCCCTCTCTCTCTGCTCCTCCCTACTTGCTCTCTCTCTGTCTCTCTCTCTCTCTCTCAAAAATAAATAAAGCTACCCCAAACGATCATAACATCTAGTCACTACTTTGGAACCACTGCCGTGGAAGAAGCAGGGTTCGTGTTCTGTTTCCCAGGAACATCCCCCCGGCCCCGCCCCCCGCAATCTAACCCTCCCCAACCTTCCACGCACAGCTCAAATGTCACCCCAGGAAAACAACAATTCCTGAGCCTGTAGTGAGTGCACAGTAATGAGCCAAGTGCTCTGGGGAACACATACGAAATAAGACAGCCTCTGCTCAGTTCATATGCAGTGAGGGCTAAAGCTTGTGTCCAGTACAGAGAGGAGCTCAATAAATATTTAGGAGATAAATGAATGAATGAGTAAGCGAATGACTTCACAATGGTAGACGGTGCTTGGGAAAGTTGCAGGGAGGTGACCCAGGGAAAACAAAGGAGCAGGTGTAATGTGCAAAGTAGGGAATGCCCCATAGGGGGACACTTTATAAAGGTGGCAGCATTTGAGTTGGGCTTTGAAGGATGGGTCCTAGTGATATTTAACCTGTGTTCGGCGCTTTAAACTTGATCAATGTTTTACATGCGTTAACTTATTTAGTGACTTTTCATAGCCCTTGAAGTTGGCATTTTGATCCCGACTGTAGAGGTGAGGAAAGGTCAAATGACTTCACCAAGCTCAGGATGCTAGTGAGTGAGGAAGCCCAGGACCCTAGTCTGGAATTAGCTGACCCGCAATGACATGTCTGAGGGATCACGCTGTAAGTCACTTAGGGGCCAAGAATGCCGTATAAGAGAGACACCAGTGTTCTATTCCCAGCATGTGATTTCTAGAGGGGACAATGGGTTTGTTTAGGTTTTTTTAAAAGGGAACCTGTCTTTTAGGAAGACAGTCGTGAATCCCAGGATAAAGACAGGCTTCCGAGCTGCGGTGTTGGTAAAGGTGTCCCCAGAGACCCCGGAACCCTCAGAGCAATTGGGTGGCATCTCTCTTGAGGCCCTTGTCGCATTCTCTGGAGTGTTCCTCCTGTACAAGCTTGTCTCCTCTCCTTTTCGATATGATAAACTCTTTGGCCAGAATCTGGCCACATTTCATGTGTGAACCTCTCTGAAACCCAGCCAGGGTGGATCCTACAGTTTCTCCAATTCAGAAGGCCTTCTTTAAGAAAAACACTATAAAATCATAAATACCAGATTAGGTACGCGGTGAATGTGTCTCCAGAATGAAGGAGGAACTCAGGGCGAAATGCCAATTTTAAAGACCGATGAATAAAACCAGAAAATTAGTGTATATTTTTATTCCTCAACTGCCCAATACCCCTCTGAAATACTTTCAACCTCTAATTTTGGGGGCCATGTCATGTTTATTTGCTTCTTCATACAACGAAAATTTTGTAATACCTTTCTTTTTAAATTTTTTTTAATGTTTATTTATTTTTGACAGAGAGAGACAGAGAGAGACAGAACATGAGCGGGGGAGGGGCAGCGAGAGAGGGAGACACAGAATCGGAAGCAGGCTCCAGGCTCCGAGCCATCAGCACAGAGCCTGACACGGGGCTCGAACCCACAGACCGCGAGGTCATGACCTGAGCTGAAGTCGGACGCTCAGCCGATGGAGCCACACGGGCGCCCCTGTAATACCTTTTTTGAAAGTAAGCATGGTTAGACAAAACTTGTTCGGGATTATTAAGAGTTTTGAGATGCTTCTTGGCACATCACAACTTTTTAACAGCGATGTAATATTTATCAAGTTACTTCCGATAAAGAAAACTATAAGGGCTGGGGGCATTTCAAGCATTCTCATTGAGGAGCAAATCTTAAGTACTTGGTGACCTTCATTCACAATGTGTCATAGACGTCCGCATTGCAGTGGTATGTTTTAGGTTGCCTAACAGGAAGGAAATTCTGTTTCGTCTAAGCAGAGATGGGATTCGGTCCTCGATTTTCAGCTTTACTTGTCTGATACTCAGGAGAACTTTCCCCAGAGGAGATTATGGCTCTGTACCCTTCAAACCTTGTTCCTCCTACATCACCTACTTGCTTCTGGTTCTGGGCTCTGTGGGGTCCACTCCTATCACTCTGACCCTGCCCTTGCCCTATTTGGTCATGACACCAGGTAAGTCAGTAACATGGAGGTTAAGAGTATTCCTGGAAGCCATACCCACACGAGGAAGGCTAGCGAGAACCGAAATATGTTTAGGAATGTCAGCCAACAACACACATCCGTGCCACCGAACTCAGTTCCCAAAAGGCCACTCAACTTCCTCTTCCCGTTGCCGCAGCCCCCTTCAAGAACACCCAACACACACGTGAGGAAACATGGAAGGGAGGCCAGAAGAGAGAGAGGTAACAGTCTTAACCGATTACAGTTACCATATCTTGGGTTCACAAATTTAGCAAAACATACAAGCATACAAACACGTTACCAGGGTTTGTCCATTGCCTTAGGAGGGACCCAGGCAGGAAAGGAGCTTAAAGTTTAAGCTTCTTAGGGCACCCGGGTGGCTCAGTCAGCTAAGCATCTGACTCTGGCTCAGGTCATGATCTCACGGTTCGTGAGTTCGAGTCCCACACTGGGTGAGCTCAAGCCCCACTTTGGGTGAGATCCGCTTCTCTTTCTCTCTCTCTCTCTCCAACCCCCCCTGCCCCTCTTGGGATTCTCTCTCTCTCTCCCTCTCTGTATGCCCTCGCTCACTTGCATCCTCTCTCTCTCTCAAAAAACAAAAAAAAAGCTTAAGTTTCATCAAAGTGAATTTACCTCTGGATACATTCCCATGCTTTGCAGAGAATAAGTACTGAGTGAATAAATGCTTTTTCTCCCCCAATTTTTATTTACATTCTTGTTACTTAACATATAGTGTCATATTGATTTCAGACGCAGAATTTAGCGACTCATCACTTGCCTACAACACGCAGTGCTCATCACAAGTGCCCTCCTCGCCCATCCAGCCCATCCCCCACCCACCTCCCTCCACCACCCCTCAGTTTGTTCTCTGATCTGAAGAGTCGCTTACTGTTTGCTTCCCTCTCAATAGGGAAGCCTGGGCCGGGAGCCGGAATTCTAGAACATCCAGACAACTGGGAGCGAGGCACAACTCGTGCCCTAGAAGGTTAGGCCGGGCTCAGAGCCCTGCCCAGAACTGAGTGCAGTTTTCCAGGACGGCTCTGCCTCACGCAGGGCGGGCAGACTAAACCCATCGCCTCGCTCAGTCCAGACAGTCTTCCTCTGTGAATCCAAGCTAAAGCTGCTTTGTTGTGTTGTTTTCCTTTCCTTCTCTCCTCAGCGGACTTCTTGTGACATTGATGCATACCAAGATCGTAGTCAACTAAAACCTTTTTCTAAATTTCCACACTGGCTAAACCAGTTCTCCCAACAAGCGCGAAAAGGCAGAGGAAGGGTGAGTTTGTTCTCTTTGCTTGGGCTGGGCCATGCATCGTCTCCTGCCCTTGGACGCTGGTGCTCTTGGATGTGGGGCCTTTGGACTCAGACGAGATTATACCACCAGCTGTCCTGGTTTTCCAGCTCACAGATGGCAGATTGTAGGACTTCTTGGCCTCCATAATTGCATGAGCCAATTACTATAATAAATTTCCATTCTATTCTATTCTAGTCTAGTCTAGTCTAGTCTTATAATCTCTCCTCTTGGTCCATCCCTCTGGAGAGCCCTGGCAAATACAATGCAAATGCACAACTCCACTATCCCAATTAAATTCCATAGACTTATGTTTAGCCCAGCACTCTAGCCTCATGAGATGGACCTGACTCTCCCCATTGTCACCTACTATACTGACTGCCGCTACCCTTTCTAGAACACCCAAGTCACTGATTCCAAACCAGGGAATGGGACGTGATCCTAAGTGGAACCCAGCAGCTCATTCTCCTGAACCCCCTCTCTGGCCTGAGGTTAATTTGTTAAGCAACATATTTGGGGTCCAGAAGTTCAATCTATTTTTAAGCCATCTGATTGGAATGCCACCCAACCTGAATTTAAAGCTCACAGGGATATCCAATGCCTTGGTAGAATCCGTGTGTCTTCCATACTTTCACGATCCAACACATTCAGGGATCCCATCAAAAGAATTAAATGAGGATGGTTTAAAAATTTTTTTTTTCCAACGTTTATTTATTTTTGGGACAGAGAGAGACAGAGCATGAACGGGGGAGGGGCAGAGAGAGAGGGAGACACAGAATCGGAAACAGGCTCCAGGCTCTGAGCCGTCAGCCCAGAGCCTGACGCGGGGCTCGAACTCACGGACCGCGAGATCGTGACCTGGCTGAAGTCGGACGCTTAACCGACTGCGCCACCCAGGCGCCCCTAAATGAGGATGGTTTAAGATCCCTTTTTTTTTAGCGCATTTGTGTATTTTCCCCGTCGCCCATCATTTCTCTTGCTACAAGCTCATGATGCTGGCTTAAAATTGTGTACTTACACAGCATTTCCCTTGAACCTCTGACTCGCAGCTCTCTTCGGAGAGCAGGACTCTTTGCCATGGGTAAGAACACATCTTGCGGTGTTTTTAGAGGTCAGCGATTTCCAGAATGTATTTATATGCAATTACTAATGACATAATAATACCCTGCACTTGATACGAGGCTGTGCGGTTTACAAGGCTGTGCTGTTTCTTGTACAATCTCATTTAACAAAAACCTATCTTAGAAAAAAGGCAAGAATTCAACTGTAGGGAAAGAATAATGAACTCTAATCATTAAGGCCCCGCCCATGCTCTAGGACAGCTGACTCTGAAAAGCCAGTGAGATTATACTTTCCACTTGAGCATTCTGAAGTCCAGGTAATATAATACCAAGATGCTAAAAGCCATCATCTCTATGTTGCGGTAATCATTAGAGCAAGGAGAAAGTTCTATGAGGCATTGATTCCCAACAGCATGGACAGCCTCTGTTATGACTTGGGATATATATTATAATAGCATTCAGAAACTCTGGGGATGGGGCCCACGAACCTGGGTTTCAACAAGCCCTCCACGCAATTCTGATGCATGCTCACATTTGAGAACCTGACCTAATAGAAGGTCGGGAAATATTTAGTCTCTAGAAGAAACACGGGATTGCCATCAGCAGGGAACCGGTGCTCCGTACTATTGAGCGTGCAGATTCTCAAGAATTAGACCCCAGGAAGAGGTCTGAAGGGTCCATTCACAGACCGCCCTTGCGGAAGGCACTGGCAGATTACTTAGGGAGGCAGTAAAGAGAGTCATGTGCACCATCTGGGGATATGTGGAAGTGGCTGAACCAGCCCTGCCTGGTTCGATTAGCTGGGACCCTCTGTGCCCCCACAGGCAATGTCACAGAGCAGAGCACAAGCTGATTCAGCTCCTCATTCTGCCCACCCCCCACGATGGGTATACACTGTGCTGGGTCCCCACCCAAGGTGTCTGTCTCCCCCTGACCTTTTAAGTCAAGGAAAAAACTCGGGTACGTAGGGTGACCAGTGGTCTCAGTGGGCCCAATCCTGGGGGGTCTCCCAGGAGATGAGTCTTTCAGTGCGAAACCTGGAGACGGCCCCGGACCAAATCGGGACAGCTGCTCACCCAACTGCGAGGTAGATCGTCAAGAAGAGATCAACCAAGAGACAGACTGGGGCTGCTCCAAGTGTGTTTGCCGCCCCCATGTCTCGTGAGCCCTCTCTCATCTGGACATTCACTCCATCTCAGTTTTGTTCCCAGCCCATTTTGAATCCTCTGCCCCTGGTTGTCATCCTTGTTCTCACTGGCGCTTGCCCTTCGATTTCCCCTCTTGCATTTTGAGTAGATCCTTTGCTGTAGCTCTTGCCAATGCCGCCGGCCTCACTGACAACCCCGGTTGTCAGTCATTAGGTCAAGCACTCCTTGTCCCTCCCACATGTCCGCCAGAGGGATATTTTGGCACCTGCAGATGAATCCGGAGGTCATGGAAGAGAAGCGATTCGATTCGGGTTCCTTTACAAGGAGATGCATGCATAATTAACTGTTCTGCTGTCCAATTAGGAGTCTTGCCAACCAGGTAACCTCTTACCCTCACCTCCAACAAGTTTGCGTGTACGGACATTTATCCAAACTGAGTCCTCAAGGAAATTGAAAACTGTGAGTTCGGCGCTTGTGTCTTAGAGTTGTCAATGAACCGACAGCGCGGGACTCATGAAGCAGAATTGTAGAATCAGGATCTCATCTACCCTTCCCTGAGGGCCTCTGACATATGGTAGGAAACCAGGTCAGAGACTAAGCAAGCAAGGGAGCCTCAAGGACCTGAGATGAATGATGGGGGCGTGGGGGTCTTCTGAAGCTGTGACTATGGAAACAATCAGCACACCTCTCAAGCAGAGGGCACTCTGGGGCCCGTCACATTTTCCAGCCTATCAGCTGGCTTACATTTCTAAGCAGTCTTAACCTGTAAAAGGACTTTCCTAGGCATGATCTCAATATGAGCCCACAACTCTGATACTAACCCTACGAGACAGAGAAAAAGGTGCCATTGTCGTCCTTCTGACGAACCAATGAGGCAGTGAAGGAACAAGAGACTGACTACCCCGGCACCCAAAACAACCATTTACGTTGCTCACAGATTCGTGGGTCAGGGAGCCTTGGCCGACGGTGCACCTCTGCTCCGTGTGGCACCAGCTGGGGAGGCAGGGACTGGAGAATCCACTCCCACAATGGCTCCTTCACTCATGTGTGCGGTGCCTTGATGTTCCATGGCCCTCTTCACCCCGAGGGCGTCACGTCCTCCGGGACTTCTCCGCACGGCTTGGACTTTTCACAGCACGGTGGCCTCATGGGAGACATACTTGGATGGCGGCTGGCTCCCACAGGCAGGAAGTGGAAGCAGCTGGGCCAGTGAAGAGCCAGGCCGGAACCAGCAGACAGACACCCCCATTGTACTCCACTTGTTAAAGGAGTCGAGCTAAAGGAGGAGGGAGGGCACCTGGGTGGCTCAGTCGGTTAAGGTCATGATTCCACACTTCGTGGGTTTGAGCCCCGCATTGGGCTCTGTGCTGATAGCACGGAGCCTCTCTCTCTGTCCCTCCCCTGTTCTCTCTCTCTCTCTCTCTCAAATAAATATTTTTTTTTAAGTGGGGTAGGACGACACTACATTTTTTTTTTTTTTAACATTTATGTATTTATTAGAGACAGAAAGAGACAGAGTACAAGCTGGGGGAAGAGCAGAGAGAGAGGGAGACACAGAATCTGAAGCAGGCTCCGAGCTGTCAGCACAGAGCCCGACATGAGGCTCGAACTCATAAACCGTGAGATCGTGACCTGAGCTGAAGTCAGACGCTTAAACGACCGAGCCACCCCGGGCGCCCCCGCTCTTCTTGATGGAGTAGGAAAAAGTCACATGGCGTGGAAGTGTGTGAGATGAGAGATTTCTCTGGCTACCTTTTCTACAGTGCAGAACTTTGACTTCCAGAATCCTATTCCTTTGTGTTTCCCAACAGACAATACTTCCGAATACGTACCAAACATAAATGGTGGGCATCCACTCACCTGAGCAGAACCTAAGTGCTTTGTGCACAGCTTACAGGCATCCCTTGTACATTTTCCCCCAAGAAAACAATTAGAGTTTAATGCCGTTTGGGGCAATTATAAATACACAAGTTGATAGTAAATTCTCTTTTTTTTTTTTTTAAGCCAGCAAAACGTACATTCAGAATCAGCTCGTTTGGGATTTGTAGTGATTTTAGAAATATGTTTGCAAATCAAATTATCAATTCAACAAAATTGGAAGGGGGATGTCTAATCTACTTAAGAAAATTAACTCTGGGTATTTGGCAACCACTTTATCAGCATTGTTTGTGTGTAAACATTATGCTTATCAATGATTCCTATCTAGTCATTAAAGTAGGCCTTGTAGTTGGCTAAGCGTTTGTCATAATTCTACCATTTTCGCTCACTAGGGCTGGCCACCCTCCAAGATATTCCAATTAAGAGTTTATTACTCTGTCACACTTTCAGGGGCCTGTGTCGACATATAGTTAAATTCTATCTAGAGGACATATCCTAGGCTATAGCTGCTCTGCTTCTGTGGGATTTTTTTTTGGTCTTGTTTTTCTAATGAAAATAATCTATTGATCCTGCTCATAAGAGGAGCACACAGCTCCAAATCATTACCTCCTGGCAGTAACTAATTTTTGAGTCTTCTCTGCTTGACCACACTCCTTAATGGCAGTTGAATAAATATCTAAGACGCAGACTTCTAGTCCTTTCTGAAGGATAGCCCCTTCCAACAAGGAGGCCGAAATCAATACAAACCAACAAATATTTACCAAGCACCACGCTAGGCGCTGAACGCCAAGCCAAGTGCCGTCAGGCTCTCTGTCCTCAAGCCCACCCCACGGCAGCCGTCAGTCCTCACCTCTCACCTTCTCAAGTCACAGCTCCGGGGAACAGGGATGGACACGTGACCCAAAGACAGCCAGGGCGGCCCACGGCTGTGTCACCCGGCTCAGGCAGATGAACTGGTCCAATCCGACCGCTCACCGGATTTCTCACCAAAAGACACGGAAGCTTTTGCCGACACGGGCGATAAGCACTGGGGCAGAAAGGTCATATTGATTTTAGGGACCGGAGCCGACATCGTTCTTTCCAGAAAAAGTCAGTCTGCAGAAGGAGTCGCGTTGTGCAAACCGGCAGCACGTGGCCACAAAGACAGACAGAGGTGGGAAGAGGACAAAACCCCTGTTGCCTCTCTGGTTCCCAGCCAGAGTTCCCAAACGGCTGGTTCTATTTGAGTTTTTTTCTTGGATTCTGGGATCTCTCCTTACAATACAGTAAAGACCTTTTGTGTTTGAGTGGTTTTGCCTACGTGCTACGCCTTAGAACCCAAAGCCCTGAAAGACCCTCGTGTCCTCGTGTGTTGAATGCCACACGAGTGGTGTTCACAAGTCATGTAAGCAGTGTTCATCTGACAAAGAAATGGCTTTGGGTTCTAGGTGAGGATTCCAATGAAAACGCTGAACACGACTTGAAACAATGCATGTAGAGTGGCTCTTTCTGAACCACGAGACCCTTCTGATCTTAACAAATCACGCAAAACAAAAACTCCTGACAGAAGTGGCCAGGAGTGGTTGTCTAGGGAGAATTGGATGGATAGTGGGGGGCAAGAGCCGGGTGGGGACTTAATTTGGACTATACGTCTTTTGGACCTTTCGGGGCTTTGTGACATACACGGACTGAAAAAGTAAAGAAGTACGGGTGCCTGGGTGGCTCAGTCGGTTGGGCATCCAACTTCGGCTCGGGTCACGATCTCACGGTTTATGAGTTCGAGCCCCGCGTCGGGCTCTGTGCCGGTAGCTGCGAGCCTGGAGCCTGCTTCGGATTCTGTGTTTTCCTCTTTCTCTCTGCCCCTCCCCCGTTTGTCTCTCTCTGTCTCTCAAAAATGAATAAAGGTAAAAAAAAAAATTTTTTTTTAAAGAAGAAGTAAAGAAGCAATTTAATTGATTTTTCCACAGAACATGTCACTATAAACAAATCAGTCAGCATTCCTGTCTTCTCCTGAAAACAACATCTCGCCCCGGAAAAAGGTTTTGTTTCTTGACCGGGCTCCTAGGTCTCCCCATTTATCCAACCCTGCTGCATACTACCCACCTTCCAGAACCCTCCTTTCCGGCCACTCTGGTCTCCTAGTCTCATTTTATTCTTTTTTAAAGTTGTATTTATTTATTTTGAGAGAGAGAGAGAGAGAGACAGAACACAAGCGGGGGAGGAACAGAGAGAGGAGAGACAGAATCCCAAGAGCCCGACGCGGGGCTCGAACTCACGAACTGTGTGAAACCATGACCTGAGCCGAGATCGAGAGTCGGGCACTTAACCGACCGCACCACCCCGGTGTCCCTAATTGTATTTTTGAAAACAGTGACAATGCTCTTTTACAGACACATCAATATAATAAATCAAATTAGGGCCAATAAATACATATTTCAAAAACCCTGAAAAAAAAAACCCAACCAGACACAAATGCAAAAAAAAAAAAAAAAAAGGCAACTACCATATGATTTCACTTGCATATGGAATATAAAAAAAAAAAATGAACAAACAAAACAACGCTCTTAAATGCAGAACACAAACTGGTGGTTGCCAGAGGGGAGGTGGGTGGGGGGTGGGCCCAAGAGATAAAAGGGATTACGAGGCGCAAAATTCCAGTCACAAAATAAATAAGTCATGGAGATGAAAAGTGCAGGCATAGAGAATACAATCAGCAATATTGCAATAACGTTGTAGGGTGACATATGGGGACCACACACATCGTGGTGAGCAGCGAGTGATGTATAGAATCGTCAAATCGATATGTCATACACCTGAAGCTATGCCATCCTACTTCAATTTTGCTTCTGTTGCTCTACCCACCTCTCTGTACTCTTTCCGACACCCCCATTACCCTCACCCCACTGTTTCCCCCAGTGCTATAGATCCTACAGGCCATTGGTCAGTTTGTTATGCCTTTCCAACTAGTTCACTTTTCCCAGCCCCACCTAGGGAAGCCCTGGCCTATCCTTTCTCTTCCTCCCCATGCTGTTGTGATCTCAACACGCCCCAGCACCGAGCCTTCCCAGGCCAAAGGAATGAAGCTAAAAGAAAACAGCACAGTTGGGATAGCACCCGGTTTTCAATAAATGTGGATGCAATCTGAAGATTCACGGATGCCAAGACAGCTGGCATATCGTCAAAAAGGCACTGACATCGAATCCCGCCTCTATTGAGTGAGGCATCAAAGCCAAATCGCCTAACCTTCTGAGCCTCGTTTCTAGATCAATAAAGTAGAGGTAATAATCCCCATCCCTCCAGACTATGGAGAAGCGTAAAGGGAGGCAAATCGCGGGAGAATCAGGCGTGATGTGGCCATCAGCGGCTTCAACCATCGTATCAAGTGGCCACCGATTCATTATATCGCTACACACATTTTCACGGGTAGATGATGGGTTTTTGGAAATCAAAGACCACGGCCCACTTCAAATTCCCAAACTTAATATCGTACATTGGAAGTTCCCGGTAGATAATTAATGGATCAATCGGAAGCTGTATACCGAAAACCTTTATTAGCGCGCACACACACACACACACACACAAAATCAGAAGACTCGTGTTCCGATTCACTCTGCTACATAAATCATTCACTGCGTTTCCATAATCTTTTCAAAGAGCTAGAATAGTCAATTTCCAATTATCTGTGTCAGTGGGGAACAGGAATAGTCTGAATAATGAAACCCACAAATAATCCATACATTTAATTTTAGTAGTTGCTTCCAGCCAGTATGAAAATTTCCCACTGTGAATATGTCCACTCTTCCTAGCCCCTCCTCTCTCGCTGGCAGGGGCAAATATTGCCGAAAGGCATCGTCAGCAGGAAGAAGGAAAACCCAGGGTCTAGACAATGTGCAGGCTGGCTAATCAGCCTTCAGATAATGAAGCCTGGCTGCTCTTCATAGGAAGCACCTTCTGACACACCGCCAAGAACACAGTGGCGTCACAGGGCCTCACCCTGAACCCCGACCACAGCAACATCCTGACCCCTCATGGTCACCGGCTCTGCGTGACCCTCGGCTGAGATCTACTTCAGTCAGCCATGTCATGGAATTGACATGTGCCGGTTACACACATATGGGGGTGAGCGTCTCATGCATGTGTGCAAGGCATTGATTGTGACTTTGAAAAATGAAACAGATTCAGGAAGATAGAGGCCCGATTGGAGAACCTCTCCTTAAGGCCACTACTTTCTGGCCTCTTGAATGTGAACGAATAAAAAAAAGAGGTGCCTGAGTGCCTCAGTCGATTGGGCATCCGACTCTTGGTTGTGGCTCAGGTCATGATCCCAGGGTCGTGGGATCGAGCCTGACACTGGGCTCTGTGCTGAGCGTGGAGCCTCCTTAAGATTCCCTCTCCCTCCCTCTCTCTCTCTCTCTCTCTCTCTCAAATTAAAAAAAAAAAAAATCTTGACAAACATACTTGGGTCTAACATCTCAGGTGACTTTCTAAAGGATAGCCAAGAAACAATCGGTTATTGCTTTAACCTGAGTTAATGTTCTTTGGGGCACCTGGGTGGCTCAGTCAGTCAAGCATCTGAATCTTGGTTTCAGCTCAGGTCGCGGTCATACAGTTCATGAGTTTGAGCCCCGCGTCGGGCTCTGCACTGACAGCAGAGAGCCTGCTGGGGATTTCTCTCTCCTCTTCTCTCTTCCCCTCCCCGGCTTGCTCTCTCTCAAAAAAATAAATATAAAAAAAAATTTTTTTTTGAAGTTAATGTGCTTTAAAAATACATATAAAAGGATGAATTTATTTCCTCTAATCCCCCCTGAGTTGGAAGCCCTCAAACCCAAGGTTGCCAACGAGTGGCCTGGGGGCTGATTCCGGGCCCAGAGTGTTTCGCCTTCCCAACGTGGGTGGTCTCCAGTTCACCCTCACCTCTCCCTGTCCCCCACCTCCCCCCTCCACTGAGGGCACCTTTGTCAATTGCTCTCGTCACCTGACACCCGAGCCCTGCACTGGTTTACATTCTCCACCTGCCTCCTCTCAGCTTTTGCACTTTTATAGTTTGGGGTCTACTGTGCTTTCTAAAATTGCAGCAGAAATAGCTCCCACCCACCAGCTTTTCTCACAGTGTGAGAAGATACCCCCCCATCAAGAGATGGGGTCCACGTTCCTCCCTCTTGAAGTTGGGACTTCCTGCCGTGGACTACAGCAGGGGCAACGCTTCTGTCACCACCGAGGCCAGGGCAGTTGCCACTCCTGGGGGCCGGGAGCCGGCTCGTACGGGCAACCAAAGCCAGTTGGGCCCATCTCATCCCAACTGTGTTCAGTGGCTTGAAATGGGCCACGGCGGGACTGTTTACACCATGGAAATCAGCAAATGTTAAAAATCAGGGCTTCTCCATCTGGGAAGCCAGTTGGGGAACATTTCCCAGCACGCCGCCCCCCCTGGTTCTCTGCGAGCCCAGCCACCATGCTGTGAGGGGGTCTTAGCAGCCAGCGGAGAGGCCCCCCCCCCCCCCCGGAGGAAACCAAAGCCCTGGGCCTCAGCCCCCACTGAGCTCCCAGGGGACCGCCAGCACTGACTCACCAGCTACGGGAGGAGGCCCATCTTGAAATCCGTCCCCAGCCTCCGGCCACATCATCCGAGCTGACGCCACGTGGAGCAACGACCAGCCTTCCCCGCCATCCCCCTGCAGACGCAGGCACAAAATTGCGAGTCCGCGAGCCCCCGTTAGGGTTTGAGACGCTTGCTCAGCCGCGCTGGTCACCAGACCGCAGTTCCTGGCACCGAGGAGCAGCTCACTCCGCCCCGCGTGGGGCCTTTCACCTGTGGTCCGCCAACCTTGCTCTCCCTTGCTGGTTCCCCCTGTTTCGCATCTTACGGCCATCTCCCGGCATCAGGGCCGACACCCTCCCCTCAGAGAAGTCCAGGATCTCTGTCCCTGGCTGCCCACAGCAGTGTGAGCTGGAGCCGGTCTGAGACTGGAGTTTCTTGCTCTGGGTAACCCTCCCCGGGACGCGCATCCTGCCAGCCAGGCTGAAGCTGGGGGATGTCACTCTTCCGTACCCAGAACCGTCATCTGGAATGCCTTGTCCCTGGGTGTTGCCAGGCACCTGACGTTTCGGACACTGCTTAGTGCTACCTGAAGAGTCTCCTTCGCTTTCATAATTACTGACTCTACCTCACTTGCCATAACTCGCTCTCACACCTTTGTGGTGGCAGGACAGGGCTTTCTAACTCGCCATTGTGGTCCCGCCCGTGGCGGGGGTCGGGGGGAGGGGGTCCTACCACGTCTGAGAGACACACGGTGAGTAAGATTAGGAGGAGAAGAGAAAGAGAAAGAGAGAAAGAGAGAGAGAGAAAGAGAGAGAAAGAAAGAAAGAGAGGGAGGGAGGAAGGAAGGAAGGTTAATTAACTCCAGGCAGAAGAGAAAACATGGAAGGAGGCAGACTGGCACAGAGCGAGAATCGGGATGTCACTGGCACACAGGTAGAGGGCCAGAAGATGACTGGGGGTCAGCGGAAGGGTGCATCTCATTCCTCGGGCAATGTGGGGTTACTGCAAATAAGACAAAAATGACATGATCTGATTTGCACTTCCTAAAAATAGCTCTCTCGGAGACACAGCGGGAAAGGGCTCAAAGGTGGACTTAATTGCCCATCAAAGGAGGCCGATCTGAGGGCTATTTCTAGGCAAGAGGTGATGAGGGCTAAAATCACGGGTGACAGTTGACAATAGAGGAGAGAATGTACTTACAGAGTAGAAACCACAGCATTTGCTGAGCGCCTGCGTCTCGAGGCTAGAGGAAGGTTTCCAAGGATGGCGGTGTTTCCCCCAGAAGCATAATAATGGCAGTGGCAGCAGGGGCAAACACTTACAAGGCACTTACTATGTGCCAGGCGTTAGTTTAAAGACTTTGCTGTATTAACTCATTTAATCCTCACTTCAGTCTTACGAAGTAGATACGATGATGCTGCTGCTGATGCTGACAGCGGTGCCCATTTTACAGATGAGCAAACTGAGGCACGGTGCCATTAAACCACCTGCCCACTTTCATCGCAGGGCGAGAATGTCAAGTCCTTGCTCTTTAGTGATTACCCGGCCCCGCCTCTCCCGGGGAGGACTCTTGGGAAAAGGATGCCCAGGGCAGTCAGCAGGGTATGAAGTGGTGGCTCTGGTGCCAGAGTGGGGGCAGCAGAAGTGAGGAGTTGAGGGCACCTCCGGACGGACCCGCCATCCGCAGAGAGGCCCCAAGGAGCAGCGTCGCCTCCCTCCCCGCCCAGGGCCCCCCTTCCGTACAGCCTGCTCACAGACCCCACGCCTGGCTCTGATCACAGGCCCCGACAGGTGCCCCTGGGCCTGCCTCGGGTCCGAGCCCGGCCCACGGTGGGCCGTCGCGCTGTTCTGCCTAACCCAATTGCCACATACTGGCTGCCACCCAGCCGCCCCGCCCCTGGGCAGCCCTGACTGATGGGTTCTCCGGAGCCCAGCCCTTCTAGAATTGGTAACGGCCCTGCCAGATGCTCTCAGACAGCGCCCGACACCTCGCTCGGCTCTCGCTCCCCGCCTGCTTATCCGAGGCGACTGCCCCGTGTGTCCGGTGCCCTCCGGCCCCATCCCGGCTGACCCAGTGTTGCTCAAGGCCATGAGGCCCCCGGATAAAACCAAGGCTGCGGGAAGGAGGCCGGTGACAGCAGCGCCTGAGCAAGCAGCAATGTTTCCAGCGTGAGAGGAGGAGTAATGAACGCTGGCAGAAGCAGAGTCGCCGCAAGGGCATGGAGACGTTTTGTTCCCCGGCTTCTGGGTGGGTGAGATCCGAGGCGTCGCCACTCCTGTCGTGCAGGCAGCTGTGCCTGTCAAACCATCTGCACCGCAGAATGCCAAGCGGCTCACGCGGGGCTCGCATCTGCTCGGGGGCGGGGAGCCGAGGCGTCTGCGACTCCGGGGCTGGGGACACAGCGCCACGCATTCCCGCCAGCCTTCCCTGCGGGGCCGCTCCGCCACCACGCCAAGCCCAGGAGCTCCCGATCTGCGGCCATTCGTGGGCGGTTGGCCCTCCCTGACGAGGATCAGTGCTTTCCATAGACGGACATTAAGTCTGCACGGGATTCTCGGTGAATTTCCACTTCCTTTCACGACATAGCTCCTGAATCACATTACAAACCCTCAAATGTTTTTATTTTAATTTTTGAGAGAGTGCAAGTGGGGGAAGGGCAGAGAGAGGGGGACAGAACACCCCAAGCGGGCTCCGCGCTCACAGCAGTGAGCCTCTTCCGGGGCTCGAACTCACGAGCCTCGAGATCGTGACCTGAGCAGAAGTCAGAGACTCAACCGCGTGAGCCACCCAGGCGCCCCCACAGCACAAATCGTAAAGCATCCAGGGTACTGGCAGCAAAGGGCTGGGCTTTGTGGCCTCCCGTGAGCGGCCGTTCTGGGTGTTTCTGAATGGCACCAGGGATTTGACCTCTGTAGGTGCAGCTCCATTCGGAGCACGAACGAACGAACACTCCTTCCCATATGCCTTCTGTAGGGTCCTGCCTTCCACCCTCGTGGGAAAGTTTAATGACCTACGGCCGATCCCAGGCTATTCTGGACAACAAAAATTAGCAGGCCAACGTCATTGCCAACGAGGAAAGTGATAGACTGTGTCTGTGTATTGGAGTGTGGGTAGGTGAATGATAGACCCATCGATTGCTTGATCGATCAGTAGATATATAAAAATCTCTACCCAGTAGGTCAGGCCTTACCACTGGGGAAGGGTAAAATGGGGTCACGTTACAATGAATCCAAGCTCCCCCGACTTACTCCAGAGGAAGAGTAACCCTTGCCAAGGGATCCTGTGGTTATTTCCGGCAGCCCACAGACGGGGTACGGTCCCTCAAGGGCTGGAATGTCACCAGTTGGAACGAATGCAGGTTCCCAGGTGTTTCCTTGGGAAGCTTCCAGAATTGCCATTTCTCAGCCCGGCCAGCTGTGCTGGGCGTTGTGTAGACGCCTCCAGAACTTCACTCAGGGTCCCCGCTACCGCTCAGAGACAAGTACGTTCTTCTAGAACCCTGCCACTAAAGGTGTGGTCCCTCGCCCTGGTGCAACAGAGTCACCTGGGAGCTTGCTAGTAATGTTCGGGTCCCGCCCCCCAGAGAGTCTTTTTTAATGGAGATCGTCTGCTTCTCAAATTTTAATGGTTAAAATACACATATTGGTCCTGTTAGGTCCGTGTCGGGGCCTGGGATTGTGCATTTCTACACATTCTAGGGCAGAACTGATGCTTCTGGTCCGCAGACGAGACTTTGCAAGAATGTGGAGAACAGATTTCTCAGCCTCTGGTCCTGGAACCCTCTCCACTCAGAGGCCTCAAACCCAGTAAAGGGCATTCGTCCCAGCATCCCAACCAGTCTCTCCTGACACCAGCAAAAAAAAAAAAAAAAAAAAGTGAATCTTTTTCCAGCATAAAACTATACACAGAGTTCAAACTATGCCTGTAAGTCCTCTCAGGGTCTCAAGGAAGCGTGCAGAAAATTAGAGGAACGTTTAATCATCTCTAAAGAGTTAAGCCACTCGTTGGAAATCCGAAGTCGCAACCCAAACACAGTTTCGAACCGGCTCACGCGGGATGGATTTTAGACACAAAGTCGGCACGGGCTTCCGGGCAGCAAAAGTGGGAACTGCCAGGAGCACGTGGCTGACAAAGCGCGTCCGTCCTCACGTTCGGTGACCCTAAAGAAAAGCTCATGTCACCTCCGTGCCCTCCTTCTGCCTCTCTAGCCCGTCCGTTCCCGGTCTTGTACGAAAGTCCCTGATTCCCACCCCACCGCCAGCCCCGCTCACCCCAGTGCCCCATCTCCCATTTTGTTCTTTGGAACCGGTCAGGGCGGGTAATCTTTGTTGTGAGAGAGGCAAAATGAGCAGCGAGAAGCTGGAACCGGCACTCAAGAGAGGTGCACTGTGCAGCCGAGCTATCGGGCGCTGGAAAGTGCAAGTGTCCTGGACGGAAGGAATTCCAGAGGGAGTCTAAGATCCTGTTGATGGGACTGCTGAGCCGGTGGCAGGACCGGCGGAGAGCAGCCCTGAAGACGGACCGGTTGAGTTAGGCTTCCTCAAAGTGCAAAAGCAGTTTGCAAGCGTATTTGACAAGCTGTAGGGCAAAGGCACTGATCAATCAGAAGGCCGCACTGGCCCAGGGTCCTGGAGCCCCTCCGAGGAGCTTGGGGACATCTAAGGAGCTTTGGGGGGAAAGGTTAGGGGAGCCAGGATGGGGGTGGGGACAGGGGTCCTCCAGGGGAGCCTCGTTCCTCTGTTGAAAGCTTCCCTCGTTCCCACCCTTACAACTGAGAACGTGTCTCGCGTTTGCCAATTTTCTGAGGCAGATAAAAAAAAAAAAAAAAAGATTGGAATCCTGCCTCTAAAACCAAGAGGAATGCAAACAAGAGTGCTTCGTGTGGATCCAGGAAAGATTCTAGGAAGGATGGTTTTTGAGCCTTAAGAAGGAGGCAGCAAGGATTTGTTCAGAACTCACGGTGCCAGTCCCGCGACCGATCTCCCCAGTAGGTGTGGGTCTCCTTGATGTCAGGCTACATGTGATCTTTGACTTGGAGACGTTCTTCTCCACACGGCTGAGTCCACTTTGCCCCCACCTGCTCCCCTCTCTCTGCCAGTGCCCAGAACCAGTGCTGCCCAGAGGCAAAAGCCTCACCTCGGTCAACATGGCATACTGGCTTCATCAAGGTCGCTCGGAGTCTTTCAAAGCATAAGAAAGGCTAGTTACTAAAACAGAAAGTAATTTCTGTTCTCATTGAATGAGTATTAAAAATGTATTGAACAGCTTTATTGAGATACAATTCACATACTACACAATTTGGGATTCAAAGTGTACAATTCGAAGACTTTCAGAATATTCAGGGCTGTATAGTCCCCACCAACACTCAATTTTAGCGCATTTTCATCATCCCCCAAAGAAACTCCACACCTATTAGTTGCCATTCCGTCACCACGCCCATCCCTTCCAGCCCTAGGCAACCACTAACCCACCTTCTGTCTCTCTATATGTCCTTGTTCTAGACATGTTAGGCGAATGGAATCATAGGATACGTGGTTTTTGTGCGTGGCGTCTTTCACTCACCTTAACGTTTCCGAGAGCCATTCATGCCGTAGAATCTATCAGAACTACCTTCCTCTTCGTGGCTGGATAATAGTCCATTGTATGGATATAGCACATTTTTTTTTTTATCCATTCATCGGCCGATGGACATTTCTACTCTCTGGCTATTATGAATAATCTGCTACAAACACTCACGTACAAGTTTTATGTGAGTGTATGCTTTCATTTCTCCTGGGTGCACACCTAGCGGTAGAATTGCGGAGTTATATGGTAACCCTGTGTTTAGCGTTTGTGAGAGACTGCCAGACTCTGGAAGAATAGCTACTTCTGAATTAAATCAGTCTGAAGGAGCACGCTGGCAAGGGTGTCGTTGGCTTTTCCTCTCTAGAGTCCTTGACCTAACCCAGCTAGGAATGTTGGGCGTGCCTTCATCCGTATCTATGGTTTTCCTTGTCTCCCACCCTCACCACGTGTCAAACTCCACGGAACGAAAATTGCACCTCCCCTGGACTGTGGTCCCCATCCAGAACTGACCCACGGTCCCTCTACTATATAGACCCTCTTCTCTGCTCCCTCCCCATGCCCCCTCCCCCCACCGCCTTCCCCTTTCCTGTTAGGAAATGGCTTTGCTTGCTAGTCCCAGTGAAACACAGGACCCATCACGGAAACTTAGTGACATCTATATCCATACTTTGCTCCTTCCCCTCCGTCCCGGTGGGTGAGCTCCCCCGGCTCTAGGAGGCTATCCTACCATGCAGCACCTGAGAGCACTAGCTTCCTCAGAGCCTTCACCCCATTGGTTATCTTCTCAGTCTCCTGAAACTCTCGTTCCCTCCCCACCCCGTCGTTCATTTTCATTGCCCTTAAGTAAGTTCAACTCTCTGTCATTAAAAAAAAAAAGAAATAGTACTGTTGGGGCGCCTGGGTGGCTCAGTTGGTTAAGCGTCCGACTCTTAACTTTGGCTCAGGTCGTGATCTCAGGGTTTGTGAGATCCAGCCCGTACATGGGGCTCTGGGCTGCCATCGGGGAGCCTGCTTGCGATTCTCTCTCTCTCTCTCTCTCTCTCTCTCTCTCTGCCCCTCCCCCACTTGCACGCACATACGTGCACTCTGTCTCTCAAAATAAACATATATATGTACATACATACATACACAGTACCATTTTTATAGTAACTCCTTCACACTAGGGCTCCTCCCTTAGCTCCTACCTCATCTCTCTGCCGCCCTTTAGAGTAAAGGCCACGGAAAAAGATGTGCAATAACTTCTCCATATCCTCTCTCCGCACTCACTCTTCAACCCACAATGCCACCGAAACATCCTGGCAAACATCTATACTGCCCTGTCTTTTGATAAAGCCAGTGAATGTCTTTTGGTCCTTGTTTGATTTGACCTCTCTTCTTAAACTCCACCCTTACTGTCTCGTGATCTCCTTCCCTGGCCTTCTCGACAGACCCCATGCCCTGCTGGTCATTTTCTCTTCCCTGTCACTCTACAGATGTGCATCCATTCTTGTTTGTTCACAGCTTTGAATTTTGCCGCAATGTGACTGCAACATTCAAATGTGTCTCTGCAGCCCTACCTCTCCCTCAGCTCCAGACCCATACCTCCAACTGCCTGTCCCACATCGCCATTTGAATGATGAAGAGAAAGCTCAAATCTAACTTGGCAAAAGGCAAACCACTTGTTCCTGTGTCCCACAAAAAGAAAAGTCTGCTCTGTGCTCAAGCCTCTCCTCTTTGCTATGTGTTTATTATATCTTCCTCAATATAAGCTCCTTGAGGACATCTATCACTCTCCCTGGCCAAGTGAAGATACTCGGTTAGATGGATGGATGGATAAGTGGTTGGATGGATGGATGGATGGATGGATGGATGGATGGATGGATAAGTGGACAGATAAGTGGATGGATGGATGGATGGATAAGTGGATGGATGGATGGATGGATGGAGGGATGGATGGATGGATGGATGGATAAGTGGATGGATAAGTGGATGGATAAGTGGATGGATGGATGGATGGATGGATGGATGGATGGATAAGTGGATGGATGGATGGATGGATGGATGGATGGATGGATGGATAAGTGGACAGATAAGTGGATGGATGGATGGATGGATGGATGGATGGATGGATGGATAAGTGGACAGATAAGTGGATGGATGGATGGGTGGATGGATGGATCGATGGATGGATGGATGGATAAGTGGATGGATGGATGGATGGATGGATGGATGGATAAGTGGACGGATAAGTGGATGGATGGATGGATGGATGGATGGATGGATGGATAAGTGGACAGATAAGTGGATGGATGGATGGATGGATGGATGGATGGATGGATGGATAAGTGGATGGATGGATGGATGGATGGATGGATGGATAAGTGGATGGATAAGTGGATGGATGGATGGATGGATGGATGGATGGATGGATAAGTGGATGGATAAGTGGATGGATGGATGGATGGATGGATAAGTGGACAGATAAGTGGATGGATGGATGGATGGATGGATGGATGGATGGATAAGTGGACGGATAAGTGGATGGATGGATGGATGGATGGATGGATGGATGGATGGATGGATAGATAGGCATATGGATGGATGCTGACCTCACAAGACTCCATGTCAGTTTTTTCTTTACGTGCTCTCTCTGAACATTCTCATCCACTCCACATTCAACTCTTGCTCTGGGCTGAGGGTCCCCCAATCTGTATCTCCAGTCCAGCTCTCTCTGGACCACATGGGTGCCTTCCATGCTCTTCAGCTGCCTTCTGGACATCTCCAATCAGATGCCTCACAGTGGATCAACCTCAAATGCCCAACTAAAACTAGCCCTCTTCTTAATCTCTTATCCAGATAAAGATTGCCATTATGTATTCAGGTGCCAAGGCTGGGATTCTGGACATCAACCTTCACTCCTTCCTCTCAAACACTACCATGACCTTTGATTCAATGCCAGATCTATATACTACCTATATGTCAACACCACCCCCACCAGTCCTCACCAGGGACACTGCAACTGTTCCAGTGCCCTCTCCACCTCTGGCTGTGCCTAGTGCTCTCCACCTCCAACCTGAGTGGTATTTCTTCAACTCATATCTATGGTGTTACACTGCCATGAGGATGAATGAGGATGAAGTTCAAAGCCCTCAGTCTTTCATGATCCGCCTCACTATTCCCACAGGACATTATGCTCCCACTGTTTGGACTGCTTTCAGGTTCTTCAATGCACCACGCTGTCTCTTGCCTCTGAGCCTTTACCTTCTGCCTGAAATGTCATGGATCCACCGTCTTCTTTCTGCTCTCTTGCTTTTTCATGCAGGATTTATTGAGGGTGCCACTCCTGCCAGAGAGCTTTCTCTCGTGTTCCATGCCATCCTCCAGGTCTAGATTAGGGACTTCTACCTGCTACCATCAAATTCAGTACCTCTTTTATTACCCCCAAAGCATTGCATTCTATTTGCCTTTTTACACGTCTGTGAGCTCTCTGAAGGCAGTGACAGCGTCTCAAACATCTCTAAATCCTCAATACTGAGAACAGAGCTGACACAGAAAAGGCATTCAAATATGTGTAGATTGATGGGTGGAACCTTGTGGGAGTACAGCATATATTTTGGAAAACCTAATAAGGGCTCCAGGCATTTTTGACAGGATAGAGTGATGAACTGGGTTTAACAAGATAAAATTTAATTGGAACAAATGTAAGGTTCTGCCCTTGGGTCCAAAAGGCACGTGTGCAGGAAGAGGGAACGGTGTGTCGTTGCAGTTTATGCGAAAAGCCTAGGGAGTTAGAGTTGTCAGTAAGCTCAGTGCGGGTCAACAGTGTGATCTGACTGCCAAAAAAATTAACACCATCTGAGTTCACACTAGACACGCAGCTTCTAGAGTGAGAGAGGTGATGGGCGTACTCCCATCGGACCATGCTGTGGATCTGGGTTCGTTCTGAACTTCACGTACCAGGGGCCTGGCTGTAGCAGGTGCCCGAGGCACAAGGTCAGGTTGGTGAAGGGACCTCAAGCAAAAGCCCAGTGAGAATGGAGGGAGGATCAGGGTCTGGGCGGCCTCCAGGAAGCATGTAGGCTCAGACTAGTTACCTCTAAGCACCCAAAGCCGCACAGCCTATTGTAAGGAATTACTTTCTGACCCCATAGGACTGTCCACAATGGACAGCTAAGGAGTCTCCTTCCGATGGACGCATTTGAGAATCCCACAGAATCATCTTTTCAAAGCACAGGCGTGGTTATGTCACACACACGTTCACCCTCACGCTCCCTGTATCCCACACTTTTCTGTCCTACTACCCAACCCCTGCTCAAACCCTGGCTTGAAACCCCTACAAGCTTCCCAGTGTCCTTGGGATACAAAAATACGATCCTCCGTGCGGCCTCCGATGCTCTGCTCATTGCTGGGCTCCTCTCCCCTCCCTTCTCCCCCCTATCCTTCTCCTTGTTCCCTCTTCCCCCTTCATAACCTGTCACCAGACTCTCCTACCTCAAGACCCTAATCCAGGCAGTTCCTTTTGCCTGGAATGCTCTCCCCTCTCTTCTTTCACATAGTTCTTGCCTCCGATCCTCATAGGTACAGGCTCTGCCCCTTCAGAGAGCAGATCATTGCCTTTAGTCCAGGCTGTCTCAGCACCAGGTGACTCCCTGCTTCCAGCACTCCGGGCAGCCTCAGAATCTTACATCTTTACATGCGTTACGTTGCGTGACGTCTCCCTTACTAGACCGTAAGCACCGGGGGGGGGGGGGGGGCACTGCCTCTGGGTTTGCTCCTCCTCTCTTGGCCTCCTGGGCACTGAACACAGTGTCTGGTGAGCACAAGAGCTTAGTCAAATATGTGCTAAGCGAGCAAACGAACGAACAGACGAGACAAGCGATACATTAATTATTTGGACAAATGCTGGGCGGCCATGAAAAGCTTGGGCGGTTGGACCGATGGACCTTCAAGGCTCTTTAGAAGGCCAAAGTGCCTGATCGGCTCTTTCAAAAACCGCACCCACACTTGAAGGGACCTTCAGATGTTAGCATGCATTTCAGTTTACCAAGTGTCTGCTTCCCATGAGTCTACCCTTCTGTTTCTGTTTCTTTGTTTCCTAAAGTAGGCTCTATGCCCAGCGTGAGCCTTGAACTCATGACCCTTAGGTCAAGAGTCGCATGCTCTGTGGACTGAGCCGACCAGGCGCCTCCCATCTGCCCTTTTGTAAGCCACTTCTTTAAAATCTTTTTTGAAGTTTATTTATTTATTTGGCGAGAGAGAGCACGCGCCAGTGGGGGAGGGGCAGAGAACGAGAGAATCCCAAGCAGGCTCCACGATGTCAGCACAGAGCCCCACGTATGGGCTCAAAGTCACGAATCATAAGATCACGAGCTGAGCCGAGATCCAGAGTCAGACGCTGAACTGACTGAGCCACGCAGGTGCCCCTGTAAACCAGCTTTGATGCACTTGCCTGACCCCACCTAATCGTAAAGACATTTGTGGGTTTGTCTCAATCCCGCTATGCAAGGAACTTAGAATCCATCCGGGGAGATTTCACAGTCTCCTTTGCACCCGCCCCGCACACCCCAACCTACAACCAGGTACAACACATTTACGCTATTTACTTGGCACTTCATTATGCCGTGTCTCACTGAATCTTGTCTTTCGATTCGGAAACTGTGCGCGCATTGTCACATCATACAGGTCACACCCTACCGTAAAGAACTGCACGGGTGCTTTTTATTATACGGGCATTCTGTTGCATCAGATGGTTCGAAGTAGGGAGACGACAGAGGCTCGGGACCATGAGATCCTAGCTATGAAGTCACCCTGTTTTGTGAATTTGACCCGCACACGCTTTAATGAATTTTGAAACTGTCCTCCTTCGGGCTGCCAATTACAGTCAATTTTCACTCATCTAAAAATCATAAACAGCAAATTAAATTGAACATCATTCATTTAATACTCCCCTGTGGGCTTTCCATTTTTCCCCTCCCCAAGTTCAGACCCTATTGAATGAGTAAGTATAAATTCCCAGGAAATTGTAACTTTACTTTTCTAGGCTGAACTTCATTTCTATCCCGAGCCCCCGTTCTCCCCTGTAGCCGAAAACGTGATCTTGCTAATGCACAGTGAACTCAGTTAAGTTAGTGTTCACCCCACCCGGGTTCCCGGACATGGTACTTGGGCTCCAGCACGTCACTCTCAGCAGATTTACGAAGCCAGCCTCCAAGATGAAGCATTCTGCCAAACCCTCACGTGTGGTCAACCTTCCGTGCTGACCTCGGTTGAGGTGTCCCTGACCGGTGTCAGATGTGGCCTGGGTTAGGACTCTGTTCCCCAGCAAGTGTGGTCCCGACTTGCCGCGAGTTACAGCCGTGCTTCTCAAAGTCTGGTCCCCACACCAGCAGCACCGGCGTCCCTTGGGGACTTTGCTAGAACTACAGACCCTCAGGCTCCACTCCAGCCTACTGCGTCGGAACCAGCAATCTGTGAGCCAGCAAGCCTCCCAGGTGGTTCTCCCGCACGCTCAAGTTTGAGAACCTCTCCAAAGGAGTTTCTTGTCCTCGTCAACCATGAAGTCTGGAGGCTGGCCACTGCCAGTCACACTGAAGAAACACCATTAACACTCTGGTCCCCTGTAGGCGGAGGTGGCAGGGGAGTGGGGACAGCAATGGCTGCCGGGTCAGCCAACCATCAGTTTCTGCCCCAGAGCTGTTGTGCTCCGCACGCAGGACGCCCTCTGGGTGTGCCACCCGCCTTTGGAGTCCCAAAGCTCCTGCTCTTCTCACCTTGCTGGCTCAGGGCCACCAGGAACTTGGATTCTCGTCCTCCAGCCCAGATGACACCTGCCATTATCCTTGCACGACGCCCTGGTAAGCTGTTCCTGCGAAGCAAAGCAGCCGCTCCCTGTGGGCTCAGGTCCTCAAAGTCATCGGGAATGGTGTCACCCCTCTCCCTTTGGCAACAGGGCACAAGGACGGTTGCGGAGGAGCAGGGTGCAGTGCCAGCTTACCCTCCTGGCTGCTTTACAAACCACCTCCACCACCCCAGGGACCAGGAGTCCCCTCTTCCACAGTCTCATCTTAAATAGACGGAACGAACCCTGGTACAGCATGAATTCTCCCACATCTCTCTGACATTCACCAGGATTGCATCTTAAAAGCCGTGCGTTGGAAGTCTTTTTTTCTCTGACTCTGTTCTTGAAGCAATGGAAGCCTCAGACACAGGGGTCTGTAGGAGCTGGGGGTGGAGGCAGTGGTTCAGAAGAGAAGAGAGAGGGGGAGGGAGGGCGGGAGGGATTGAACACTTGACAGCATCCTGTCAAATCCGGAATGGCTTCATAAACAGTAGCTGCTGTTTTCAAAAAAAACATCTTTGGAAGGGAATATTGTACAAATGTTGGAGTGTGTCGGTGGGGGGTGTCTCCCCTAACGCTGCGTCTACAACATTCAAAATAGCAGTCTGCAAAGAAATCTCTCCCAAACCCCGTTATTTTGAGAAGACTCTAGCGGAGTGGAAGAAATAGTGGGGTAAGAATTGAAAGAATTGCATTTTCTATCCCGATCTGTCACCTCCTCGCCGGGCGATCATAGCCGAGTCACTGCGTCTCTTTGGATCTTGGGTTACAAAACCTATAAAATAGAAGTGAGGACACCTGTTCTGCCTGCCCGGTGTGTATTCTCATGCCCATTTTACAGATACTGGTGGTAAAGGGTCAAAGGAACGAAGGCACAAAAAAATAACTTGAAATAAAGCAGCGGTTATGCAAAGGAACATGTATAGAAATGCCACGATATTCCATCTCATAAAACAAAGGGGAGGTCATTATTTGCTTTGATAGGACCCATTTTTTTTTAACCACATTAAACTCCAATAGCATTTCAGATTCCCCCTGAGGTTTCTCTTCGGTCGTTTCAAAGAGGCCAAAGCAATAAAGACAACAAAATGAAGAGGTTAAGGAAATAAATGAAAGACCACGGAAAAGTTTGTTTCCCGCGTAACTCAGCAGGTTATTTTAGGGCAGGTGTCCGTACTGATTTTCCGCCCGCTTGATCTACCAATTACTGAAAGAGGCACGTTGATGTCTCCAGCTGTAACGGTGGATTTGTCTGCCTCTTGCATTTCTGTCGGCTTTGCCTCACGAATTTTGACGGGTTATTTGGTACATACACTTTTAAGATTGTTACATCCTCTTGGAGAATTGACCTCTTCATTGTGATGCGACGGCCCCCTTTACCCCTGGTAATTTTCCTTCTTCTGAAGTCTGCTTTCGTCGGAAATTAACATAGCTGCGCCTGCTTTCTGCCCACTGGTGTGTTAATTCCGTGTATCTTTCCCGGTGCCTTTTTTTTTTTTTTTTCATTTACCTTTTTTAATGGAACTATAATCGATATACAATGTTTCACAACTTTCAGGCATACAACGCGGTGATTCAATGATCCTATACGTTGCTCAAAGCTCACCGGGGTAAGTGTGGTCACCATCTGTCACCGTACAATGTTATGACAGTATTATTGTATTACATACTTTTCATCTCCGTGACTTATTTATTTTATAACTGGAAGTTCACATCTCTTCATCCGCTTCTCTTCCCCCACTCCCCTCACCCATCTCTCCTCTGGCAACCTCCTCTCTATATTTAAGACTCTGTTTCATTTTTTTGTTTGTTTTGTTTTTTATATTTCACATATAGGGGAAATCACATGCATTTCTCTTTCTCTGGCTTATTTCCCTTAGCATTATACCTTCAAGGTCCATTCATGTTGTCACAAACACCTTTGTTTTTAACCTACATGAGCCTTTATATTTAAAGTAGATTTCTTTCAAACAACATAATTGAGTCTTGGGGGGGGGGTTTTGTCCACTCTGGCAAAACTGTCTCTTTCTTTTTAATTTTTTTTAATGTTTATTTATTTTTGAGAAAGAGAGACAGAGAGACAGAGTGTGATCGGGGGAGAGGCAGAGAGAGAGGGAGATACAGAATCCGAAGCAGGCTCCAGGCTCCAATCTGTCAGCACAGAGCCCTACACAGGGCTCAAACTCACAAACTTCGAGATCATGACCTAAGCCGAAGTCAGATGCTTAACCAACTGAGACACCCAGGGGCCCCAAAACTGTCTCTCAGTTGGTGTATTTAGACCACTCACATTTTTTTCCAGCCAATGGACATTTTTATTTTCAAGGTTCTTGGAATCCATTGCCACATTTTTCCCCCAAAGAGTTTTACCAATTAATACACGCATCCACAATTCAATATAATAAGTGCCTGCCACCAGCCGGTCCCTGGGAATAAATAAATGTCAGGTCCTCGTGTAAATTCCAGTTTCTCCACATCCTTGCCAGCGTTGGGTTTGTCTTTTCTTTTCTTTTCTTTTTTTAACATTTATTTATATTTAAGAGTCAGAGAGAGACAGAGTATGAGCAGGGGAGGGGCAGAGAGAGAGGGAGACACAGAATCCGGAGAAGGCTCCGGGCTTTCCTTGGAAAAAGAGTCTTTGTAGACATAATTAAGTAAAGGTAGACCATTCACATTTAAAGCGGTTATTGATAGAGTTGGGTTACTGCCCCACTTACAACGATTTTAGTGTTTACTAATCATCACATCTGTTTGGGGTTTTTCTTCCTTTTTTTCTACCTTCTCTGGTTCACTTGAGCATTTAATATGATTTCATCTTATCTGACTCTTCAGCCTATCAATTCTACTCTAAAATAAAAATTAGAGTGGCTTCCCTAGAGTTTCCCATATACATTTTTAACTATTCTAAACCCCCCTTCAAATCACACTATACCACTTCTCAGGTAGTGCAGGCACCTTGTCACAGAGTGTGCCCAACTTCTCCCTCACGTCCCTTATGACATCGCTGGCATTCGCCTCCCTCCCCTGCGTGCTGTGCTCATCCTAGTGCTGGACTTCCTCACTCTCAGGCAAGTACACACTCAGCCTCCAGCAACTCTTCAAAACTGCCATTTAAGTGTCCCCGTTCGTGGCTCGCGTGGCTGGAGGTTCAGATGGACAGGTCTTGACAATGACCCTCTGGGCCTGCCTTTCTCTCCAGATGTCAAGGGGACAGTGTGCAACCTCAGTTCTCCGAGGGGTCCGGGAAAGTCATTGATTTTCAGCTTGTGCTACTTTTTCTTGTGGTAAAGGACAAGAGCGGTGACTTCCAAGCTCCTCCAGTGTCGGGGCTGAGCTACGAGAACCCTAGCAGATGATTCCACATTACAGAGGTGATAGCTGTGTTTGCTGGGGTTTTTTTTTCTAATTTCTTTTTAATGTTTATTTATTTTTGAGAGAGAGAGAGAGACAGAGTGTGAGCAGGGGCAGGGGAGGGGCAGAGAGAGAGAGAGAAAGACAGAAGTCGAAGTGGGCTCAGGCTCTGAGCCGTCAGCACAGAGCCAGACGCGGGGCTCAAACCCACGAGCCGTGAGATCATGACCTGAGCTGAAGTCGGACGCTGATCCGACTGAGCCACCCAGGCGCCCCGAGTTTGCTGGGTTTTTTTTTTTTTTTTTACAGCATCCAGCACTTTTAGCTCAGTCACGCGCCATCCAGCTGGCCAGTTCTGTACTAAAGACAAAAGGCGGTTCCTAACTCAGATGCAAGAGATCGCTCCACGTTCCGATCTGATCTGAGGAGCCCCTCGGGCACAGTGTTACTTGCACAAGGCAAGAACAAGCACACCCCTGCCCCGTGCTAGCTTACAATCTTAGCGACATTGCTGTGATTGTTCCAGGATGTGGCTGACGCTTTTCCGCGCACAAACATCAATCGCCTACCGTCCATACGCAAGCAGGGACTGCAATGCAGGAGCAGAGAATCCCAGAGAATCGCTATTAATTACACTCTCATCCACCCAACAGCTCACCAGAATTAACCCGCTCTGTCCAGGGGAAAAAAAAAAAAAATTTAATCAAGGATTTGATTATAACACGGCCTTTTAAAACCCTTAGCAAATTGTTGGTTTTAAAAAAAAAAGAATTCTCATTTTTCCAGAACTCTCTCAGTCTGAGCCCCCCTGCCCAGCAGCACCACACAATGAGAATGATGCTTGTGCTGATGATCCTGCAGCACTACAGGATTCTGGAGAGCTTTTGAATCATCCAAGAAAGATTAGATTATGTTCAGTAGCGATTTAGCATTAAGTGCATCTTACTTAGACTGTGTTCCACATCGATGGGATCTGACGGTTCACGTGAGGCACAAGGTGACTCTCTTCTTGCCCAGAAGGCAATTCATTTTAGTTCAACTTGAATTACAAAGGTTTACTAAACACCTAACCGCACACCCTACGCCAAGGGTACCCGGGAAAGGTATTTTCCATCTATTGGGGGAGCTCACAATTTCACGGTGAAGGAAAAACAAACAAGCAAATAAAGAAACAAATGAACAAAACAGACCACACACACCTTATAACCCCAGGGCTCATCGCATGCAAAAAAGGGATTGAATGAATGTTTACTCAATGACCCGGAGACAAAGCCTGCCTACAGGCACCCAGACCTGAGCAACCGGGGACTGTGATTGAGCTCAGCCACCGAGGATTCTGAGGAATCTGGCTGTCAAGAAAGCAGTCAAGAAAGCATCTAGCCACAGGGAAGGAGATGAGAACTTTCAGGAAATGGAAAGAAGCTCGGTATTTCGGGAATACGTGGGTGGAAAATGCCAGGAGATGATGCCAGAAAAGCAAATCACAGAGGGCCTTGAATGTCATGCTGGGAAATCTGGGTGGTTTCCCCCTAGGCCATAGGACGGCGGCAAGAGCTCTGAGCACGCGTGTTTGGGTCCGCGTGCTTTCGAAAGATCGCTCCAGAAGCACCCGGGAAGGTGGACTGGGGGAGAAGGGGCGATCGGAGACAACGGAGTCCAGTCGGAAAGCTACCGCACAAGTTTAAGCAAGAGATAAGGGACCGGGGTAACGGAAATCTGTACGAGGTTTGGGAGACAATCTGCAGCCAAGAGCCAGTAGTGCTTGGCAACTAATCGCACGTGACAGGGACAAGGAGTTGAAGACGGCTCTGAAGAGTGTGCAGAAAGAGCTGTGTTCCCCACCCCCACCCCTACACACCTAGTGACTTAGCAGCTCCCACCAGGATCGAGGGGTGGAGTCTATTCCTCTACCCCTTGAAACCGGTTCCGGCTCCGCCCTGCTTGGGCCCCGAGCCAGAGCCGGGCTGAGGTAGGGGAAGGAGACGCTGAAACCGGGTAACTCAGTGTGGGTTCCCCCAGCAACAGGCCTGCCACAGAGATTCAAACGTACATAATCCCCTGAGGGGGTGATCTCAGGAAACACAGGTAGGAGATCAGGAAGCCCGCAAAGGAAACGTCATCAGGCAACTCAAGCTTAATCCTGCCGAGCCACTTTGGGAGACACCCCAAGTCCCCCTGCCCCCGGGGGTGAAGGTCTGTGGGTGTTGCTTGGGGATTGCTGGGGAGGGCGGCCAGAAGTTCCTACGGCCTGCCTGACACATGGGTGGGGGGCGGGCAGCCTAGATGGGCCCCCGATGGGAAAACTCTCAGACAGCCACCCAGGGTGCTTTCATTTAGGGCCACCGTGCCCAGAAACGCCGCAGGCCACGGGAACGTGGGCAACGGCCAACCGTGTCTCTGGCACCAGGAAAACGAGGACAGGAGTTCAGACGGGGGAGCGGAGCAGGGAGGAGGACAGAAGGGTGGCCGGAGGAAGAAGATACACGGTCCGAAGAAGTAAGGTTGAACTCTGGCTCCATCTGGGGAGCGCACGCTGGCGTGAGCAGAGGAACCCGAGGGGTGGGGGGCCATGAACCCCTCAAGGGGTGTGAGGCACACGTGTCCACACACGCACGCAGCAGAGTGGAGTCTGCCATTGGTCTCAGTGTCCTGAGTCCGCAGGCGTGGGCTTACCCACCTGCCTCCCCAGGCGCGTTCTCCCTGACCCCCGCTGTCCCAGCCCAACCCACGACCCGCCCTCATTGCCGATGTGCTGATCCGCAACGTGCTTCCGCCATGAGGACCAGACTCGTCTTGGTCACTCGGGCTGATCTCGCAGAACACCTTACACCCAGGGGCTTCGACAATAATTGCACGTGTCTCTCAGTTCTGAAGAACTGGAGAGTCCAAGATCGAGGTGGCAGCAGACCCAGGGTCTGGAGAGAGCACTGCTTTTTCTTTGTTTTCGGACAGACGTCTCCTCCTTGCAGCCTCACGTGGCGGAGGGACCGATTTCCTGTCTCTTTCTCTTCTTCTAAAGGCGTTAATCCCATGACGGGGGGGGGGGGGGGGGGGGGGGGGGCGGGGGGGGGGACCCAACCTTCGTGACCTCATCTAACCTGTTAAAAAAACAAGATCCAACCAAGTAAATCTGAAGACTTGAATTGGCTTTATGAAGCGATTCATCAGTCAGGCCGCATCCCACCCAGCAAGTGGAGAGATGCTCCAAGCAGGTGTACGAAACAGAGGGTTTGTAGAGGGCCAGACATTCGCAGCCAAAGAAAGGATTGCTTCATCGTCCTTTTAGAGTGAGAGGAATGCTAGGTGGTTTTTTTTTTTTAATGTTTACTTATTTTTGAGAGAAGGGGGGAGGGGCAGAAAGGAAGGGGAACAGAGGATCCCCAGTGGCTTCTGCTCTGACGGCCTTGAACCTGATGCGGAGCTCAAATTCACGAACCTCGAGATGATAACCTGAGTCGAAGTCGGATGTTCAACCGGCTGAGTCACCGAGGTGACTCTGGGAATGTAGCATATTTGATCCTGCCGATGACCTCACAAGTGCAAGAAATTTTCAGATGGACTGCCAAAAAGTCTTATTCCTGGGGAGATTGGAGCGGTAATTAAGTCTCAGTTTGCTGTCGTGGAGGGTTAATGACTCCAATTTGGGCTTGTTTTTTCTTTTCTAACAGACCCTAATCTTACCTCCCAAAGGTCCTGCCTCCAAATGCCATCACCCTAGAGACTGGGGTTTCAACATATGAATTTAGGGGACACACACTTCTAGTCCATAATAAGCCCTCTCCTTGAACACCAACCACCTTAGCTGGATCCCTCCCTCCTTACCTAACTCTTGCCAAACCCGTATTTCTGAAGTCAAGACGCTGCCCTGAAACGTTGGTGCCACTCAGACTCCTGTAGGTGCAATAAATCCTCTATAACCAAAGCCCCACAAAGTCACCCAACTTTGAGAAATGTCGCTCTCGGGAGATTCCTCCCGCAGCCACACGGGCCCTGCCTTTGGGGGTTTTTCCAGAAACTAGAGGCAGCTGGATGGAGCCAGAGTTTACCTGAGTCTCTTAGGCTCTGTCATTTGAGCAGCAGGCTCTCCCTCCCCCATCTCCACACCCTACTGGGACCAGTCCGGCTGTTGGGCTCACCACGTCTAACCTCCGACGGTCTCCACCGTGTCTGTCTCCACCGTGTCTGTCTCCAGTGTGGTCTAGCTGTGCGCTCCTTTGGTTCCTTGGTGCGCTCCTCCATTCCGCCCTGGGTCACCAGCACCCACCCCGTGCCGTGCCAGGCACCGCTTGGGATTCAGGAGCAAGAGAGCAGAAACCCCTGTCGTCTGGAAAAGGCAATGCACTTTTGCAGACACCAGGGAGAATGCACACAACAGCACTTTCTCACTCTCTCACCGCGAGAGCTCTGCAGCTGGCTCCGAGTAATTGCGTCAGGGTCCTTACCCAGCAAAATAAATAAATAAATAAATAAAAAATAGAAGCCTTTCTCCAACCCAGGATTGCAGGAGACAAAATGAGGGGGGAAACCAGACCTTGACTTGCTAACGCTTCCCAGCCCAGGAGGGGTTCCCGGCAACACGAGCTGGTAAAGGAGGAGGGTCCGGCTTCCCAGCGCCCAGAATCTGAGCACAGACGCACCAGTGGAAGGCTGCTTTCCCGTGGACAGGCTCTGCTGAAGTGTTCGCAGCATCAGAGAGCTCTCAAAATGCCCAGTGTGACAAGCAGCCGGGTCTTATCTGAAGCGCCATGTGCTTGGCGTGAAGTCTGGCGGGGCCTGATTCACAGGAACCCCTGAGGGCGGTGGACAAGGGCGTTTACAGACCTACGTGCTCTTTTAATTGTTTTTTTCTTCTCTCCCCAGAAAAGCAGAAGTGAAGAGGTTTAGGGGGCCTCAGCTGGGCCCTTTCCCCATTCTCCTGGCGCTCCCGCTGGTTCTGAAGCAGCCCTCGTCCCTGCCACTGTCCAGCAGCCAAAGTACGAGGCTCACCGGGGCGGCAGCCAGTGTTTCCAGGCTCCCTTCCCTGGAGACAAAGAGGGCAGTCCCCTGAACAAGCAGGCAGGCTTTGGCCAGAGATCCTACAGCGGTTTCTAAAGCCACAAGCAACAAGAGAGCCCCCTTCGAGCCTGGGACGAGGGCTGCAGCCAGCCGGGATCCATTCCCCTTGTAAACCAGCAGAGCCCAGCCCCTGTAGAGGGGGCTCCAGTTGGCTTATCCTGTCCCTTAAGGTCCTGGATTTCCCCACCTGCCATCTCAGCTCTGAACAGGATCATGCTGGATTCACCTACTCCCCATCCCTGGAAAGAGAGGTCCACCTCAACGATTGAACAAAGGTTATTGAGTGGCAGTGGAGCTTGTTCCTGGAGAGCAGAGGAATTTGCAACCCGGGACATGCACGCTTGGGGAAACCAAGGCACGTTTGGAGAACAGAGCGGGAGAGCGTCCTTCCACAGAGGAAAGGAGGAGCTGGGAGGGAGGGGTTTGGTTTGGAACAAAAGCTGATACAGGAGGGAAATGAGACCTACAGGTGGTGACGGTTTCTCATTGGCTACTGGCTGCTGCAGGGCGGAGACAAAACCCTTCTTCCTGCGGGATCCAGGGAGGTGGCTGAGAGATCTGCCTTCCTGGCTTCCCCACTGCCTTGGGAACGAGGTTTCCTTCATTCACGCGCACACAGCGCCAAACACGGGTGCCATGATGGTCCGCGGGTCCTACCTTCCCTTGAAGATGCCTGCTATGGCACAATGTCTGCACTGAAGGTCCCGCCACCAAAGACCCAAGTGGGACTTCTCTGACTGTAATAGCAAATGCGCTCCTAAGGCCCGGCCCTGCTCCAATCCCTTCTACACTGTAACTCATTTATTCCTCACCAACACCCAGCGAGGGGAGTGGGGGCACCTGGCCCGCTCACAGATGTGGGAAATGAAGTGCAGCTCAGTTCTGGGCTTCCCCAATGTCACGAGCTAGCTAGCACGGGGTGGGCGCCCCTCTGCTGTTCCTCATTCCCCAGCAGGGGCTCTGTGCCCTGCACCCCGGGACAGCGAGTGCCAGGGCCCTCACCTTGGACTCTAGTTGCTATGGGTCTGAGGTCTGCGGAGGCCTCTCGGGATCCCCTTGCTGAGCCCGCACAGGTCCTGGGATGAAAGGAATTATGTTAAGCGTCAGCATGTTTTTCTTGTTAGATCGTCCATGCTTGCCTTTCCACGCATGCCCATTTCAGTCTCTCCTTTTCCTTTCCAGACCCCAGGAGCCAGAAACAAACACACACAGTCTTCACATCGATGTAAATAACCATTGGTTTTATTGAACCCATCTGCTCTGGCTATTGGTTGAAATCACAGCTCTGGAGTGTTCGCCAAGCCCCCCTTGGGCATCAGGTTTAGCTGCTTTCCTCCCCGGGCACGTCCGCTGTGCTCCCTTCCAGAAGGACCCGCACTGCAGAAGCTGTGGGCTCATTTTCTTGGTATCCTTAGAGCCCAAAGTCTAGCCGTTTTCTCCTCGCTAACAATCACGTTGTCTCTCTCTCCTCCTTCCTGTCACCCCAAAAAGCTGCTTCCTTCCTCCTAGTCCCGCAGACTGCCCAGCCCCATCGTTCTGTCCTGAGACCTTAGGTTTGAAGGTAGACAGAGCCAATGCGAGCTGGAGCCACGGCCTCTGGTGCCCACCAGCCCCACCCTGGTCCCCGTGCAGCTGTATGTTGCTTCTCCCCTTGAACTGAGCACCCTTCCCTTGTAAATAACTCTTAACAATTACAGCTCAATGTACCAGGCATTTGTTATGTGATAGACGCTGGACGCCTATGCAAGTTTTATTTTGTTTACCCTCATAACCACCTCCAGGAAACAGAGGCACGCATAGAGGTGAATCATCTATACAAGATCATACGGCTGGGAAGAAGAGGGGGCCCCTGGATCTGAACCCCGCAGTCTGGGTCTCGTGTGAAACTTGTGTGGCTGATCCTTGGTCTTCTGGTTGCATCGCCTTTCACTTTCTGGGTTTTGGTGGGTTGTGTTGGCACCTTTTCCTTATTTTCTGTATCCCCAGTGTCGCTCATGATTTGACCCTATGTTACAGTCAGTGGCCTCATCCTTACTTCTTCTCTTCTGTCTCTTGCCCCCTACCTCCAATCAGTCGTCAAGTCCTGTGGATCCATTCCTTTCGGAAATATTTAGTGAGCACCTACTATGTGCCAAGCACACAGTAGGGGAACGTGATCGATGGAGTCCCATGCAGGGGGTTCTTTCTGTCCAGTCGCTGTGCCTCTTACCCCTATATCTTCTACCCTCTGCCCTAGCCCTCATTCAGGCTGATTTGCACACTCATCGGTGGAATCGCCCCCCACCCCGCTCCCCGCTGTGCATTTTGCCTTTCTCTGCACGTGGCTGACAAATAAGTCTTACATAAGCCCACCTCAGAGCAGGTCTTAGCTAGCGCCTTCGCCTGGAGCTCAGACTCCAATATTCTCTACAAGATAGCATGCCAAATCCCCAGTTCTGGAGCTCTGGGCTCGCCTAGACCTGTTGGTTCCTACTTGTCCAAACATCCTCCCCGCTGCACTCCTGCATTCAGGGAAAAGACAACATTCCTCGGCGGGCGACCCGCTCTGAGCCCTGCATTGAGTCACTTCGTGTGCTCCCATCGAAATGCACCTTCCCCTGACCTTCCAAATCAAAATCTCCGAAGGTGGGATCCAGGAACCTGCCTCTGAACCGTCTCCCTGGTGACCGGCATGCGGTCCACGGTCTGATACCCACTGGCCTAGGGGACAGTTCAGGAACTACACATCGCCACTCCCCGCGACCTGGCTGTCCTGCCAGGCCGGAGTTCACTCTGTTCCACACAAGGGACCCACATGCCAACCCTCCCACTAGGTCTTCATCTCCAAATCCTGCCCATTCTTCAAGGCCCGTCTCAGGTTCTTCCTATGATTCCCACCCGCTCCTCACCCCCTCTGAAATTGATCCGACTCTCTTCTTTTGCTATTGGAACTGTCAGAGGCTCTGGGTGTTTCCATTGCATTTGCTATTTTTCAGTTGGTTTGTTTTTTAATTTTTAAAAAACATTTATTTATTTTTGAGAGACAGAGACAGAACGCAAGCAGGGGAGGAGCAGAGAGAGAGGGAGACACGGAATTCAAAGCCGGCTCCAGGCTCCGAGCTGCAAGCACAGAGCCCGACGCGGGGCCTGAACCCACGGACCGAGAGCTCCTGACCTGAGCCAAAGTCGGCCACTCAACCAACCGAGCCACCCAGGTGCCCCTATGTTATTGTTATGTATGTGCTCTTAGCACATACTTAGCTCCAGGATAAGACTGTACACATTTCAAAGAGCTATCTCTTAATCACCTGACCAGGATGTCCCAACACAGCAGCCAAACAATCTTTAAAAATGTCTCGGTATGTCACTCTTCTGCTCAAAACCCTCCAATGGCTCCTCGTGGCATTGGGAGTGAAAGTCACAACTCTTGTGACGCCCCTTAAGGCCCCGTGTGGTTTGGTCCCCTTTACCTTTGTGACCTCCCCGCCCACCACTTGCCACCTGCCAGACCTCCAGCATGCTCCTGCCTCAGGGCCTTTGCACCGGCTGTTGAATCTGCCTAAATGCCCTAACTCGGTATAGCAGTGGCCTACTTCCCTACCTCCTTTTAGAATGCGTTCAAGTGTCACTTTCTCAAAGTGACTCCTACACTCTTGTTACTCCGCTGTACTTTATATTTTGTCCGTTTGCTATAAGTGGATTCATTTAAGATATTGACTGCTTCTTATCGTCACCCTCCACTGCGCTGCAGCTCCTGGTGAATCTTCATTTTGCTCACTGCCATGTCCCATGCACCCACAACAGGGCCTGGTAAGAGAAGATGCTCAGTGATTATTTGTGGAATGAATGAATAAAATGATGAGTTGGAAGTCCTCAGCCCTGGCTTAATGCTTTGCTTATCATAGGTGTTTAATTATCGATTACTGATGGGAAGACTTCAGTGCCGATCCAGTCCACTTTCTGGTGACAGCTGCCCAGGACAAACAGGTACAGACCTCAGTCTTTCCGCTTGCATTTTTCGGACCAAACCAGAGTCATGGATGGACATAGGAAGAAGGCACGTTCACGGCTTACTTGGCACCCTGTCCTCACGTCCATCCGAGCCAGGAGGTGGGCTTATTTGCTCTCTACCTGCCCCTGCTCTGGGGACAATTCTCACCGCAGGCAAGGACCCCATCTTGCAGCCCTCGGGTTGATCCTGCTTCACATCCCACTCTAACCTTAGCAACCGCACCTGTTGGTGGCTGGTCTTGACCTTTTGGCCCATTCTCTTGGAGCTGTCTCTTACCCTTTCCTCCAATCTTCAGCAGCTGCCTCCTGCTGTGCTGTCCCCAGAGCCCAGTTCTGGGCATTAATTCCGGTCTTGTGGGTTCTGCTCCTGCCCTTCTTTCTTCTTTCCCAGTGCCTGACTCCTGATTCCATTTGCCTGGCCACTGGTGTCTGAAACACCAAGACCCACAGGTCAATAGCTCCCAAAGAGAACCACCAATCTGATTGGCAGTAGGCTCCCTGCGCATGCTTTTGAAGTTCAGGACGCCATAGCTGCCTGTCCCATCCCAGGCCAGGGCAAGGGCAGGGATGCTGGCCTCCATGTTGCCCACATCTAGGCAGGTATCCAGGTCCTGCCTTTCTTCCTCCGTTTATAATCAACCAACCACTCGTCTGCTTTCCAGGCTCACCATTCCCTGGTAGCCCTACCTCCCTGGTGTGCTCCTGCATCTAGAATCCCAGCCTTAGCCCCGTCCTGTGGACTCTGGACTCCTTTGAGTTGGCCTCTCTTTTATGCTGAGTTCTACTGTTATTCGGCACCCAGCATCTCACCACCACGTGGACTTGGGTCCTGGGAAGCTGGAGGGAAGCGAGGAAGTGGAAAGCGGAGTCGCAGGCCTGGATGGGGCCCACTCCGTGTTTCTCACAAGCCCACGCCAAGAATCGGGACCAGGAACAAAGAGAGTTTTGTGCCCTGGTGGTGGGAATGCAAATCGGTGCAGCCAGTGTGGGAAACGGTATGGGGGTTCCTCAAAAAAATTAAAGAGAGAATTACCATATGATCCAGTAATTCCGGTAATTTCCCGGAGAAAATTTCGAATTCGAAAAGATGTGCGTGCCGCCATGTTCATTGCAACGTCCTTTACACCAGCCAAGAGACGGAAAAAGCCCCCTGGGCTTGAATAAAGAAGGCCAAGGGGACACAAAGAGTCAGCGCTGGGGAGGAGAGGCAGAGAGAGGCCTGGGCCCTCGGGGTCACGGTGCCACCTGCATATACGAGTTTCCTGTTTGCTGCCATAACAAAAAGTACCACTAACGTAGTGGCTTCAGACAGCAAGGTTTCTCATCTTACAAGTATAGAGATCAGAATTCTGAAATCAGTCTCACCAGCCTAAAGTCAAGGCGCTGGCAGAGCTCTGGTTCCTTCTGGAAGCTCCAAGGGGGAAATCGTTGTTGGTTTGGTTTCGTTTGTTCGTGTAGCGTATTCAGCCTCCCACACCACCCCAGCTTCCAAAGCCCCCCCTCACTGTACCTTGGGGCCCGCTTATCCCTTCCTAGCTTTACCTGGGAAATCCGTGTCCAGGTGAACCCCCAGGTCGGAGGGGACGCGAGGTCCCGGGGAATCTATCAGTGAAGGGACCCGTGAGCAGGGACCTCCTCCTCGGGTTTAGGAAAGTCTCCCACGGTCACTTGCATTCCCGCTTTGGAAAACCTTCTCTGGAAATACTTCCTCTCCAGTCCCCGCTCTACACTGGTTTCTATGTGATCTGGACAGAAGAGGACGCCAATCAGCCACACCCCTCTTGACACTGCAATGGAAGGCCTCTTGGAAGAGGTGTTATTTGAAAAGACCCCTAAAGAAGGAGACGAACTATGGGGCCGGGGGGCGGGATGCTCCCAGTTGAGGGAGAAGAAGCCCAAAGGCTTGAAGAAAGAGCTTAGCAAGCTGAAGAAACAGAGGGAGGCCAGCATTACGTGTGACCTTGGCGCCATGAGAGGACACAGGGGGCGGGGTTTCTAAGAGAAACGCAGAGCTGACCATCCTATGCGCGGTGACGCGTGCATACCGAGACTTGCGCGTATGGTATCAGATACTGTTTCAGTGCTTTATTTACATCAGTTTAACTCTCAGAATTGTGCGTGAGTAGGTACCCTTCTCCCCGCGTCACAGCTGAGACAACTGAGACACAGAGAGGTTAGGTCACTTGCCAAACACGCAGAGCTAACAGGTGGTGGAGGCCGGAACTCGAACCCAGGCCATCTGGTTGCGCAGTCCCTGTTTTAAGCACGGGGGCTGTACTTCCTTTCCTGAGGACTTGACACAAAAAGATCACTCTGGGTGTGCTGGGCGGGGGGAGGCGTGAAGAGGTGCACAGAGGATCATCACACCCGGTACGGTACCATATGATGGATACATGTCTTTGTACACTTGTCCGAACCCATAGCACGCACACCGCCAAGACAACCTATGGGTGATGATGACGTGTCCATGGAGGGTCATCGATTGTAACAAACACACCACTCTGGGGGGGCATGTTGGTGATGGGGAGGCCAGGCATGAGGGAGGCCAGGGGGGTAAGTAGGAAAATCTCCGCACCTTCCTGTTAATTTTGCTGTGAACCTAAGACTTCTTGAAAAAACAGAAACTTAGAAGAAGTCCAGGATACGGAAATCAAATGACGCAGCCCTTCAGTTCCTAGATATTTACCCAAGAGAAGTAAAAATGCATGCCTACAGAAATACTCGAACACGAACGTTCTTAGCAACTTACCAACTTGGAGGGTGTGTCTGTACTTCTTCACAGTAGCCAGAAACCAAAATCAATGTGAACGTCCCGCTTAGGGGAGATGATCAACAAATCGCAGTCTATTCCTATAATGGGATATCAATAACAAGAAACAGACTATTGATACACAGTAAAAAAAAAAAAAAAAAAAAAAAAAAGAAGAAGAAGAAAAGAAAAGGTACAATCTCAAAAACAAGCCTTCTGATTTGGTGGATCGTGGAGGGGTGAAGCGAGAGAACAGACGGCCGAATTAAGAGGGTCTTGCAGCGTCTAGGTAAGACATGTGGTGCCAGGCCTGCGGTGGTAGCAGCGAAAACAGAGGAAAATGAATGGAATTAAGAGAGATTTGAGATCTGGAAGAAATCAAGTCTGATTCCTGGGTTTTGAGCTTGAGCAACAGAGTGGATGGTGATGCCTTTACTGAGAGAGGAGCAGGATTGGCGGGGCTGGTCCCCAAGCCCGGTATCCTTGCCCTTGGGTAGTCTCTGAGCCCGCGCCAACCCTCAGCCCCACTCTAGAGAAGGGCCAGCGCCCAGATGCCAAGGTTAGCCTGCACTGGCAGGCCCATGCCAAGAACCACAAAAGCCTCATTTTATTTAAAACACGGGGCTTGGCAGAATTCCCTACCTAGACAGAGACAACCCATTACTTCATCTCGGGAGCTGCATTACAGCCTCTGTTTTCGTGTATCTATTAGCCAGGCCTCTCAGCCGAAAATCCAACCATTCCATCAATCACTCCCCCCACCCCCGCCCCTCGCCCCGAGGCAGCAGAGGCCGGGACCCGGCAGTGGACATCCGACATCCCAAGACGTTTGCAACTGGGACCAAGCCCCAAAGACTTTCCTGTTTGTGCACAGGGGGCCTCGTTGCTTTATATTTTTAATTAAAAGCAGATTTTTATCAAACCCCCCAAAATCTATTGGGGGAACTGTAATTTTGCTTCCAATCTTCCTATTTAATACTCCCCTAATGCCCATAAAAAGCTTTGGAGTTTCAGCTCATGATTTGAATCTTTACAGATAATTAGCTAGCAGGGTGACTTGGAGAGAGAAGCAGGTATATATTTTCACAACTTGGCCGGGAGTGGGTGGGTGAACCGTGGGAGAATCATCCCCAGGCAGTCTTGGGACATCTCCGCTCCCGAAACATAAACACGCAATTCATTTAAAGGCACGATCATTCAGGCTCCTTAATTGCTGCATAAAAACCGCTTTCCCCTCTCACTTCTGAGGCACCTCATTCTAATGCCTCTTGGCTCTCCCCGCCTCGACTTCCCCCTGCACGACCCCCACCCAGCATTTCACTGACCCTGCTCCCCGGCACCGTGGCTCCCCCCACTCGCCCCTCACTCCCCATGGACAGGCCTCTCCTGTGTCTCCCTGCCCTCCTGCTCCTCCCTCTTCTCCATTTCTCCCCCTTTCAGACCCGGCGACTATTGTCACCCCCTTCTCTGTGGGTCAGGAACTGTGTTTTCACATATGTACTTATAAGCCTTACAATAATCACAAGAAATAATAGTGTTACACACACACACAACCACACATGTACTCATTCACACTATACACACACACACACACACACACACACACAAACACGCTTTGACATTTAAAGAATCTGAGGCTCCTAGAGGTTAGAAAATTTACTCAAGCCCATTCATTTCTACTTTATTTTTTCTCCTTTTCCACTTCTCCTTCACATATGATAGATAGATGATAGATAGATAGATAGATAGATAGATACACAGAAGGACAGACAGACTGACAGAAGGGCAGACATTAGCATAGTTAGATGGTAAAAGAAAGCTAGGGAGACACACAAAGACATAGGTGATATAGAAATAGATGGATAGGTGGATGGATGATACATGGATGATGGATGGATGGATAAATTATAGACGGGTAGGTGAATGGACAGATGGATGGATGGACAGATCTACTGATCAGTTGATAGATGATAGATGGGTGGATGGGTGGATGGGTGGATGGGTGGATGGGTGGATGGGTGGATGGATGGAAGGGTGGATGGAAGGGTGGATGGAAGGATGAATGGATGGATGGATGGATGGATGGATGAATAAATTATAGACGGGTAGGTGAATGGACGGATGGATGGACAGATCTACTGATCAGTTGATAGATGATAGATGGGTGGATGGGTGGATGGATGGATGGTTGGATAAATTATAGATGGGTAAGTGAATGGACAGATGGATGGATGGGTAGATCTACTGAGCAGTTGATAGATGATAGATGGGTGGATGGGTCGATGGATGGATGGATGGATGGATGGATAAATTATAGACGGGTAGGTGAATGGACAGATGGATGGATGGGTAGATCTATTGATCAGCTGATAGATGATAGATGGGTGGATGGGTGGATGGATGGATGGTTGGATAAATTATAGACGGGTAAGTGAATGGACAGATGGATGGATGGGTAGATCTACTGAGCAGTTGATAGATGATAGATGGGTGGATGGGTCGATGGAAGGATGGATGGATGGATGGATGGATGGATAAATTATAGACGGGTAGGTGAATGGACAGATGGATGGATGGGTAGATCTATTGATCAGTTGATAGATGATAGATGGGTGGATGGGTGGATGGATGGATGGTTGGATAAATTATAGACGGGTAAGTGAATGGACAGATGGATGGATGGATAGATCTACTGATCAGTTGATAGATGATAGATGGGTGGATGGGTGGATGGGTGGATGGATGGGTGGATGGAAGGGTGGATGGAAGGATGAATGGATGGATGGATGGATGGATGGATGGATGAATAAATTATAGACGGGTAGGTGAATGGACAGATGGATGGATGGGTAGATCTACTGAGCAGTTGATAGATGATAGATGGGTGGATGGGTGGATGGATGGATGGATGGATGATAAATAGACAGGGGGAAGAAGTGGGACTTGAGCAGCTGGCAAAAAATTAACCAAATACCTCACTCCACCTTTTTGTCCATCTTCTCATGAAGCCCTCTCAGTAACATTTCCCCCCTCCACCTTTCATCTCTGTGCTAGCTTACCGCTAGTTCAGTGAAAACTCCATGAGGTAGATTTTAAAGCCTGGAAACAAGAAAGTAATGAAGAGGCCACTTGACTGCCCAGGTGTGAATCAGGACACATGAGATGGTGGGTGTGAAGTCTGTTTCTTGAAACACAGTGAGGCTGTCAAAAGTGGGAAGGTGTCAGAATCATCCATAACTGAACAGAGTTCAAGGGCCCAGGGAAGGTGGCTTATACTAGTGGTTCTCCACCTCACTGTGCATTTGAATCACCCAGATGGCTTCTCAAAATGCAGACTGTTGATTCGATAAGTAGGGCCCGAGAAAGCACATTTCCGGCAAGTTCCCAGACGCTGCTGCTGCTGGACCAGGGACCTCCCTCGAAGGACCTTTGCTTCTCGCAAATTCTTTGCAGTGATCAAAGGTTAATTTGGCTGTTATGGTGATGTTCCATCATGTCTCTTTTAATTAAACTGTGTAATCCGGCACATTTGAAAATAAAGGAAACAATGCTGGTTCGATTGTTTTCGAGGTCAAGATTTCAGAGGATGACTGATTGGAAATGATCCACTGAACCCCCCACCCCCCGTGTTTTCTGACACCGTCTGCGTATTGTATTGATCTCCCCCTTACCGTAGCCTCCCTCCCTCTCTCTCTCTCTCTCTCTCTCTCTCTCTCTCTCCATTCCTGGTGTTTCTTGATCTTCTGATTTTACACACCCTCCTGTAGCTTCACGCTTGACACGAGATCCCCTGGACTTTGCAAAGAGAGCGTGTGACCCTCCCCACTGTGTCACATTCAACATTGTTTCTCGCAGCCGGGAACCTAATTGACAAGGCCCAGCGCGTAATGAGAAAGGGGGTCCTTGGGTTCAAAAGTGATCAGGAATGTCAGGACAGGGACAGTGGAGCATGAAAGCACATGCAGGACCCTTGACGTGCGGGCTCCTGGATAAGTTTCTGCACAGAGCAGAAAGACTCCGCATCCTACCCGCCGCCCCAGCTCTGGGGGAGTTCTGTCCTCATCTGACATTTTGTCTGTGGCCCTTACAGGGTGGCCCTTGAATTTATCTCCCTCCTGGGCGTTCTTCGGTTTCCAGTACAAGCGTTTCTTGCCCGCCAGTCCTGTGGGGTCCCTTTGAAGTAGCTTCTCAAGTGGCCCTCCCTGACCTGATAGAATACTCAAACAGGTGGCTAGAAGAAACCCCTCAGGGGACGGTTCGCATCCCCTTCCTTCCCCGCCTCGCCTCAACCGCTGACTCCTGGCAGAAACGGTGTTCGTTCTCCCTGCAGAGCAGTGGGCGTCGTGAAATGGACTTGAACGGAGTCGCTCGCAGGTGCCCGCCGAGACGGGCATTTCCTCTTCCGGTGAAGGAAAACAGCGAAGTCTTGGGAACCACACCCCAATTCTCAAAATGGGTCAGCTCATTATCGGCAGGCATTCTCAGAGGCCTCAAGGGGAAAATAAGTCAAATACAAAACGGCTATTAACTTCCCCAAGTTGCAGACCAGCTGGGGAAATTAGGAAAACTAATAGAAAAATAAATCTTGCGACCCTGACACCGAGGAGACTCAAAAATGGAAAAGAGGAGATCAGTCACAGGGGAAGGGTCGTTTCCCTCGGACAGCATCTGTCTAGTGGGACTGCATTCCGGATCCCCCTGGGGAAAGGTTAAGGAGAATTAAAGAGGGTTCTGGAATCGGGCTGCACCTTAAAATCAAGCAGGGAGCTTTAAAAAAATGTTTTTTAATGTTTTTATTTTTGAGAGAGGGAGAGACAGAGACAGAGTGCCAACAGGGAAGAGGCAGAGAGAGAGGGAGACACAGAATCCGAAGCAGGCTCTGGGCTCTGAGCTGTCAGCACAGAGCCCAACGCGGGACTCGAACTCACCAACCTCATGAACCGAGAATCATGACCTGAGCCGAGGTTGGATGCTTAACAGACTGAGCCACTCAGGTGCCCCTCAAGTTGGGAGCTTTTAAACCAAAACTAAAGCAAACCTGAGCCCAGGCACTACCATGGACAATTCAAAAGAATTCCTTCTCTATGAAAAGTTACTTTTGTAGCTTTTTACATAGAACATTTTAATAAAATGCAACATACACAGAACACTATGCTCAAGGTTCACAAATCTCATCCAATTTTCATAATTAATTAATCGGTCAGGACCAATCTCGCCCTCCATCCTCTCTCCGCCCCCCAAAATACAATTCTTTTGAAGCAAATCCCAGATGCCACATTCAGAATGTTCTCTTAAAGATGGTTCTGTAAAAAAAAAAATAACCACAATACCACATCACACCAAAAAAATTAGCAAACAAACTCTCTGTAATAGTAATTCCTCAGATAATCTGTCAAAATCTAATTTCTCATTTGATATATGTTTTAAATTTTAATGTTTATTCTTGAGAGAGAGAGAGAGATAGTGAAAGTGCGGGAGGGGCAGAGAGAGAGGGAGACACAGAATCCGAAGCAGGCTCCAGGCTCCGAGCTGTCAGCCCAGAGCCCGAAGCAGGGCTTGAACTCACGGACCGCGAGATCGTGACCTGGCTGGAGTCGGACGCTTAACCGACTGTGCCACCCAGGCACCCCTCCGTTTTGTTTTGTTTTGTTTTGTTATTTTAGAGAGAGGGCATGAGCGGGGAGAGGGCAGAGGAAGAGAGAGAGAATCTTAAGCAGGCTCCACACTCAACACGGAGCCTGGTGAGGGGCTCAATCCCACAACCCTGGGATCCGGACTTGAGCTGACATCAAGAGTCGAACACTCAACCGACTGAACCACACTGGCGCTCCTCTTTTTTTTTTTTTTAAATGAAGAAATGAAGACAGGTGTCCAGTGCAACTTCTCACCAGAAAACACGTTGTCCCCTCTTTTCTTAAACAAATGTAGAACACAACACTCTTTTAGCTTTTTTTTTTCTTTAAAGAAACGTTGTGTCCAATGTGGGGCTTACATTCAAGATCTTGAGATCAAGCCACATGCCCTAGCGACTGAGTCAGCCCCACACCCCACACGCTCTTAGCTTTTTTCACTGATTCCTGGAGCTTGCTCTCCCTCCGCCCCCCACCCCCCACCCCTGCTCTACAGAGAGGCTCACTCCTTTCCACAAGTGCCTGATACCCTATCACGGGGATGGGCCACGGATCGTTCTGGGCTATTTCTAGTTTTTCGCTAGTACAAATAGAGCTGAAGTATGGAAACTTATGTGTATGACTTTTATTTTCTGCCTCCCTGGTGGATCTGACGGGCAGCCAGGGTTGAGAACTTCTGATCTAGAGAGAAAAGCAGGCTGTTAAGAGACCTAAGTTTGGGTCCCAGCTCTGCCCTTAACGTCCCCCTTGGAAAAGCTGGATAGAAAGATCTGGATAAAATATCTGGATAATAAGCTACACCACAGATGGTGGAGAGAGTTTAACGAGCTAACGCAGGCGAGGTGCTTAAATTCATTCTCAGCACATTTTAAGAGGTTCGTGTGGCTGCTGTTGCTGCCGTGAACCTTTAAATGTCTGATACGGCTTCCCTGCCCGGTTCCTCGGCGGTCCCGACCCCCTCAGGATGTCGGCACAACAAACTCATATCATCGCCGCGAAATTTCTTGAAGCAGCTCTAATCTCCCGAGGATGCAGAGAAGGGGTATTGTCTTCATCACCACGATCCCCGAGGTGGGGGGGGGGGGGGCCACGGGGCAAGCGGTCACTTCAGTGTGGTGACACCCTCGTCTCTGGAGCTGCCCACCCAAGGCTTCCTGACCCAACCGAGTCAGTGAGACGACCTGTCAATTCACTCAAACCCCTAATTTCATCGATTTTTTATTTTCTACTAAATTGACAGACTGAGTACATTGACCACATCGACTGGCTGTTTGGGTATCATTTAGACCCAGCTTGAGTGGAGCTAATCACGAAGAGGGAAATGATTATTATTGACATTGCCGCAATGATCAGACACCCCGCAAGCTGGGACCCTCTACCTCTTCTGTTGTTGCCAGGTCCAGGCTCGGAGAACAAACCCACTGCACCGCATTACAGAGGAGATCAAAGCAGAGGGGGAGCGGGGGCTTTGAAAAGGAGCGATCGATACAGAAGTGTGCATTATTATTACTACCCAGTTCTACACGTGTGGCAGAGCTAACAGAGCCAAGGGGAGTTAGAGGCTCCCCCGGGAGGGTGAAGGATGAATGGCCCCCAATCCCCGGAACCGGTGAGTGTTACTTAACTCGGCAAAAGGGACTTTGAAGATGTGATTAAATTAAAGATCCTGAGAGGGGGGGATTTTCCTGGACCGCGTGGGTAGGCCCAGCGTACCCACCGCCGTCCCCATAGGAGGGAGACCGGGAGGGGATGTGGCCACGGAAGGGCAGCAGAGCGGGTGACGATGGGAGCGAGCGGGTGCGGGGACGGGAGAAGGCCCAGAGGCCCGCAGTGCAGACAGACTCCGGAAACTGGCAAAGGCAAGCACAGGGATTTTCCTCTAGAGACTCTGGAAGGAACCAGCTTTGCCAGTGCCTCGATGTGGGCCCCGTGACACCAGTTTGGGGCTTCTGGCTTCCAGAACTGTGAGAGAGCCCTCGGGAACCAACACGCTCACACCAGTGGTCTCCTAGCTGCGATCCTCAGGGCGGGAGGGGCGCCAAAGGACAAAATGGATCCAAATCCATTGTTCTCAACGTGGGTTCCATGTAAGATTGCACGGGGCGGGGGGGGGGGGGGGTAGATAGCAACCTGAAACAGAGGAAGTTGATAGTTGCGCATCCGAAGCACAGAAAACACTTGGCTCAGTGCCTGGCACATCATGAAAATAAGACGCGGTCGTGGAAGTGGTTGTGGTAGTTATCACCCTGCTCCGATTCCTTTGTTTCCCCGATAACAAACCCTGCTCAGTGCTGTTGAGTGACTCATCCAACGGCATCCAGCTCTTAGCAGGAGGATCAGTAATAATAGAACCCGGGTCTGTACAATCACGGCGACTACTGCAGCCGGGACCCTGGATCTCCAACCCCCCCCCAATGGTTAATGCCACCAGCTGCCTTACGTCACCAAGGCCTTAACTGTCGCATGACAATACCGTGACTTACGTTAAAATCAAACTTCCGGGGGCGCCTGGGTGGCTCCCTCGGTTGAGCGTCCGACTTCGGCTCAGGTCATGATCTCACGGTCCATGAGTTCAAGCCCCGCGTCCCGCTCTGTGCTGACAGCTCGGAGCCTGGAGTCTGCTTCCAATTCTGTGTCCCCTCTCTCTGCCCCTCCCCCGCTCATGCTCTCTCTGTCTCAAAAATGAATAAACGTTAAAAAAAATTTGTTAATCAAACTTCCGCATAAAGGCTGTTTTTATCTTATGCTTTATTTTAAGCTTATTTATTTTGAGAGGGGGTAGGGGCAGCTAGAGCTAGGGAGAGAGCGAACTCCAAGCAGAGTCCACGCTGTCAGCACAGAGCCCAACACGGGGCTCGAACTCACGATCGTGAGGTCAAGAGTCGGGCGCTTAACCGACGTAACCGCCACCCAGGCGCCCCGATTTTATGCCTTGTGTTTCCGAAGCCATTGCCAAGTTCCGAGGGAGGGGGCCGGCCAGTCCGGGAGCTCCGCGTGCCACCCATCACCTTGGCGGGCCCAGGTGCCAACGGGTGATGTTGGATCAGAAAAGGGGGGCTGCGTCTGGTCCTCCCCCGCCTCTGTCCCCAGCAGCCGGAGACATGAACTCGGCTCTGCCTGCTGAGCAGATTGTGGAGGAGATGGCGGGGCGGGGCCGGGGCATGGGGACAGGGACAGCGAGGCAGTGGCAGAAGCAGCTGCTGGCTCATTAAGGGCACTCGAGTGAAATCTGGGCCACACGGGCCCAGCCATATGCTCACGCGCGAACCACAGCTGTCTGCCGCCGGGTCTCCTCGCAACAGCAGCAGCAGAGGCGACACGTTCGCCCAGCTTCTGGAGGCGATTCTCTTGCTGCTCAGTGGCTGCTCTGACGTCCCACCGAGGAGGCGGCCCCTGGGCCGGGCGTCAGGCAAGAGGAATAAGGCTTGCAGCCAGGGCCAGTCCTGCGAAATTGCACTGCAGGAGAAGGAGAAGAGGGAAGGGACAGGCGAGCTGGTGACACACAGCCCGTGGTCACGGCCACACCCAGCGCTCTCCGCGACCTCGCCTACGGAGGCGTGGCTTCTTTTCTCAGTAAAGCTCCTCCCCTGCGTTCGCTGGAGGTTCTCCCTACTCAGCCCTCCGAGGCTTCTTCCCATGCTTCCAGTCCGCCCAAACGGGATGGCCCCTTGGAACACGAGCTTCACGAGGGAGGCGGCTTTGAGCATCTTTTCAGTGCTCTGTCCCCATTCCCCGTGGGCCTGGAACACGGCGGGCCTTGGAAATACCTGTGAAGGAATGAGCGCCACTCATTCAATACGTGCTGGGTACTGAACACCGTGCCAGGTGGCGACTGGTGCGCGAATTTCGCCCGGTTTCTATACCTCTTTGTGTCTCACCCTCACTTATAGGATGTCCATAAGTCTAAAAACGAAGACAAGTCTCCACAATGCCCTCAAGGATGTCTCTGACGGGTTAAAATAGAAAATAACAAGATTTCCAGACTTTAAGAACACCCTAGAGGCGCCTGGGTGGCTCCGTCGGTTACGCTTCCGAACTTGGGCTCAGGTCACGATCTCGAGGTTTGTTAGTTCGAGCCCCGCGTCGGGCTCTGTGCTGACAGCTCGGAGCCTGGAGCCTGCTTTGGATTCTGTGTCTCCCTCTCTGTCTGCCCCTCTCCCTGCTCGCGTTCTGTCTGTGTCAGTCTCTCAAAAATGAATAAAGGTTTAAAAAAAATTTATTTTTTAAAGAACACCCTAGATAGCATTGGGTTAACAACACGTTTGTTGTCGCTGACCCAGAGTACAGCTTGGCGGTTAGCGGTTATTCTCATTTTTACAAAGATTAATAAAACAGCCCTCAGTGTAGGAGACAAACAAGTAAACAGTTACCGTCCAAAGTGAGAGGGGCTGTCACAGAAGTAAGGACAAGGCCCCGTGTGGCCCCAGACTCTCTCTCTTAAAACGTATCTAGAACCACAACCTTTGCACATCATATCCACTGGGCCTATTCTAGTCCAGGCCACCCACATTCTCAGGTTATTTCAGTGGTCCTCCCGACTCTTCTCTCTTACCCCCCCCACGCCCTCCCCCCACCCCTACAGTCTATTCCTAACCCAGCAGCCAGGGATCCTGCTAGAATGTAAGTCGGCCCTTGTCGCTCCTCTGTTCAAAATCTCCAGTGCCCGCCCCCCCCCCCCCCAACTCTCTCCAAGTGAAAACCAAAGCTACGGGGCAGCTGGGTGGCTCAGTCAGTTGACCATCTGACTCTTGACTTCGGCTTGGGTCATGAGCCCAGGGTTGTGGGATTATACCCAGCGTGGAGCCTGCTTGGGATTCTCTCTCTCCCACTGCCCCTCTCCCCTGCTCACTCTCTCTCTCTCTCTCAAAATAAAAATAAAAAACAGAGTTACTACTGCCATACCATGATGATTAATTTTACATGTCAGCTGGGCCACAGGGTGCCCAGACGTTTAGTCAAACCGTATTCTCAGTATGTCTGTGAGGGTGTTTCTGGATGAGATTAACACTGAATCAGTAGACCGAGTCAAACAGATGGCCCTCTCTAATGCGGGTGGGCCTTGTCCAATCAGTTGAAGACATGAATGGAACCAAAAGACTGAGTAAGAGGGAACTCTATCTGCCACACTGACTGGAGCTAGGATGTTGGTCTTTTTCTGCTTGGGACTCCAACTGAAAGATTGGCTTGGGTCTCCAGCTTGCAGATGACAGATCGCAGGACTCCTTAGCCACCATAACTGTGTGAGGCCAATTCTTCACAATTCTTTTAGTTATATATGTATTACCTATATTTATATTATACTATTATATATGTTAATCTCTTCCGGTGTAGATACAGATATGGATCCTAATGGTTCTGTTTCTCTGGAGGACCATGCCTAATACACCTAGAGGCCATGGGTGGTCCGCCAGCTGCCCCGACCCCAACCCCCTCCCTTGTGCCACCGTTCCTCTCTCCCCTTTCGCCCTCTCTCTCCTTCTGTTCCAGCCGTGTTGTCTTGTTGCCCCCCAAACATGAGAAGCCCTCTTCCTAGAACGTTCTTCCCTCCAGGATACGAGTGCCTCACACTTTCACTTCTTTCTGCCAACTATTAGATGACTATGAAGCTTTCCCAGATGCACGTGCCTGAAATAGTGCGCACACACACACACACACACACACGCCTTTCCACTTTATTTCCCTTAAATTGCTTTAATTTTCTCTATAGCATTTATCAATATCTGCCATACTGCATGTTTACTCCATTTTTTTTTTTAAGTTTACTTATTTATTTTGAGAGAGACAGAGAGAGCCTGCGAGGCGGAGAGGGGCAGAGGGAGTGGGAAAGACAGAGAATCCCAAGCAGGGAATCTTCCCCTGAGAGCGCAGAGCCCGACATGGGGCTCGAGCCCACAAACCATGAGATCATGGCCTGAGCCGCAATCAAGAATCAGATGCTTAACCGACTGAGCCCCCGAGGCTCCGCAGCGTTTACTTGTTGTATTTGTTTAATGTCTATCCATGTGTCTCTTCCAACTAGACTATAAATTCCTTGAAAGTAACAAGTTTGCTATACTCCCAAAACCTTGATGACTACCCAGCATCTAGTACCTAGTAATGCCTTATGCCTATTTGTTGATTGGATTAATGAGTAGATGAAAGTTTTAAGTTTGACTTTAGAGGAGAGAAAGGCATTCTACGTAGATGTCAACAAAGGACATATAGACAATCGGTAGAAGATTAGGTTTTGCTGAGTGCTGCTTACGAAATAGGCAACAAAGAATTCAGGGGTTTGCCCTCTAACAAGGACCCAGAGGACAGACTCTCCATGCTGCAGATTAAAGGCTGATCTTTATGCTTTTACAGCCTGCAGAGCAAAGAGCATATGTGACATTCTGGTCTATAAATTAAGGAGCCCAACCAGGATATAAGCTTGAGGTGAGTGAGTAGCCCTATGAAGGGCCAAGCCTGTTCTCAAAAAACAGCTCTGGGTCAGCTCCAGCACCGAGATAAATTAGAGACAGAAGCCCTAAAGTTCAATGCCAATGAGAACAGCTGCGATAATTTTTCATTGGAAATAGCCCACCAGAGCCATAAAACCTCAATGAAGAAATCAAACAGAGAAGGTCTAGTTTTAAGCAATGTGACATCCCGGTAACATCTCCAAGAGAAGCTGGGGGGTAAAGTATTGCCCCACATAAGTAAAGGGGCGGTCCCACGATAGACAGCTGTCAGAAGAAAGGCGAGAAAGTTCAAGTTGTGGTGCACCTCGTGCACCGGAAGAAAGGGACAAGGGGCTGGAGCCGGGGAGAGGTGGCTCCAGGCTGCGCTAGAGTAGCAACCAAATGAGCGACCCAGCGCTCGCTAACTTCCGCCAGCCGTGACACGGGGGATTAACCGCTCTACCCTGTCCCCCAGGGTAACAAGAGTCCAGTGAGAAAAGTTTGCATTAGACACTGAGAGAATGATAAGCCCCACGTAAGTGTGAAATAATAGCAAGAAGCCATCAGCAGGGACTGTCGCGTGAGATGTCCCACGGATGTAAGTTAGGTGGGAGACAAGACCAACTTCCGCCACAGCTTGCCCCCCTCAGCCACAAAAGGGCTTCCTGCCCACCTGCCTGCCTCTTCCGCCCATCCTAGTGTTGTTTCAATCGACACTACATTGTCAAGCCGGGCATGGACAGCAAGACGTCTCCTGGAGCCCTGTTGACAGGTGCAACAAGCCATCACAGACTATAAACATCATGCATGTTTGAAATGACATATGTTCCAGGTTATTTATCACGGCGTTGTTTATAACAACAACAACAACAAAAAGATTGATAGAGGCGCCCGGGCAGCTCGGTCGGTGAAGCGTCCGACTTCGGCTCAGGTCGTGATGTCAGGGTTGGCGAGTTTGAGCCCCGCGTCGGGCTCCGTGCTGACAGCTCGGAGCCTGGAGCCTGCTTCGGATTCTGCGTCTCCCTCTCTCTCTCTCTGCCCTTCCCCCTGTTTGCACTCAGTCTCTCTCTCTCAGAGATAAATAAACATTAAAGAAAAAAAAAGATTGATAACAGTTTCAGGGTGGATTTCAGCAAATCAAGATACCTCCAAAGGATGGAATTCTGGGCAACAGTTCGTAAACTCCAAGAAGCTCTTTGTGTACTGAAGTGGCATCCTTGCCAAAGTAGATGAAGTTTAAAAAAAGAACAGAATGGTAGGTTTGTTACTATTTGTGTAAGAAAGGGAGAGGAAAGGAAGATACGGGAGGGGCTACTTGGATTGCACAGAATGTCTCTGAACGTATACCCACGAGCCAAATAATCTTGTTGCCTCCAGGGAGAAGACCTAGGCAATGGAGGGGTGAATGAATGAGAAAAGAGAGTGGGCAATTGACTATTCACTCTACGTCCCCATGCCTTTTGAGTTTTGTCCGACATGAATGCATTTCCTAAAAAATTAAATTAGAAATAAAAGGCCAATATAAAATACATTAGACGTGCTCATTTGTGGAAAAATTCAAACACAGCAAAGTATACAGAGAAAATAAACATGACTTCATAGTCTCATCACTGAAGATGAACATGACTTCTTTGGAAATGATCATTATTGATGTTTGATATGTTTCTTCCCAGTTGGTTTTTTTCTTTGCATATTTTGCATAACTGAGATCAGTTGGCCTATAGATTTCTATCCTACCCTAACATAATAGCATAAGCATTTTCTCACAACACTAAAATGTTAACAGAAGGATTGTTTCAGTGAATGATCTCTCCTCCGTCATATGCACATACCATGACTTAACCAGCACCCTTAAACATTTAGGTAGTTTTCAATTTTTGGTGATCATTTTTGGGCATTGATCTCTGTGTCTCTGATTGCATCCATAAGCCGAATCCCTAAAAATAGATTTGCTGGATGAAAGGGTACGAATATTTTTCAGTTTCTGTAATATAGATTGCCAGAGTCCCTCCAGGAACCTTGTATATGACAGCGCCCTTTGCACGGTGACCCAGGACCACTTGCCGTCACGGTAAGATGCCAGAACTTCAAGAAAGATGCCCTTCTTTCTCCAGCTTTGGATCAGAAATCAATACGAAAGGACGACCTCTCTGAGAGCCTGCAGACGTAAATTATACAAGTTTGCTGCTTGTTTTCTAAAACCGTCTTTTCTGGATTCCCGAGGAAGATAACCAGACTTGGTAGATATTCGTAAAGAATAACACTCCTCCGAGCATTTTTGGAAATACTTGCTGAGAGAAAACCTTATTTCATAAGGCAACTTTCTCTACTTACAATCAGGCACCCCCAGCTTTAATTTAAGCCACACAACCGTGAGCCAAAAGAATTACCAACGGTACGTGGATTTCAAGTTGGTTTGAGAAGCAAGACTTCTGGTACGAATGTGGCGACCACTTTGCCTCGTTTCACTTCTTCCCCCACTAGGAATCACACAAAAGCAAACGGAGAATTATCAACTGTGCAACTAGTTTCCACAGAATTCAGAGACGGAGATCATCCAGATACCAAAGCGCATGGAAGGGCCCCCCCAGGTTGGCTGGGACTGGGCTATGAATTGGGGGGAGCGAAAAATAAGAAGCAATAGGGGTGACAGGAGAGCCCAGTGGGGACAAATTTCAGAAAGTGCCACTTAATTGATGCGGTCAGAAGGTAAGGGCTGCTTCCAGGGACTGGGGGAACAGAGCTGGTGACTTAGGCCCTCCGGGCCCCAGCTGGTGCACAGCAGCAGAGAGGAGGCAAGACGCACAGAGAGTCACGGGCTGGGCCATGGCCAGGTGGCGATCTGTCTCTGGGGAGCAGAAGAGGAAGCATCAGGCGCTGCCTGGGCCCCTCCCCTCACACGACCTTCTAGCAAACAGCTGACTCAGAAAACCCAGCCTACGCTGTGATGAATTACATGATGAGGGACAACAGTGGGACTAGTGGGCGCAGTCATTGCTGGATTAAGGATACGGATGCAGCCGACCCTTGAACAACACAGGTTTGAACTGCACGGGTCCACGTATATGAGAAATTTTGCACAGTAGATTCAGTACAATACTTTAAATGTATTTTCTCCTCCTTATGACTTTCTCAATAACATCTTCTCCTCTCTAGCTTACTTTATTGGCAGAATACAGCATATGATACATGTAACGTACAAAACGTGTGTTCGTCGACTGTTTATGTTAGTGGTAAGGCTTCCTTCTGGTCAACGGTAGGTTTTTAGTAGTTAATTTTGGTTTGGTTTTGGTTTGTTTTTAAGTCTATTTATCCATTTCTGAGAGGGGGAGAGAGAGAGAGAGAGAGAGAGAGAGAGCTAGTGGGGGAGGAGCAGAGAGAAAAGGAGAGAATCCCAAGCAGGTTCCGCACTGTCAGTGCAGAGCCTGACACGGGGCTCGATCTCACAAACCGTGAGATCATGACCTGAGCCAAAATCAAGAGTTGGATGCTTAACCAACAACCACCCAGGCGCCCCTGGTAGTTAAGTTTGTGAAGAGTTTAAAGTTATACGTGGATTTTCGACTGCCTAACTCCTACAGTGTTCAATGGTCAAGGTGGCAGTTATAGTATGTATAACATCATATAGATTATAGCTAAAAACAACAACAACAACATAGTAATATAATAATATAAATATAATATATTTAAATAATAATATAAGTATAATAAATAAATATTAATAATAAAATATATGTAAATATAATAAATGAATATAAATATAATACTAATAATATAAATAATTCAGCACCCACACAGAGACTCCATAAGAACAACTGTGGGCAAAAGGCAGAAAAATCATCGATTTCCAAAACTTCTCAATGAAATGTGGCTGGCGAAACTCAGGAGAGAAGCGGGGGGGGGGGGGGGGGGCGGAAATGGAACCAACATCACAGAAGTGAAAACGAAACACCGAGGGACAAAAGAAGACACTGCAGAAAACATAAACAGGGACGTGGAGACAGATTTGCAAAAGTGGAAGATGGGGCGCCTGGGTGGCGCAGTCGGTTAAGCGTCCGACTTCAGCCAGGTCACGATCTCGCGGTCCGTGAGTTCAAGCCCCGCGTCGGGCTCTGGGCTGATGGCTCAGAGCCTTGGAACCTGTTTCCGATTCTGTGTCTCCCTCTCTCTCTGCCCCTCCCCCGTTCATGCTCTGTCTCTCTCTGTCCCAAAAATAAATAAAAAACGTTGAAAAAAAAAAATTAAAAATAAATAAATAAATAAATAAAGGTAAAGAATCCTTTGCTCTGGCATTTAAAAGTTCGATTACAAGAGGAAAAAAGAAAAACAAACAAACAACAGGCTGACTGCAGATTTGTCCCCAGCAACAGTCAACCCTTGATGACACCGGAGAAAGGCCTAGAACTCCCCAGGGATTCGACCCCTGAGCCAAGAATTTTCTGTTTCTCCAAATTACCTTGCGAGTATAACTAACGACCCTGGACAAACAGTTGTGAACCTGCACAACCCAAGGATCGCTGGCCCACAGCCCTTCTTGAGGAAACTTCTAGAGGATAAACTGTAGCCGTGTAAGAAATCTCTAAGGCTCCAGAGCAAAAGAATTGGCCGGGTCCTCCACATGCACGAGCTCAGAGCAAAAAAATGAAACACACACACGGATTTGGGTGACAGAAGACAATGTGAGTGTCACATGCCCTGACAAGCTAGGAACGAGGCAGGGTAACAACAAAGTGGGTGAGAGAGGCCCAAAAAGGAAATAGGTCTGCTATTTGCCTCATGGGTAACAGAGGACAGAGGGAGAATATTACATAAAGCTGCCAAATCAAGTAATCGAGATGGAGGAGAGGTAATAAAAGCCTGTTGACAGTTCAAATATAAACTGCAAGAAAGATATTGTTATTGACCAAATTTAGAAGAAGACTGAATTAAGGAAAAGGAAGGAAAGACAAAGGAATAGGAAACATTTTAGGTTTATAACTGTACATACTAGGAAACCATTAGATGCTGTGTAGAAAAATCGGACTAAGAGAATTAGATAAAGCTATAATTAATTTTGTGAAGGTAACAACTAGAAAAGTACCAACCCTCTTAAATATCAGAAGTACACACACACACACACACACACACACACACACACACACACACACAGCAAAGATCACAGAGTGAAACACTTAAGAAGAAGCAATTATAGGTCCTCGAGAAGGACACATAAAATATGAAAAACTAAACCCAGGCAGGCATATCAGTATGCAAATGAGCCTCAATTATTTTTAAAAATAAAAGTTTTTCAGGCCATATCGCAAAGAAAATCCAAACTCCAGGCTCTAAAGAGACATATGGAAAACAAAGCAATTTTTAAAAATAAAAGCCTGGACAAAGGTATGCCAGGCAACTACACGCAAAATGAAAGCCGGGTTTATGATATTAATATTAGACAAAGTGGCAGTGAGACCAAAAAGTATTTAATGATACAGAGAAGGGCCCTTTTTAATGCTAAAGGGTGCAATTTGCAATTAAGATAAAACAGTTATGAATATTTATATATCCGATTACCTAGCAGCAATATTCCTAAAGCAGAAATTACCCAGACATATAGAAAAATAAACAAAAACCTGCCAGCTGCAGAAGACTTTAACTTCATTCTCTCAGTCCGTGGTAGGGCAAGTCAGCAAAATAGAACATAAATCTCTGGCCCTTCACACCCAACCCAGCCACCTCTGGGATGTATCCTTCAGATATCCTTATATGCACACAAAACGACATGGGCACAGGCCATTTATTTCAGCATCGGTTTGCAAAAAAAAAAGCACGGCTCTCTTTTCACCGATAAGGGACCAGTTAGATATGATGGTATAACAATTCGGCGAGCTGTCCCACAGAGAGAAAAAACAGAGAAGAGAAAGGAGGAGGCTCTGCACGTATTCATGGAAAGAACTCCGATATAGGTTTATTTCAAGTTAAAAAGAGAAATCAGGAAAGTACTGGAAAGTGTGTGTGGTTCACTACAAACCACACACACACGTATACATATACATACAGGAGGCTGGGTATAAGCGTGACTGTATTACCCATGTATTTAAAACCCACAGAATCAGGGGCGCCTCGGTGGCTCGGTTGGTTGAGCGTCCGACTTCAGCTCAGGTCATGATCTCATGGTTCCTGAGTCCAAGCCCCTCATCCGGCTCCATGCTGACAGTGCAGAGCCTGCTTGGAATTCTCTCTCTCCCTCTCCCTCTGTTCCTCCACTTGTCTCTCTCTCTCTCTCTCTCTTTCTCTCTCTCTCTCAAAATAAATAAATAAACTTAAAAAACAAACAAACACAAAACCATATGTGCAGAAGGGCCCTCGCCATAATTCCTATCTACTACTAGGTAAAGATTCAAATCTGGTTCCGTGGTCCTTCAGTTCACGTGAAAATCAACACAACAGACCTTCTGCTTTGTTTACACATGTTTATCAGTCCCTTTCGCAACATGAATCTGGGCCCAATTAAACAACCCATAGCACAACAGCCTGTGGCATCCCTTTAACCAAGTCACTACAGAGCCAAGACTTATACTAGAAGCCTCTGATCTGGGCTGGCCGATGTGGCAATGGCTTGAGCTGTGGCTCGCTCCAACTGAGATGTGCCGCGAGCGTAAAATACACCCCAAAGTTCAGGGGCTTTGGATGGGAAGAAAGTGTAAAACACCTCGTTAATTTTGGACATTGCTTACATGTTGAGATAATAATATTCTAGGTCTTTGGGGTTAAATAAAGGACGTTATTAAAATTCATTTCCCCCGTTTCTTTTTTACTTTCTTAACTGGGCTACCGGAACATTTACCATTACATAAGTGGTTCCGTGGACAGCACTGCTTTTGTGGGGGAAACGTCAGCAAACAAGCTGGAGGAGTGAGCTGATGCTGGAGTAAGAAGGAACCCTAGAAATCTCACTGACTACGACAGTGTTTCTTTCTCAGTCATAATGCGTGTGCAACGCGATCAGCAGGGGAATCTGTTTCTGTAATCGGCGCAGTACCCAGGCTGACAGAGGCTTCATCCTGGCTCATAAGCTCCTCGTCACTGGGACCACGGGAAGGGAACACGGTGAATCACGCGGTGGCTCTCAAAGCGTCCTCTTGGAAGGAGGACACACATCATCAGTGGTCACATTTCATCAGTCAAAGTGAAGCCCTTGGAAATGCCTGATTTCACGGTGGGCGGAGAAGAAAGGCGGAAATACACACACAACAGCGTAAGTGACCATGACTCTCACCGTACGTCCTGTACAAGGCTAAAGCTGGTGTCGAATTGCCCACACGTGTTGACCCCAAATGACTTGATACTAACTATCTTTCAAACTTCCGAAGGGTTGACTTCCATTCAGAAGGAACCTGATTTGGGGGAACATACGATGAAACGAAGCCCTGCTAAGTCATCTCTTTTGACCTGCTGATGTCGCCACTTAATTACTTAACCCGCTCGACGGTAAAGAGACCCATGGCCGCGTTCGGCAGCCCGTTTTATAAGAATTGATGCTGATGGGGCACCTGAGTGGCTCAGTCGGTTAGGCGTCTGACTCCCGGTTTCAGCTCAGGTCATGATCCCACAGTTGCGTGAGTTCGAGCCCCGAGTCGGGCTCCGCCCCGACAGTCAGCGCAGAGCCTGCTTGGGATTCTCTCTCTCTCCCTCTCTCTCTGCCCCTCTCCTACTCGCGCTGTCTCTAGCTCTCTCAAAATAAAGAAATAACATTTGTAAAAAAAGAATCTATGCTGAGCCAAATCTGCTTCGTGCTCTGTACTCTCATTCAGAGCTACGCAGCATACATTTCCTCAATCTGTCACCAAATAGCTTTCAGATATCTGGAGACCTCTACGGCTTCAGAAGCTCTCCAGGCTACCTATTTCAACTGCTCTTCATGTAAAATGGTGCCATATCTCCTCATCGCCTTGCTTCTTTACCACAACGCTGTATTCTTCGGCCACACATACCACCTCCTTCACCGACAGGAAGCCACGCATTTAGGTCCACTGCTATGTGGTTTGTCTGGGCTCAGCCATGTCACAGCCAAAGAGAAGCTTTAGATGGGATTGCGGGGGTCTTCTCAGATCGTGTGATCTTCCCCTCTATCAAAAGGGTGGGCACATCCACACCGGGACTCCGCCTTCCGCCTGGGCCCCAGAGAAAGGAAATGCAAGGAGCAGAGACCCGCAGACCCACAGCGGTCCACCTAAAACATAAGCAAGAAGTTACTATCTGCTTCTGTAAGCCACTGAGATGTGAGGCTGTTTATCGCACAGGCAAAGCAGGCCAATCCAGAAATAACCCCAAAGCGGCAGTTTTAGGAAAGGTGGGATTTTCACAAACCGCCCCACTGACAGGAGATTTTCTTCCAAATGATGCTTCACAGTGTGATACCTGATTTTATTTATTTCGTGAATATTTACATAGCAGTGACTATATGCCCAGAACTATTCCAAGCATTTTACGCAAATTCATTTACACGATCATCAGTTGCGTTCCCTTATTATCCCTGTTCACAGGTGAGAATACTGAGGCAGAGAGAGTTCAAGGTCACACGGCAGGCAAGCACCAGATCAGAGTTCAAACCCAGGCTATCCAGCTGCAAAGCCCACGTCCTTGACCGCTATGTTATGCAACTATCATAACCATTAACGTTTGTTGGGCTTTGTGACACTAAGCACATCCAATCCTATGTGATTCCCCTAACACCTCCAGGAAGCAGGGGAAAGGAAGACTCAGAGATGCAAAGTTACTGACCCAAGGTTACCCAGTGACTTGATGGCAGTAAAGTCCATGCTCTATAAAGACGAGGCTTTTTCTATAGAGGGGGAACCTCCGAATACTAATGGAGTCAATCAGTTGAAGTCTTGCTGTTCAGATCTGGTGGGAGGCACAGATGTTATCAACCAAATCTTACCACCTCTCTATTTCCAAGACTTCCCTTCGTGCTTATCACTGTCACCGTCGCTGAAACATATTTGCTGGCTGTCTACCCAGGAAAGGCATGGTGCTGGGCTCCCTTGCCCCCATTATGCTAATGAGGGTGAAAGATGAAATGAACACCACCACCCCCACCCCGTGGATAGGGAGGCGTCCGGCACCCCGGTCGGGAGGCTGTGGTTTTCACAAGACTGTGCAGCAGCGGGCTGCCCCGGACAGTAGCAGGAACAGAAAACACAATCTTCCCATCCTCCTCCTGTGTCATTATCGCCAGGGAGGGCCTCGGCATTAGAGGAACGGTGTGAAATGGACAATTCACACATCTTCAGAGTTTCTCAACAACGTCGGTGCCCGCCGCTGCCACAGCCGCCTTGAAGTCTTCTCACAACAAGAATAGTATTAGACACGGACCAGTGGGGAAGCTCGTGGAAACAGGCATGTGCCCATGTGTGCGTACGCACACACACACACACACACACACACGCATACTGCCTACACCCCTTTCTCTACTCCCCGGAAATGGCAAGGAATATGGGGGCGGGGGGGGGAAGGGGTGGGGAAGGAGGCAGCAACCATTCGAGGAAGGGCTCCTCTTTCCTTGCCGGGATCATCAGGAGAGCAGGGGACGTCTGCAGCCCCACGTAACAGGCCGATGGCCTCAGGGGAATCTCCCTTCTCCAGACTCTGCCTTCAGAGTCAGACCACTTCTAGAACCAGGCCCCATGGTACAAGGCCCTCCCAGACCTTGTCTGGTACCCTGGCCCCCTGCAGACAGGATGCAGCCAGGGAGAACAAAATCCCACCTTGATCCCTGCCTGAGCAGCCCTCCTGGAGCCTGCCGGTCCTGGGTGAAGGCTCAGCCCCTCCCACACCTCTGAGCCACTCTGGCCTTTAATTAGGAACAATTACGGAGCTCAAAGTTCCATACTCTGAGCGTTGAGACTTCAGGCAGTTCTGCCTAAATCCTAAAACAGAGCTGTTTCTCCACTGGCACCCATATTAGGGTTCTCCAGAGAAATAGCACCAATTATATATATATGAGAGAGAGAGAATGAGATAGATTTATGCCTAGGATTATGGAGGCTAAATCCCATGATCTGCCACCTGCAGGCTGGAGAATCAGGGAAGCCAGTGGTATAGCTCTACTCTGAGATCTGGGGACACTGAGAATGTAAGTCGAGGTCCAAAGGCAGGAGAAGACCAATGTCCCAGCTTGGCAGGCAGGCAGGAAGCAAAAAGGGCTAATTCCTCCTTCCTCTGCCTTTTGGTTCTATACGCAGGCCTTCGACGGATCAGATGACGCCCACCCATGTTGGGGAAGGCAATCTATTTTATTGACTCCACCCATTCAAGTGCCAATCTCATCCAGAAACATCCTCACAGACGTACCCAGAGATCATGTTTAATCTGGACACCCTTGGCCCCTTCAGGTTGATATATCATATTAGCCATGACGGCACCTCTACCCCAGGACACAACACCCTGTTCGATAAACTGCCTGTAACACCAGTTCCTCCAGGAAAGAGACCCGCCATATTTTGGCCAGTGTCTCCTTTCAAGGCCAAGTTCATTGTCATAGAAATCCACCTGATTGCTTCTTGCTCAGTCACTGCCTGCCTGCCTGTCACTGTCTTTGCGTTCGGTCCTGTTCTAACACATTTCATACTCTAATAAAATTTTGAGGCTGTATGTCCCCCCACCAAACCCTACAGTCTCTGGAGCAAGGACCATGTAAGTTCTGTGTCTTATTCATCTGTGTATCCCTAACAACCAGCCTCCCCAGAGGAGGCCCCCAGTCAGTAGTGGTTGAATGGACCTCGTTCACCAGCCATGGTGGTCTGGCACTCCCAGCTGGATGGTTAAGATGCAGAGGGCTGGAAGGCTCAGATCAGCCCAGGCGAGTTACCATCAGAAGCCAAAAGACACTCTCGCCTCACAAAGCCCAGCTGAAAGAGACTCTAAGTTTTGCCATTTGCGGTCCCTGTTGCTATGGGAATAGAATGCCTCGTATGTGGCGTATCCATGTAAGAGGAATGTGTCTTCCAAGCATGACCTTGAGTGGCATTCCCACATCTGGCAGCACCAGAGGCCACTATAGGAGCCCTTGAGTCTAAAACAGGGGGCACACACCTCCCCTGCCCCTCCTCTGCCCTTCTCTTTATCCCCTCCCCCTCTGTCTGTCCCCCTCTTCTCTCTCTCCCTTCCTCTTAAGCCCAAACACTCAGATAACCAACTGGCTTCTCAGAATCTCCTCTCCTAAAGATCAGCGTCTCGTCTGTGCAAAGGCAGGTAACTAAATCCCACCCCCCACCCCGCCCAGGTCACGGGGACACTTCGGGCAATTTTGTCTGCTCCGTAACGGCGGGGTCCACGTTAACGCAGCTCCTCTCACTGGCTGTGGCCTGGATGGCGGACAGGGGTAGCAAAGAAAGGAAGCAAACATTGACTGAGCAATTACTCCGTGTCACTCTGTCCGGGGGGGGGGGGGCTCTTCCTCAATTTGCTGAGCCGTGCCAGTCAGGAGGCATTACTACCTCCATCTTTATAGGTCAAGCAGTTGAGGCCTACTGATCTCCAGGAGCGATTAAGGTGTGAACCCAAGACTTGAGCGTAACTTAGATTCTCTGTATCCCCCTCGGGTCCCCGAGTTTCGTCTCACGGATAATGAGGGATCAGCATCTCCAGTACTTTCCCCTTCTAATCCACCTTCAGGGCTTCAAGCAGGTTACCTTCCGTTGAACCGTTGACCCCCCCCCCTTCCCTCTGTATCGTGGAGATACTCAAAGGGTTGGGAGGGCAACAAGCAAGGGGGAAGAAATCAGCCACCCCGCATCGTAGGTCCCTTGGTCCTCGTTCGTTGGCCGGTGTGGGCTCATGTTTTCCACCTACTGGCCACGTCGGAAAGCTCTGATGTGCTCTCTGTGCGATTTGGGGGACACTGCCTCCCCAGCCCCATTCTCTTGTTCTGGTCCCTATTTCCACTCTGCCCTACGTGAAGGCAGTGATTCTCAGAGTGCGGTTCCGAGGCAGCCGCTTCAGCCTCACGGAAGAGCTTGCTAGAAATATAGCTTCAGGCCCCTCCCTGGCCCCACTGAATCAGCAACGCTGAGGGTGGGGCCACCCACCAGCAAACTGTCTTTTAACAAGCGCCCCAGGTGACCCCCCCAGCACTCCCACGTTTGCAAACCCCTGATTTTAAAGGCTGTTCTCCCGCCCTACGAACGCGGTACCTCTTTCCAGCCCGCCCTCCACCCCTTTTATTTCCCGTAGGACCCAATTTGAGAAGGGTGGCATTTCAGTGGCAGGTGAGATTTAAACACTGCTAAAACTGACATTTTTCCTCATTTCCAGCTCTGTCAGATACCTGACTGCAATTTTATAATACTCCAGAGGCAGCCCCCCCCCCCCCGTCAGAAAATACCAATGCAAAATAAGAGCAGATTATTTTAAAATGCCTGTTGGCACATTGATGCCACTGGCCGGTTTATACTGACTAATTAATCCTGATTTGACCTGAATTAATGCCTGATCCATGTAAAATGATGGAGATTTGCTGGCATGCAGTAAATTCGAGAATTAAGACCCAAAGGCATGTGGGAGAAGATTCGGCATCAGACAACCGTAAGAAGTAAAGTCCTTCTTCAACGGGTGCGTTCTTTGAGGGCCAGTATCTCTCCCTTTCGCCTCCCCGCCCCCACGCCTCCTTCCAGGAGAAAAAAAATTGCCAAGACTCGAGCATATTGTCTCCCCGTCTCCCCAATAAAGGTAAACTGACAGGGCTTTCAATGAAAGGCTCTGCACGATCGGAATTAAATGTCAAATACGATTTTCTGTTGGCAATTCAAAGCGTTGGTGTCAAAACCGTAACTGACAGCACGACTGCAGATTAGTATCTGTCTGGAATGGTGGCGTCACAGTGCGGGGAAGGTTTATGATTTAGTAGATTAACACAGCTCACGCTACCACTTACGAGAGAATTTGTTCAAGCCGGAGCCGATTAGATTGTGACTGCCGATGAGCGGGAGAGCCCCTCCCCCAAAGTTCGGTCGGGCGCTTGATGGCTCCCCTTGCCCCCTGTGGGGGTCTGCCATCGTTACGGGTGACAGGCAGCAGAGGTGAGTGGGCCACAGTCTGCCAGCAGCCAGGCTGTCTCAGGAGCCACCCGTGACGTGTGCTGGCGATGTCTCAGGGAAAATGGAGTTCTTATTGATCCAACCAATATGAAAGGGCCTTCCAGGTTGGAGATTTGATTTATTTAGCTTCTGCTCCTCACGTGGGATGGAGGGAGGAAGCGGGGGTGGGGGGCTGGTGGGGGGCTTCCTGGCAAGTCATTGAATCACGCCCTCCACCACTAGGTTTCTTCCAGCGCTAGGGAACGCGCGGAGAGCAGGGCCCAGAGCGGTCAGCAGTCTTGCCCAAGATGACAGAGCTTGGGAGGAGGGAGAGAGGTGGTTGGTTCGTCTGGCTCGAGGCTCACAAAGTGACGGACACTGTCTTAGGCACTCTTATCTCCAACGTCTTGAGCGACAGTCACAAAGACTTAGATATTCAGAGGCAAGTGCACTCCGGACATGGGCGAGGGCTAGATCCCGACCTCTCCGCTCAGCGTTCTCTGCGACATCTTACGAAGAAGTATCCCTAGAGCAGATACTCCAACCGAAAAGGGGATAAAAGGGCTTTGGAAACCATGCTTCCATCTTGCACACACTGCATGTCATTTCTGCCGAGTGACAGTCCATAGGACCCAGATAATAAAATAAAGAAAATGGATGCTCTGTGTCTTGACCGGCCGTAAATCGTAACCGGTCTTCCGCAAGCCTGATTTAAGAGTTTCATCTCGCACCGACCATGTTTGCTCTTTCTTTTTTTCCCCCCCCCTCTTGTCCCCACTCCTGGGGAAGAGGGAGGAACGGTGAAAGCCGTCAGTTCAGAGCAGCATTTATATTATCCAACAACGGCAGGATGTGACAGCATAGGAGACTCACAAGATAATGTTGAGACTCTGGTTTTAGAATGTTTACTCTCTTCTGGGTGAACTCTGACATCCAAATGCATTAATGCGGTGCCATTTGCAACTCTCATGCCAATCTCTATCCTTGTAAGTATCAGAATTTTAATGCCTGCTTCCCTGTTTGAGTTATGGTAATTTATTGTAATAGTGTATTTTGACCTTTTCAGTATTTTGTATTTTTATTGGATAGCTGTTTCACCTCTTCCCTCGAGGGTTAGCCAGGCTGAAAATGAGAGAGAATGGTAAGACCAACCAATCAAAATACAGAATATTAAAAAGGTCAACACACAAGAGCAAACTACTAATTTGGCAAACACACAAGCTCAAAGAGAATAAAGGCTCCAAACAGCATGGTGGCCAGAGCAAGAATAAGGGGGCAGAAGGAAGCTAAGGGGGTCCTCTCAACCTATAACCGAGCAGCTAGTTCAACCACTGAGTATAAACTCGTCCGTCATCCCAACCAAAGGAGGGGAGAAAGCCAGTGCATCCTCCAAAGGGTGTAAACACCATTTCTGTTTCCACCTGGTCAATGGAGATGGCAAAGAGAGGCGGCGGGGTTGAAAGGTCCGAGCCCAGAGATGCCAGGAGACCTTCAAAGAAAATGTGGAATAACCAAAGGATGCACCAAAGACACCATGTTTAGCCCCCTACCTACACGCCGATGAATGTGTCCAGAGTCTGGGACGGGTGTTTATCTCTTTCTTTTTGGAAACTCTCCAGGGAGGGAAGTCCTCAACCTCCCCCATGGACTCTTCCTAGTTGCACTAAACTAAAGAATAATAACAAGCTTGGCTGACTATCAAGGTTAATAGGATCATTAAAAATTCAAAGCATACTAACTCAAGTGGACTTCCAGGTCTAGTCTACCGGAGGCCATGGCCATCCAGTAACCAGGAAACACACTGAACCAATTACTAGGGTGTGGCCCCTCCCCCGCTGAAACTCACACTGTTGTTAGCAAAACACAGCAACATACACAGAAGGTGTTCGATATCCCAGGATGATTGGCACCAGAAAAGGGACACTTGAAGGGAATCCAGGTGAAACAGGGACCAAAAGTCTCAGGGTAAAGAGGGAAACGATTTTGACTGCCCTTTCATCTCGAAAAATAAGATGACAATTTATGAAGAGGTCATCTTGTTTTCTTTTCTATTTAATAAAATGGAGGTTAAAATTCTAATCATATTCTCAAAGTACAAAGGATTAAGGGTTGACTGGGAAGTCGGGGCACAACTCTCTCAGCAAAATTTTATGTTAATATAGATACATCGCCCTTCACAGCACCTTGGGAACAATCACAAAAAGCACAACTTTTATGAAATATTCAGAGGACTATTTTGTAAATATTCAGGGCACTAATATAAGTGCCCCCTCTAAATTCCTTTCTGGTCCAGCTTTTCTCTGCCTTAACAGCTCGATCTATGATTCCGTTGGCTGATTTCCTAGTGTTCAGTTGTAATCTGGGAGATCCTTGTTTGTTGACATTTTCAAGCAATCTGAACCATCCCACTAGGTCACGTCCGTCAAGCTCATGAACTCCTGTGTTGTTTACAAAATTTGCAATTTCCACTTGCTTTTGATTTGCACTGTGCTGACAAAACATCTGAAAATCATCTGCAAAACTGGCCAAGCATTGATGTCATACAGGTTTGTGTTACACAGAGTTATGTTTGAGTTGGGTCTAATTTTTAAAGTCTGCCAAGTGAATATTTGATGGCTGTTAATTCCCTGTGTGAATTTTTAACGACAGGTACTCTCACAATGAAAAACTCAGGCACGTGGAGCCCAGGTTTATCTAAGCGCAAACCAGAATATTTTCGACCTAAAACACTCCATAACAGACACGAAGAAAAGGGACCGCTGAAGTATATCCAACCATTAACACTTTGTAGTCTGACTCTTAGGTATGGCGGGCCCAGCAGGTTACGTCGTAGGAGAAGAATTTTGGGGTTAGAAACACTATATAGATTTGCAATGGCTGTTCTTTAAGAATATTTAATACGTACCATACTCAGATTACACTGTTAAATTAAAAAACGCTCTCTCAAAAAACACATGTTGCACATGATCCCTGTTTTTAGAAAAACTATCCTTTATTAAACATTTACTGGGTACCACGAACTGTACTTTGCACTTTATATGCCTTATATTATTCAATTCTCGTAACAGCCCGGGAGAAAGGCATCGATACCTACAAGTTATAGGTAATGAAATAAGACCCACAAGTCAAGCAACTTGCCCGAGATGAAATGTGTAATTAGTGGCAAAGACTCAGTCCTGACCCCAGGCTCAGACTCTTAACCTACTCCATCACAGTACATAGGAAAGGCTTCTAGAAAAATGAAGCTACTGGGTAAGATCGTGAATGCCTGTATTCGCTTCTTTGTAGTTTGCCACATTTTCCACATTTTCTAAATTAAAAGTGATTGATTTATACTCAGAGAAAAGAAAGCTAGTTTTTATTGTAACAAGTTAAAGTTCGAGGAGCATCTGGGTGGCTCAGTCGGTTGACCGTCTGACTCTCGATTTCAGCTCAGGGCAGGATCTCACGGGCCATGAGATCAAGCCCTGCATCGGACTCAACGCAGAGCCTGTTTAGGATTCTTTCTCTCCCTCTCTCTCTCTGCCCCTTCCCATGCTCATGCTCTCTCTCTCTCTCTCAAAGTAAGTGTATAAACTTAAAAAAAGAAAAAGGTAAAGTTAGAGACTAGAAATCACCATGTTGCTTGTAGCTAAAAGGCAGAGCTTTGTAGGGAAACAGGGAAGAAAGTCTGGCTCAGTTACAGCTTGAGGGAAGTCTCCCAGCTGGCAAGCAGCCTTCAGATGGAGGGTTTGGCACATCCTGTAAGTGCCGCTGACATAGACACTGCCCACTTGACCTACTGAGCAGCTTAAAAGAAATGGCGTGTGTGATAGAAAAGAACAGTGACCAGTCAGAGCCGGAGACAAGGACGTCTCCCACATCCTATGGAGACCCATAGGACTGCCTGTCCCCTCGCCCCACGGGCCCCACCTACAGCCCAAACGTCCCTCTGCTGTGAGGCCGACTCTGTCCCAGGTCAGAGCACTGAGCCCCACAGGAGGATTGCTAACCTCTCCAAGACTTCAGCTCCCCAAGAATGGGGCCCTGCCTTCCCGCGGGCCTCGGAGACTGCCTGGGGCTGTCCCAGCTACCTGGGCTTCCTGAAGGCACCCGTGCGCCAGCAAGGCCCAGCCCCACTCCAGCTGGGGCTCACAGCACAGCCAGCCATACCTTCAGGGACCTCACGGACACCGCCAACCTGATGCGTGAGCCGTCCTTGTTGTTGGCCACCACAGCCTTTCAGCCAAGCTACGCATTCACGGTCACAGTCTGGTCCCAAGTCTTTAACCCGGGCTTTGCACGGTGCACTACAGGGAGCTGAGATTCTCTTCTCTCTGCTGCCAGAGGGGCAGGTAGACCCTGGACCCTGCCTCTTTCTCAAGCAAACGGAGTGTACCAGGGCATGCACGATTGGGGCAGCATGGACTTCGAGCCGCCCTGGTGGGTTTTCTTTGTCCCCACACACCATCCTCTTCCCTCTCCGACCTCCTGAGCTCCTGCTTTCTCCCCGGTAGCTGAAAAAATTATAATGGCGTTGCTTGTTTACGTACGGTGTATCAGGCGCTCTTACGATTGCTTTACATCTACATAGCAATGACATGAATTACAAGTTCTCTGGGCCTCTTTTGCTTCCCCTGAAAAGCGGGGCAGTTTAATGAGACCCTCTCCAGTCTTCTCTGGGAGCTCCCGGAATGAGGGCCAGAATTACCACGGCCTCGTCGCCTTACATGGTTTGAGAGGACGGCACCTTTCAAGGAAAGGAGATCAATGTAGAAATACAGAGGAACGCTTTCTCTAGGATGCAGTGTTCAAGCCCTTAACCTGACCTTGAAGAAAGGAAAAGATGTGTTGGGATTTCTAGTAGAAGTGGAATAATCGGAGGAGGAGTTGGCATCTGATAGAGGAAGCACGTTCATGGCGAAGTGGCATCCAAGAGCTCGGGATGGAATTGTGGAAGATGGGCCAGTTGGAAAAGCAAGTCCAACAGGAAGAAAACAGCTTCCAGGGAGTTACAATCCCAGACCCAGGTTCAGCAACGTGACTGGGCCTCTCCACACAACACTAACCAAGAGCTAATATATAGTATTTATTCGAGAAAGATGGTTCCAGGGTAAGGAATGAGATTTAGTTACCATAACACACATTACTTCTTGGAGCTCCCAGTTCCCCTATGAGAAAAGCCATTTTTCTTTTTCAATATACGTCTGATGTTTGCAATCCGTAGGGCTATTGTCAAATGGTTTCCACTTACTTGAAAAGACAACTTCTCTGCCTTGAGGTTTTACCTATCAGATCTCGGTGCTGGCACCCATTGCTGTGGCATTACACCAGCTACGGAATTACGCACAGGGACGACAAACATCACCTGTCATCCTTGCCCAGAAGTGGCTCAACATACCATATCCCACTTCGCAAATCTGGGTAAAAAACTATCGTCCAAAACAACATGAAAATCAAGAGTCCTCTCTCTCTGAGGATCCATGGAGTCTCCCCTCTTTTTTCCAGGCTAAAGAATCTGTAATTATTACCTCTTTCTCTCTTTGGTGGGATAGGTCATCAAATCAACTTTTGTTCTAGGAATTTTTTTTTTCCAGCTAATTGATAACCTCCCGCCTCACAGGTACCAGGCTTGGCGATAAGGGTCTTTTTCTTTATACTAAGATAGCACCTTGCTCTAAAGAGGTCTAAGCATTTGCAAATACCGACTCATTATTTATTGCAGGTATTTCACGGAGTTCGATCGTTCTAAGTTACAGAAAAAGTAAAATCAATAACTGTTTCTTATGTAATTACTGTCCATGCAGAGCCTATGCATTTCCGTGCATTAGTCATACTCCAATTATGGTCCGAAGTCACTACTGACCAACCGAGAACTAGTAGTATAATTATGGGAGGGTCAGAAACCCTGGGAGCTGTGAGCTTGTACCACGAATCTCCGCTTTCTCGTTTGTAAAATGACCAAGTTGTGGCTCTCTTGGGTCAGCGACATTAGGCTGTTATTCTATGCCATGTGGGCAATCTGCTCCATAAGCAGACCTGCATCAGGCGCGGGGAAGACAGACACGCACGTCCTCTCTGCAGAGAGCTGGCTGCTGTCTTTCTCTTGCCCCTCTAAACCAAAGCCAGTTCCTGTCTTGATTCCTCTGGGCAGACTTATCTGACTCCTCTGGTCCGCATTGAACTTGCCTCAAATGAACCCTGGTCCTATTTTAAAACTGTACTCCAGCAGGGAGCACATACCGCCATGTATTTTTCTGAGTGCTCTTTACAGCCCGTCCAACAAACTAAATTGTGAGCACTTAACGGAAGTGCTTATGTGTTCAAGCCCCGATCCCCCAAATCAGACCATAAACACAGTAGGCAAGAAATCCTTTGTTCCTTTTTCTGTTTATGTTACTAGTAATAAATTATGAAAGAGACCCTTTCTGAAAATCTAGGGGCCCAGAATATGCAATTATGCCAATGGGCTCTCACTTACAACCATGCAACTTATGTCCAAGCCAAGACCTAGTTTTAGTCTCCTTTCCCCATTCCATTGTCTCCTTCCTGCTCTCTCCCTCCACTTCCCTCTAAGTATGCTGGCATTACCACTGTGATGCTCCTCTTTGAAATCCCTCCGTAACACCTCCCTGCATGAATAAGCAAGGGGCATGTGGTGTGACCAAAAGGATATGAAATTTCAGACCAATACTTCCAGCTGTGATGGAAGAAAAACTCATCACACAACGAAAATCAGGGTTGGCGGGAAAGAGCTCTCTCCCCTTCTCATCAAGAAGATGCCAGATCACTGGCTATTCCTGGGGACTATGTCTTACTCCAGACCTGATAGAAAGGTGAGGAGGGACAGAAGGAAGGAGTCCCACCTGTTTTATCAGTAAAGGATATCTAGAGAATTCTGCCTCTGGCAATCTGGTGTGCCGAGATATTCTGAAACAGCCTTTTACCACCAAGCTAGTCAGATGTTGGAAGAATTACAAGAAAAGTAAGTGCATTGCTGAGCTCACAAGAAAATAAGGAAAATCCTCAAGGGCAAGAAGAAGGAGGAGGAGGAGGAGGAGGAGGGGGAGGAGGAGGAGGAGGAGGAGGGGGAGGAGGAGGAGGAGGAGGAGGAGGAGGAGGAGGAGGAGGAGAAGGAGAAGTTGTTTTGTAACATCAGACTTCCAAGCAAACACTAGAGTTGAGTTGCCTTGGGAAAATGTTGATTCCAAGAATCTAGAATTTTGGAAATGAGCAACCACTCCTAAGGGCATAAGAGCAAGCTCGGTGTCCACGCAAAGCAAATAAGGGGAACCTAAGAATCCTGCATTTACCAGAGGATCCCAAGGGCACACCCCAAGTGAAAGGGATACAAAGGTGTTAACAGCACATTTCACAAGCTAGACCGAAAGGATGAACATTGTTCTCTAGAACACACGGAATATTTACCAAAAAATAAATACGTACCAGCCCACAAACAACCCTCAAAGTATTTTCAAGAATTGGGTATCCTGTAAACCGTATTTGCGTACTATCTATATTCTTTTGCTACAGTACAATTGAGATAGAAATCAATTTTTAAATTAACTTAAAAAATAATAAATCGGAAATTTTAAAAACATGTTTCTCCATAACTCATGAATCAGCATAGAGATCATAATAGAAATGTTTAAATATTTATAATTAAATAAAATGAAAACACCATCTATCAAAACTTGTGGCATACAGATAAAGGAGTAGGTAGAAAGAATTTATATTCAAATTCTGACATCAAAAAGGCAAGGCTAAAAATTAGCGAGTTAAACTTCCAGCTTAAGAACTTGGGTGGAGTAGGGGGTTGGCAGACGAGAATATACATCTAAATAAAGGAGAAGAGGGGCGCCTGGGTGGCGCAGTCGGTGAAGCGTCCGACTTCAGCCAGGTCACGATCTCGCGGTCCGTGAGTTCGAGCCCCGCGTCGGGCTCTGGGCTGATGGCTCAGAGCCTGGAGCCTGTTTCCGATTCTGTGTCTCCCTCTCTCTCTGCCCCTCCCCCGTTCATGCTCTGTCTCTCTCTGTCCCAAAAATAAATAAACGTTGAAAAAAAAAATTTTTTTTTTTTAAAAATAAATAAAGGAGAAGAAAGGGATGACAAACACAAAGGAAGAAAGGACAGACATTAATGCAACAGAAAACAAAGACAAGTAGAAGGAATGAACAAATCCAAGAGTTGATTGTGTGAAATATCAATAAAGGGGTGCCTGGGTGGCTCAGTCGGTTAAGCGTCCAACTTCAGCTCAGGTCATGATCTCACTGATTGTAGGTTCAAGCCCCGCATCGGGCTCTGTGCTGACAGCTCAGAGCCTGGAGCCTGCTTTGAATTCTGTGTCTCCCTCTCTCTCTCTACCCCTCCCCCACTCGTGCTCTGTCTCTGTCTCTCAAAAATAAACAAACATTTTAAAAACTTAAAAAAAGAAAAAAGGAAAGATCAATAAGATACACAAATTTCTAGTGAGGCAGAAAGAGAGAAGTCGCAAAGAAATAATAGAAGAAATTTTTTAAATGACATAACTAAAGATAGAGTACAAGTTAAAAAGGATAAAACGAGAATATTATGGAAAACTAAATTGGGTTAAATTAGCATGATTCCAGAAAGGCAAAACTAATTCAATATGTAAAAACCCATTTATGTTCATCTTTCTTCCTTCATTCATTCACATCAATTCAGAGCAATTAAAGTCTCACTGGGGGCGCCTGGGTGGCGCAGTCGGTTAAGCGTCCGACTTCAGCCAGGTCATGATCTCGCGGTCCGTGAGTTCGAACCCTACGTCGGGCTCTGGGCTGATGGCTCAGAGCCTGGAGCCTGTTTCCGATTCTGTGTCTCCCTCTCTCTCTGCCCCTCCCCCGTTCATGCTCTGTCTCTCTCTGTCCCCCAAAAAATAAATAAAACGTTGAAAAAAAAATTTTTTTTAAATAAAAAATAAATAAAAAATAAAAAAAAAAATAAAGTCTCACTGTAACGTCACATAGTTATCTCTTTTCTTTCCTTTCCTTCTGGGTCCACTCAACCCCAGCCAAAGGAACTGCATTTGGGGCCTGGGTTTCTTTTCCACAGACTGAGAAATTTCCCACGGGAACATTAAACACCTTCACAGTGTGGTATCCCAACCTCTTGAATGTCTAATCTTTCCGGAATCTCAGGGAATCATAAGGAAACAAATATAATCGCGTGGGGCCCATTTCCAGAATATTGAGAAAAATCACTTACTCTCCAAACCAAATGCAACCATTAACTCACAATCTTAACATCAATTCCCAAGCAGATGTGATGTGTCCTGAACCCAACATCTCATCGAATCTACATCCAGGCTGTTACCACCAATCATCCGTAAGGAGCTCGTATTAGTTTGATCAAAACAACACCAACAAACCAGAAAAACGTGAAGGAGGAGCCAGAAAATCCCATGGGGTTCACCTGTGATGGAAACGTGCCAGTCAGTCAGCCATGCCAGGTGTCCAAAGCTCAGCACCTGCAAAGGTAATACTCATTTGAAGGAAGCGTCTCATCAAGACCCCACATTTGCCATATCCCGACAAAATACCTCTTGCAAAGTGAATAAAGGACCAACCTACCACATCCTTCCTCAAGACCTTTCTTTTAAGGTTCACCCAGTAAAGCTTATTTCTCAACAGTTTGTGCAGGATTCCTTCCTTTGCCTCCCCAGCTCTGCATACGTGGTGCCGTAAATTTCCCTGAAGGGGGCTTAGCAGCAGCTCCCTTCCGTCAAAATCTGTGGCCTCGTATCCTTCCCTAAACCCAGGGGCACACTATACCCTTCTCTCTGTACTTCTCCAAATCTGAAGGCTCTCAAGGCTTGCTTGCTTGCTTGTACAGCATTTCAGTTTCTGTGGCAACTGCCTCTTCCTTCCATCCTGGAATGCCTCAGCTTTGCCTCATCATGTCATCCTCCAGGGAGAACATCCCCCTTAGTTTCCATATCTGTCCCAGCCGGAGTCACCCACTTAAAAACTTTCTCCTTTTAAAAATTTATTTATTTAAATGCAAATTTAAATACAATGTTTAACATACAATGTATTCTTGGTTTCAGGAGTAGAACCCAGACTCCCACTGCTTGAACCCGCCTACTACGTATTTCTAGGAACGTCATCGCTGAACGGGAAAAAAAAAAAAAAAAATCAAGAACAAAAACAAACACAAAACTAAACAAAAACAGGACAATAAAGTGAAATTGGAATCTGTTAATACTAAATCATGCCGCAGTCCAAATACAAAAGGCATTTTACACCAGAAGACTGCCGATTTTAAAGTGAGCTTTTTCAAGAACCCAGAAGGTTCCATCCCTGCCAAGCCCAGATTCCTACTAATCAAAATCAAGGCACAAACTCTCTCTTTGAGTTTTGCTAATGAAAACCAGAGCTCCTCTTGACAACGCAAGTTTCTTCTGGAGGCTAAACCAAAACCCCCAACTTCTGTGCGTAAGCTCACCTCCGTCTGCTGGAGAACAAATGTTGGCTAACGTCAAGGTAAATGGACCGGACCCGGACACCTCGGCCAGCACTGACCATGGCTGCCTTCATCCCCATCCCTACTGTATTCCCAGGGGAGCCCAGGGCTGAGGATTTAGCTTCAAAGCTCCATTTGGTCAAAAGCCTGGTGATCTAGGCTGAGCCCCACATGGAATTCGAAAGGTCCTCTCGTCTGTCTACCTGAAGATGTCCTGCGGAGCCCTGAGCGGCAGTGTTCCACGCCCCTTCGCAGACATGGCACATGGAACAGGCCAGGGAGGGGCCCCACTTGGCCTTTGTTTGTCCGTTTGTTTGTTGAGAGAGAGACAGTACAGGCATGGGTAGAACAGAGGGGCAGACAGACAGACAGACAGAGAGAATCTTAAGCAGGCTCCACACTCATCCCACGACATTGGGATCATGACTTGCGCTGAAATCAAGAGTCAGTGCGTGACCAACTGAGCCACCCAGGCGCACCTCCCCCCCCCCCCCCCCCCGCCCCCGAACTTGGCTTTTTTAAGGGCCGAGCTGCTTCTCAGCCTGGCCCTCCAAGCATCAAAACAGCACAAGTAATGGAATAAAGCCTCTGACAGCCTTCCCCTCTCAGGAGTTCCAAGGAAATAGAGATGAGATTACGGCCGCGAGAATCTGTCCGGCTGATTATTGGTGCCAGGGGTGACAGGCTGCTGTTTACTGATTCATGGCGTGGTAAGTAGCAAAAGGAGAGAGCACGGAGAGCAGAAAGCTGTCTATATTCCTGGAGCCGTGTTCTCCCGATGCAGCCACTTGAATCAAGCCACATGCACCACGGGCTGACTCTGATCCTCAGTAACAACTGTTTAAAAGCAGACAGAGGCAAGGCTTCCGGATTTGTTGACTCGTGTTGTTCTTGGGGAAGCAGGGGGAGTTAAGGGTTCTGTTTCCAGTACTTCCCATGGGAGGCTGTTTCCAAAGGGACACAAATCATTCACTGGAGGCAGAATACGTTACTAGTAGTTTGGGGCTCGTGGCAACCCACGCCCGGGCCTTCCAAGAGGTGTGGGTCTAAACAGAAGGCATCTTTTTTTTTTTTTTTTTTCTTTAACTCATATCTGCCAAAAACGAATGCTTCCTCCTGGCTTGTAAGAACTAACAGTACTCAGATGTAACGATCACATATTCTGAAAGATTGCTAAATGCTCCGGGAGCACAGGAGGAATTTTTAACAGAGAAATTCCGGGAAAGGACCTTGACACTGATAAGAGAAGCAGGGCTGGAAACCTGGGCTCGGGTCGTGGTGTTGGCCTTCACAGACTCATGCATTTGTTCAACAGGTTTTATGTGCCCGGGCTGCTCTAGGTTCTAAGGACGGAGCGAGGAAAAGTCCTTCCTCAGAGCACAGGGTGCTTCTGCAGGTAGGACTGGCCTTGTGGGGGCTCCAAGTTGTGCACAAACCATGCCTGTCCCCATTGTAACTGCTCCGTCAGAAAAGAGGAGAAACATCTATTCTACTTGTGGTCCAGAGACCACCGGTTCCTGGGGCGCCTGGGTGGCTCAGTCGGTTGAGCGTCCGACTTCAGCCCGGGTCATGATCTCGCAGTCCGTGAGTTTGAGCCCCGCGTTGGGCTCTGGGCTGATGGCTGATGGCTTCCGATTCTGTGTCTCCCTCTCTCTGCCCCTCCCCCGTTCATGCTCTGTCTCTCTCTGTCTCAAAAATAAATAAACGTTAAAAAAAAATTAAAAAAAAAAAAAAAAGACCATCGGTTCCTATTCTGGAAGCACCCAAAACTAAAGACTGTCACATTTCAAATTCGTAGAGAAGCCTTGGTTCGACTATTGCCCTCCTGGATGAGTGCTCTCTGCAGCAGCCCCAGCAAGGCAACAGCGACCTGTGCTTAAATACCCCCAGTGACAGGGAGCTTGCTCCTTTATTAGAAGCTCTTCTCGAGTGACCTGTGACCCTCAGGACGCTGAAGTTGAGCTCAGTTTGGCGTCCTTGCTGCTTTCAATCATTGGCTTCCCCCTTGGGAACCATGCAGACCAGAACTGATCCCTCTTCCCCAAGACACCGAACACATGTCCGGAGCCCTCCCTCCTGGCCAAAGACCATCCGCTCTCTGATCCGCTCGCCACACAACAAGGGCCAGCTACTGAGGCTCACTGTGTGCCATTGAGGTTGCCAAATACCTCTGTGTTAACTGCCGTGTCCATCCTATGAGGACGGTATACCCATTTTATAGATGGGAAAACTGAGGCTCAGAGAGGTTAAGTAGTTTGCCCAGAATTACTCAGCTAGTACGGCAGAATATGGACTCAAAGCCATGGCCTTCTGACTCCAAAATCCACCTCGAGGGCTCTCTATCCTGGTGGTTCTCTTAAACTTCAGTTTGTCCATACAATTTGTAGGTCTGCCCATGGTCCGTCTCCCTCTAAAAGCACACCCACGCTTGCCTTCGCATGTCTGTCTCAGTTTTCACTGTTCCCTTACAGCATGAAGTTATTAGTGGGTAAAGGACTAGGAGAATTATAAAATGGGTATTTACAATAACCCACTGTGTCCTACAGATGTAAAACAAAGACTTTCGCTTGACCTATGCCACCCCCTTTGATTCCGCTCAACAAATTTTGGATGCTCCCCGCATCACACACCAAACTAGGCACAAGAAATACAACGATGATCGTAAAAACCGGCCATCCCTCTCAAGGGAGACAAGAAAGTAAATGAGTAATCATGAGACATGAGAGTCTCTGGATGAAGAGCCCTAGGGTCCTGGTAGAGGGAAGAGTAAGTCCTGCGAGGTGCTGGAACATGGGAGCGAAAGTTAAGGAAGAGTTTGCAGGTGAGGAGACCATCCTGCGTGCTCGCTCTCAAGGAACAAAGCTTTTTAACTAAGAAGTTGAGGGTTGAGAGGGCGGGAGTCCAGGCTCATTCCAGAATAAGCAAAGCCATTATCACGAAGTGGCCTCGTGTCATCCAGGGACACAAAATTTTCCAGTAAGACCAATGTATCAGATACACTAGGGGGAAGGTGGGATAGAATGTGAGGTGTTGGGACGGGATAGACATACTAAGCCTTGGCATTTAGACTGAGCAGATAGCCATCAAGAAAGAATATTTCTGGGGCACCTGGGCGGCGGAGTCGGTGGAGCGTCCGACTTCGGCTCAGGTCACGATCTCGCAGTTTGTGGGTTCGAGCCCCGCATCGGGCTCTGGGCTGACAGCTCGGAGCCCGGAGCCTGCTTCGGATTCTGTGTCTCCCTCTCTCTCTGCCCCGCCCCCACTCACGCTCCGTATCTCTCTCTCAAAAATAGATAAAAATTTACAAAAATAAAAATAAGAAAATAAAAGAATATTTGTATGTTAGAAGCCAATCTATGCCTTACAAAGATATCTCTGATGACTTTGCTGTGAATTCTAGAACCCCCTGCGCTTGCCATAATGCCAACCGAGATCACGCTTACTCCTTTTCAGCCATGTTACGTAGTTCACTCTCAACCAACACTCCTTTTCACATATGGCGCTGTCGGCCTATGTCTTCCCAGCCAGAAGCAGTTGAACCTGTGCTTGGGACCTCACATTTACCCAACGTATTGATTCTGTTAAAATCAGACCCCGCACCCTCTCATTTGCACCCTTCGGGATATTGATTTTTATCTCCATCATGCTTACTAGGCTGCCAGCTTCAAGTTGTACATTAATTTAATAAACCTCTTTCCAAATGTTCATGCAAATCACAGATTAAAAGGAAAAAAAATCATAAGGCAAGGGCAAAGCTCCAAAGCATGTCACTAGACACTTTCCACCGGATTAACATTTACTTTTAAATCAGTCCCTTTAAAAATAAAAGCTCTTTAATCAGTAGCTGCTCCACTCACGTGTCCTTTCTCTTGCCAGACGCCGTGCTGTCAGCATTCTGGATGAAGTTAATCGCGTAGAACTTGCTCGTGGTGAGCCCACGCTGGCTGTTAGGTCTGTGGTTTCCTCTTCTAGGTGCTCACACGCCAGCCCTTTGATCTTCCACCAGGCTTTCTGGAAGCTTCTTCAGTTGCAGACCCCATCTTCTTTCTTGGTTGGAAATCTGAACTCCATTTGTTGGTCTCCAGTTTTCCAAACCACTTAGGTTTTCCGTGGTTCACAAAGACCACCCATAGCAGTTTGGGTGATCTGATCTGACGAGTTTCTTTTAGTAACATGGGCTATAATTTCCCGGCCTGGAATGCCACAAGTGTCCGTTTCGTCATCTAGAAAATGGAGACTGTAACAGCATTATCCCATACGGTGGTTTGCTAATTAGATGGCATCATGCACTTAAAGGGCCGCTGTCTAGCACGTAGGAAACATTCCCCCCAAATTTGTAACAAGCCACCACATCGTTTCCTCCTGACAGCACCTCCAGTTTGATTGGCCTAAAAACCCACCTCTTCCAGAAGCTGCATTTGCTCCTAAATTTCCTAAATCTTTACACGATGTCACTATTCTCGCAGTCACTGAAGCCTGACACTCAAAAGCGTCTTTGATCACCACTTGCCTTCTCGCCCACATCAATCGATGTTAAGTCTGGTAGGTTTCATCCCTGCAATGCTACAGACACCAACCCCTTACTTCCATCCCATGGTCACTGTAACGGGTCGAATGGCCGTTTCGCCTCAAAGCATATGCATTGAAGCCCTTAATGCCCAGTGTGACTTATATGGAGACAGGTCCTGTGAGATGATAAAGGAATGATGAGGTCATAACGGTGGGGCCCCAATCCAACAGGGCTGTTGTTTGTGTAAGAAGAGGAAGAGACCCCAGAGACCTCTCTCTCTCCCCCACGTCAAGGCACAGTGACAAAACAGTCATCTACAAGGCAGAAGGATCTTCACTGACAATCAAAGTGGCTAACACCCTTGGCCGGTCTGAGACTTGTCAGCCTCCAGAATGGCGAGAACTAAACTTTTGGTGTTCAAGCCACTCTGGCTGTGGTTTTGTTCTAGCATCCCAGGCAGACTAAGGCAGCTGGCATCTTCAGGTCTTCTCCACTCCTTACCTGCTTTGCACCAACAGCCTCCTGACTCTTGCCCCCATTCCCCCCTTTCCCCACTCCATCCAAGTACCAACCAGGCCCGACCCTGCTTAGCTTCTGAGATCAGGCGAGATCGGGCACGTCGAGGGTGGTGTGGCCGTAGACTACCTTTCTCCACTCCAATTCACCTCTCCCACTACTCTCAGCCTCCCAATACTTCCTGACTTCTGCCCCTACATCACCAGAAACTTCCCATTGTTTGCCAAACCGAGCATAAATTCACCAGCACTTTCGAGGTATCCCAGGTAAGCTTCACATATAAGCCCTCTTTACGATCCCCATCTAACCCTGGAAACTCCTGTTCCTCATTCCTGATATGCCCTCTGCTCTAGCCAAACAAAACTTCTCATAGTCCCTAAGAACATCGTCAATCATTTGCATTTTTTGACTGATCTCTGCACCCAAACAGAAAGACTGGCTGACTTAATAGTGACATAAACAAGTAAGAGTTTATTATTTTCATATAGTAAGTCCAGAGATGGGAAGTTACTTCTCTTGGTTTTGTGGCTCAATAATGTCACCAGAGATCAGCAATTTTTTTTTCTTTCCTCAAGATGCAACTATGGCTGCCATGGCTCCGGACACGAAATCTGTGTTCAATGCATGAATACAAGTGAAGGAGAAGAGAAGAAACAAGGCAATCAAGCCAGTCCCGTTTAGTAGAAAAAGTCAAAACATTCCCAGAGTCCCCGTAGATTCCCATATCAACTCATTGGCCAGGGTACTGTCACATGGTTACCCTTCCTTGCAAGAGAGGCTGGAAAAGTGAGTATTTCATCTGAGCAAGGTATGCATGACAATACCCACAACAATATTGGGACGCCGTTAGCAAAAAGTTAGAAGGCAGTCGATAACCGAGTGGGCGACTAGTCTAGCCACAGTACCTGGCACTCGTGTGAGGTGGGAGAATTTTTGTCTTTATTTCTCTTCACACACCTACCAAACTCTCCTGTACATACTTTGTGTTCAGTAGGCTGATTGTGTTACCAGTTTATGATTGCCTACAAATGGTTCTACATTCATTAAGTACCCGCTGGTCTCTGTTAGGTACATTGGGAAAAAACAAGAGTAAAAGAAATTATATTTGTCCTCAAGTCAGACAAAGTGCCTGCTGCTGAATTACTTCCCCAAAACACAGTCGTTTTGGGGGTCCATTTCACACCCTCGGCACCAACACTGACCTCTGCTCGGCGACACCTTTCTTCGTGGGAGAGTATACATAATAACCCTCGACCGGAGCTTGGCCGAATTGCTCTGACGTCTGCATTTTTCTGGCTTGACTGAACAAGATTTTCCTATAGATGAGTCGAGAAAACTTTTGCTATGAAGCAATATAATGAAACATTGTTGCAAAAAGAACATTGAAAAGGAGGCGGCAGCCATCAGATATGATGCTACAGAATAACGAATGATATATAAGTAAATATTTGAGTAAATCCGGATTATCACGGAGTGCACAGTTTACATATCTATAATCACTGATAAGATACATTATGTGCAGGGGCGTTTACATACAGATAGTGATGGGTCTGGAATAGAAAGAAGGATGAAAATAAAAGCAAAGAGGGTTTTAAAAAAAAATTTAATGTTTATTCATTTTTGAGACAGAGAGAGAGAGACAGAGTGCAAGTGGGGGAGGGCGCAGAGAGAGAGGGAGACACAGATTCTGAAGCAGGCTCCAGGCTCTGAGCCGTCAGCACAGAGCCTAACGTGGGGCTCGAACCCACAAACTGCGAGATCATGACCTGAGCCAAAGCTGACGCTTAACCAGCTGAGCTACCCAGGTGCCCCAACCAAGAGAGGTCTTAAAAATATATTTACCCAAATCTTCCTAGTGGTAATCTCTGGGCACTACATTATAATTGGCTTTCTGGTTTTGCTTGTCACTATCTCCCAGATGTTCTCAAACGAATCTGCTTCGCTTTTATAATAAAAAGAAAAAGCGGTTGTTTTTGCTTTTCTTAACTTTTGGGAGTTTTAGGGGGCCAAGCAGCCTTCAGACGCTTCAGGTGATGATCTGAATTTGATTCGATGAGACAAGGGCTAGTGAACTTAAGTGGCCACAAATTCGAGAGAGCCTCTGTTTATGACCTCGAACCATTTGCAGCGCAGGAACGAGTCACGAATTTTTATTTGCAGCTTTAGAAACACCAGGAGCAAAATATAAAGACAGCGCGAACCTGGAAGTAGGTGGTGCGCCACAGAAACTAATTTTCCACGGAGGTTTGCTTAGGCGTTTCATATCTTCAGAGACTCCCATTCACTGCCAAGTGTGACCCCAAACAATGAAGCCATTCAGCAGGGAGGAAGGATCTTCGATGCCGTGAATGCTGCCACCTGTACTTTGAGCCTCCTTGACTAAATCAACACTGGAAAGCTCATTGCTCCTCTGCTTCTGTTTCAGTAATGGAAAGGCTTTACGCAGAATGGACTCACCACTCAATTCGATGACAATGCCCGTGACATTCAAGTGATTCCTCTTTTACATGCAGCGCCGAGCCAAGTGTCTGCTTCATCTCCCGATTCACATGACAAAGCAGAAAAGGCTGGGAAGCCCTGGACACGCTGAGCCAATGGCACCTTTGCTGCTGGATGCGATGTCGCTCCCAAAATTAACCCCCGGAAATCTCAGCAGAAGCACGTCCTGCCCTTTGGAAGCCTCCGGTTTTGACAAGTTACTCTTTCCATTTATGAGGTGCCGTGATTACGACTCACGTGATAGGTGGCTACAAAATAAGGACACTGGCCTGAAGGCATGCTGCTGCTTTTTAAACTAAAAAAAAAACACATGGTGGAGGGGTGAAAACAATACTTCTGACCTGGAATATACAGCGACGGAGCCCAAGTAGTCAGAGAAAAGATCTTGAAGGTATAAAATACAACTGGTTATCTCAGTTTCTGGCTGCATTAGACGTGTTCTGAGCTCTAGATTTTCTTCCAGGTGGTCCTGCCTGGATCCTAAGACCGGGAAGGAGGCAGGGGTTCGAGATACACGCTTGATCCATAAATAAATACAGTGATGGGGCGCCTGGGTGGCTGTCGGTTAAGTGTCCGACTTCAGCTCAGGTCACGATCTCACGGTCTGTGAGTTCGAGCCCCGTGTCAGGCTCTGGGCTGATGGCTCAGAGCCTGGACCCTGCTTCTGATTCTGTGTCTCCCCCTCTCTCTGCCCCTCCCTCGTTCATGCTCTGTCTCTCTGTCTCAAAAATAAATAAACGTTTAAAAATAAAAATAAATAAATAAATAAATAAATAAATAAATAAATGCAGTGCATTGGGTTGTACATCTCCGGAAAGTGAACTTTCCGGGAGGACGAAGGTCTTAACGCTATGGAAGGGTCAACTACACAAAGACTATTGTCAACTCAGCACTTACTAGCCCCTTTGAAGGTCTCTCGACTTAAGCATCACTTGAGAAAAGCATTTCCCAGAATCCCCTTCCCCAGATGGTGCTGAGTTAGAGTTTCCCAAGGAAGGACAATCATTGGAAGAGAGATTTGGAAGCCCATTATTTTCTGAGGGCAGATGAATCAGGACAGAAGGTCAGACAGGAGGCTCCCAGAAGCTTCCCAGAGGACTCTTTTGAACCCCCCATTTTGATACGCCAGGCTAAAACCATTGACTGTGGATTACCGCCAACTTCAGTTCCCTATGTCTTCCAATATCTAAATAAATCTCTAAATCCTAAAATTTAGAATTTTACTAAATAATAATACTAAATACTAATAATACTAAAATTATTTGTACCCAGAGCACAGAGGGCTTTTTAGGCAGTGACGCTACTCTGTATGATATGATAGCGGTGTTTATACATTATTGTACATTTGCCAAAACCTATAGATCGTACAAGACCAAGAGTGAACCCTAATATAAACTGCAGACGTTAGGGGCTTCTGGGTGGCTCAGTTGGTTAAGTGTCTGACTCAATTTCAGCTCAGGTCATGGTCTCGCGGTTCATGAGTTCGAGCCCCGCATCGGGCTCTGTGCCTGGAGCCTGCTTCGGATTCCGTGTCTCCCTCTCTCTCCGTTCCTCCCCTGCTCATACTCTGTCTCGGTTTCTCAAAAATAAATAAAAGTTTAAAAAAAAATTTAAACTGCAGACGTTGGGTGACAATGATATGTCAATGTAGGTTCACCGATTGTAACAAATGTACCACTCTGGTGCGGGGTATGGGAGCCTGTGGGGGCGGGAGGCAGGGGATATGTGGGAACCCGCTGTACTTTCTGCTCAATTTTGCTTTGAACCAAAAATTGCTCTTAAAAAAAAAAAAAGCCTATTTTTAAAAAAAATTCTTTGTGCCCAGGATGCATAGAATAGCTTGTTTTCCTCACCAAACCTGATGAACCCACGGATTTGCTCATTGAAGTAGATGGAAATCTTAGGCAGAACCATTTGGAGACCATAATACAGGTGGAAACCAGACTGTGAATTTAAATATGAAGCATAGGGGCGCCTGGGTGGCGCAGTCGGTTAAGCGTCCGACTTCAGCCAGGTCAGATCTCGCGGTCCGTGAGTTCGAGCCCCGCGTCGGGCTCTGGGCTGATGGCTCAGAGCCTGGAGCCTGTTTCCGATTCTGTGTCTCCCTCTCTCTCTGCCCCTCCCCCGTTCATGCTCTGTCTCTCTCTGTCCCAAAAATAAATAAAAACGTTGAAAAAAAATTAAAAAAAAAATAAATATGAAGCATAACTCAGAGTTGTTACTACATTCTCTCTAAATTTATAAAATTGCATTTTTTTTATTGTTTTTACAGTTCCGATATTTTCCCCTTTTATCGCGTCACGTTATGCTGGGCTACGTGATGGTACCATGTTTTACGTCATTTTTCGGAATTCAGGTAGATCTCTCTCTCCACGTCCCTCCACATTCAAATCTTGCTGAGCATGTACGAAAGCGCTCAACACGGGTCCTGGCTCACAGTAGGAGCTCAATCAGTGTTCATTTCCTGTGTTATTAGGCATCTGTCCTGTACCTGTGCTAAGGGATCATCTCTGCCTTCAAGGAATTTGCAATCTTCTTAAGAAGACAATACAGAGAGAACAGATGAATAACAGAAATCCTAATAGTTGAATGGAGCAATTTAAGAAACATCGCACGGTTATGCATGGTTATAACTGCCAAAGAGAGGATCCTGGCAAAAAAACAACAGAGTTAAGAGGTGGCACCGACATTCTTGAATGTGTATCGTCTTGGAAAACCTTGTGCGCTTTGGAAGACCAGCCAGTGAGAGCGAGCCAAAGAGATGGAAAACTGCATTTCCTTCCCAGCATTCTTCTCCAGAATCTTTTATATCCAGTAGGATTCTCCAGGTTGAGCGGAGCCAGATATCTAAGTGGATTAATTGTTATTTATAATAACATTTTGAACCATGAAGCACGGGTGACCTCCCATCACCCGCTCTCCACTAAATTGTGCAACTGTAACAAACAAATAAATGGGATTTGCCTCCCTGCCAAGGATGTGCTGCAGTCATCCATCCGCCACGGTCATCAATTAAAGGATTAAATAATGAATGAACTGGCAGAGTTCAACTATAATCTTCAGACCCAAACTCCAAAGATGCTCCGTGAACAGCAGTATGGGATTTATGGATTTCATGTTCCTTCCCCTCGCTCCACGAGGGTGCACACGGCCACGAGCACCCTTGTGCACGGTCACCAACATGCACACATAAGCACAAACACACACACACATTTGCACACCACCACCACCCCCATACGCACACACACTCTTTCTTGCCCGTGGCTTCCCTTGCCACTTGCGTGGTTTTTTTCAGTTAGGTAATGAACTTATTAATCATGGAAGGAAATGTATTTATCTTGGAGGGAAGCTGCTTTAATCCTTTGGTTTAGACCAGGATTGCGCTGGTCACCTTGGCCAGCAGTCCCTAGCTGGAGCGAAGCCAGGAGAGGAAGACAGGCACTCAGAAAACATCAAGCCAGCAGACGCTCAGCTTGACATGAGAGACAGTGCCTTGGAAGAGGGGCTGTGTGGCACCCAGAGGCTTCCAGCTGCCCCCGAACAGCCACCTGGGATGCATTTGCTCCAAAGGCTGGTAAAGCCATAAGTATGCATGAGTTCAGCAGAGATCTAAAGACACGAAACCCATCCACAATGTGATACTGAGAGCTTGTTAGAGATATTGATTAATCATAGCGGTAATTTACATTTATAAATCCTTTACGATGGGGCAGGCACTGTGCCAAATACTTGCCATGGATTATCTCACGTTAAGCCTCACAATAACCCTGCAATGTAAACACGGTGATTAACCTGGTCTTTGAAATGAGAAACTTGGTGCTCAGGGAAGTTGAAGCAAAATCACATAGCTTGTATGTAAAGTCGAGTTGAGGTCCAAACCAGTCAGATGGATTCCAGAGCTCGCTTCGTATCACACCACATGCCTAACTCCCCTCATTGCTTTAGCATTCCTAAACTTCTGAGACTCATCGCATAGAGGAAAACACCCATTACCATATTCTCCACAAACTCTCCCTTAATAGCATAATGAGAAACAGGCTAAGTATATACACACGCACATATACACGTGCACACAAATAAGTGTGTGCACATGCATCCATACGCACACACGTAGCCCAGGAAGGTGACTGAGGGCAATGCAGAGGGCACCCTTAACTCTCTCTCTCTCTCTCTCTCTCTCTCTCTCTCTCTCTATGCCCACCAGGCAGGATGAGCAGATTGAATCGAGCTTCCGAGCACAGTCTCTTGAAGCATCCCTACTGTCCCCCACACCGTGACAGGAGTCTCAGAGGCTTGTTACCACCCTAACACTAGACAGGTGACATCATCTGGGAGTCCCCAGCATCTTACCAACCTGAAAGTTCATGACACAACGTACGCAGGCTACATACAGCCCGCAAGCGGGCAGAGAGTGCCCATCGGAGCCCACGGATGAGTCACCCGCCCTCAGCAGCCTGTCTCGGAGCTAGCCCAAGGGAGCAACGATCGGGTCTCGCGCTTGGCAAACACACAGCAGGGGCCTGTAGCGAAGATAAAGCCGATCCACTGAAGCCAGGTCGACTCTGCCGCGTACCCCCCAGCCCATGTGTTTCCACCCCGGCACCAGGACAAACAAGAGCATCCGACCGATCCGCCCCCTTCCCTATCGTCCCTGACAGCTGTGCTCCTACGACATCAGTCCTGCCGGATTTTCTGTGGCTGGCAGTACTGGCTGAGGCTGGCACCACGCAGAGGGGTACGGAAGGGAACTCTGTGTCTTTTTAGGAATGATCGCAGCTCCCCAAGGCCCAGGGGCAACCGTGTTGCCTCCGGCCCCTCGAGGAGCTCGCCTTTGTCTTCCAAAGGCACATGTGGCATCTGGAAACATTCCTGTGCCTTGAAAGCCTCCTGCTCCCTGATGGAGGCTGCCCGCACACGAAGGCTACGCTTCCCTCTGTCATTTTCTAAAGAGCAGAGTCTCCTCCTCTAGTCTCCAAATAAACTTCTCTCCCAAACACAAATGCTGACATCCAAATGTCTGGTTTCTCGGGGCCTCTTATCTCAATTCACTCGCTGGGGAAGCCGAGTCCGGTGCGGTGTTTTATCAAAGTCCCCGCACCTCCCCGAGGCACCAGCTGAAAGGAACACAGCCTGGCTGAGGTCAAGAGAACCAACGAGAGAGGCAGCCCCCTCCGGGAAATTACGCAGCCCACCGCGGAGGAGACTATGGGACAAGTTGACATTTGTGTCGATGCTAAGCATGCAGCTGGGCAGAGCTGAGCCTGGCCTTGAGACGAGAAAGGTAGGACTGGGTCTCCCTTCCAATGTTGTGATGTCAATCTCCACGCTTCAAACAAAAAAAAGGAGACTGTATTTTTTAAAATTCTAGGTCTCTGCTGATGTTAAGAAAGGATGGGACACTCTGCCTTAAGGACACAAGGCCGGCTAGGGCCATTGTCTCTTGAATGGAGACAGAAGCAACAACACCCGAGATTCAGACGTCCTTGGCACATCACCTCTCTGCCAGGGAAGCCTTGTGGGAGCTCCAGCCCCGGCAAGAGGTCATTACCTGGACAGAGGAGCCACAGGGACATCTCGGCTCTGTGCTGTGACCCCTCACCACTCCCTGGCTTGCTAACAATGCTCAGTATTTCTTCGCGACTCACATTCTCTTTTTAGAGAACGACTCCCTAACCCCACCCCCACCCAGAGCCCGCAAGGGTCCTACTCGTCACAGCCAGGACTGGACATCGGATTCAAAACCACTCTCTGGGCCCCAACTAGTTCAACTGTAGTCTTCAAGAGGGACGCCTGGGTGGCTCAGTCAGTTAAACATCCGGTTCTTGGTTTGGGCTCAGGTTGTGATCTCACGGTTCATGAGTTCAAGCCCTGAGTCTGCTCTGCACTGATAGCACAGAGCCTGCTTGGGATTCTCTCTTTCCCTCCTGCTCTCGCTCTCTCTCAAAATAAATAAACTTAAAAAAAAAAAAAAAAAAGAAGAAGCTGTACTCTTCAAGAGAATTTATCTTAAAGATCCAGAGCTTCAGATAAGCAGCCAACCCTGGACACTAAGACAGTGGTCATGGATGCAAGTTCCAACTTTGCCACACGTTAGCTATGCAGCTCTGGGTGATTACTTTACTCCATGAAATCGGATGCCTTGAGGTTCCCCGATCTCCTGACTAGAGAGACCCTCTTTCTTCAATTAGCACGTGTCAGACTTTCTGTTCCTGGCAAGCAAATGATGCTCCGTTAGGTCTCAGAGTCTCCTCCACCATCCGTGCCACATGGAATTAGCTTGGCCTCCCGTCACCTGGGGCCACCGTCACCGCACCCCCTTGGGGACGACGGGCTGTCCGCGAAGCTCTGATGTCCTAGGACTCCTCTTTCTCCAGGGCTCTCCCTCACTGCTCCGCCCACAGCCTTCCCCTTGCCGTCTGTACTCCCGGTTGCAACCTCTCCCTGGTATATTAGGGCCAATTTGAACATAGTAAGTGAACAGAAAAACAGAAAAGTAGCCGGCTTCAAGTCAGTGTGCAGTCTGGATCATTTCTGTGGAAATGTCCCCTAGCAAGGGCAGTGAGAAAAGCCCACTGAGTTCTGAGATTAGCAGTGAGTCCTCAGTGATGGTATCAATCTTTCCAGGTTTTACTACAGTTTATAAGTCTACCTACATGGCCCCCAGTTTACACAAATTGGCCCCAAGGCAGTGACTCAAACTCAAGACACACAACGGCAAGACGGGGCTGTCACTAGGGGGATGACCTCACCACGTCCTTCCAGCCACTGCCAAAAACCATTATCCTAGGGACACAAAGTCATCCTGGTCACCAATGACAACCTTAGACGGGAAGAGAACCAGTGTGGAAGAAACTGAGGCTCGTCAGTTACTAAATACGTCAAACAACGATTTGATTTTGCTCACGATTTTGTGAGTCAGGAATCTGCGGGGGCCGTGGGTGGGCAGTTCGCACTTGGGACCTTTTACACCATTGGGTCAGATGTCAGGTGCACTGTGGCCATGAGGACTTGACTAGACTGGATGTCCTACATGGCTCACACAGAGGGCTGCTACTCCATGCTGCTGTCAGCTGGTTGCTCAACAGGGTCTGTAGACATGGTCCCTCCTGTGTAGTTGGACCTCTTCTGTGGTGGTTGTCTTCCCCAAAATAAGTGACTCAAGATACCAGGCAGAGGCTAGGTGGTTCATCTACCCTAGCCGCAGAAGCCGCTCGGCATCATTTCCGCCACATTCCATTGGCCGAAACAGTCACAAGATTCACCCAGATTGGAGGAGAGGAGACATAGGCACCCGGTGGGAAAAGTATCCAAGAATCTGGAGACAGTTTTTAATGGCCATTATGTGATTATCCCCAGTGCGAAACTGGGAGGTTACGACGATGACTAAATTGTCAAAAAACACATCCCTAAAAATGAATGGAATGGGAATTCAAATTCCCAAGAACCTGTCTGATTCCAAACCAAGAACCCCTTTGGTGGGGTCACAAGTGCCCAGTGAGCTGGACAGTCCTACATTCTTTGCCTTCCAATCCAAGCAGGAGAGGGGAATATATATGCATTCTATTTAAAGAAATTACAGAGATTTTAGAAACCCCTCTCCTTTCTTTCTCTTTCTTCCTTCCTTCCTTCCTTCCTTCCTTCCTTCCTTCCTTCCTTCTTCTTCTTTTTTTTTTTTTTAATGTAAGCACCAACAGGCCACCTGGCTGCCTTGCCTCCCTCAGTTATTCCAACAGTTAAACTCTGCCATCCCCACCTCCATGTTGCCCCCCGCCCGGGGCTGTGGAACTTAAGACATAAGGAGGTGATGTCACCATGCTGAGGGCCAGAACAGAAAAGAGCTCTCCAAGCTGTCACCACTCTACCAGTAAATAGTGTCTTCCCAAAGGCTGAAGCCACATCGCTCCCTTGCTCTGAAAGGATGGACGGAGCTATTGAACTGGAAGCTCTAATGCGTGCAAGGTCCTGGGGTTTGAGAGCCGAAGGGTCCCTCTGACTCCTCCAATTGTTCATTTTGAAGACACTCCTCAGAGATAGTTCCTGCTCGTCCATCTGGAATGACGAGCAATGATAAGCACAGACGTTATGGGTTTCAAACATGAACACCTACATCATCTGAACTGCTCGTTGGAAAGAGTTCTCATTTCCAAATGATCCTTCAGGTGACCGTAACAGATTATAGACTTAATTGCATCCTGTTCATAGCCACAGAATGTTTCAGCTGAGTGGCTTCTGTTGCCAACGGTGTCCCCTCGAGGAGGAAGGAGTTCACGCCCTCCCAAGTCGTCTGTAAGAACAGCCTCTGGCCAATCCGAAGACCAGGTGGTCCTGAAAAAGCCCTCCAGCACAGCAGCTGAGCACTGGTTTTGAAGTCTTAGAGCTCTGCATTCAAATCCTCCTCCTGCCCCTGCATCGGGCCAAAACTCAGCCTCTTCACGCCTCGGGTAGCTATCAGATGTAGATTAGAAAAGCATTTTCCTCATTTGGGTTACCGGGAGATCACGTTAAGTGACACTAAATGGCATGAGCTTCACACGATAACTACCACCTGGTAAGCACCAAACAGACGTTAGCTATTACGATTATACCAGAAATAACTAGAACGTTTGGGGGTACTGCTGAAGCCCAAGCTGGAAGGAAAGAGGACGCGTCAGGCTTCAGGGGCCTCACGGCAGTTCTAGGCAGTCAAGGAGACAAATCCCACGAGATCAAGCGAGGGGAAGAAGATGCACAAAATCACGCAGGATCTGGCGCTTGGAAAGATTAGAGTCAACAGAAACCACAGATAAGCAAACGCCCTCTAGGACCGTGCCAGAGGCTCTGTGGCTCTCAAAAAATGTTCCGAAACATCGGACAACCCAACATCCACATCCGGAAAGAAAGACTTGTGAGGTCAAAGAGTAGCTGGTGTCTATAATACAGGCAGATACAGACATTGAGGAGAAGTACCATTTCCTGAGCACCTACTTTGTGCAAAGTGTGGCATAGCCACTTCTGCAGACATTATGCCATGGACGCCTCACGCTACACGGAAGAACTGGAACCCTTGCCTCTTTTTGTTTAAAGGTAAAGAAGTCAAGGCTCGGAGACGTTAACGTACTCAAGGTCATGAGTCAGGACGCGGGGGCACTGGAGTCTGAAACCCAGCTAACTCTGAAGTTGCCATTTTTTTACTCACTCCATCTTGAAGTTTCAGAGAAGACGAGCAGGTGCTGAAGGGCTTCGAGAGATGGCTGGCCCCTCTGCGGTGAGGAAGCGTAGAAGATTGTCCTAAGGTCCCGTGTCACAATTGAAATATCAGCCTCTCGTGTTTTCCTTCAAAATCCCATTGTCTGATCCCAGTTGCCGTTTCCTGCCACAAAAGCAAAAACATGAGGATTCGACTCTGAATCCGTATTTTCCTGACCTTTGCACTTACTTCCTCCGCGACCGTGATTTTCCACTTCCAGTCGAGCTCGTGAAGGAGCGGCCCCGCCTTCCCTCAAGCGGTTTGTTCCGAGGAGACACTGGATTGGCGGTGCCCGAAACAGAGGCCCCGGTCAAGGAAGAAGGAAGGTTGCCAACTGGGCAAGAGACCTTAACGAACGGAAACGCGATTACAAAGTGTTCCTCCAGATCGGAATTTGCATACAATGAAATACACACTGAGGGAACCCATTGAATAATGAAAGCTAGGTCACAGGCATGATGTAGAAGTGGCCTTAACACAAGGCGTCTTTATCGCCGTGCTCGCAAGTCGGTCGCGATTTTTCGTTTCCAAAAGTGGCATTGCTCTAGATTACACGTTTGTTGGCTTATTTTTTTTTATTTACTTATTTTGAGAGAGGGAGAGAGAGCACAAGCAGGGGAGGGGCAGAAGGAGGCGGGGGAGACAGAATCAGGGTGGAGCCCAACGCGGGGCTCAAACCCACAAACCCGCAAGATCATGACCTGAGCCGAAACCAAGAGTCAGACGCTCAAGTGACTGAGCCACCCAGGCGCCTCTCTCTGTTACATTTAGAACCGTGGTTGGGGCGCCTGGGTGGCTCCGTCGGTCAAGTGTCCGACTTCGGCTCAGGGCATGATCTCGCGGTTCGTGGGTTCGAGCCCCGCGCCGGGCTCCGTGCTGACATCTCACGGCCTAGAGCCTGCTTCGGATTCTGTGTCTCCCTCTCTCTCTGCCCCTCCCCTGCTCACACTCTCTCTCTGTCTCAAAAATAAATAAAACATTAAAAAAAAAAAAAAAAAAAAAAAAAAGAACTGTGGTTTGTCCCCTGGAAAGCAGCTGAACATCTTGTCCCCTGTACCTAAGACACGTGATGACAGGGTTCATGCACACTCCTCATCCAGCCCCATATGTGGATTCAATCTGGAATGATTCTTTACAAGGGGATTTGAGTTTAGCATTGCATGGGAAATGCCTGTGTCAAGAATTCAGTAACATGTTAGTGCACTGTGTCGAAACAACTATGCTGGTAAAACACTTCTCATTTTGTTCCATCAGAGAACAATAGTATCACACACAACTCAGCATATGCCATCTCATCAGGTTTCCAGAACATACTGTGATCAGTTTACCTGCAGTCATTGTTTCTCTTGTCCTGTGTGAAAGGCTGGAGTTTCCAGCATTCTGAATCCACTACGGAAACCTTTTTCCTTCGTGCATCTTTCCCAAAGGAACTCTGTTTTGGGTATGATTATATAATCCCAGAGAGAAGCTTGCCCGTCGACCCCAAATACTGCCTTCTTCAAATAATGAAATGGAACCCTGGGCTTATAAATAACGTGTACAAATTTACCTAGGTGGCAATCGGTGGAACCGAGCTTAGAACCCGCTCGCTGACTTATAGACACATGTGGGTAAAGCAAGGGTTCAGCTAAGGCAGGGCAAAATTCGAAGGGGAGAAAATGAAAGCCAAGGTGACATCTGGTTTTTAAGTGAGAGAATATATATATAAAAAAGCAAGTGGCCCACATAAGTACTCAATAGCTATTTGTCAATTGAAAAATAAATAAATAAATAGGGGCGCCTGGGCGGCTCAGTTGGTTAAGCATCCGACTTCGGCTCAGTACATGATCTCGCGGTTCGTGAGTTCGAGCCCCGCGTCGGGCTCTGTGCTGACAGCTCAGAGCCTGGAGCCTGCTTCCGATTCTGTGTCTCCCTCTCTCTCTGCCCTTCCCCTGTTCGTGCTGTGTCTCTCATTTCAAAAATAAAAAATAAACATTAAAAAACCACACAAAAATAATAATAATAAAATAAAATCAGTGAAGTGCAAAAAAAAAAAAAGGTTTCATCTGGTTTGTATCTGGTTTAATTTGCATGAAAAGAAATGCACAGTTTCTCATATTTAAAAACAGACCCTTTTAAGCAAGCAAGGAAAATAGTATGCTCTTGGGGATAGGATGAGAATCTCTAATTTTATACCAACTCAACATACGAGATTTCAGATTGATATCTTATGAAGCAATACGTAGTAATATATCATTACCTCAAAGTTCACATTTGTAGAATCTGAAATGTCTAAGTAACAAATTATAAAGGGCATCAGTAACGTGCAATTTTGAGCATCTTCTGTTACCTTCTGAGGACAAATTCTATCCTGGCACTTGCTGCAAGAGAAAAGGCTCTTGTAGAAGTCAACAGCCTTTGAGTCGAATTCTAGGCTAGCCACTAACCAGCTCTGTGGTCACCGAAGAGTCACTTAACATTTCTGGGTCTCCGTGTCTTCAACTGTAAAATAAACATGTCCGCTCATGTGATCTCCATAGCCCTTTCTTGATCAAAAGTGCATGATTTGATTTTTTTTTTCCTCCCCAAAAGACCAAGAAGAATAGAGACAGTGATGGATATGACCATAGCTCTGAGGGTGGCTAGAAGCCTTGCTCAAAGGAAGAAGTCAACAGCCAGGGGTCCCACTGAGAACAAGAGACGTCCTGGGAATTCATGTCTCCTTTGACATTCTCCTTCCCCCTCCTTCCCATCTTCTCCACCCCTTTAGGGGATCCCATGCATTACGGGAGTCGGGACCTCTGGCCCACCTTTTACAATCAGGGCTCTTTCCCAAGGACCTCTGGTTTTTCCCTACCTGTCCCTCTACCTTCGTGACTTGGAATTTCCGGGACGTCTCGGCGTAAACACCTTTCAGAGAAGGCACACATTCAATTTTGCAAGGGGAGGAAGGTAGCAGATAAGACTGCAAAATCGAAACTTCAACTTAGGGAATGCCGTGAAGGAACTTGATGGTGGATAGGAGCCAATATGTGAGAACTACGCCGGGCCGGGGGTGGGGGGTGGGGGCGAGGTGCTCTCTTCTGCTTTTCGGGAGGTCCCAGAGCTTCTCACCCACATATGACTTGCAGCCAGCCTTCCAGGTTAGGAACTTAGACGACTGTGAAAACAGAGCTCCAGCTTCTTAAATGGATGTGTATTTTGGGGTGGGTTGGCTCTAATTTCCTTTCCCTGACTCTTAAGTGGGTTGTCCTTATTTCTTCCCAATATATTCTTTCTCCCACCATGTCAACCCTCCCAACCACTATTCAGTGCTTTGACATTTATTGCTAATAAAAATAATACTACTTATCATCTGAAAGTTAGTAGTATAGTTTGAAAGTCTTATGTACATTTATTTTTCCTTGGATTTATGTCACCCTCTCCTCCAAGCAAAGAATAAACAAATAAAAGCACTTTGTCAAATTTATAACCTACTCAAATTCAGAGATTCCCGAATAGGAAACAGACCAGGGACACTTGGCCAAGATTAACTTAACTAGAAAACCAAAACCTTACCTATGGTGCTTTGAAGAAAGATGTCAGTCTTTGAAGATTGTATCCACACACAAAATGTGAAAAGTGGATAACTCGGGCAAAATTACCTCAGTAACGGAGGACTTCCAGATTTACCTTTTCCCAGAAATGCTCAGGTAACAAAGGCGAAGGGGGTTTTCTGGCCTCAATTATGTCCTAATAATTGTTTCAATTCTCTGCTTCCTTTTGAGTGTGAATATCCAGGCTAAAAGGCTTTAAAAAACAGGCCGAGAAGGTTTCCCAGACGTGAAATAGATTTTACAAAAGAAACTTCTGGCAAGTTTAATGTAAGTAAATCAGAAACATATGGGCTATGTTTCCCTCAAAATACCCATGGGTTTGAAAGCCCAGAAAACACATAAAAAGTAGAGGGAAACTGTTTCCCAAAGCTAAGCTTATTTGAGAAACTTCATGCTGTACCAGAAAGCCTGGCTCGGCTCCCCAAAGCAGAGGATGAAGTCAGTGGTCAGGAAGTCCCCCAGCCCCTACCCTATTGCTTACGCCAGTCTTCGTTGCTGAGGATGATGTGACTGATGGCCCTATGACCTGTGCCTGTGGGTGTGACTGAGAAAAGCATTGCTCAGTGCTTCCCATACTGAAGACATGACTTCATAGCTCCTTTGCAACCATCTGCACTGAATGTTTACACAGCCTGTGTCTGTTCTTGAGGGCTTCGCATGCTAAACAATCGGGCTGGTGGTAAGCGTACGTTTACTGAACGCTTCAGCATGTGCCCCATGGGAAGGATAACAAAGAAATGGACAGTCAGATGCCGGCCCGGGAGGTGCGTTGTAGACGCACACTCGGAAGGGACTTTACGACTCCTGAGTTCCTCCCTCCAGCCTGTGTGGCAATTCGGGCTACCACTTCCAGTCCACATAGTGGGAGGAAAACGGAGAGAAAGAAAAAACAAAACAAAACAAAACAAACCAGCTTGAGTATGGAGAGTCAGAGAACCTGAGATCAGGTCCCGGTAAACATGACCTACGACCTGTCAACTGACCCCTCAGAGTCTCGGTTGGCATCAATTAAAAGGGAATAATGGTCAAATCAACTATAGGCGTTCCCTAGGGCACCTCTATAAATATTATGTCTCTTCCCCACCCAGGTCCTTAAATAAATAGAAAAACAAAACCAAGAGGACGATCGAGACCAGAATTTTCACCTTTGTGCCCGAGGGAAGCCAGGTGAGACGACAGAGAGGAATGAGAGACAAACTGGGCTTCCACCTGAGCCCCAGAAGGAGGCAGACGGGTTGCTCAGTCTCAGGCCACTCTGGGCTGGGGCAGGTGTCCACACGTTGGGGGGATGTCAAATTAAGGCTTAGGGCTTGAGGAGTAGAGGAAATCTCAGACTCTCAGTAGACAGGTCACTCCCAAAAGGAAATAGGAGAGCCAGGCGCAGCTCAGCTTGTCCAGGTTATTCTTTCCAGACTACCAGTCAGATAGCTCCTCAGCTGCCATGAAAGGAGTTGATGATCGGGCAGAAAACATCCAACGGTGACTCATAAGATGTGTTTTCTTCACCCAAATGGAAGTATTAGGAGAAGCCTGCTAAACAAGGGAAAGTATGTGAAAGCCTTCTATGCTTTTGCTCAATTCATCCAACATTTATGCGACACCTACTATTTGCTCAGTCCTCGCAAACTTAGTTTAAATAGGACGTTGTTCCTTATTTAAGATTACAGTCTGGTAGGAGAAAGAAACAAGGAAGCCAAAAATGACAGTACACAACGGATGTGCTAAGTAAGATACTGAAGTCTGCACAAAGTGTAACCAAAGTGCAGAGAAGGGACATCTAATTGAAGGGACAGCTAGGTGAGCCTTCTTTGTGGAAATGACATTCGAGAGCTAAGGTCTAAAGAATACAAAGGAACCAAGTGGTGAGAGAAACCAAGATTTGGGGAGACCTTCAAGGCACAGAGAAGTCCAGAAGAAGCCACAAAGGAAAAGGATGAGACATTTCAGAGAACTGAAAGTCATTCTGCATGATTGTAGGAGAATTCATCTTAAGGTTAACAGGAATAATCAAAAAAGAGCATGACAAGGGCGCCTGGGTGGCTCAGTCAGTTGAGCATCCAACTCTTGATTTTGGCTCAGATCATGATCTCAGGGTTCATGGGACTGAGCTCCATGTCAGGCTCTGGGCTGACAGTTCAGAGCCTGCTTGGGATTCTCTCACTCCTCCTCTCTGCATCTCTTTCTGTCTTTCTCTCTGTAAATAAATAAATGAATAAACAAAAAAGCAAAAAGACATGAAAAAAAGATGTGAGATGTATATATGTACACATATACACACATACACATACATATAAGGGAATATTACCCAACCATAAAAAATAATGAGATCCTGCCATTTGCAAAGAAAGACACAGATGGACCTAGAGGCTTTGTGAAATAAGTCTGACAGAGAAAGACAAATACCATATGATTTCACTTATATGTGGAATCTGAACAACAAAGCAAAACACAAAGGCAGAAACAGACCCATAAATACAGAGAACAAATGGGTGGTTGTGTGAAGGGGAGGAAATGGGGCAATGAGCAAAATGGGTGAAGGTGAGTGGGAGATACAGGCTTCCAGTCTTGAATGAATAAGTCGTGGAGGCAAAAGGCACCACATAGGGGAGATGATCAACAATATTGTAACAGTGTCGTACGGTGACAGATCATAGGTACACTTGTGTTGAGCACAGCATAAGGTATACACTTGTTGAATCACTATATCACACACCTGAAACTAATGTGACATTATGTATCACCTGTACTTCAGTTTTAAAAATTAAAGGACTTAATTTAATTAAAATCTCTGACATCTGAAAAATTTCTGATTAACAAAACGGGAGTATGTGTGTATGTGCATGTGTTGTAAGTGGAGACTAGAAGAATGCATCCCAGAATATTAACAGTGGCTATACCTGGCTAATGGGATTGTTAATTATTGTTTTTCACTTATCCTTATTTTCTATCACAGACATTTATAATTTTTTTTTTTTTAGAGTGAGAGAGAGAGCAGGGGAGAGGGGCAGAGGAAGAGAGAGAATCCCAAGCAGGCTCCACATTCAGCACAGAGCCTGACGTGGGGCTCAATCCCATGACCGTGGGACCATGACCTGAGCCAAAATCAAGAGTCAGATGCTCAACTGACTGAGCCACCCAGGTGCCCCTACAAACTTTTTTATGAAATTACTAATAACTGACATGATCACAGGAAGTTTTCCATGTAAGTTACCCTTTCAAATGGTTCCCAGCATTAGGTTCTTTTGTATAATATTGCTGGGTCTTTGCAGCCATCAATAATCGCGTCTCATGGTTCCAGGTTACATGGGCACTCTTCCTGCTTCTCTACCACCACACCGGAGACCTTCCAGACAATTTGCAGTGAACATTAGGTGAATACAGCGGTACGGTGCCTTCCTGGTTCCTACTGGCAGGATTCATCCAGTTGCAAGCTCAGGAAAGAGGTCAAGTTTCTTCATTCATTCATTCATTCATTCATTCATTCATTCACCAGGGTTTACTGGGAGAGACCCTGTCCTTGGTGCTGAGAGTAGAGCCACAAAACAGACTCATCCTGGCCGCATGTAACACACCGAAGAAAAGAGCTATGAAGACTCACGTTTCACTCCTACAGAGAAGACTGCCTGTTTTTGCACCTTCCTGCAGACACCGTTGCCCTATTTCATTTCCTTTGTGTTTCCACAGATAAATATGTCAAGATCAGCCTGATACACTTGTTTTTGGATACATGAATATTTCCCTTTTATTTCACATAAATACGGTATATACAAAGCAAGCTATACACATTCCTCTCCATTTGATCTTTCACTTAAAAACATATCTTGAAGGGGCACCTGAGTGGTGTCTGACTTTGGCTCAGGTCATGATCTCACGGCTTGGGAGTTTGAGCCCCTTATTGGGCTCTGTGCTGACAGCTCAGAGCCTGGAGCCTGCTTCGGATTCTGTGTCTCCCTCTCTCCGCCCCTCACCCGCTCACACTCTCCCTCTCTCTCTCTCTCTCTCAAAAATAAATAAAAAATATTAAAATAAAAATAATTTTTAAAAACATATCTTGAAGATGACATCATAGCTGGATAGATATGGTGAATACTTGATTTTGCATATAAGCAAGCATGACTACGTTTCTAGAAGTAAAATATGCACCTGGGATTTTGATAGACATTACTAAATTGTTCCCCGTAAACATCCCAATTTACTCTCGCCCACCCCCAGTGCCCCACTGTCTAGTACCCTTCCTAACCCAACATGCTATCAAACTCTGGATTGTGGCCCAACCAGTACGTAAAAGGCGTTAGTTCATTTTTGTTTTCATCTGCATTTTTATTGTGAGTCCAGAATATGCTTGCACAGGATTAAAGAACCATTTTGCTAAAAGCCTGTTTATTACTACCACACACAAGCTCTTTAAGAGACAAGGACTTGTAGTCCAGGAGAAAAAGGAGTCCAGCACGCTCCAGGAGAAAAAAATAAAAAAGGACAACAGTGTGCAGTACAAATGTGTTCTCAACCACAACTGTGAAGCAATTGACTACGCTTTCCACCTATAACCTGAGCATTCAAAAGCTGCTTTCTGAGACTACAGCAGAGAAATCACAGAGGGGACAGAAACCAACACGCAAGGGCTTGCTACACGCCAGGTCCCAAGCTCTATAGACACTCTCATTTAATCCTCCTAACATTTTTAATCCACGAGGCTTGGAGAGGTTAAGTACGTGCTCAAACTCACATAGATTATGAATGGCAGAGAAAGGACAGAAGCCAGGTCCTAAAGCCAGCACCCATTTTTGGTGCGTAACACCACACCACCTTTTGCTCCGCTAGGGTGTTTGAAGGGCCTGCCTTCTGAGATTCACAGGCTAAGAGGCCATCTTTTGGCTTTCATCATGACCTTCTACGCAGAAGTGTACTAGGGTAGTGCCTATCTCTGGAGCCCAGACGTAGACCTCGATAAGATTTCTCATGCTCCCAACCTCCCGTGAGACTGACCTGTCACTTGAGACTCGACACTGAATTAAGTTGCTGAATTACTGAACATACCCAATTATTAGTACCAGGAATCATTCAGAGATTTAAATATTATTTAAAAGACCCCCCAAAATGGCTGGGAGTTGGTCTATGCGTGGCAGAACTGCGCCATTTAAAGCCGGCGAGGTAGCCCAGGTGATTTCTCAGCGGCATGCTGGTGAGTCACGCTGGGAAGGAACACAACAGAACCCCACAGCAGTGCCTTGAGAGAACCACATCTGACAACTGCAACCTCCAAACAAGAATCCCAGCCCTTGGTGTCTCCCGACCTCTCATCAGAGTCCCTAACCGTCCGATGCAGAGCAATCGGAGGACGGCGTCTTCCTCGGGCGCGGGGGAGTAGCTAGAGATTAGTTCAGGCAAAGGAATCCCTTCCCACGTAAGGGGTAAAGAGCCCATCAGAGGAAATGTTGCTCCGAGATTTCAAAACATCCACAACGTGTGCTTCCCAGGAACCTGCCCACACGTGTGATGCTCCCTATGGGGGACAGCGCAGGGTGTGGTCTGGGGATGATGCACTGCTGGGCCACCAAGACGAGATAATCACGGAAATTGGGAAATAAGCATTTAGGAACTTTTCTAGCAATTTGGCAGAGTAATTTTATGTCTGTGGAATCTAATAATAAAAAAAATTGGGGCTTGCAAAAAAATTTTATTGAAGCCATTAAAATGAAGAAGTGTTTTGACATGTGACAAGTGCTCACACGACAGGGTCGCAATTACTCAGGATAAGGAAGCCCACGTGCGCTCTAGCACATAACGAAGGGTCCCCTTCATGGGGAGGGCCGCATGGGGCATGGTGCCTGCGTGCTGGATCAGTAGAACCACAAGTCCACCACGGCAGGGCTTTGGCCAAAGTTGAAACTATCCCCAGGACTACCGTCACACAGCTGTTGCAAATGGAAGTTGTGTTTAACATTTGCAAGGTAGTAGTGGCACCTGGGTGGCTCAGTCGGTTGAGTGTCCGACTTCGGCTCAGGTCATGATCTTGCGGATCATGAGTTCGAGCCCCACCTCGGGCTCTGTGCTGACAGCTTGGAGCCTGGAACCTGCTTCAGATTCTGTGTCTCCCTGTCTCTCTCTGCCCCTCCCCCGCTCACACTCTGTCTCTCCCTCTCTCTCAAAAATAAAATAAAAACATTGAAAAGTTTTAAAAAAAGAAAGAACTGATTTTGTACTTTAAAAAAAGAAGAATTGGGGTGCCTGGGTGGCTCAGCAGGTTAAGTGTTTGACTCTTAGTTTGGGCTCGGGTCATGATCTCACAGTTTATGAGTTCGAGCCCCGCATCAGGCTCTGTGCTGACAGCTCGGAGCCTGAAGCCTGCTTCAGATTCTGTGTCTCCCTCTCTCTTTGCCCCTCCCCCACTCATGCACGGGCAGGCATGCTCTCTCTCTCTCTCTCAAAAATAAATAAACATGAAAAACAAGTTTAAAATGTGCCAAGTGGCTTCTTTGGAGAGAAACTTCCATTTGCCATTTCAAGAGAGGTCAGAGCCAAGACCTCCGAGAAAATAATTGAGGAGTTATGTCACATACTCCAGAAATCCGTATCGAAGACATGGGGATAGCCAAATTCCAGAGAGCTGTCAAGAATTCCCGAAGGATGTGCTAAGTGAAGGAAGCCAGACACAAAAGGATAACTATGTGTGATTCCACTCAGAAGGGGTACTTAGACTAGGTAAATGCATAGAGACAGAGTAGAAGAGTGGTTCCAGGAGCTGGGGGGAGAGGTAGGTGGGGAGTTAATGTTTAATGGCTACAGACTTTCTGTTTGGGACCATGAAAAACTTCTGGAAATGGATAGTGGTGATGGTTGCATAACATTGTACATGTACTCAATCCCACAAAATTGTACACTCAAAAATGGTTAAAACGGCACCTGAACCTACTATAGCACTGTATGTTACCTATACTGAAATTAAAATGAAAGCTGGCTAAAATTTTACAGATGGTTCCAATTGTAAATGTTGTGTACATGTGACCACAATACATAAATAAGAACTCCCAATGGGCCGTCTGAGTGCTAATTGCTTATTTCAAACAAAAACAGAACAGCTTCCAATAAAGCAGCCTCTCTCTGAGGCCTGAGTGAACACCACAAATTAATTAATTATTTAATTAATTAGTTAATTCAAGTACAGAGTTCATCCCATTTGGGTCTGGTTGTTGCACCTGTAAACCAGAAAAATACCTTTTGCTCCTGGTGAGAGACTCAGGAGTAAAACAAACAAACAAACAAAAACAAAAAAAACAAAACAAAAAAACCCACATTATTTAAAAATGCAGTCAAGAATTCTGCCAGGATTAAAAACCCCCTGTGATTCTCTGCATCAATAGACACTCTTAATTTATCCCATCTTATTGAAATTGTCCCCACTCCCATGCAAAATCTGTCTCCTTACCTACGACCTGAGCTGATTCGACTAATCAGATTTGCTGGGTCAGACCACCAGCCTTCATGTGTAAACCTGCAAATGCTCTACGTAGTTCAGGAGGGTATCATTCCATAAGACATAGTCTATTCTTCATTTAAGATCTATACGAGTCTCCAAACCAGCTCTCAACAAACTATACTCCATAAATTTTAATGGTTTTGTATTCTCTCAGGACCCTTACGTCTTTCTCCATCCTTCTGAATCACGATTAGCCTAGATGTTCTCCAACGTATCCATTCGGCAGCCTCTCCTTGTGTCTGTAGCTTCTCGCTTGGCAATCCCATCCACCCTCTCAAGTTTAGTAAACGGCGTCTTTCTCACTATGAGTCTGAGCTATTTCTCCCCAGCCTCAGGTCTCCATGTTGATTTCCTACTGAACAACTCCACAGTGGTGTCCCACACTCACTTCAAACTTGGCGTGATCGAACATTTATCACCTTACCTCCCAAACCTGATCCTATTCCTGTGTTAGGCAGGCGTTTCTACAAATGACACCACCTCCATCCTCCCAGTGACCCAAGCGTGAAACCTTCCTGGACTTCGGTGAGATCCCTCTAAGTTATCCCCCGCCTTCTGGTTTTCTTCCCCTCAACCGATCTGGCACATTCCCTGACTAAACTACTCCGCAGCCCATCTGAGGTGTCAGAAACCAGAACAATAGTTGATCATTCTCTGCAAAGACTAGAAAGTTCCAAGGACCTCAAGTCACACAAACCAGAGGTCAGTGAAAGCACAGGTACGGAGAGCTAGAATTGTCCTGGGATTTGATAATAGGCACCCAGAAGCTGGAGATGCCCCACCAAACTGCTAAGCCTAAAGACATTACCTCTAATATTTACAGGGGCAGCAGCAATTATAATATATCCTCCCAGCCTATAAGATGGAGGTCAGCACCACTGTCAGAAAATGTTGGGTGAGTGAGGGACATGTGGGTGGTTCAGTCGGTTGAGCATCCGACTCTTGATCTCAGCTCAGGTCTTGATCTCAGGATCCTGAGTTCAAGCCCTGCATTGGGCTCCACGCTGGGCATGAAGCTTACTTTTTAAAAAAATGCTAGATGGGGGGCGCCTGTGTGGCTCAGTTGGTTGAGCATCCAACTTTGGCTCAGGTCATGATCTTACAGTTCGTGAGTTCGAGCCCCACATCAGGCTCTGTGCTGACAGCTCAGGGCCTGGAGCCTGCTTCAGATTCTGTGTCTCCCTCTCTCTCTGCCCCTCCCCCACTCATGCTCTGTCTCTCTCTCTCTATCAAAAATATTTTTAAAATTTTTTTTAGTTTTAACAATGCTAGATGAGTTGGAGACTTTGCAGGATAGGATGGGGGAAGCTAGTCAATCTCTCATCATGTATTGAGCATCATTTATGCGCCAAGCACTGTACTAGGGAGCTAGAGACACGGAGAAGCAAGCCACGTCGGAATTCCCAGTCCAAAGACAAGACACAAAATTGTAACACAGGGTGATCCTGTTTTGCTACAGATAGTTGCAGGACATCGGAGGACAGAGAGAAGAGTCCCCAGTACTGTCGGGAGCCTGGGTGCAGGGCTACAGATTATGGAAGACTTCACAGAGGCTGCTACCTCTGAAGTTTGAGCTGGCATTTCCAGGACAAGGAAAGATCACTGTAAAGGAGAAGAGCCCTCCAGGAAAAAGAACCACGAGTGCAGAGTGAGGACAGGAGACCACATGGGCTCTGAGGAAATAGCTAGCGTTATGGCATGGCCATGAAGGGCGGTGGTGGAAAATGATGCTAGAGAAACATTCAGGTCCAGGATCACACAGATTTTTGTGCTATAAGCTAACCTGGACCCTTGACCTTCTCCCGGGACCGAGAAGCAAGGATCACAAATCACAGGTAGCCTTGAGAGTACGAACTTACATGTACGTCATCTGTCAACTCTTCTTGTTTCGTAACCCAGGAAAGGAGTTACAATGGGAAGCAACAATTTGCCCAGGGCGTTCTGATGATCCTCGCATATTACACTCGCTCATACAATAAAAATCCCACATGCAGAGTCTCTGCTAAGAGCTAAGGCTGACCGTGGAAAATAGATTCGGTGACGTGAGGGGAGTGAGGATAAGGTAAAGCCCCTGGTCCAGGGCACTCCTCTTGAAAGCAAGCCTGAAGGAAGCAATCGGCATTTGCAGAAAGAATAGATTGCACACAGACTTAATGAGGAAAAATAAACACCTTTCAAAGGCAAGCGAACACTCCCTGTAAGTCATTCCGAGCCAAATGTGCCAAACCCCAGAATGTGCTAGCAGCACTTACGGTCCTAATACCCCAACAGCCGTAAGATAAACAATTAGCCTTCGTCATAATCAAGAACAAATGGTCAAACACAAGCACACAACCTCTCATCTGAACGTTTTAAAGGGTCGCTTTGTTCTTTTCGGCTTATGTGTTTGTTGCAGGGGCAGCAAAGGGAATTCTCAGCACGGTGAAGTTTTGCTGATGCAAGGAGCTTATGTTGATTAAATAGAGACCGTGGGGGTACAATCAGGCGTCAACTTTAGACCTGGATGGAGCAAGATTTGAATGACAGCTCACTCACTTAGTAAATATGACTTTGAACTGATTTCCTTGCGTCTGTGAATTTCTCTAAATTGTGTGGCACAGCGCCAGGCACAAAGTAGACGCTCAGATATTCACGGGTTCCATTCCCACCTGTCACGCTCACGTGAGAGAGTGTTGGCAAAGATAGCCATAGCGATTCCCCTTTCTATATCTATGTCCCTTCCCACACTGGCTTTGGGCTTGCCAAGTGGCTTGTTTTGACAAACGACACGGAGGAAATGTGGCATCTTGAAGCAGACACCTGAAAAGTGTGCACTGGAGCTTTTTCCTCTTTTGTTCCTCTTGGGAATCTTTAAATCACCACCGTGCAAACAAGCCTGGGCTAGCCTGCGGGATGATGAGAGACATGCAGCCAGATCATCTTAGTAGCCCAGCCGACACGGAGCCGACCGCCAGACCTGTAACGTTGGCCATCATAGAACAGCCAGCCGGCCCATTCTAAGAACGACCCAGCCAAACCACTAATCATAAGAAACAACAAATGCTAATTTTGGAATGGGTTGTTACGCAGCAAAAGCTGACAAATACACGTCTTAAGTGTTCAGAGCCCCCTAGTTTGTGGTCTCAGGTCTCTCCATACTCACCGTTGGACATCAATACATCAACATAAAAATGATGTATCTCAAGACTGTAGCCCCAGAAAGGTCTCTCTTGCCTATAGACATTTCACCCCTACATCTTTTAAGGACCTCAAGTCCAGGGCTAGCACTAAACTCACTGTAGTCCCCAACAAAATAAAATAAAATGTTTCTCTTAGGCTCTGTCCTCAATATGTAAAACATGAAGATTGCTCTCCACTATTTCTCCTTCACATCTTTTACACCCAATCGGTCACCAGGTCCTGTCAGTGCAACCTCTTAAACACCGACTGGCTCCTTCCCTCTTCCTTCTCCCTATTATTTCTACTCCATGAAAATCTCTTACCTTGGTTCACCAAACTATTGCAATAACCCCTCAGCAATTTCCTGTCTTCAGAACGTTCCCCCACCGATGTCACTTCCATGAACTCCCCTGCTGGAAGCTCTTTCACATGTCCCCACTGTGTATGGGATGATGCCCAAACGCCTTAACCTATCACATATGTCTTGCCCAAACTGGCCCCTCCACTGCCATTTCCACCTTCTGTCATATCCCATGACACTTCAAGTTCCCCAGGGAGCCCCAGGGAGGCCTTTGCACCTGTTGTTTGCATAGACATGGCATGTCAGTCCTCCCTGTCCTCTTTTTGAATTTCTACTCATCATCAGATTCAACTCAGAAGTCACATCTGGTGTATAAAGCCCCCTCTCATCCTTATCCCCAAAGAAATCAATCTCCTCCTCTTCCAGACTATCACTGGGCATTGTACATTCCTTGAATGTTGGCTATTACCACACTATATTTTAGCGAACTGTTAAGAGTTCTCTACTCCCCGAGTCTCCAAACCTTTCCACGACCCTCCTTGTTGCAGCATGGGGAACAGGATCCAGTAGACAATGAGCAATCCCCAGGGCACCTGGGTGACTCTGTCAATCGAGCTTCTGACTCTTGATTTTGGCTCAGGTCATGATCCCAGCATCGTGGGATCAAGCCCCGCACCAGTCTCCACACTGAGCATGGAGCCTCCTTAAGATTCTCTCTCTCTCTCTCTCTCTCTCTCTCTCTCTCTCCCTCTGCCCCTACCCCACTCACGTGCAGTCTCTCTCACTAAAATATAAATAAATAAATAAATAAATAAATAAATAAATAAATAAGAGCATTCCCCATCATTCCCCATTCATTCCCCATCAGATGAATAAGTTCATCTGATGAATGAAATTTTAGCACCCTTCCCTTCTCTCTTACAATATGCTAGCTTCATGGGTCTGTCACTAAGACAAATGCAATGATGTTCATTTTACAAAGTTTTGAACAAAACCGTTAACACAAAAATAAAATGTCCTAAGATCCTCGGATTTAAGATTGCTTTTGCTATTCGTAGTTCCCAGTGAATTAGATGATGCAAGGCCATGCAAGGCCATCATCATGCAAGATGATGTTCTGGAAGGCCATGTACGGCTCTGGCCCAAAGGAAGAGGTTCTAAGAATCAGGAATCTGATGACTTTTATAGCAATTCTTACATTCTGATCAAAGAGAGGAGTGAGAGATATGAAGGCGAGCAGTAGTTTTGGAAACTACCATAAAATTCTGGAGGCACCATATGAAATATGTCAAATCCCTTCCCCACTAGGGTGATATCCTGGCACGAGCACAGACATCATATTCTAGAGGGTTGAATTTCCTCTAGAATTAAGTTCCATAATTCTACGGGCCTGAGTCTATGGCAATGATTCCTAAGCCAGCCTATGTATCAATGTCACTTGGAAAGCTTCGGAAAGCCACCGTTTCCCAGGCTCTCTTCTCAGGGATTGTGATTCCACCAAGTTGAAGAGAAGTCTGGGAATTTCGTAGTTTTCAAAAACCCCAACAGGTGATTCTGATACAAAGCCCCATTTCAGAGCTAGGCCACCATATAGAAACTTGACCCGCTATCATTTTTCAGCTATATCTACCCACTACAGAGCAGTGTTTTCCAACGGGAATAGGTCTCTAATTTCATAATAACGGTTAAAGGAAATGTAGGATTCACTTTACATAAAGTCGCCTCAGGGGCACTTTCCTGGAACACATCTATTGCCCAAATGTGGAAATTACCTGTAGAGTTTTGAATTTCAGTATCTGTATTATCACCATGTTAAGCATGCTATTTGGTATAATCTTGGGCAAAACACTTTCCATATAAACGTACCTAAGTTTTTTTCCATAAAAATCAGTGAAACAATAATTATTTCATGTGTAAATATTTACAGCCACTGCCCAGGGCCATATCTACACTGCAGAGTAAGATAAATGTCTGTGGCAGGATAAAAATGTACCGCCTGGGTGGCTCAGTCGGTTAAGCTTTTGACTTCGGCTCAGGTCGTGATCTCATAGTTTGTGAGTTCCAGCCCCGCGTCAGGCTCTGTGCTGACAGCTCAGAGCCCAGAGCCTGCTTCAGGTTCTGTGTCTCCCTCTCTCTCTGCCCGTCTCCCACTCTGTCTCTCTCTCTCTCTCTCTCTCTCTCAAAAATAAACATTAAAAAATTTTGTACCATCCACACATAGATAGACACTGGTTGCCTACACACCCTCAGTGTTATTCTTGCCAGCAGGACCTATCGAATTCCAGGCAATGAATCATCATGAGTCCAAGTTAATTGCGGACAATTCTATTTCCCTTGGCAAGACGCTAACTTTGGCAGTCCTTCTTGCAGCTAGGGATGGCCTGTGATCTAGCACTGGACGCTGAGATGGGCAAGCCAGCCTATTGATGGGCTTCTGGGAAATAGTTTTTTCCCTCCTTGATAAAGGGAGGATCCTTTTTTGTCACCCAGACCCATGCTTCCCTTCTTGAATGTGAAGGACTACAGCATGCTGACCGTGATGTGTTAAGTGCAAGGCCCAGATGCCCATAACCAGAGATGACGAGAAAGAGCCTAAGATCTTAACGGCATTAGAGAGTCATTGCTCCAACCACAGAACGAACAGCAGACCTCTTATTAGGAGAGACAAGTAAGTATCTGTACTGTTAAAAGCACTGTGAGCCTTGATTTCCACTACCTGCAGCCAAAAATAGACCCTAACTGAATCAATTTCTGGTCAAGGTTAAGTATAATCTGCAGGAGGCAAGTAGGCATACTGGGGGTCAGAGTCTCGTGCCATAGACTGGAGAAATAGCCCCAAGGAAGAAGTATTTCAATAGCTGCTCCAAGGATATGCAGAAGACAGGCGGAAGGGGGTACAGGCATTAACAGCTTTTCCGGAGAAGGTTTGAAAATAAGAGAAAGAAATAAAGAGGTTTCAAGTTTATCATTTGACATTCTAGTAGGGTTGTCTTTACAAGGGAAATGGATAAGATTTTTCTTCCCCCAAAGATCTAAGTCAAAAACTTACAGGGGTCACCGAAACCTTCTTCACACATTCAACTACTTTTAATTCGCACTCCCCACCTTGAAGGCTCTGTCTGTGATCCTGTGTCCTGCCCAGGGGCACCACCCGAGAGGTCATATGACCATTTCAGGTCATATGAACTCCCTCTGGCCCTCGCCCTGGCCCTTGGTCAAAGGCTCTGGGTCCCTTTGGCTCTGGTGGTGGTCACTACGAGCAAGCTTATCGAGTCCCCCTGGCTTCTGAAAGCCATGCTACCAGGAGATTCTCACATCTGGAACTGGTTTCTGGAAAACATCAAGAAATGCAACGCACACTCTATCTCCTCTCTCTCTCTGGTTCTCATTCTCTCTGTAACACTTAAGGAAATTAAAAAGAACCTCTTGGTATATAACACATTGGCACATCAAAGTCCCCCAAGGAAAATATTTGAATTTCTTCCATCTATTTTCCTCGCCCGTTCTTTATGCCTCTCAATGAGAAGAAAGGTAGAGCTTACATTTTATGTCAACACAAAAGGCCTCCGTTTGTGTGCATTACTTATTAAAGTATTCAGCGATTCAATGTCAAGGTATGTATTATACATACTTTTTTTTTCTAGGCCATTATCAGCTTTCTTACAACACTATTATTCTTCAGCCCAGCTAATGCTTCTGTCAAAGATTTAGCAACAAGCATGGAAAATGTCAAACAGTGGGGAAGAGACCTAGCTGTTTCCACAACTGCACAAAAAGCCCAAGTTGTCTTTTACGGAAAAGCTGCATAATTCCGCCATGAACACCAACGGATGTTTTATCAGGGGACAGAGTAGCGGGGTAGTTTATTTGTTTTTCTCTGCACACCTGAGTCCATTTCCTCTGAATACATTGCCTTTCTTCTCTTGCCAATATACTTAATAAAATAGGGCCTATGTTGTTATCATTTTGCCCTCTTCCCAGGAGGTATCTGGCTTGGAACGTGACAGAAATCAGCCGAGGGAGTCAGTCCTGTTCTGTCTGCGGAGCAGTGTGATAAGATTTAAGGGGCACTAAAAGGCTCCTCTGGAGAAAAATATTTCCCCAACCTGCTTACCAGGGTGCCTGAAATTACAACCCTTCTGCTTTTAAGGCACTGAGAGCCTCCATTAAAATGCAAATATGTGAGGTGAGTTATTTTATCAAACTATCACATCTTAGCTTGAATTAGTTTATGGCTTAATTCAAAATCCTGAAGTGATGGGACACAGGGCTGTTAAGTTTGAATGTGAGCAAAGATGATACAAAGGTTTAGGCTTTAAAATGTGTTGCCTAAGAAGCGGGCCCGGGTAGCGGGACAAAGTGAGAAAACAGAATACAGTCTGATGGCCCCCAAAATGAGGTCCAAAGTTCATACAGAAGGGCCTGTGCTCTCGACAATCCTGGCTAAGCCACAGCCACATGGCTGGTCCATGTGGTTGAGAAGCTGTCATCCTCACGCTTCAAAGAGAAACTCGAGGAAGGGTCAATATGCATACGGCTTCCTTCCCCCCAACTTGAATTGGTGTCCTCAGTTGGATTTGTTTACCATTTCTTTCCCTCCTGAGCGTGCTCAGGACTCTTACCCACTCCCTCCCCAGAAGTTTCAGAGGCTTCAGAGAGCCTATGGTGGACACTACCACTGCCCATTCATATCTCCATTTCTTTCCTTTCCCACCCTCTTCAAGTTGGTCATGGCTGACGTGGGCCAATGGCATATAAACAAAAATGGTGTGTTTTACTTCCGGGCAGAGGCGTGTAAGAGCTGGCTCACGAGTCTCCACACGCCCTCCTTCTGCCACGGTGGGCTCTGAAGCACGGTGAACTTGAGTAAAGAAAGATGCTACAAGGCCAAAGCAGCCAAGAACGGCGAGCACAGAGAACAGCTACCTGGGAACGTGCTCAGACTTACAGATGCTTGTAACCGAGCAAGAATCAGCTTCTGCTGTGTTAGATCACTGACGTTTTGGTGCTATTACTTCAGCGTAACCTGGTCTGCCCCGGCCCATCCTTACCCTGTGGATCACACCTCGGGAGATATCATCAGCCTCCCCGCCCCATTACCATACACTTCCCATTCCACGAATGTTTATTGAGCACCTACACTGTTGAGCACCTGTGCCAGACGATATTATAGGTAAAGGGATTTAGTAGCAAAGACGAATAGTAAATGCAAAGTCCTTGGACGCAAGGAGGTTACATTCCAGCCAAGGAAGAAAGATTGTAAGTCAGTTTATCTGTTGGGAATAGGTTTGGTCGAGGATAGCAGAAAACCCAAATAATATCAGCTGAAGCAAATTATACGTGTAGTTGCTCTCAAATAAAATAAGTCTGGAGGTTGGCACTCCAAGACTCACAGGGCGGCTCTATAATGTCATCGGGGACCCAAACGCCTCCTATCTTTCTGATCCATCATCCTTAGCACCTGGCCTCCACCTTCCAGAGCACCTCGTATTCCAAAATGGCTGCCAGGGCTCCATTAGTTGCACCCTCATTCCAGCAGGAAGAAAGAGAAAAGAGGAAAGGCAAGAGGAGGTGTCTCCCAACTGAGCCAGGCCCGGTTAGAGCGCTTTCCCTGAAACTCTAGTCCACAGGTACTACTTACAACTTATTGGCTACTCCTCCCTTCAAGGGAGGCTGCTAGGGAAATATAATCCCAGCGGGACATATTTTTTGCCACCAAGTAAACAGGGTTCAGGGCGCCCCTGGTGGCTCAGTCGGTGGAGTGTCTGACTCTTGACTTTGGCTCAGGTCACGATCTCAAAGTTTGTGAGATCAAGCCCCATGTCTGGCTCAGCACTGACAGTGCAGAGCCTGCTTGGGATTCTCTCTCTCCCTCTCTCCCTTTCTCTCTCTCTGCTCCCCCCACCCCATTCTCTCTCAATACATAAACTTAAAAAAAAAAAGAAAAGAAAACAGGGTTCTATTGGTAAAGAAGAGAGTAAGCAGGCATATAACAGTCTCTTCCATGATAGATAAACAAACCAGGTTTAAACTGGTGATAGGTATTTCGAAGGAGAAAAAAAAATGCGATCAAAAAAATAAAAACAAAAGAAAGAAAGCAAACAGTGTAGCTTTACCCAGGGTAGGGGAGAAGGCCAGGTGGCGCTGGAATGATGTGAAAAAGTCCTTCATGGAGATAGCTGGGGAAGGGAACCCCAGGCAGAGGGAACGAGGAGGGACTGATTGCCAGAGCATCAAGGAAGGGAGCCCCCAGTTGGGGAAGCAGCGGGAGCAAGGAGGATGTGGCTGGAGATGAGGGCAGAGAGGCAGGGAGAAGCCAGGTCATGAAGAACCTTGCGAATTTCATTCCAAGCGTGTTGGGAGACAAGCAGGGGCTGAGAGACAAGCAGAAAGTGACATTACCCGAGTCTCCCTGAATCCTGTCATTCTGGGGGGCTGAGTCTTGAAAACTGGTTTGTAGAGGGATAAAAAAGGTGCCCAGGAAGGAGGCTGACTCAGACATCCAGACAAGAGATAATGGCGCTAGACCCGTAGTAGGAGGGAGAGGCTGTGCTAAAAATGCCACTGCAACCAGAAACCATGAATTTTTGCTGCTGCAAAAAATTGCAGCAAGGATGAAGTTTCGTTAAACCCCATTGGCCTTGACGGGTAGCTTTTGCTTCCAGAGTTTGGCTGCTCATCTGCAGCCTTAGAGAAAGTTGGGCTTTTCCAGAATCGGAGTCTTGCTCAGAGAGTATGATTGATGGGGGCCAAGGGGAGGCTGAGAAGGAAGGTTGTTGAGACCAGTCGTGAAGTGGGGGACACTGGACTCCTAGCGGGATGCAAAGGGAAGCGATAGAAGACACCCCACCCTGGAGTCAGTCGCTTCTTTTTCCTCACCTGCGGCTAATGCCTGGCTCCCGCCAGCTATGGGTACACGGCTGGGCTATCTGCCTGCCACTGGGTGACCTGTACCACCTTGGTCTCATCTCTCAGATCGCCCTTGGCCTCATACTCTGCTGCCCACTGGTTGGTCCCGACCCCACCTCACCCAACCCAAGTGTTGGGCTCTCGAGCATCTCAGAAGAAAGAGAAAACTTGACTTACAGAGTCCAATGGTTAAGCATAAGGGCTGAAGGCAGATCGTGAGTTCGAATGAAGTTCCTTTACATTCAGCTGTATCACTGTGAAAACTTACTCAACGCCTTCCTGCCTCAGTGTCTTCATCTGTAAAACGAGGCTGTTAAGACCTACCTCAGGAAGCTTGGGTGGCTCAGACAATTAAGCATCAGGCTCCTGTTTTCGGTTCTGGTTATGAACTCACAGTTCATGAGTTCGAGCCCTGAGTCAGGTTCTCCCAAGCAGAGCCTGCTTGGGATTCTCTCTCTCCGTCTCTCTCTCTCTCTCTCTCTCTCTGCCCCTCCCCTGCGTGCTCTCTCTCTCTCTGTCTCTCAAAATAAATAAATAAACTTTAAAATATATAAGACCTACCTCCTAAGGCCCTTGTGAAATTCAGACGACTTCATGAAAAACACTCAGAAGATTACATAGCACACAATACACCTCCCAATTAAAGTTATTCAGTGTTTTCTTACCATCTTGCAGCACGACTCAGAGTGAATCCCACTCCCTCCTCAAAACCCCTCCCCACCCCAGCCTCCATTTATGCAACTTTCCCCGGCTCATCTTGGGTTTGCTATTCATAACACGGAGTCTGCGTCTTACAACACGCTGTCCTGTTCTCTAATTGTTGGGATCGCTCAGCTTGGCACTTGAACCCACGCTAATTACTGTATGCTAATATATAAAATCACACCCCGTCCCGATCCTTCAAGTGCCTGTGCCTTAGCGCTTCTCTCCGATTCTTGGAGGAGATTCCCGCAAACCAACGGTAGCCCCCACGCCAGCACCTTCACGCTAAACGGTGCAGCGCTAAACAGCGGGTACAGATGTCTTAATACCGGGTACTGACAGGGGGCTTTCCATCTGGAGGACTCCAGTAATCCAGCGCGTCAAGGAACCTAACGGGAGTGGAGGGATGCTTCGGAACGAGAACCGACATCTAAATCTCTGGTTAAGCCAACCGTTCTCTGGGTAGGGCTGATGCTGTCCTGAGGAGAATACTGTCTTGCGTTATCTTCTTAAACGCCTCCAAATGCCTCAGGAAGTGGTCTGACCTAGTCAAGGTGAAAAACTACAACGTTCGGGGCACCTGGGTGGCTCCGTCGGTTATGCGTCCGACTCTTGACGTCAGCTCGGATCATGATCTCCCGGGCTGTGGGATCGAGCCCCGGGTTGGGCTCTGTGCTGACACAGCGGAGCCTGCTTGGGATTCTCTCTCTCCCCCTGCCCCTCCCCGGCATGCTCTCTCACTCAAAATAAATAAACTTTAAAAAAAAAAAAAAAAGCAATGAAAAATAAAAACTATGACTTTAGCCTGATTCTCAGGCCTCTTGGTCCAGTGGGGGGTAACTGGCCCTCAAAACAAACTCTTCCAGACCCTCTGCCCAGGGCGTCTCCCCCGATAAGGAGGAAAATTTCTGAGCGGAACTTAGGGGCCCGCTGGGAAGCTAACCTGCACACAGCCAGCTTTAGCTGAAGAAGGAGCCCCACACAGTCCAATAAAGAACTTCTGGAGTGCAGGGCAGTATGCTTGGCCGCCAGAGGCCTCGTCTCTGCACAGCCTCTGAACACAGCCAATACTGCTAAGGAGGGGTGCGGAAGAGAGATCAAGAACCAGAATCTGCAGCCAGAATGCCCACACTCCAACCACAGCCCGACGGCTCACTGGCTGCGTGACTTTGAGTTCCTTTCACTTCCCTGTGCCTCGAATCCTTCATCCGGAAAGTGGTCACTAGAACAGCTTCCAATGCTTACTTGTTTTAACGAGGATGAAAGGGTTTTAAATGATCATAGAGCTCAGGACAATGCCTGGCTGTAAACATTATCCAAGTGTTTGGTAAATAATTTTGAATTGTATACCGTATTTATTCGTGTGTGTGTGTGTGTGTGTGTGTGTGTGTGTGTGTGTGTGTGTTGAGCATTCTAGGACCTGGGAAGGTAAAAGAATGTCTTGCCTTTGAGAAACAGTTTTTTTTAATAAATAGGCTGGGTTTAACAGCTCTGGGAAAGGAACTGGTCAAGTTCCTGCAAGAACTGAAGAAAGACAGGGAAGGAAGGAAGGAAGGAAGGAAGGAAGGAAGGAAGGAAGGAAGGAAGGAAGGAAGGAAGGAAGGAAGGAAGGAAGGAAGATAGAAGGAGTGGTGACCTCAGAGGTAACAGGAGAGGCCAAGCCAAGCCGGCATCTGTAACTGAGTAGGATACCAGGTGCAAGGGGGAAGTTGAGTGATCCTCGACCTTACCTTGCATCTAAATCACCCAGGGGTGGGAGGAGCTGTTAAAATCCAGATTCCCAAGCCTCCCCTCCAGAGTTTCTGATTCAGTAGGTCTGGGTGAGATATGAGAATCCGCATTTCTTTTTTTTTTTTTTAATATTTATTATTTTTGAGAGACAGAGAGAGACACAGCATGAGCAGGGGAGGGGCAGAGAGAGAGAGAGGGAGACACAGAAGCAGGCTCCAGGCTCCGAGCTGCCAGCACAGAGCCCAACGTGGGGCTCGAACACACAAACCAAGAGATCACGACCTGAGCCGAAGCTGGATGCCCAACCGACTGAGCCATCCAGGCGCCCCAAGAATCTGCATTTCTAGTAAATTCCAAGGTGATGCTGATGCTGGTCTGGACACCCACTTTGAGAACAGCTGCCTTCCAGAATCAGAAAAAAGCATGGGCATAGACCCAGGACTATGAAACGCCCTGGCACTCTCTGGGGAGAGAAAAGTAGATTGGCATGATTGGACCCAAAGTGGCAAATGACAGCGGTGGGAGAAGGAGACAGGAGCTGTTCCCACAGCGAAGACACTTGGGCGAATCCTGTCTACTTGGAGGTGCTTTGGAAGTTTATGGCCTTGGGTGACATGATCAGCTTGTAGCTCCAAAACTATCATTCTGGCATCAGTGTGCAGAACGTACTCGAACAAAGGGAGACTAGACAAGGGAGAAGGGCCATTAGAAGCCAGAGGACAATAACGAGGCCAGAGCTGGTGTGGCTGCAGTGTGGGAGGAGGAAAGAAACAGCAGTCTTGGGGCACAGAACTGAGCAGATGGGCAGAAGCCTGTACGGGATGTGAGGGAGAAGGAAGGACTAAAAGCTACTCCAAGCTGTTCCTCTCTGATGCAGGGGTGGAGGAGATCCTATCGACTGACAAAGGAATGCAGGGGACAGAAGAGATCTGGGGAGAAGAGAACGTCATAAATTCCATTTACAAGGTCTCTGTGGCATCCAGGGTGCCCATTAGGCAGCTAGAAATCCAGGTCTGGAGCTGAACAAAGAAGCCAGAAGACAGCTGGGGGGCTGGGCACCTCTGTACGCAGGTCCGGGTTCGATCCAGGCTGTGGTAAGATGGCCAAAGCGGGCGTTGGGTGGGGAGGGGGGCGGGGATTAACTGAGGAAAGAGCCAGCACAGAAACTTGACCTCCCTATTTCAAATGGGCTTGGCGATGGAAAAGCAAGAAAAGAGACAGCGAGAAGGAGGAAGGCTGTAGAAGTTACAGCCCAGCAGGACTTAACAAAGAGTCTATAGCATCCTGGTGCCAGCGATGCCATGTCTCCAGCATCACAAAGTCTTCTGACCACACCACGCTGAAGGGCAGGTGTCGGTGCTGATCACTGTCTGTTCCCAGGTCCATTGGCTGTCCTTCCCCGTTCAGCCCCAATTCCGCCAGTTACACCTCCCAGGCTCCTTTGCCCAGCGGCTTCTGGTTAATTTCTGCCAAAGAGAGGCACTGGCAGGAGGCTGGAGGGAGGAGAGCCTTCCTCCCCCCCCCCACTCCTCCCCATCTCTGCCTTCTGTGGCTCCTCATCAGACCTGTGCTTATGGTTCCCACCAGGCACCCAACACCTCACGACGACTTCCAACTTCCCGAATGTATTTCCCTCTATTGAACTGGCTGGTGAACCCTCAGTAGCCCTGGCTGGTGGCCGCTTGATAAACATATGCTAATGCATCACGTTCTCTCCCCCTAACTCATTTCAGTCTTCAGAATCCTATTCAGGCCGGGATTATCCAAGTGGATATTAACAAAGCCTTCCATTTAAAAGTTAAGGGGAAACATAATTTTAAAAGAAGCAGTGAGGGAAGATAAAGCTAAAATAAATAAATTGTAAAACATAAAGCAGGAGAATGATAAAGTAGTTTAAATGCTGTTTTCTTGATAAGACTCTGAAAATAAACAAACTTCTGACAAATATAATTAAGGGAACATTTTTAATTAGAAATGAGGAAGGAGATAGAACAAAAATGGAGAAAATAGATTTTTTCCTCCAAATCCAATGAGGATGTTGTAGGCTAATAAGTGGAAATCTTCAATGAAATGAATAATTTCTACAAAAATATAGATTACTAAAAATAACTCAAGAAGTATAAATCTAAACAGAATAATAACCAAGGAAGAAATTGGGGAAATTATCTGATAACAACCTAAAAAATGTACTTGGTCCTAGCGTTTCCACAAGAACAATTTTCACACTTTAAAGAAGCAGATAATTCCGATGTTGTATAAAACATCCCGAGTGCGAAAAGAGATAAGAGTACCTTTATGTCCATTAGGCAAGCATGATCTTCTTCCTAAAGCCTGATAAAGGTAAAACACACAAAAAGAAAATTATAGTCACATATCACAGTGAATATGAATAAGAAAACTTAAATAAAACCCTCCCCTCTAAAAAGGAACTTGTTTTACTGTATTGCTTCAGATCTTTAGAGGCAAGATAAGTTCTAGGGGTTTTTTTTCTTGTAACCACTTCACTGAGATATATTTCTTACACCATAAAAAATGTGGAGCACCTTACAAATGTGGGGGTCATCCCGGCACGAGGAGCCAGGCTAATCTTCTCCGTATCCTTCCAATCTTAGCATGTGTGCTGCTAACACGCCAGCACAAGGGATGATAGCTTTATAAGTTAACTTGGAAGAGACTACAAAGGATGGGCAGCTTGTACATTTTGAAAGTAAATAACCATTTGGCAAGGCTAGAACTAAAACCGAAGGGAAAGTATCATCTGGAGAAAAGATTCACAGCAAATACGGAAAGGGTTCATTTCTCTGTTATGTAAAGCGTTTATGTATCTTGACACCAAAAACTTAAATTCCTAATATGTAAACTGGCAAAGAACTGAAGAAGACGATTCATGAAAACAGAGATGCTATGAGTAAACAAGCATGTGGGGAAATGTGCAACTTCGCTTATAGTCGAGCAAATGTCCACCCAAATAATGCTGTAGCATCTTACAGCCACTACCTTCGAGGGACTTTAGAAATTATTTGGTATTGGGGTGCCTGGGTGGCACAGTCGGTTAAGCGTCCGACTCCAGCCAGGTCACGATCTCGCGGTCCGTGAGTTCAAGCCCCGCGTCAGGCTCCGGGCTGATGGCTCAGAGCCTGGAGCCTGTTTCCGATTCTGTGTCTCCCTCTCTCTCTGCCCCTCCCCCGTTCATGCTCTGTCTCTCTCTGTCCCAAAAATAAATAAAAAACGTTGAAAAAAAATTAAAAAAAAAAAAAAGAAATTATTTGGTATTAAGCATAAGAGACTCTTAAAAACTGAGAACAAACTGAGGGCTGATGGGGGGTGGGAGGGAGGGGAGGGTGGGTGATGGGTATTGAGGAGGGCACCAGTTGGGATGAGCACTGGGTGTTGTATGGAAACCAATTTGACCATAAATTTCATATATTGAAAAATAAATAAAAAAATAAAAAAATAAAAAATAAAAGAAATTATTTGGTATTACAACACCGCGGTGAAACTAGTCCCCTCATGCACCGTTGGTAGCCGTATGACCTGGTATCATCTCTTGGTAATCCATACCAGGAACCGTCTTAAAACTCCATAATATATCCCTTTGTCCTAAGGGATTTATGAAGAATATAAAATAAAGGTAGAGGAGATATTCATGGCAACGTCACTCTGACAACCAAAGTCAGTAAATAAAAGATGATCTAAATGCAACAACAGAATTCTTAAGGAAGGGTTGTAATTATTGTTTTTAATTACAATAAAAATCACCGTTTATCAACTACCCTCAGATACATCACTTCTTTGAGTCCTGAGCAGTCTCAGGAGGTAGGTAGGAATTACTAAGTAAGAATCAGAAAAAATATGTGGTTCGTCCCAAATCGCGCAATCGGTGGCTTTCGAACAACCGCTCCCAAATCCCATGGTCTTTCGATGTTAATTTTTTTTTTCAACGTTTATTTATTTTTGGGATAGAGAGAGACAGAGCATGAACGGGGGAGGGGCAGAGAGAGAGGGAGACACAGAATCGGAAACAGGCTCCAGGCTCTGAGCCATCAGCCCAGAGCCTGACGCAGGGCTCGAACTCACGGACCGCGAGATCGTGACCTGGCTGAAGTCGGACGCTCAACCGACTGTGCCACCCAGGCGCCCCGGTCTTTGGATGTTAAAGGATGGGTATGAGCCTCTGCTCTGAGCCTCGGTTTCCTCATCCATGAAGGAAGGATGATGCAAATACTACAGAGTGATGATAAACTTTAAACAAAGCTCTTACATGGCTGTGAAACTCTTAGCACGGGGTGTAGCACACAGCCAGGACTTGATTATTAAGAATAATACTCTCTCTCTCTCTCTCTCTCTCTCTCTCTCAAAATAAATAAACATTAAAAAAATAAAAAATAAAGGGAAGCGCCTGGGTGACTCAGTTGATTAAGCATCCAACCTCGGCTCAGGTCATGATCTCGCGATTCATGGGTTCAAGCCCTGCATTGGGCTCTGTGCTGACAGCTCAGAGCCTGGAACCTGCTTCGGATTCTGTAGCTCCCTCTGTCTCTGCCCTCCCCTGCTCATGTGTGCTCTTTCTCTCTCAAAATAAATAAATAAACTAAAAAAAAAGAAAGAATACTGATAATATAAAATTGTACCGATTCAATATGATTACAGCAATGTAAATAAACATCGCAAGTACACAAGGCCCAGACAGAATAAAGAATAATGAAAATGGGGGCGCGGGAGCCAGGCAAGTGTATAAAAAAGCACTTTTCTTTGAGGTATTTTGGTTTTAGTACAACAGGTAGAAATCTGGAGGGAAACAAAATTAGAAGATACAAAATCTCCTCAAATGAATTGGCACTTGGGGGGGGATCCTAGTATGAAATCTGGGATCCCTGCATCTACAACATTTGAAATCCTAAACTCAGCACAAGCGCCCCCTGGAGACACCACGTGGTATGTGGGGACCGCTCGCAGATGTCCTGTTCCACTGGCCCAAGGGACCAAGGACACGTGTATTGGCCTCAATAATATACTAATGCTAGTGATTGGATTCCTTAAAGATGAACTTTTTTTTTTTTCTTAAAAAAGAGACTCAGAAGCATCTCAAAAAAAATCTCCAGGTAGTTGGGAATGGGTGCAAGTCCACTCCTGATGAACAGCAGCGTTCCAGGGGAGCGGCTTGGCAGTGAGGAAGGTCACCTTCAGGACCCAGCAGAATGTTGTTACTTCTCCCTTTGGTCATGTGACCAGAATCTCCCCTCAGTGAGCAGGATAGACTGAGCCAGCATCAGCTTCCAGCTTTAAATCTGCCAATGGGAATAATTCCAACTCCTGGAGAGACAGGTGTCAGAGTAATGAGGGAAAGAGCTGGAGGCATGCCTTGGCTTTTCCTCCCAAAGGTCAGCAAGGTCCGAAAATTTCCACCCATTACAAAGGCATACATGGCAAGTTATTCTGTTCTCAGTTCCTGCATTCACCGGCTTGTGAAGGACAACTAGGATTAGGTGTAGCTGAGGGATAGAAAGGGAATCCATCCAGGCCGTGGTCTTGAGCTTGATTCATGAACAACTCTCTACATGAGTCAGAACTTACGTGGCTAGTACATGAGCTCCAAAAAAAGGAGTGACACGTTCAGCAAAGGATATAAATGAAGAAGGGAAATGTCAGGGGATGACCCAGAGCCCGGCATGACCAGAGGCTGAATCCCACCGAGCTCAAACTCCTATGTCCACGTACCTACTCCCCTTGGGATGCCAAAGAGGCACCTCAAATTTAATGTCGAACACCAACCTCCCAGTCTTTGCCCTCGCCTGCTCTGCCAATAGCCTTCCCATCTCAGGTAAGAGCAACGCCATCCTGCCAGGCCCTCAGACTCCTCTCTCTCTCTCATATCTCACATCCAATCCATCAGAAAACCCCACCCATGTGCTTGTTCTACAAGATATATCCCAATTCCTCCCCCCTTCTCCTCACCATCACTACCACCATCCCAATCTAAACCAGCACGTCCCTTGCCTATCTTCCTGTTAGCCTCTTAACTGGTCTCCCCACTTCCACTTTTGTACCCCACTCACTCTGTTCTCAACACGGCAGCCAGAGGGATCCTCTGAAAATCAAAGTGACATGACACCTTAAAAAACAGATCAAAGAACTAATAAATTGGATTTTGCCAAAATTAAGATCTACCCTTCAGAAGACATTGTTAAGGGGCACCCGGGTAGCTCAGTTAGTTGGTTGAGTGTCCAACTCTTCATTTTGGCTTGGGTTGTGATCCCAGGGTCCTGCGATCAAGCCGTGCATCAGGCTCCATGCCGAGTGGGGAGCCTGATTGGGATTCTCTCTCTTCCTCTGCCCCTCTCCCCAACTCATTCTCTCTCTTTCTAAAAAAAGAAAAAAATGAAATAAAATTTAAAAAACAAGCGACAGATCAGGAGAATATTTGCAAAGCATGTATCTGACCATGGACTTAAATCCAGAATATGTAAAGAACTCTCAAAGTTCAAAAATAAGAAAATAAGCAACACAATTTAAAAACTGGGCAAATGATTTGAACAGACACTTGATCAAAAAAAGATATCTGGATGGTAAATACATCTCAACACGAATAGTTGTGAGATAATGCAAATTACAACCACAATAAAATACTGCTACCCTGGGAATGCAAGCTGGTGCAGCCACTCTGAAAAGCGGTATGGAGTTTCCTCAAAAAACTAAAAATAGAACTACCCTACGACCCAGCAATTGCACTATTAGGTATTTATTCAGGGGATACAGGTGTGCTGTTTCGAAGGGACACATGCACCCCCATGTTTATAGCAGCACTATCAACAATAGCCAAAGTATGGAAAGGGCCCAAATGTCCATCGATGGATGAATGGATAAAGATGTGGTACATATATGCAATGGAGTATTACTCGGCAATCAAAAAGAATGAAATCTTGCCATTTGCAACTACGTGGATGGAACTGGAGGGTATTATGCTAAGTGAAATTAGTCGGAGAAAGACAAAAATCATATGACTTCATTCATATGAGGACATTAAGAGACAAAACAGATGAACATAAGGGAAGGGAAACAAAAATAATATAAAAACAGGGAGGGGGACAAAACAGAAGAGACTCATAAATATGGAGAACAAACAGAGGGTTACTGGAGGGGGTGTGGTAGGGGGGACAGGCTAAATGGGTAAGGGGCACTAAGGAATCTACTCCTGAAATCATTGTTGCACTATATGCTAACTAACTTGGATGTAAATTAAAAAAATAAAAATCAATTAAAAAAAATACTATTACCCAGCTATTAGCAATAACTAAAATTAAAATAACTGATCATGCCATTATGTTGGCAAGGATGTGGAGCAACCAGATCTCTCCAACTGGTAACAGGAGTGGAAAATGGTACAATCACATTGGAAAAGCATTTGATGATTTCTGTAAAAGTTAAACCTAGGGGCGCCTGGGTGGCACAGTCGGTTGAGCGTCCGACTTCAGCCAGGTCACGATCTCGCGGTCCATGAGTTCGAGCCCCGCGTCAGGCTCTGGGCTGATGGCTCAGAGCCTGGAGCCTGTTTCCGATTCTGTGTCTCCCTCTCTCTCTGCCCCTCCCCCGTTCGTGCTGTGTCTCTCTCTGTCCCAAAAATAAATAAACGTTGAAAAAAAAATTAAAAAAAAAAAAAAAGTTAAACCTATATCCACCATATGATCTAACCATTACACTCTTAGTCATTTACCCTAGAGAATGGAAAGCGGATTCCCACGCAGAGACTTGTACAGGAATGTTCAGAGCAGCTTCTTTTTTTTTTTTAAGAAAGAGAGTATGCAAAGTAGGGGAGAGGGGCAGATAGAAAGAGAGAGAGAATTCATACTTGGTACAGAGCCTGAGTTGGGGCTCGATCCCACGTCCCTGGGATCATGACCTGAGCAGAAATTAAGAGTCAGATGCTCAACCAACGGAGCTACCCAGGCGTCCCAGAGCAGCTTCATTTTTAATAGCCAACAACTGGAAATGATCCAAACCTCCAGAGAAACTGGATAAAAAAAATTATGGTATGCCCATACAATGGAATAATACTCAAGAATAAAAAGGAATGAACTATTGACACCACATGGATGAACCTTAAAATAATTATGGTGTGGGAAAGAGACAAGGCAAAAGAAGAGTACATATTGTATGATTCCATTTATATAAAATTCTAGAAAAAAAATCTATAATGACAGAAAGCAGATCAGCGGCTACTTAGGGACAAGTGACAGGGAAGGAGAAGAGAAGCAAAAGGGAGAAATCACAAAGAAGGATGAGGATATTTGGGGGCATACAGGATGTGTTGACTGCCTTGATTTGGGGGATGGTTTCACAGATTGTATCTATCTATATACATACATATACATATATAAAAAATAGATTATATATATTATAGATCATACATAAAATAATATTACATTTTAGGTATTATATTTTCTAAGTTATATGATATATATTTATATATTATATTATATATAGATTATAATACATTATAATATTATATTATAATATAGTTATATTATAATCTAGATCATATATAATTCATATATAATATATACAGATTATATATTATATAAAATTTTATATATGATAATATGTATGTAGATTTTATATACTTCTCTATGTAAATGTATTTATAGAAGCACACACATGCCAGAAGTTATCAAATTGCCGCAGGCAACAAAAGTAAAAGTAAATAAATGAGACCTCATCAAAAGTAAAAAATATCTGTGCATTAAAAGACCCAGTCCTGGGGCGCCTGGGTGGCGCAGTTGGTTAAGCGTCCGACTTCAGCCAGGTCACGATCTTGCGGTCCGTGAGTTCGAGCCCCGCGTCAGGCTCTGGGCTGATGGCTCAGAGCCTGGAGCCTGTTTCCGATTCTCTGTCTCCCTCTCTCTCGGACCCTCCCCCGTTCATGCTCTGTCTCTCCCTGTCCCAAAAATAAATAAACGTTGAAAAAAAAAAAAATTTAGAAGACCCAGTCCAATCAACAGAGTGAACATGCAACCTACAGAATTAGAGAAATATCCATACATCTGATACAGGATTAGTATCCAGAATATATAAAGAACTTCTACAATGCAACTACAAAAAAACTATATATATTATATATAAAATATATATAATTTTATTTATTTTACATTATATATATACATATATATGTATATACATACACACACACACACACACACACACACACACACACACATACATACACAAATAACCTGGTTAAAATTGGGCAAAGGACTGAATAGACATCTTTTCCAAAAAGGTACACAAATGGCCAGCAAGCACATGAAAAGGTGTCCAACATCACTCATCATTAGGGAAACACAAATCAAAACCACAATGAGATACTACCTCATACCCATTAGAATAGCTACTGTTTAAAACAATGTAGAAAATAGCAAGTGTGTTTAAGGATGTGGAGAAGTGAGAACACGTGTGCACTGTTGGTGGGAATGTAAGATGTTGGAGCTGCTATGGAAAACAGTGCAGTGATTCCAAAAAAAATTAAAAATGAAATTACCATCTGATCCAGCAATTCCACATCGGGGTTTATACCCAAAAGAATTGAAAGCAGGGTCTCTAAGAGATATTTGTACACCCATGTTCATAGCAGCATTGTTGCTAACACTTAAATCATGGGAGCAATGCAAGTATCCACTGACACGTGAATGGCTAAATAAAATATAATATATCCAAATAATGGAATATTATTCATCTAAAAGCTGGAAACTGTGACACATGCTACAACATGAATGAACCTTAAGGACATTATGCAAAGTGAAACAAGACAATCACAAAAAGACAATGTATGATTCCACCTGTAGGAGATACCTAGAGTGGTCAAGTTCATCATCAAAAAGCAGAATGGTGGATGCGAGCAGGTAAGGGGAGGGACAAATGGAGAGTCCTTATTTAATGGGTATAGAGTTCTAGTTTGGCAGGATGATATTGGTTGTACAACATGAATGGTCTCAACACTAATGAATTCTACATGTAAAAGTGGTTAAGATAGAAACTTCTATTATGAGTATTTTACCATAATTCAAACATTTTTTAATTATCAAATTGTGCATTTCAAACATGTGGAGTTTACTGTACGTCACTTTTATCTCAATCATGCTGTTTTCAATTCATTTTATTTTATTTTTTAAAATTAGGGGCGCCTGGGTGGCGCAGTCGGTTAAGTGTCCGACTTCAGCCAGGTCACGATCTCGCGGTCCGTGAGTTCGAGCCCCGCGTCGGGCTCTGGGCTGATGGCTCAGAGCCTGGAGCCTGTTTCCGATTCTGTGTCTCCCTCTCTCTCTGCCCCTCCCCCGTTCATGCTCTGTCTCTCTCTGTCCCAAAAATAAATAAACGTTGAAAAAAAAAATTAAAAAAAAAAAAATAAATAAATAAAAATAAAATTAAATAGGACCGGGGCACCTGGAGGGCTCAATTGGTTAAGCGACCGACTTCGGCTTAGGTCAGGATCTCACGGTTTGTGAGTTCAAGCCCTGCGTCGGGCTCTGTGCTGACAGCTCAGAGCCTGGAGCCTGCTTCGGATTCTGTGTCTCCCTCTCTCTCTGTCCCTCCTCCACTCATGTGCTCTCTCTCTCTTAAGAAAAAATAAACATTAAAAAAAAATTTTTTTTTTAATTAAATAGGATCATATCCTTTCTCTGCTCCAAACTTTCCGTGGGCTTCCCATCCCATTCAGAAGAAAAAGTCAAAGGTGTCGGAATGAGGCCCTAAGATGATCTGGCCCTGAAACCAATATACCCACCCCCACCCTCTCCCCACCCCAGCTACCCCGCTTTCTTCCTGTTTCTCAAACTCACCGGGTACACCTTCAGGACATTTCCAGGTCTTGCCTGCTTTGCCTGGGAAGCTTTTCCAGGCTGAGGCTCTCTGTCCTCAGCTCTTTCAAGTCTTTATTCAAATGTCCCTCCCCCTCCCAGTGGGACCTCCCCTGACCTGGTGTTTACAACTGGAATGCCTCCCCATGCCATAGGTCCCAGCCCCCTTTTCTGAGTTATTTTTCTATTTAACACTATTTCTATGATCACTGTTTAATGTACCACATTTTACTTATGTATTCTATCTGTGTTTCTACCCACCAGCATTAAGCTCAGAGAGACAGGGACCTTTTGTGGTTTTGTTCATTGATTACATCCCCCCGCAACTGTCTGGTGCCTGGCACATAGTAGGTGCTTGATAAATTTGTTGAATAAATGAATGAATGAGTGAATGAGTAAAGGAAGGAAGGAGGAACATTATATGACCTTGACAACCAGGCCTAAGGATCCTTTACGAGGGCACCCGACCCACTCTATATAGCGGGACATCTGTCAAGCTTTATGATTTAAAAAGCACATTGTTGGGGCCCCTGGGTGGCTCAATCAGGTAAGCATCCGACTTGGCTCAGGTCATGATCTCGCAGTTTGTGAGTTGGAGCCCTGCACTGGGCTCTGTGTGAACAGCTCGGAGCCTGGATCCTGGTTCGAATTCTTTCTCTCCCTCTCTCTCTCTCTCTCTCTCTCTCTCTCTCTCTCTCTCTGCCCCTCCGCCCCCAAAACTAAATAAACATTAAATAAATAAATAAATAAATAAATAAATAAATAAATAAATAAATAAAAGCGCTTTGCACAGACTCGACCCTTTCTGACCCTCACGACGGTGCTCTGGTATGATGTCCTTATCCTTGTCTTTCTTACATAGAGGTGGAAGCTCAAAAAGGCTAACTCGTTGAAGATCAAGGGGCCACAAATGGCAGAGCCAGCATTTAAACCAAGAATTTGCCACCAGCCGCCGAGCCCCATGCTGCCGCCCTAAGCACGTCCATTTTTTTCAACTTTCATAGTCTTTCATTTCACTCATAATGGCATTGCTGACAGATTTTAACAGTTCAGTAGTTAACCCTTGTCCCATAAATTTCTATTTGTCACACCCCAAACTCGATACTTGAGAAGGCTACCCTTCTGGTTTTTAAATGGAAATTGATGAGATCGTGTGCAGGAGCTGCAAACCCTCTCCTGAATCTCTCCGTCTACCTTGAGGCAAAAATAGAAAAGTCAGAAGCACCCAGAGCTGCGGGTCTTTGCCATTCCAGCACGGAATCAAGCAATCGTATCCCAGCATCGCCAGGCCCTGGCACCCCCACACTTCGAAGGTCAGAGGCGTGGCTGGACAGCCACGGGGTACAAAGAAAGGAGTCCAGCTGGAGCACCCATTTGTGGAGAGCACTCTCCCCTCGCGGCTCGAGGTGGCCTGATGTCTCCGAGCGTCCAGAAAAGAACACAAACAAACAGATTTTTATGAGGTCTGTAACCCAATTGACAGAGGCGAGCTCTCTCAGCCTGGAAATGTCCCTGCTCTGAACCAGTTGCCTTGCCAACAAGCCACATGTTTCCACTCTGCAGAATCCAATTTCTGAGCAACGTGACAGTGACAGGCCCAGAGACATGATACACAATTCCAAGATGGCTTTGAACACCTGCTGAATAGGGAAGAACAGTGTAGGTCCCTGGAAGTACTTAGCAACATGGGACGGATACAGGTCATGCCCGGTTTGTGCAACAGCCACACCTACCCCACTCCACCCGGCTCCGACAGCTTGCAGATAACAGATAAACCAAGGCCAACCCGAGTGCTTTATCGCCAGCATTATACGCATCGCAGACACCTGCGTGGGATTCGCTCTTTAAATATATTAAGCGATTTAATCCGCATGACGAGCCTATGAGGGAGGTATTATTATTAGCTAATGAGGGAATGGAGATAGACACAAAAGGGTAAGTAATTTACCCTCATTCACAGAGCCAGGATTCGAACCTAGTCAGTCCTCTTCCAGAGCCCACCCCCTTAAATACTCTGTTATACTGTCATTCTCTACTATTCCTTAACTGGTGAAGCTGAGAGTTGTCCTAGTTATCATTGCGGCGTAACAAAGCACCCCAATAGTTTATAAGGTGAAACACCCATATTATGATGCTCATGGATAGTGTGGGCCAGGAATTTGGACAGGACACAGTGGGGACAGCTTGTCTCTGTCCACAAGGCCTATCTGGGGCATCAGCTAAAACAATTCAAAGCAGAGAGTAACTCAACAGCTGGGGATCATACCATCCGAAGGCATCTTCACACACATGTCTGGCAGTTGATGCTAGAGTCCCACTGTCACCCCAGATGAGTGTCTCTCCTGGAACACCTATGTGGGGCCCCTGTGTGTGATCTGAGCTTCCTCTCTGCGTGGTAGATGGGTTCCAAAACAACTGTCCCCAAAGGTACAAAGTAGGTCTGTCAATTTCTTTTTTTTTTTAATTTTTTTAACATTTATTTATTTTTGAGACAGAGAGAGACAGAGCATCAACGGGGAAGGGTCAGAGAGAGAGGGAGACACAGAATCCAAAGCAGGCTCCAGGCTCTGAGCTGTCAGCACAGAGCCTGATGCAGGACTCGAACTCACGGACCGTGAGATCATGACCTGAGCCGAAGTCGGATGCTTCACCGACTGAGCCACCCAGGTGCCCCTAGGTCTGTCAATTTCTTAAGACCAAGACCCAGAAAGTGGCACAGTATCACTTCTACCATATTCTATTGGTCAGGAAGTCACAGAGTCCGGATTCAGTGGGAGGGCACACAGACCCTACATCTCAAAGAAGTCTGGGGTCATCGTTTAAATGGACCGATGGGACCATTTGGTCCGACCTCTTCAAGCTGTAGCTGGACAATCGAGCTCAGAGATGTTTAGTCATTTGTCCGAGATCACATAACTTGGAAGTGGTAGTGATAGGCCAGCACCCAAGTGTTTTCATGCCCTGTCACTCTACACCTCTGCTTCTCACTTGACTGTACATTAGACTCACCTGGGGAATTTTTTAAAAATGCTGATGCCCCGGTTCTACCTGCAGAGATTCTGATTTGTTGGGAGTGCATCCTGGCCATGGGGGCTTTTAGAGCTCTCTAGGGACTTGCAGCCCAGGCATGGGCTTTTTTAGAGTTCTCAGGGGAATTTCATCTGCAACAGTGTGAGAACCACACTCTGTGCAATCCCCCAAGACGGCTCCATGAGGATAACACCCAAGACTGTTTCACCATGGTTCGTCATTTACAGAATCTTAGCCTGCTGTGGGGACATTTCCACAAAGAACAGATTTATGACACCTTCACCTGGTTCACAAACTTCATCCTGAACCATCTGTCCTCCTCCTTCTTGCTAGCTATCCTTCTCATTTCCTCAGCTCCTGCCTCTCCTCCCCCTCAAGTACCCCTCAGGAGCAACACTTTTCTTTGAACATTCAACTGCCCAACTGAGTCAAGTCCACTCTTGGCCATTATTTGCAAAGGCCACGAATTTGGTTCTGCCACAGAGACTGCCTGGGATTGTCTCTGCCCCTCTCCCCACCTCTCGCATAATAAATAAATAAACTTAAAAAAATAAAAATAAACTGTTGGTTCTGTGAATCCATTAGGCAATTTTGTGGGGAACAAAATCCATCCACCTGATCATTTCATGGAAATAACTGGTCAGTTGTATCACATGTCATACGTGGTAGAAAACTGCCCAAACTCATTGGTCTAAACAAATATTTTCAGTGTTTCTCCTTAGATTTAGATCCTCATGAAGGCCGAATAAAAAACGTATAAGAGAAGGAGGCTTTCTGGTGTTGCTACTCTACTGGATTTACTGGTTTATATTAGGTCAGAAGATCTCCATAGTTTTATCATATGCACCTACCTTCTGAGAATACTTTTATAAAATATATTTATTCTTCACTTTACACAGAGGAGTCTTTCCAAACTTCCCAATGTTTTTGTAAATTGGACTCTATTGTAAATATTCTGAAGAACAGGTATTTAAAGGAACTCTTTATATTATTATACTATTATATACTATATATATTATATAATATTATATACTATTATTATTATATTATTATATATTATATATGTAATAGTGTATTATACTATTCCCTCTGCTTTTGTGTATGTTGGAAATTGACTACGATAAGATTAAAAAGGAAGGAAGGGGGAGGGGGAGAGAGAGAGAGAGAGAGGTAAGAGAAGAACTGGTCAGTCTTTTTGTTTTAAGTTTATTTATTTATTTTGAGAGAGAGAGAGCCTGTGGCGTGAGTGAAGGAGGGGCAGGAGAGAGAAAGAACTCTAAGCAGGCTCTATGCTAACAGCATGGAGCCCAATGTGGGGCTTGAACTTACGAACCACAAGATCATGACCTGAGCCAAAATCGAGAGTCAGACACCTAACCAACTGAGCCACCCTGGTGCCCTGGACTGGTCAGTCTTCAGGGATTCTACGGTAGAGTAAAAAATCTTTAGGTAAGGTAATATGAATAACACACTCCTTTCAAAAGTAAATCTGTATTATTTCTACGTATGTGTGTATTTCTATGTGTGTAGTACGAGTGTGTGTTTTCAAGTTGTATACATGTACGTGTAAATATACATGAAACACATGTGTGATATGTGTGATACATGTGAAACATACATATCATATATGTTTTATAAATTCTAAGTTCCCTAGTCTGGCATTCTAAAACTCTAAAGCGATTATTCTTACAAAGCATTTGTCTCTTTCAGTCTTGACTTCTCTCTGTCTCCGGGTCTTACTGCTGGGCAAGTGAGAGGTTCACATCCACCTTGGTTTGTAAAGATCCCACCTGCTTTATAGGTACAGTAAAACTTTGGATTGCAAATAACCTGTTCTGCAAGTGTTCCACAAGACTTCTAACAAATTTTAATTTGATAAACAAGTGATGTCTTGCAATACAAGTAGTACGTGATGCCAAACGTCACATTAGCACAACTGAGACAATGGTTCGTCTCTCTCTCTGTCTCTCTCTTTCTCCCTTGCTGCGGATTTGTGGGTGATCATCTCCCATGCTCGGATGCTCGGCCTCAGGCCGCAGTGTTTGACATAAATCAGTGATGTTTCAGAACGTTGGAAGGTGCCCACAACTAGGACTAGCGTATTTTTTTGTGACTTCAAAGCACCTGTGGACAGTCCTTTGCTTTTCCAGACAAGAGGAAGCTTAGGAATGCTTTGCTTCATTCTAGGTCAGGCTGCCCGCAGATTGCCAGTTACATTAAACACAGTATATGACAAGAGTTTATTAATACTGTACGGTAATCAACATCCGTGCGAGCATATACGATGGCCCCCATGCAGAAAAAGATTCCATTGAGCCAATAGATAGTGATTCTGTTAGTGATAGTGACAGACATAACAATTCTCTCTCTTGTCTCCCTCGCACCAGCCACGAAGCTTTTCAAAGATAAGTGCAGGTTCATTCGTTTATTTTTCTTGATATTTTGTATTTTCTTTATTATTTTGTATTGTATTACAGTATTGTAATCATTTTTATGTGAATATTTTTGGGTTATGGAACGGATCATCTGAGCTTCCATTATTTCTTATGGGAAAATTCGCTTTAATACACAAGTGCTTTGGATCGCAAGCACGTTTCTGGAACGAATTATGCTCGCAAAACAAGGTTTTACTGTACACGTGTATACTTCACGACATAGTCTGGCTTCGGGCGGACGCAGCGACTTTCTACACAGCCTGAGATCACTTCTTCCACCTGTCCTTCCTCTGCGCGGGTGATCCTATGAACTCCCAGTCCCGCTCCAGTCCATGGCTCAGAGTCAATCAGTTCTTCCTTAGTGCCCCGTTCACTGAGGTAAATTCCATGAGGCACTGCTTTGTTTATGAGGCACTCATCTGTGTGGATTCCCCGGGACTGGAGAGACAAGACGGGGAAGGCACCACAAGCCCAAACACCAACAGGCGAGCGCAGCCCGGAAGCAGGAGCACGCACGATGTCAGAAACAAGAGGAAGGCAGCATTCTGGAAAGCCACTGAGGACACCCTGAAGACCCGAGATGGCGTCTCACTCTTGCGATTTTATTTTTATTTGCTTCTTCCTCTCTGCTGCACATAGCTAGCTGGGTGGGCACTTAAAGCCCCGCTGTCAAAACTCAACAGCCGGTGACATGATGCCCTAACTCCTAATCCAGATTCTCTTGACAGAATTCTTTTCATTAAGAGTATGAACTAAAAGACCCAAAGGCAAGGCTTCATCCTTCATCCCTAACCATATTTTCCCCAGAATACTTTAGTCAAAGAGAATCCAGGCCTCTTTAGCTCCTTTGTAGGACCTTCTGAGGAAGAAATGCAAAGGACCATTTCCCAAAGGGGAGAGCTGCGTTATATGAACCTGCTATAGCCTCCTGGCCTTCTTTCAAATACTTCCTTTCCACCAGAAATATCACCACTAATGTCACACACACACACACACACACACACACACACACACACACACACACACACTTTTTTAAGTATTAAAAGAATAAAGGAGTTTTTTTTTAAATCGGTCAACATGAATGTCCATAGAATACTTTCTAGCAAAATCTCTGGGCAGAAAATGACATAACTGTAAATGTTGCCTTTGTAAGCTGCGGGACAGTCATTTTTATATATAAGTAAATATGTAACAGAGTATAGTCCGCGAAGGATAGAAATCAGATACTGGCCTGGTTGAAAGCCAATGCTTAAGTTAATAAAAAAAAAAAATTATCAGAAATACCAACTGGAGTGGTTTTCTTTAAAGTGAAATGAGCCCAAAATGGAAATGGTGTAGAAAGTCTCAGCCCTTTCTTTCCCAGCTCTTTATTTACTACTCGCCCAAGAAGATGGCTTGAATTAATGCATCCTATCAGCCAGTGGTAGATTATATTTTCTCAAAATTTCCATAATAATGATACCCATCGCACATGTACTTCTTGGCACTCCTACTGGGGTGGGGGAGCGGGGTCTGTGGTCCCTCCTCCTGAATCTGGGAGCATCCGCGACTACAGAGGAAGCGATGCTTTGTAGCTTCCAAGGCTAGGTCAATAAAACACCTGGCTCTATTGGGATGTTTGCTCTTGAAACTGAGCCACCATCCCGTGGGGAAGCCCAGGCCACGCGGAGAGCCACGTGTGGGTGCCCCCAGCCAACAGCAACAACCACTCACACGAACACGCAGCGAGGAAGCCTTTGCGATAACTCCAGCCCCAGCCATCATCCGACCGCAAACTCATGACAGACCCTGAGCACGAATCCCTACCTGAGCCCAGCTAACCTCCAGGAGCACAAGAAATACTAATAAAGTAATTGTTGTCATGTTAAGTCCCTACATTTTGCGATAGTTTATTATGTCACAGTAGATAACCGGAACATATCAATTGTAAAATATCAGCCATACGTGATGGAATAGCCTGCACTCGCTAATAGAAGGTATTAGAGGAAAAATTAATGTCATCGAGGTGGGCTGTCCACGCAATGATGAGCCTCTTTAAACTTTAGTCCTTTACAGTATTCAGGGTAGCCCCACATGCATCTTCTGTTTTGATCTTGAAGAACTCTAACAAGCTTAATAAGTAAGAGTTTAGACTCTAGAGCCCGACATACCTCGATTAGAATCCCATGTTGGCCACATTCTGGCTGTGTGACCTCGGGCACGTCACTCCAAGCTTCTGTTTCCACATGTGCAAAATGGGGACAATAACAGCATCTGTCTCAAATGGTTCCTACCGGTGCCAAATGGGCCGACGCACACAGCATGGTACCGAGCACAGAATAAATGCCCAACGAATGCGAGGTCCTTTGAGGGTGGTACTTGATGATAATGTTAGCACGTTTCTCAAAACCAGCGTGTAATGCATTTCACGTCCTATGTCTTCTTATAGCCCATAAGGGGCAGGACCTATAATTATTCATAATTAAAACAACCAGTTCAGACAGGGCATTTGACTTGCCCCGGATCACACAGCCTTGGGGGGCAGAAGGGAAGTCCGACAGGTATTTAAACCCTAGCCCGCTTCCTCACCTCTCCCCCTTATCATGGCAACTTCTCCCCAGCGGCTTTCCAGCCTACGATGAAGCACTTCCAACTCTGGGGAACTCACCACCCACGGAGGCAGCCCTAACGATCCATTTTCCATGGGCTCTGTCTGTCACGTGCTTCTCCTTCCATTGAGCTGGAATCTGTCTCCAGGTAAGGGCCCTCCGTTGGTCTAGCTCTGCCCCGCAGGGCCCCCAGAAATAAATCTGCTCTCTCTCACATAACAGCCCTTGAATTGTTAAAGACCCAATCATGGAACCCCCCACCAAGTCCTCTTTCTTCCAGACCCAACCTCCCCAGATTCCTTAGCAATTCCACCTCCAGCACTTGATCGCAAATACCCCTTCCCACGGGGGCTCCTTTCTCTGCCTCAGGCTTGACAAGAGGCACACACTATTGATGACCGGAGAAGCTTTCTTCCTGCCCCTGGAGGCTTGTAATACATTTAGGCTTTCTCAGGATGACACATACTCCAGGAGTGCTAAGAATCACTGTCAATCTCTCTGGCCTCGTGAAGGACTCTGGCATTTCACCACGTAATCATTCTTTTTCCTCCCAAGGGGCTGCCTGCTTGAGGAAACTGTCATATTCTCTAGCCAAGGGGAGCCAAA